>NW_028274815.1:67887904-68545717 GCF_037043125.1 Eumetopias jubatus
TGAAGGCGCGGCTGTTGTCTCTGCTCTAGAACTTAATCTGCTTATTTGTGTGTTAGCTAATCTGCATATTCAGTTTAATTTCCCCTATTAAATCACACACAAACACTAAGAGGGTGCAGGGAAGAAAATGACATTCCTTCTGTTCTCTGAAATAACTTTTATAGATTGAGATGCATTTTACAGATGAGGAAACTGAGGCCAGGAAAGTAGCTGAACACACCTTGTCAGGGATTAACAGTGGATTGAAAGTGCAGAGGGTGAAAAAAAAAAAAAAAAGTGCAGAGGGTCAAGCAGATCCTAGAGGAATTATATAGGTCACTTTTGTGCCTCAGTAACCTAATCTGTAAAATCAGAATAATAAATAGGCCCTTTTCATCAGTCATCACAAGACTAAATGAGTTAATATATATAAAGCAATGAGAAAGTTACTTGGAGCATATTTACTTAGCAGAGGACAGATTTGAGCTATTTTTAAGTTTTTGGCCTTGAGGAGTAATGAGAATCTTCTACTAGGTTAGTCTTGACCTACCATCCAGCTCCCAGGACCTAAAATGTTGAGAATTCAAATCCCTTCTTGCTCTTTTCCATGTCTCTTTCTGGGAAAGCCCTGGGATTCCTTATCTGGGACATGGCTCTTCCAACGACTGCTCTATGTTCACCAACATCACAAAAACATTCGTTTTTGGTTTTCACTTCTAGAAGGAGCAGTGCCTGAAAGCAAGTTATAGGCTCACAATCCGCAATAAGAGAAGGCAAGCAAGTTTGAAAAGTTTGCATCCCATTAATGTAGCTAAGGAATGTGACAAGGGAGTTTGGAAATAGAAAATATGCTGCTTTACAAAAAATGATTTGCTACCCCAGGCTGTGTTCTTGCTTATAATACTTGTATGGGGATATCCTAATGGGCTTCTTTGTATTTTGAATATAGCAGCTTTCTAAAAAACAAAGCACTTATTTAAAAAGAGAAACAAGTTACTTTTTTATAGTTTGCCTCCCCCTTCTCCCAAAAAAAGCTGGTAAAAAAATCACTGGGTGACTGAGCTGTGCCAGGGTCTGATCCTCCCCACTTGGCTGGTGTCTAGAGAAACTCAAGCCTTGTTCTTATCTAATTTTCTGTCAGTCAGAAGGGATCTTTGACCCTGGCAACTGTCTGCCAAATTCCCTGAGGCTGTAACTATTTTGCAGATTCCAGTTATTCTGAGAACATCATCCATGGGGAATTTTCCTTTTCTAAAGGCTACTGCCCTCCTCACGCCTGGTACCATGTTACATGTCAAGCAAAGGAAATGGGGATAAAAAAAGTGTAAACAGCTGTCTCTGCCCTCAAGGACCTTAGGGCCTAAGGGACCAAGGACTTTTGTGAAGACACAAAATATTTATACCTGAAAATGATTTCACCGAAAGTATGAAATTCAGCCTCCGAAAATAGCATAGAAGGTAATAATAAAAACAAAAATGATAGTGATCCATAAACAAAGCCTAACATCCGAGCATTTTTGACACCAGCAACTATTCTAAGAATTACACGCGTATTATTGCAAAGGCAGGTGTGTTAGTTTCCCAGGGCAAAACAGCTTGCCATAAACCGGGCAGCCTAAAACAATAGATTTTTATTCCACCAAAGGCCTGGAGGGTGTATGTCTGAAGTCAAGGAGTCAGCAGGGCCCTGATGCGTGATGCCTCTGAAGGCCCCAGGCAAGACTGCTCCCTTGCCTCTTCCCAGCTTCTGGTGGCTCCTGCATTCCTGGGCATCCTTCACTGGCAGCTGTCAGCACTGTTATCTATCTCTGTGTTTATTAGCAAATGGCCCTCTCCCTGTGTCTCTTTTGTGTCCTCACCTCTTCCTCTAAGAACACCAGTCACTGGACGTAGGGTCCACCCTAATCCTGTATGACCTCATCTTAACTACTTATACCTCCAAAGATCCTATTTGCAAATAAAATAATCTGAGACTCTGGGTAGACGTGAATTTGCAGGGACACTATTCAACCTGCTGAAAAAGGTTAGAGTATGTTCCCTGAAAGATGAGTGGCTTTGGGCAGAGATGATTTTGGACATCCATTCAATGAGCATTGAGCAAATATTCTGTGCCAGGAGCCAATGGAGATTCAATACTAAGTCTGTGCTAGTATTTATTAGACTTGGTTTTATATGAATGAAAAAAGGGCAAATCCACAGAAGCTTAAATAAGTTTTTTTTTTTTTTTTTTTTTTTTTTTTTTTTTTTTATCTCTTCTAAGTGAAAGAGATCCAAGGGTTGACTGTCCAGGGTAGAAAGGGTGGCTCCACAGCTCTATCAGGGACCCATATACCTATTTCTTGGGACTGCCATCCTCAGAGGTAGCTTCTATGTTCCATATTCTAAATGGCTGGGGGAGCTCCAGTAATCCTCTCTGTATTTGAGACCAGCAGCAGAAAGAAGCAGGAGATAGACAAAAGTCACTTTTCCTAGCAGAGCCAATCTTCTTGGAAAGTTTCCCATAGCACTTCCTTTTATAACGTAGTTACATGGCCACACTTAACTGCAAAGGAAGCCGGGCCTACTCTATTACTACAAAAAAGACTAGGATTCTGTTACCAAAAACAAACAAGAAAATGAATGTTAGAACTCTGCTTCTCAGTCCTGACCTCAGGGAGCTCCAAGTGCATTGAGGAAGATACTAAGTAAATAGATATATTAGTTTCTGTTGCTTGTGTAACAAATTGCCACAAACTTAGTATCTTAAAACAACACAAATTTATTATGTTACAGTCCTAGAGAACAGAAGTTCAAAATGGGTCTCACTGGCCTAAAATCAAAATGTCAGCAGGGCTGTGTTCCTTCAGGAGGCTCTATGGGAAAATCCATTCCCATGCCTTTTCTGCTTTTAGACGGTACCCCCATTTCTTAGCTCACAGTCCCCTTCCTCCATCTTCGCAGCCAACAGGGTTGAATCTTTCCACCCATTCTTCTGTAGTCGTGTCTCCCTCTGACTTTGAACTCTGCTGGGAAAGGTCCTCCTCTTTTATGGACTCATGTCATTAGATTGAATCTACCTAAATAATCCAGAATAATCTCCTCATCTCCAAATCCTTAACATAATCATATCTACAAGGTCCTGTTTGCCATGTAAGAAAACATATACACAGATTCCAGGAATTATGACACAGGCAACTTTGACGAAGACCATTATTCAGCCTACCACAGTAGACAAAATGTCATAAACAGAGATGTAATGATAAAGGAAGCACAGGTTGATTTAACAAAAACAAAGGCATCTGGCCTCAATAAATGAGCATGATTTTTTAGGAGAGAAATCTCCATGTACAGAACAGAGGCTTCATATAAGTACTGAGAAAAAGGGTGCCTGGGTGGCTCAGTTGGTTAAGCAACTGCCTTCGGCTCAGGTCATGATCCTGGAGTCCTGGGATCGAGTCCCCTGTCAGGCTCCCTGCTCAGCAGGGAGTCAGCTTCTCCCTCTGACCTTCTTCCCTCTCATGCTCTCTCTCTACCATTCTCTCTCTCTCAATAAATAAATAAAAATCTTGAAAAAAAAGTACTGAGAAAAAATTTATATTTGAAGGGAAGAGGAATTGAGCAAGTTCTTAAATATCAGGCCTGCCACTCAACATTCACTTATACACAACAGGGAAGTAGAGGCAACTTTTTTTAAAGATTTTATTTATTTCAGAGAGAGGGAGAGACAGAGCATGAACAGTGGGGAGGAGACAGAGGGAGAGGGAGAAGCATGTCTGTTCTGGGGGACGGGGCAGGAGTGGGGGCTTGATCCCAGGACCCTGAGATCATGACCTAAGCAGAAGCAGATGCTTACTTAACCAACTGAGCCCACCCAGGTGTCCCAGTAGACACAATTCTTGACTGAATGAGTGATTTGATACAACTGGTGATTTAGAAAGATAAATCTGATAAAGTGAATAGGAAAGAGTATTTAACAGATTAAGGGCCTACTACACAGATTAATGTATAAAGGAGAGGTTTTCCATTAGGCTGGAGATAGAATAAAAAGGAGGCATTTTTTGAAAGAGGTAGGTAAAAAAGTAAAGGCAAATCAAAATTGATTCTGAAGTTTTAAATGTGGGTGACCAGGAGAATGGCAGGGAGACATCTTTCATAAAATAGGGAAAGCAATGTGGTATATCAAATAAATGTGGTCTTTTAGTAAAATTCTCACCTACTAGACCTTATATTAAAGGACTGTCAGATAAATTTATCCATCTATCTATCATCTATCTATCCATCTATCAATAGAGAGAGACAAAAATCTCCATTCTTGCATCTAAAAAAATGGATAACAGTTCTAATACCTTGCATTGTGTGTGTGTGTGTGAATTATCTCAGCTTGGTGAGCTCATATATTGAGCCTCTCTCTCCCTTTTTTTTCTTCAAGATGAGCCTTTCCATCAACAAATGACGTATATCAAAGCCCTATCAACAGATACAGCCCAGAAACATACTAAAACCCTCACTAGGTACACATGGAAAAAAATATCTAGGTAAAACAGGCAATAATTGCAAATCTGGTCTATGAGATAAGACAATACATGGGTGGAATAATTGACTAGCCTACCATCATTAAAATAACTTATCTTATTGGATACAGTATATTCTTAAAAATTCAACTGCAGGGAGCATTTATGTCAGGGACAAACCACCAATTCTTTATTTGATAAGCCCTTGAGAATTACAGGCATTAAATTGTACTTTGTGAAATCTATAAATTATTTGTTATGCTTTCAGAAAGAATTTTGGTATAATCGAATTTCAGTCATCTTCAAGTTAATATTTGTGAGATCATCTTTAAAACATGCTGTGCTGGGGTCTGTCAGACTTTCAGGTCCCTGTAGGCTTCTGGAAACAATAGAAACATTTAAAGGAACTGTGCAGGGAAACTGCAGGAAGGACCAGAAAGGAACTGACGTCTTAGTATTTCCCAAGAAGGGAGTGCAAGGCAGCGAAGAGAAAAAAATGAAGTCACCAGAGCACCTGGGTATGCTGGTGAACACTTATGAAACATTCATCAAGGACTCTGAAATAGTTGAGCAAGAATCTGAATGAAACTAAGGTCCATTTACACAGATAGAGGCCATCAGCCAGAGGAATTTGAGCTATCACCTTTCATGAGAGGCCGTTATGGTAGGAGAAAACGAAATATTTGTACACACACAGAAACCTCAAGACGCACATACACAAACTCAACACAGCAGTTTGAACTATGTCTTTAAAGAACAGCAATTGTAATTTTTTGAATGTGCAAGCCAAGTTCTTCTTAGCTATCCACCAAATAAGCTGAGTTTCTTTCCTATTTTCAAGTAAGAGCTCTAGCGTCAGACTTTTCTGCCTCAAATATCAGCTCCTCTGTTAAAAAGAAAGACTCGAACAAGTTATTCAACTCCTCTAAGCCTCTGTATCCTTATTTTAAAATGAATATAGGAAGAATATGTTCCTCATAGGGTTTTGGTGAGAGTTTAAAGAGATAATCCATGTATAAGCACTTGGCAGAGGCTTGAGAGATACTGCTTAACAAATGGTAAAAACGATACAAAGACTTAAGACAAAGCTTCCCGAAGAGAGATTACCACCCACTGCCCCCCCAAAAAAATTTCTATTTTCATACTGCTGTATTATTTTATTCAACTCAAATATTCCCATCCCCAGCCGGCAGCCCTTGGCGTTCTAACAGTTCACCACCAAGCTGACAGCTGGGAGACTGCAGGTTTGGAGCATCGTGAAAAATGTTTTTGCTGTCAGTATAAATGAATATTTACCAGCTGATGTCTGTTGCAGGCTTTTGGCAGGGGTTACACCAGGGGTAAATATTGGCTTTACCTGTAAAACTGAAGGCTGCAATTATAAACTAGGAGTCCACAGACCTTAAATGAGGAGATTAATTAATGATAAAGCCTCATTAAAAGGCAAGCTAACCATTAGCTTAAATAGCTATCATATGAACTTTTGATTTATTAAAGCTGAGAAATCCTAACAGGACTTTCCTTTTTTTCTTTCTTTTCTTTTTCTTCTTTTTAAGTTACAGTGAGGTGACTAATTACCAGCTGAGGAGAGATTATCCATTCTGGCTCTTACATGTTTGTCTATTTGCCACTGGTCAAGAAGAGGGAAGTAAACATTTCATTCTTATGATTGGTGTCACGCTCCAGATTCAATATTCTCTCAGAGTTGGGAACCACATAATCCCATTACAATAAATCACTTTCACTTTTAATGAATCACTAGAAAAACAGGTACTTATGATCAATGAGCTATTCCAAAAAGTGAGGCTAAGGTCCTTTATCTTTGGTCAAGTAAAGAAACACTTTTGTTTAAAAGACCCAAAAGCCATGCTACAAAAAAAGATTGGAGAGTCCAGTGAGCTGAGAAGTAGAAGAATTCACTACATAGAGGAATGGATGAGAGCCGGCAAGAAACTCAAAGCATTGCCCCACCCCGTTTCCTGCCTCCAAGTAGAAAACTACCAAAGGCTTGACCAATCTGGGGAAAAGTCCAGTGTGATCTTGTAGGGCTTCTCATTCTGTTTTCGGTGAGTGAATTGTGATGGATGGTGGACACTGGTATCTTCAAGAGATGGGAGAAGGGTGGAAACAGAGTGAAGAATTCCTACTTGCTCCCACGGGAAGAATCTTGGAGGCAGACCATCAAGAGGCTTTTTCCAATTCAGAGAAAGTGGAATTATTGGAAACAACAACGACAACAAAAACCAGCAACAGCAAAACTGATCTTTTTTTGCCCCAACATTCAACCACACCTTTTTCGTATTAGTGCACTAACATTCCTTTTGACTGGTTGACTACACATCCCTGTAATACAGAGACTGCCCTTGTTTGTACCAGTTAACCCTGCATAAATGGTAATAGTGTCCTTTCTACTCTTAAATGTAGACTTGTTTGAATAATAAATTATACGGTAACTTTAACTTTTAGGGGACATCGCCGCTTATAGTCTCTGTGAAACTTCCTGTTTCAGGCCCTTTTGCCTCTTGCCCTCTCCGCCTATGGCTATATTAAAAGAGAGGTAGGCATCAGATGCAAACATAGCTGGTCAGATACTCACCGCCAGCATTTTGAATCGTGAGTGACAGCAATTTTCAAAGTACAAATGATCAGATTTAGAAGTTGGTTGGGAGGGGCATATGATCGTAGTGGTGCTGAGGTGTGACCTGACAGTAATTCTGATGGGCTAGCCTCTAGAGTTCACTGTGCCAACCCCTACTTTTCACATCTGGTCAAACGTCAGTACTGGGAGACTCCGTTTTTCTTAACTAACTCCCCCTTTTTTGGTTTAAAGTAGTTTCTGTTGTTTACACATTAAGATCTATAGCTGCAGTCAGCTAGTGGAAGCCAAGAAACTAGTAGCCTAAAAATAGGTAGCCAAGCAGAGAATATATACAATGCTTGCTCTCATAGAGCTGACATTTATTACCTGAGAACAGGTAATAAAACACAAAATTGGCAATTTATATATTATATTAAAGGAGAAAGGAGATTTGAAAAAAAGAAACAGAATAGGACAGAGGAAGGAAAGGAGAAAAAAATGGAGGGAAGAGAGGAAAGAAAGAAAAGGAGGTGGAAGGGAGGGAAAAAATCAAGATTAGAAGGCAGAGTGAGGGTAGGATAAAATTACACTTGGGTGGTCTATGTGGTCCTCATTGAGTAATATTGTATTCTTGTAACTAGGAATGCCAAAGGGCAGTTCTCTCAAGATAAAAAAACATAAACTATTTAAATATATCATGTATCCTTCAATCTGTAGGATTTTCTCAGTATCACCATTAATTCATAGGCGTCTTAAAATATTTTAGAGTCTCAAAAAATAAAATAGTTTAAAGTCTCTTAACATTAGCTAAATTGATACTCAGAAATGTCGTTGATTTAATCAGTAAATGAATAATTTGTGAAGACCTGAGATGCCTGATGCGGACAGAATGTTTGTGTCCATCCCCATTCAAATTCCTACACTGAAATCCCAAACCCCACGCACACCCCCCACCATGTGATGGTATTAGGGGGTGGGGGCCTTTGGGAGGTGATTAGGTCATGAGGCTGGGGCCCTCAGAAATGGGTTTAATGCTTTTATGGAGGGCACTCAGAGAGCTCTATAGCCCTGTCACGGGGGGAGAAGAGGAAAACAGCCATCTGTACCCCGGAAGAGGGCTGGCACCAGAACTCCACTGACCTTGACCTTCAAGCCATCAGAATCGTTAGAAATATATTTCTGCTATTTATAAGCCACCTAGTCTATGGTATTCTGTTATGGCAACCGAAACTGAGGCAATACTTAAACTGGAGTAATGCCTCACGTTTTTATTTTCCATTACAAATCATTTATTGAAATTTTATATTGAGGGTGCTTGGTAGTCAGGAGATGGTGAAAAAGACTTATATCGAGGACTCTGAAGAAAGTTACTTGTACTTTGAATTTAATGTTCTGCATGGTTTGCTTTAACAGACTACATAAGGGTAATTGATATACAATACAGACATATTTAAGATGTTTTTTTTTGAACTTTTATGTGTATAACCGTGAAACCATTACCAAAATCAAGATATTCTCTATAATCTCCCTAAGTTTCCAAGCATCCCTTTGTCACCCATCTAACCCTTTATCTCACTCTCTCCCATCTCCAGGAAATTATTGATCTCTTTTTTGTCTCTATAGATCAGTTTGTATTTTCTAGAATTTTATTTAGATGGAATCACACAGTATGTACTCTCATTTTTAAAACTTATTCAGGTAAAATGGATGTACAATAAACTAATTATGTTTAAAGTGCTCTATATTTTGCCTAGATCCTTTTGAGATTCTCCCATGTTGATACATGGATCAATATTTTTATTGTTGAATATTACTTATTTGTATGGATAGTCCAAAATTTGTTCTCTATTCTCTTAGTTATTGACACTTTCCTTCTAGTTTGTGGCTACTGAAGATGCTCTGAATATTGTGCGCAAGTCTTTGCATGGCTATATGTTTTCATAAATACCTAGCAGTGGATAGGAGTGTTATAGCTTAGGTGTACGATTACATTTTGAATAAACTGCTACAATATATTCCAAAGTAGTTGCATCAGTTTACATTCCCACCAGTGGCATAAAAGAGGTCTAGTTCCTCCATACACCTGCCAACACTTGGTCGGTTCAGTCTTTTAATTTATTCTCACCTTTATTGTGATATAATTGACGTACAACACTGTTTAAAGTGTTCAGCTTGTTGATTTGATACATATGTATTGCAAAACGGTCACCACCATAGGATTAGCTAACATCTCCATTGTGCCACATAATTACCATTTCTTTTTGTAGTGAGGACATTTAAGACCTACTCTCTTAGTGACTTTCAAATAAAGTATTATAATTGTCATGCTGCCCATTAGATCCTCAGAACTTATTTATCTTATAACTGAAGGCTTGTATCCTTTGACTCACATACCCTTGTTTCCCCCAACTGCCAGCCCCTGGTAACCACCATTCCTGTCTGTTTCTTTATGTTCAGCTTTTTAAGGGTCCACATATAAGTGCTATCATGTAGTATTGTATTTCTGACTTATTTCACTTAGCATAATGCCTTTGAGGTCTATCCTTGTCACAAATGGCAGGATCTCCTTCTTCCAGTCTCTTTAATTTCAGCCTTTCTAGTGGGTTTGTAATGGTATTTCATTTCTATCTCTCTAGTGGCTAAAACCATGGAACATTTTTTTCATGTGCCTATTTGTCTTTTGTACATCTTTGGTGAAGTGTTTTGTGCAAAGCTGTTTTGTTTTTATCAGCTTACTTTCATCTTATTATTGAGTTTTAAGGGTGTTTTATATATTCTAGGTACAAGTCCTTCTCCTGATATGTTTTGCAAATATTTTCTCCCATTCTGTAGTTAGCACTTTCTTTTTATTTAACAAGTTCCTTTTGAAGAGAAGTTTCTAATTTTGATGAAGTCCAATTTATCTTTGTTTTTCTTTTATAATTCATGTTCTTTGTATTCTATTTAAGAATCTTGGCTCAATATCACTAACATTTCTCCTGTATTTTCTTCTAGAACTTTTGTAGTCAAAGTTCTAATATTTTGGTTTATAAACATTTTGAATTATTTGTATACAGCATGAGGTAAAGGTTAAGATTAATTTTTTTTTTGCATTTGTATTAGTTTCAACAACGCTTGAAGAAACTGTGCCTTCCTCATTGACTTGGCTTAGCAGTGTTACTGGTAATAAATTAACCAGGTATGTCCAGGCCTTCTAGGCACACTCTCTTGGACTATTGGACTATATATTTAATCCAATGCCACACTACCTTGGATCTTTGTAGCTTTTTTTTTTTTTTAAAGATTTTATTTATTTATTCATGAGAGACAGAGAGAGAGAGAAGCAGAGGGAGAAGCAGGCTCCCAAGGAGCAGGGAGCCGGATGAGGGACTCGATCCCAGGACCCTGGGATCATGACCTGAGCCGAAGGCAGACGCTTAACCATCTGAGCCACCCAGGAGCCCCGGATCTTTGTAGCTTTATATTAAGTCTTGAAATGAGGTAAGTTCAGGATTCATCTTCTTTGAAACTATTCTGATTATTCTAGATCCTCTTTTCATTTCTAAGTAACTTTTTTTTTTTTAAGATTTTATTTGAGAAAGAGAGAGAGAACGTGCACACCCATGAGCAGGAGTAGGGACAGAAGGAGAAGCAGACTCCTCTCTGAGCAGGGAGCCCAATGATGCCATGATGACCCTGAGATCATGCCCTGAGCCAAAGGCAGTTGCTTAACCAACTGAGCCACCCAGGTGCCCCTCCATATAACTCTTAAAGTTAGTTTGTCAAGCACTATAAAATCTGCTGAGGCTCTGCATAGGATTGTCTTGAATCTATTAGATCATTTTGTGAAGAATTCACATTTTAACAACATTGAGTCTTCCATCCATGAACATAATTACCTCTGCATTTCTTGAGGTCTCTGTTAGTTTCTTTCCATAATATTTCATAGTTTTGAGTGTATAGGTCTTGAACATCTTTTGTCAGATTTATTCCTATTTCATAATTCTTGATGCCATTGTTTTTTATTTCAATTTATAACTGCTTCTAAACAATACAGATAAAAAACCAAAAATAAAAATAAAAATATAAAATTGGTGTTTGTGATTGGCAGCCTCTAAAATGGACCCCACTTCCAGTTATTAATGGCTTTGTGTGTCAGTTGGTTATAGAGACTCACTTTTAATGAAGAAAATGTGAAGATGAGATATCCTTTCTAAGATTACATTTCAGAAAGACTGTACCTTCTCTCTTTTCCATTCTCTCTCATTCCCTCATGAAGCCCTCCCTCTAAGGGGAACCAGTCGCCATGTTATGAGCTGCACTGTGAAAAAATTCCCATGACAAAAAAAAAAAAAAAAGAGCCTATGAGCCTCCAAACAACATTCAGCAAGGAACTGGAGCCCCCAGTTCACCAGCTCACAAGTATTTGAATCAAGCCAACAACCATGTGAAAAAGTTTCGAATATCCTCTTCTAGCCCACTAGTAAAGCCTTCAGGTGAGATCATAACTTAGGCCAACAGCGTCATTGCCTCCTGTGAGAGATCATGAGGAAGAGGCAGCCAGTTAACCCCTACCCAGATTGCTAACCCACTGAATGGTTAGATAATAAATGTCTACTTTTGACACCACAAATTTGAAATAATTTGTTATATAGTAAGAGTTAAATAAGATGTTTATGTATTGATCTTTTAACCTGCAATTTTGCTAAGCTCACTAATTAGTTCTAGTTATTTTGTAGGTTCCATTTTCTATCTAGGCAACCACAGCATTTTCAAATATAGACAGGTTTTTATTTCTTCCTTTCCAATATATATGTTTTCTTTTCCTTGCCATATTGGACTGGCCAGCACCAATAATAAAATGTTAGAGGTGGTGAAAATGTGCATCCTTGCTTCATTCTTATTCTTAGAGGGGGAAACACTTAGTCATTTACTACAAGTAGTGAATATTACTTGTAGGTTTTGTGAAGATTCTCTTTTTCAGATTCAAAGATTTCCCATCTATTCCTAATTCCTAATAGATTTTTAAGTATCAAGTGGATATCGAATTTTGTCAAATGCTTTCATTGTAATGATTGAAATGATCATAGTTTTGTTTTTCTGTTTTTACTGTTATTATAGTGAAAGGTATTATGTTTAATACCTTTAATTATTTATAGGTATTAAACTTAATTAATTATCTCCCCTCTAGAACCCTCAGTTTGTTTTTCAGAGTCCATCATCTCTCATGGTTCGTCTCCCCCTCCGATTTACTCCCCTTCATTCTTCCCCTCCTGCTATCTTCTTTTTTTTTTCTTAACATATATTGCATTATTTGTTTCAGAGGTACAGATCTGTGATTCAACAGTCTTGCACAATTCACAGCGCTCACCATAGTACATACCCTCCCCAATGTCTATCACCCAGCCACCCCATCCCTCCCACACCCCCACCACTCCAGCAACCCTCAGTTTGTTTCCTGAGATTAAGAATTCCTATCAGTCATATGATACATGTCTTTCTCTGATTGACTTATTTCACTCAGCATAACACCCTTCAGTTCCATCCACGTCGTTGCAAATGGCAAGATCTCATTCCTTTTGATGGCTGCATAATATTGCACTGTGTATATATACCACCTCTTCTTTATCCATTCATCTGTTGGTGGACGTCTTGGCTCTTTCCACAGTTTGGCTATTGTGGACATTGCTGCTATAAACATTGGGGTGCATGTACCCCTTCAGATCCCTACATTTGTATCTTCGTGGTAAATATGAAAGGTATTATTTTTTGAGCATCAATCCAAGTTTGCATTCCCATGGCAAACTCCATTTGGTCACGTGTTCTATGCTTTTTATGTACTGTTGAATTAGATGTGCTAAAATTTTTCAAGTATTTTTGCATCTATGGTTATGAGGGAAATTGGTCTAGAATTTCTTTTTCTCTTGAAATGTGTATTAGTTTGGGCTGCCATTAATCATAGACTAGGTGGCTTAAACAACAGAAATCTATTTCTCACACTTCTGGAGGCTGAGAAGTCTAAGATCAAAGTGCCAACAAGGTAGGTTTCATTCTGAGCTTCTTCTCTTGGCTTACATGGTCATCTTGCTGTGTGCTCACATGACCTCTTTTTGGGGCAGGTATTGGAGGGAGAGAAAGAACAGTGTCTCTGGTGTCTCTTTCTACAAGTACACTTATCCCAACATACAGGCCCCATTCTCATGATGTTGTCTAACCCTAAGTACTTATCAAAGGCTCCATCTCCAAACACTATCACATTGAAGGTTAAGGATTCAACATAGGAATTTTGGGGGAACATAAATGTTTAGCAAATAACATATAGCCCGGCTTACACAAAAGGGTTATGTGGGCCTCAGGGACAAGTTGTTGGAGTTTCCCTCTTCAACAGTTTTTTGAAAGAATTTGTCTAGAACTTTTTTTTTTTCCTTAAAAGTTTGGTAGAATTCATCAATGAAGCCATATAGGTTTGGATTTTTCTTGTGGAAGGTTTTGCTCTTTCTAAACAGCCTTATTGGGCTATACTATACAATGCACCTACTATACAATTCATTCTTTTAATCTGTATAATTTGATTCTCTTTGTATATTCACAGATATGTGAAACCATCACCATCCTCAAGTTTAGAATCTTTTTATCATCTCAAGAAGAGACCTTGTATCTTTTAGTTGTTATTCTTCTCCCACACCCTTCCTAGCCCTAAGAGACCAATAATCTACTTTATCTATTGATTTCCCTATTCTTCACTTTCCTGTGAGTCAAATCATATAATACATGATCTTTTGCAACTGTCTTCTTTAACTTAGCTCAATGTTTTCAAGGTTCATTCAAGTTGTAGCATATATCAGTACTTGATTATTTTTTTATGGCTAATAATATTCCATTTTAAGGATATACCACATTTTCTTTATTCATCTGTTAATGAGCATTGAGATTGTTTCCACCATTTGGCTATTGTGAATAATGCTGCTGTAAATATTTGTGTGTAAGTTTTTATGTTAACACATGTTTTTAATTATCTTGGGTAAATATTTAGGAATGGAATTGCTGGTTCATTTAGCGAGTAGGTTTAATTATTTAAGGAACTACCAGTTTTCCAAAGTTTCGGGATAATTTCACCTTCCTTCCAGCAGTAAATGAAAATTTTGATTTCTTCACATCCTCCACAAGACTTGTTATCTTTTTGACTCTAATCATCTTAATGTGTGTGAAGTGATAGCTCACTGATGCTTCAGTTTGCATTTCCCTGATAACTAATGATGTCATGCATATTTTCATGTGCGTATTGCCATTTGTATATCTTGTTTGGAAAAAAATGTCTATTCACATCCTGTATCCATTTTTAAATAGGATTGTCTTATTATTGAGTTTTAAGTATTCTCTATATATTCTATACGCAAGTCTTATCAAATATGATTTCCAACTATTTTTCCCCATTTTGTGGGTTGTCTTACTTTGATAGTGGGTTTTAAAGCATGAATTTTTGCAATTTTGATGAGGTCTAATTTATTTTTTTTCTTTTGTTACTCATGCTTTTTGTGTCATATCTAAGAATCCTTTGCAAATCCAATGTCATGAAGACTTATCCTCATGTTTTCTTCGAAAAGTCTTCTACTTTTCCTCTTATATTTATATCTTTGATCCATTTTGAGTTTTTTTTTAATAATTATGCTAATTTTTGTATATGCTGTACATAAGGTCCCAACTTCATTTTTTTGTATGTGCCTTTTTTACAATTTGACTCTGGTCAGAGATAATACTTTGTATGATTTGAACCCTTCTACTATTAAGACATTTTAAGTTCAGCATTTGGTCTATCTTAGTCAAAGTTCTGTAGGCACTTAAAGTTTGTTTCTGTCTCATGTATTTTACTATGCTTTTTTTTTTTTAAGACTTTTTTCTTCTTTGCCTTTTAGTTTTTTAAGTTTCTATTTCAAAATCCTCAAGCATGGAGATTCCTTCTTCAACCATGTCTATTCTACTAATGAGCTCTTCAAAAGCATTTTTTATTTCTGTTATAGATGTCTTTGATCTCTAGTGTTTCTTTTATTCTTAGTGTTTCTACCACTCTGCTTACATGGCCCCTCTGTTTTTGCATGTCATCTACTTTATCCACTAGAGCCCTTAGCATATTAATCCTAATTGTTTTAAATTCCCACTCTTGGTAATTCCAACATCCTTGCCATATGGAGTCTGGTTCTGTTTCTTGCTCCATCTCATCAAAGTGGACTTTTCTGCTTTTTAGTATGCCTTACAATTTTTTTTTTCTTGGTAGCTAAACATCATAAAAAGAGGCCCAGTACTCGTTCCTGTAGGTGTTTCTGTGCATTAGTTTTTGCTCCGGTAAGTTGTGATTCTTTGTATTTATCTGTCTCTCAATTTGGGGGTTGTGGTTTGCACTAAAACCTTATTTCTCGGATAGATATAAGAAGAGCTGCTGAGTTTTCGGTTTGTTCAGCTTTTTACTTGTTGTTAGGACAGAGTGACAACTTATACCAGACTGGAAACCAGAAGTCTGCTTTGTATATGTTGGAGCTCTGTTTCAAACATTCTAGGTTGTCATATACATTTGATTATTAGACTTCTTATTAAAGATAATAATTCTCATCCCTGGTAATATTTCTTTCTACATACTAATATGCTAGTATAGTCATCACAATTTTCTTTGATTAGTGTTAGCATGGTGTATCTTTACCTAGGGTTTTTAAAATTTTTATTCTGTATGTGTCTATATTTTTAAAGTAAGATTCATGTTGAAAGCACAGTTAGGTCCCACTTTTAAATCCACTCTTTATTATCTTTACATTTAATAAGATGCTTACACAATTTACTTTTCAAAGAATTACTGATATCATTGAGTTTTCATCTACCATCTTGGTTACTTATCTATTTTTCAGTTATTTTCTTCTTTTTTTCCCTGTTTTTGTGCATTACTTTAGATTATTTTTAATGATTTTATCATATCTCTTACTGACTTAACTATACTCGTATTTGGTTTTTTATTGGTTGCTTTTTGGTTTACAGTATGCATCTTTAACTTACTAAGTCTATTGTAAGTTGTATTATATGCCTTAATATACACCATATAAGCCTAAAATTTGTACTTCCTTTTTCCCTATTCCAATCTTTGTGCCACCGTTCTCATAATTTAACTTAAAACCCCTCATCACATTGTTATTTTTATTTTAAACAATTATTTCATAAAGAGATTTTCAAAATAAGATAAAGGGTTTTTATATATTTATCCATATATTTACCATTTCAAATACTCTTTATTTCTTTGGGTAGATACTATTTCAGCTAGCAGATTTTTCCTTCTGCATTATGCACTTCTTATAATACTTATGGTAATACTCTGCTGGTGATGCAGTTTTGTATATTTGCATATATAACCCTGTATATCTTAGTGGTCTAGGAATTATGCTCTAGGTATTTACTCAACTAATGTGAAAATGTATGCCTATACAAGAACATGGGCATGAATGTTTACAGCAGCTTTATTTATAATCATTAAAAAGTAGAAACAACCAAGATGTTCTTCAATAGGTGAATGGATAAACAAACTATAGATCTATAAAATGCAACACTATTCAGCAGTAAAAATGAATGAGCTATCAGACACAAAGAGACTTGAGTAAATTTTAACAGCATATTGCTGGTTGGAAGCAGCTAATATAAAAAGGCTACATATTGTATGATTCTAATTATATGACATTTGGGAAAATAGGGAAGGTAAAGAGATCAGTGGTTGTTAGGACGACATAAAGAAGTACTGAGTAAGTGAAGCACAGGAAATATTTTTAGGACAGTGAAACTATTCTGTGTGATATTATAATGTTGGCTACATGGCACTATACATTTGTCTAATGCACAGAAATTTATACCAAAAAGTGAACTTTAATGAATACAAATTTTAGAAAATCATTTAGGAAGTTGGGCGATCCCTAAGTGGATGCAAAATGTGACAAATGAAGTCTAATTATATAAAAAATGTATGCTACAACATCCCTGAAGGGAGTGGAAGGGAAAGGTTGCTGGCCAAAATAACTTTAAAAATGAGTACAGTAAGATTAAGAAGGTAAAATAAACTGTAATAAGCACTGTACTGTAATTGATAGAGTTGTTTCCCAAAGGTTTATAAATTAACTATCATGAAACCACTATACACATGAGCTGGAATTGAACAATTAAGTAAATGTTTGATGGTGGGCACCAGATTTCTTATTATTAGAGTGGGAAGCTACAAATAAGGGAAGGAGGCTGCAATAATCCATATGGTAGTACACTGGAGTTGGCGATATCAGTATAAATTCATGTTTAGTTAATATACAGTTGGTTACAAATATCCATAGATATGTATATATGCACACTTTAGTAAATACAGATCTACTTCCTTGCTGTGTCAGCTGAGAGGGCTTACAAGCAATGGCATCCCAGGAGCAACAAGCACCCCTAGTACTCAGATCTTGCTTTCTAATACCATTATCTAATGAAAGGAACCAGACGTCTTTGTTCAAATGGCTGATTCTAGGACTGGGGTGGGAAATATACAAGATGAGCCTGGAGCATCTTGTGATAACAGAAAAAAATGGTCAAAAACAAAACAAAACAACACCCTTCAGTGATGAGGTTATGTCAAAATGACAGGAGCCAATTGAATGGACAACCATGGTCAAAGCTGGAACAATTTGATAAGCAAAAGAAAAGTAAGAAGAAAGAAAGATTATATTATAACTCAAAGTATAAAATAAATATCTATGAGTTTATATAATTATATAATTATTCTTTTGTAAGAGAGTGTATATTTCTGCAAAATAATTTTGAATAATTCTCTCATACAAAAGAATTCCAATTAACTTATGTAGATACTCTGCTCTCAAAGAGTAGAACACAGCTCCCCACTTTTAAAGTATGGGCTGAACACTGCAAATGCTTACCAATGAATATATTATTGAAAATGGGAAACAAAATAACTTCACAGTGAAAAAACCTGACAAATGTTATCTCAGGTAAGTGATCAAGGTAAAAATCGACAGTGGTAAGGATTTCAACATCATATACACTTGTTAGGCTATGAGGACTAGGTCCCTTTATCTCTTATCTTCCTCCCACAAACACAAAACCTGAGTGTTTTAGTCTGGGCTGTTATAACAAAATACCATTGACTGGGTTGCTTATAAGCAACAGAAATTTATTTCTCATAGTTCTGAAGGCTAGGAATTCCAAGATCATGGTGCTGGCAGATTCAGTGTCTGGTGACAGCTTACTTCCTGGTTCATAAAAGGCCATCGTTTCACAGAGTCTATATGGGAGAATGGGTGAAGAATCTCTCTGGAGTCTCTCTTAAAAGGGCACTAACCCCATTCATGAAGACTCCATCCTCATGACCTAAACATCTCCCTAAATTTCCACCTCCAAAACCATCACACTGGGGATAAGCTCTCACCGTATGAATCTGGTGGGGGAGCACAAATTTTTAGTCTACTGTATCCAGTATGATCATGAAAAAAAAAAAAAAGTCCCACTTGAGAGAAATTTTATAAAATACCTGACCAGTACTCAACATTGTCAACATCATCAAAAACAAGGTAAACCTGAGAAAATGTCACCGACAGAATAGAAAAGGATATTAGGTAAAAACTAAGGAAATATGGATAAAATACAGACTTAAAATATGTAGGTATCAGTTCCTTAGTTGTGACAAGTGTACCATGGTAATCTAAGATGCTAATAAGGCAAGTTGGGTGTAGGGTATGGGAATTTTTTAAACTATAGTGGCAATTTTTATTTAAATCTAGAACTATTATAAAACCTAAAAATTCATTAAAAAATCTTATTGCCCCTTTCTTTTTGAAAGTTATTTAGTTGGATATAGAATTCTATATTGATAATATTTTCCTTTCAGTACTTTAAAGATTTCATTTCACAGTCTTTTCTGTCTTGCATTATTTCTGAGAAGTTGACTATCATTCTTATCTGTGTTTTATGTATATATTGTTCATTTTTCTCTGGTTGCTTATCACTGTTTTGAAGCAATTTTATTATGGTTTGCCTGTGTGGAGTCATAGATGAGACTTTCTCAGAATGAAATGGTAGGTATTCAAACCTGAATGTTAAGACACAGAAGATAGTTTTATTTCTTAAAACCATCCATTTAAGCCTATAAAACAGCATGAAACAACTTATTATGAAGGAAAAAAGAATGAAATATGTTTTCATGTTCACTTGGGCCAACACTTAAAATACTACCAATATTAGGTTAGAGAAGAGGTTAAATTACATGTAATATCATTTTTTAAAAGATTTTATTTATTTGAGAAAGAGTACAAGCTGGGGATAGAGGCAGAGGGAGAAGGAGAAGCAGACTCCCCACTGAGTGGGGAGCCCAATGAGGGACTTGATCCCAGGACCCTGGGATCATGACCTGAGCAGAAGGCAGACGCTTAACTGACTGAGCTACCCAGGCGCCCCTGTAATTTCCTTATTTTACAAATAAACTTATGACTAAGGTTGATGAAGCAACTTGTTTTAGATCTCACAGCAATTTAATAGCAGAATGAAAAGTGAACTTTTCTTTTTGTTTACTAGATAGTACACTAGCATAAGTCAGAATCTGCCCCCCACCCCCCAGCCTGGTTGAATGTGGATCTAGAACCAGATTTGGGTGGGAGGCTACTACCTGTGCTTGCCTTGCCTAGGCTTCTTTCTATGGAATCAGTTTCACACCTACAAGAGCATAAGAAGTCAAGGACTTGGAGCATTCAGGTCCCCCTGATGAAGACCCATTGGCTCTCAGGCTTCTACTCTTTCCTATCTGGATTGATCCTATACCGTGGTTGGGGAATGAACCACAGTTGGAGTAATGCCTTCTGTTTGGACTCTGACCCTTGCTGTGCTGCCAGGCTACAGTTTGACTTTCACTTAACCAGGGTCTTGGTTCTAATTTTCAACCTTAACTCTGTATTAGACATAAATACCTTCATCACTTATGCCTCAAGTTCATTTCTTATAAAGAATGCTGATGTACAATTCTGGCCATGAAACCTGACCTATGGGGAACACTGCTGGGAACTTTCCCACAAAATTCTGTAGCTTGCTGTGGGAAATAGCTCATGAAAATTACTACCACTGGGGTGCCATAGGATAAGCTGCAATATTCCTTTTTGCCCACTCTCAGATTTTCTGAAAATTACTTTTTTAGTCATAAAGAATAGCTATTTCTTATAGAAAATAGGCCTTTGAGAAATTTAGCTAATATTTATTCAAAGTTTATTTTAATAAAATGTATCTCTGTGCTCCTGAACACGTACTGCCATTGCAAAATATCTCACACATACGATACACACAATGAAGGTCAGTGAAATACCTAAAAATAAGCAGACTAAGGAATTAGGAACCCAAAAATAAACTAAAAGTATACAAGTGTTCTTAGGTAGGAAGTGGTATACGTTAACAAAGTCAAAGCCATTCTTCATAGGGAAACACCCAAAGCAGAGACAGCTATGTCTTTTCCATCCTCAAAGAAATTTAGTCTCGAAGCATGATACAGGTCAACTGATGTAGTTTGCATGGATGCAAAACATCTGCAGTTCTTAATAGGCCTAATGGTAGGAACTGTATCTGGAGATGAAATATTATGGGGCCTCTGGCTGCAGACACCATTAGCTACAGATCTTTATAGAAGAAGAAAATAAAAATGAAGTTTACATGAAATATTATCTAGGTAATAGTGTATTCACACTCATATGCATATATATTTATAAATACTTCCTATGCTGCTCTAGGAAGTTGTAATTAATCTTAAAGTAATCCTCTTGGAGCTATGAATAGTTATGCTCCATAAAGCAGAGGATTTTGCTTATTTTGGACAAAGGAGTGGTTAAGTTGGAGAGGAAAAAATAAAAGTGAAGGTGAAGTCTCTTTTTCAGCTAAGCAATTCAACAGCTGTCTGTTAATATCTGCTTTCTGGTAGTGGCCCATTACTAAATTCCTAAGTACTGGACTCTGCACAGTTGAAGGTTATTTGGACAAATACCTATTTACTTACATTTTACAAAACAAACAAACTTCAAAAAAACAAATTTCTCTGTCCCGGAAAATCTGCAGTAATAAGATGAATGAATGTATTACCATGGGACTTTTATCACAAAATTCTGAAACTGGGAGTAGGCAGCTATGTAGTCATACACATACAGAGATATGTGGATTTAAGGAGATTTATCCATGTCTATATATAGACAGCCTCATACACAGCGGATAAAAATGGGCTAAAAAAGTAATGCTTAAAGCAGCTTTTGCATTTTTAGTAAATTATCTTCCCCCTGTATAAGAAATGGCACAACCAAATGGGAAGACCTGCTGCCCACTGACCATTTTTTAGAGCACACCACTAATTTGATCTATATATTTTGAGCACCAGGATCACATACAAATGGGCAGAGTACTCCCTGGTTTGGTACTTCCCAGTACCAACAAAATTGCTAATATGAAAGCAAAACGAAATGCTATTTACTGAATATCTCTGGTCTCCAAGTACTTCATTACATCCTTTTGTGGTCCACTTAAGTTTTTCAAGATTATACAAACAAAACTACATCTCATCTCTTTACTTAATAGGTGTGGCTAATGATGTGACACAGAAAGCCATGTTTCTGCCCTAAGGGAAATACCTGCTTTCACTTTGATACCAATTAGGAAATGATTCTCCTGATTTACTACCTACCAAGAGTACATTCAGTATCGGTGAATTGATCATAACATTTTATGACCATGGTGCAGATTCACAGTTTCTTATTTGTAAGATATAAAATCCAGAAGGTTCTGAAAACCAAGTGTTTCCCAACTCTTTCAGAAGCAGAACCTAACCTGAACCTTTATTTATGCTCTTTTAAAAAAAATCACATTTCACGTAACTATTCATCATTTAGTTGAGGAAATATTAACATCTGACTGTGGGATGCTACCCCAGACCCCACAAGAGCTACTACATAATAGGCAGTTTATATTTGTAATAGCTTTACAATATCCAAAAAATTCTGAATGTTAAAACACATTTGGGAGGGATGCTAATAATGGAGGGAGGCTGGGCTTGTATGGCAGCAGTGGCTTATGAGAAATCTCTGTACCTTCTTCAGTTTTCTTGTGAACCTTAAACTCCTCTACAAAATCAAATTAAAAAAAAAACCAACAACCCACATTTGATCTCAGTTTCAGGCAAGGGATTTTGGATCTATACTACAAATGATTTCAAGCCCTTGGACTCTTCCTTTATTTAATAACAAAACTCAAGAATGAGAGCTTTCAGAGAAAAATACCCAAACTCCATATTAGATTTTTAAAAATTCACATCATAAAATAAGTTATAATCCAGAGATAGTTTATCCCATATGCCAAATCCTTTGTAATTATTTGTAATACTACCAAAAACATTATGCACAAATTTAGACAAGTCCTAATCACATTCTTAATATGAGCTTGCAGTCTCTGATATCAGATGGCTTGTGATTGATTGATTTATTGGCAATAGTTGATTTTTTTGTAGGCAGCCAATAGTCATCTGGTAAATTGCTATTTATTTTCTTTGGGACATAGACACCCATGCACTAGAGCTCAAATGATTCTTAGACCAGGAATTATACTTTCCACTTAAACACTTTGACAGTATGACTATGTGATGCAGTATTATAGGCCAGTGCCATAGACTTCAAAGCAAGCAGATTCATACAGACTTGTGATGATGGAGATGACATATATTTGGAAGATCCCCAGTATTCACAAAAAATGGAAACAAAGTAATGATGATGTTGGCATCACTGTGAATAAAAAGGAGCTGTGGGCTGTCAGGGGAGGACAGGGATTGCCAAGTGGGCAGTGCACTGTTCATGCTGAAAGGAAGGGGGGTCTGAGTGTGAGCTCTACCCTCTCAGGATCAAGTGTGCTGTGCAGATTCAGAGATTATGTGGCTGTGAAACCTCACCTAGAGAATATGGTGCTGCAGAAAGCATATCAATGAAAAAAAACCATATTTACTGACTTAAAAAACATAGATGGCTCATTGTCAAGTAGCAACTTAGTAGAAAAGATGGTACAGGTCTCTATTTTTCTAGATATCCTTTCCCTAAAGTTTCAAAAGCATTGCTAGTTTCTAAATAAAATTGATTAAATGTGAGTCACTGTAATGGACTATTGGAGTTGATACTTACATTCTCTGGTAGCAGCCCTGTGGATAATGGGTAAAAGGAATGAGAAAAACTCCAATTGTCTAGGAGCTCACTTTGCCTTGAACAAACACCAAAGAGGCTATCAGAAAAGAATCTGAATTATCTCCGCAATATAAATGAAGATGAAGACACTTGTATTTTCAAATAGCCTGATTCATTGTTCCTTTCTATTTCTCCTGTTCTGGTATTCTGAGTAAATCTTTTTTCAATCAAAATCTGAAAGACAGCTGGAAGCCCCCAGTGATGGCTCCACTGTGATCTCAATATATATCAATAGGAATCTTTCTTTGTGGTTCCCCATGTGGCTCTTGGACCAATAGAGACAGCATCACCTAGGAACTTCATACAACTCAGGCTCCATTTGAGACCTAATGGAATTCTAAGATTTCTGGAGATAGAACCTAGCAATCTGTAGTTTAAAAAGTCTTCCAGGTGATTGAGGCATTGTCAACTTCAGAGGTGAAGATCAGGAAAACAACAGACTTGAGGAATTATTGGCTGGTTGAAGTTTCCGCCTGAATAATCTACAAAATGTTAACACCTGAACTGAAGTCTGTGTACCCTTATTCCTTCCTGACTATACTCTCACCAGGTGAGTAGGAAACAAATGCTTCATTAGAACTACCTGCCATCCTCTTCAGAATTAACACTCACCAAGCCATAATGGAGAGTCAGTTTTTGTTTTTTGTTTTGCTTTTTGCTATTCTTTTCCTTCCAGCAGGGTCATGTAAGTTCCTGAAAGCAGTACAGAGTAGGGGGACTGGATGTTGTGCCTTAATGTAGTTAACCCAAGCCCTCGGTACAACACAGGTGGAGGGAATTATTTGAGTCCCACAGTTTTGTTCTTCATTGAGTGTTCTTGCTGGCCAGAGCTTGTATCAGAACATAAATCAACATAGAGCTTTCATTATTGAGAATGTATTCCTACCATGCTTCTCCCAAACATATCTAGTGGATTAAAGAATACACTTAGAGACCATTTGTTTACATTATTATTTTGTGTTCTAGTAACAAAGTTTTCAGGCAGGCAATGGTCCATGAATCACACTTAGAAAAGCATTGCACAGAAGCTTCTGTGCATCCCTTGTTTAAAAAAAAAAAAGGTGCTGTAAATCCTCATCCAGAACTTTATTTGGTTTACTTAGATTTTATATCTGAATTGGTAGGAAAAAGAATAGAGAAGATTTTCTCAATGAGTGTGATCTGGCACAGATTTATGGATATACCTAGATATATACCCCATGAGTCACTGGTGTTGCTTGATGGGGCCTGGAAGCCAATGTATAATGCAGACATTACTATTTTCTCTGTGGGTTAAGAAGTGAAAATGGTTGAGATGCACTTGGTTAGAGATACAAGACCATTCTCAGAAGATGATCCCACTTAGGGCATCCACGTGATCCAATTTATGAGTCTGCCTGAAGAGATATGAGAGTGGGAGCTGGGTTCCATGAGAATCCTAAGTGACACATTGGCCTTACAACAGGATTCTTTTTTTAAAAAATTTTAATTTTATTTTTTTATTGTTATGTTAATCACCATACATTACATCATTCGTTTTTGATGTAGTGTTCCATGATTCATTGTTTGTGCATAACACCCAGTGCTCCATGCAGAACGTGCCCCCTTGAATACCCATCACCAGGCTAACCCATCCCCCCACCCTCCTCCCCTCTAGAAACCTCAGTTTGTTTTTCAGAGTCCATGGTCTCTCATGGTTCGTCTCCCCCTCTGACTTACTCCCTCTCATTCTTCCCCTCCTGCTATTTTCTTCTTTTTCTTTTTTCTTAACATACGTTGCATTATTTGTTGCAGAAGTACAGATCTGCGACTCAACAGTCTTGCACAGTTCACAGCGCTCACCATAGCACATACCCTCCCCCATGTCTATCACCCAGCCACCCCATCCCTCCCACCTCCCACCACTCCAGCAACACTCAGTTTGTTTCCTGAGATTAAGAATTCCTCATATCAGTGAGGTCATATGATACATGTCTTTCTCTGATTGACTTATTTCATTCAGCATAACACCCTCCAGTTCCATCCATGTCGTACAACAGGATTCTAAGTGGAAAGTATTCAGGTGTGATCTTAAGAAGAAGACACACATATATTAGGACCCTAAATATTGGTTTGGGTACAGTGAGCAGGAGCCAGTGTTACTTTCTCCTGAAGAGAGAAGATTCTTCTATGAGGGAAGAGATTCCCTCCCCAGTGTATAAACTGGGTTATGGGGAAGCTATGGTTAAAATAAAGCACAAAAATTTTGTTACATCATTGCAAATAGTTTAGGATGAAGCATCACTGCTTTGGGCAAAAGGTAGGGGCCCTTCTCTGAGCAGGAAGATCATTACTGATTTAATCAACACAATCAGGTATATCTTCCTGAATCTGAAACTGGGCCTGAGATGTAGGACTTCGGCTGTATAGACAACCAATTTCAGATGGGCCAACATATCTGGGAAAGTGGTATACTGGTAAGTGGGACGCAGAAGTTCCATCTCTTGAAAGCCACAAGGTCTGTGCCTCTAGAGAGCAAACTAATTAGGGGGAATCTAGTATCTAATCCGCTAACTAAATGATGACATACAGTCTTTGTAAGTTCTGTATTTACATCTATTTACGAGTCCACGAGTCCTGCAATATCATTTTGACAGCTTTAGCTTATCTTTATCATGCTAAAGAGAACTAAGGACCACAATATTAAGAAAAAAATGGTGTCACAAAACCTCAAGAAAGCAAAATTCAAGAAGGCAGGTGTCATGAACCGAGTAACTCTGATTTAGTAGATTTTTCACCCTGTGCCCAAACTTGTCTGTTCTAAGCCTCTTCCTATTTAGCAGAGCAATGTTCACTTATATCTGACAAGATCCAGAAAACCTCCATAGCACAGTGATGAAGGTCAAATCAGCTTTTCAATTCCAATCAGAAACTAGAATTCAGGGAAAAGGAATTTATCAAGAAGTTGAATTATGTGGTGTTATCCACAAGCAGAGAGCAGGTCAGGTTCCCATGGTTCACCATAAACCCATTCCACCCCAGGTCTGTGACCACTTGATGAATGTCAGACCTCCCTAGGTACCACCTGGTTAGAACTGACTCAGAAAAGTAGTAAGATTGAACGCACAGTGAAAATAAGCACAGAAAATAACAGAGAAACATCAACCTAAAAGCAAGGCAGGTATGGACCACTTCATTTAAGAACAAAAAGATCCCCTACACCAAGAGAACTTTATAATTTTATAGTATCACAGAGGAGCAAAGCAACACTTTGACAATAATATGATATCCAATAAGAGTTTTAAGATGTAAAAATTTTAATATTGCAGAGGGGGTTACTGTAGGTCAAATGTGGGTTCCAAATCAGCATATGCTCTAGAAAAGTAAAGTTAAAAATATAAATGTAGTTTTGGTATACATTGTATGTTATATCAAGAACTTAATATATTTAAAATTAAATTTTAAGTATCAATATAAAATCATAATATAAAAGGACAGTTTTTTCCAACTCTATCATTGAGTTTACCCCAGCACATTATTTTTCTAACACCAGCATTCACGCATATACTCATACACAAATTTGGTCTTTAATTCTATTTTCTACTAAAACAAATCAGGGATCCTTGGAGAGTAGTTGCTTCCATATCCTGATAAAAAGAGAAATCAAGATGATCCTGGAGTATCTTAGTATTATCATAATGTAAAGCAAGTAGAATCTAAAAGATGTTTGGAGAAGTGAGAAAGGGGAAAAGAAAGTAAAATAAATGGACACCCACTGACCAACATCTGACATCTTGAACATACACTTAGAGAAGTTATCTTAGTTAGAGTAGTTATCTTGGTTAAAAAAAATTATCAAAGTGATTAATAACATTTACTCCACAAAAGAAAGGGTAGGTTAAAATTTCCAAGTATACAGAAAAAGTGGAATACTATGTGATTCTCTTACACATATATACTGTTCACTATTTGCTCAATACCTATATCTATCATCATAGTTACATAATGCAACCTAAAATTTTAAATAAGCTTACTAGACATTAGGACAGCATTATATATAAATGATAGGACCCTGTGCCATGTAACTGTGATGAAATCTAAAAATATATTTCAAGAAGTAGAAACTTACATGATTGACCCTGGAAAGGCCCAATGAAGAGTGATCATCTCAAAATTCCTCTTAAAAGCTAAATTATTTTGCCATAATTAGGGATTTTTTCTGCCATAATTACTCTAACACTGAGGTTACATGCACACACACATATGTGCACACACACATAAATAAATCTAATGGTAACAGTATTTTTGTTCTGGGTTTTTGCATATGCTTTTAAAATTGCTATACATATTTATGTGTGTTTTCTTTTCAGGTACTTGAGATACGTAAAAGAATGTGGTTTACTAGTTTTATAAGACTAATCTATTAACTTTATGAACTATATTTAAATATTCATAATTAATTTTAATTGACAATTTTGTCTGTTGATTTCTAGAGTTAAAGAGAATCTGACAGACATATGATTTTCATTAGTGCAGTCTAATTAGTTAACTTAATAATCGGTTTAAATATTGAAGAGAAATTGATTCTTTAGCTACATTATCATGTTTTAATGATTAAACAATTAATTGTTTAGTGAATCTACAAGCTTAATTCATTGAACATAAATCAGAGTACAAAGTGTTTATGAAGATTCTCCTGGATGCACAAAAGGCTCTTGGGCAGTAAAGAGCTCTCAGCAGACCTGAATCATAAAAAGGAATTTACATATTTTTGTAACTTCTACTTCGAAAAAGAATATAAAACATGTTTTTGAGAAATATTTTCATAAAAAGTGCTAAAAACAGATTTTTTGTCCTTAAAGGGTTCTATGTCCATCATTGAAAATGCATGCATCAGAAACATTTTATTCCCTAACAATATGGGACAAATGAAGTGTTGCTCTACTCCTTGGTTGGTTTATTGAAGACATCCATCATATAACGATACTTTAATAGATTTGCACATGTGAAATGATAATAATTTGCTACTTCTCTAGCAATTTCCAAATATAACCTGTTTCCAGAAAATGTGAACCAATTCTGAAAACTAAGAGCTATGCTTGCTATTGAGAAAGCAGATGCATTCTCCTAGGTTTATGTAATCATAAAGCGAGAAGAAACCATCTTAGCCCAATTTGTTTTACAAATAAGAGAATTAGCTAAGGGAAGTTGAGTAATTTATCCATGTTTTCACATGCATTTAGTAGAAGACCAAATGAACATCTCGTGACTCCCAATCCTATGGTTTTACTCCATTAGAAGTCCTTACTTTAGTTTCTATACAGTTGTTACTTAGTTCACAAGTTTGTATCTAACACTATTGACAAGGAAACAAAAACTACTGTGAGTAAAAGATCTACTGTGAAAAGACTGGAAATTTTCAGCAACATTAAGCGTAACTTCTTTACAGCTCTGAGCTCCTGAACTGCATGTCCAGATTTCACTAGAAAAGTAAGGTGATTATGAAAGTAAAAGAATGGTTATTACCATTCAGTTCTACTGACACTATGACCTTATTTTTCCTCCCATGCATTCATGTTTCTGGTATCCATCATTTGATTTTAGCAACCCCCTCACCCAATATCTTAATTAGATCATTAAGAGAAAGCCTTACTATCTCAAAATGATTTAGGAGGGTTGGGGGTGTAGCACTCTCTGAGCGTGTTTATAAACTCAAATCTTGGTGGGGCCACAGAGCTAAAAATAAATGAGAGGTAATGCCGGTTAAAAGAAAGGAGGAAGTACCTGATAGGACTCTTGGGCAACTGATGAGTTTATGCCCACATAAAATAAGTTCAACTTCATTAAATATACATATATATAGATATACGAATGCATATTATCAGGTAGAAAGATACTGTCCAGCCCAAAGGCCGAAGATTATGTTTAGTCTTTTCACAGATAATCTTTGCTTATGTAGAATGTTGTCCTTGAATAGCAGTTTCCAAACTTTGTGGTCTTAGGACCTCTTTACATTCTTAAAAATTATTGAGGAGCCCACAAATATTTTGTTTATATGAGCTATATATGTCATTACTTAGCAATTAAAATTCAGAAAGTACTATATATATATATCACTGATATATTTAGTTAATAAATATATTTCACATAAATACAAATAACATGGTTTATGAAAAATAAGTACACTTTCCAAAACAAAAATATGAGAAAAATTGCAGTGTTTACATTTTTGTAACTCTCTTTAAGATTTGACTTAAAAGAGCTCAATTTTCTTATCTGCTTTGGCTTTCGGTCTGTTATTTTGATTAACATGTATGAAAAAATTTGGACTCAGGGGTAGTAGTTGGGAAAAGGAAAACTTCATAGACCCCCTGAGAGTTTCACTCCCCCCCCAGGGTCCCCAAATCACTTCAGAAATATTGTCCAATAGTAAGAAAGGAAACCAGAGCAGAGCATGTTAGCTCAGATCAAGCTTCCAGATAGTGACCTAAACTTATGGAATGGTCCAAGTAAAAATAATAACTGATTAAACACCACATTGACTGTCTTTGGCTTGCTGTTTTGGAGACAGGTCTGCCACAGGATTTCATGTTCTTGTAAGAGATCCATACCTTTCTGTGGTCTTTTTTTCTGTGTTTGGTGTTGAGGACCAACAGTCACTGCATACCTTTTGTAATTGTCATCGCAGTTCCTACCTGTCTCTATACCCGCACCTACGTACATGTCTGTCTATCTACATATAACTATATCTGTTTATCTCTAGCTCTATCTAGGTGTCTGTATGCCTCTATCTACGTCTATAATCAGTGGCTACAAGCTGTTTTAAAATAGATGTTTGCATATATTTAAAACTAAAATGCTTCTCTAATACTCATTCTGAGTTGTTCATTGGTTGGTAATAACTAAAGTGAAACTAAAGTGCTAAAGTGAAGATGTAACCAAAACAAGGAGTTGAAAAAATGACAGCTTAAATACATGTCAGCAGTGAAGGCAAATACAGACTTTTCTCATCCAAGTCCAGCACTCTCTTTAGGAGGATGGAGCAAGTCTGTGAATACCGGATAGAAAGAGTTGGCTACCATGTCAAAACCCAGGCAGGCTCATAGACTTGCTCTTCCCTTCAGGGCTTTATTATGACAACCACAATTACATGCTTTCCAGGTCTCAGTCAAGGCTGTAAGCCTTCCTGTAAAGATGAGCTATGGAAAAATCCAAGACTGCTCAGAGATTGCAACAGATTGTTCCAATGCCCTCCCACCTTCAATAGATCATACATGACAGAAAAATAGTGATGTCTTTCCAAATCTCATACACACACACACGCACGCACGCACGCATGCAGGCACACACATGCGCGCGCACACACATACACCCTCACCCTTAAACAATCTCGTGTCCTTTTTTTATGGTAGCAATATCACTTCCCAAAAAAATGTTTTAAATGCTACTCTTTAAATTTTGGACAACACTGGCTGGTATTTCACTGGCTTGTATTTCAAAACAAAGTGTATTTGTCATCGTCAAACTTGTTTACTTGAATCAAGCAACACTGTGACCATAGAGGAAGCACTGTCATTTTTTCTTCCCTCCCTCTGCCCTTCTAGGTTTCAAAGCAAAGTCCACAATGTTGCAAATGCATTTTTGTTGACTTAAAGAGGACTGCTTTTTCCTAAAAATAGGTGGAATTTAATGACATCCCCAGTTCACAATCCCTCAAATCTGTAATGGGGATCATGTACCTCTATAAAGAGAGGTGAGTTGGCAGGGAGAATGTTGAGTGTTTGGAGAGGATTATCTGCATTTTTCTTTTTTCAATTGAGCTGAGACTTCATATTTTTATTTACTTTTGTTTCTTTCTGCATGTCTTCAGAAATGCAAATAACTCAGGCATGCAGATTTTGCAAGGCACTGCTAAATCATGGTTACTAATTTGTTATGTCTTAAGAAAAATATTTCTCAGCAGGTTTGGATGTTACATAAAACCTGTTCTGCCCATGACCTTGTCCTCCTGTGGCTTTTTCTAAGATCTATGATAGTGACCAAGAAAAGATTCAAATCAGATTTGTCTGCCCCAAAGTTTGATTATTTGCCCTATAGTCTGTAGAATCATTTTTTTTTTTTTAATTTGGGGATGCTTTCCAGAACTTACTGTCTAAAACTGTTTTTAGTGACAGAGACAAATGTTTCTAAGAAAGACACTCAGGGTAACATCAATTAAAAGCTGAGTGGATTTTCACTTCAACCTGTCTTATAAGCACACTAAGTTATTTACAATAAATGAGAAGTTCCGGATAATCATTAATTCATTGAACAAAAAGTTTATTGTTTCTGAGCTAAGTATCTGTGACCCCTGTAAGTTATTTAGAGCTCTTTGAACCTTAAAGAAAGGTAATTAAAAATTGCTATGCTACTAAGTAGGTGTTTGACCTCAGGCAATAATAATAAACTTAACAATTACATTGTGTTTTGTGGTATAAAAATACATTCACATTCATTATCTTTGCCTTTTCACACATTTTATCTGCCTTTGCCAGATAAAATACAGGTTGTCCAGTTAAATATGAATTTCATAAAAACAACACAAAATTATTCAGTATAAGTATGTCCCAAGCATGGGACATGCTGTATTGTCATTTGTTAAATCTGACAATTCTATCTCTGTTTGGAGAAGTTTAAGCCTGAGGGAGGTAGGCAACTTACCTCACATCACCAGTTTTGGACCCTGTTCTTCTTACTTCAAATCCAGTTCTGTTTTGCTATACTACCTCTGTGCCTAGGCTTTCTGAACCTCAGTTTTCTATCTTGAAATGAATAAGTAAAATAAATATGGTAGGAGAGGGTCTAAACCAGGAGACAGTGAAAATAATTTCCATTTGTGAGAGGCTATGTTCACAGAGCCCTAATGAGGGTGATACAAAACAATGCTTTACTGTTAGAGACACAGAGTCAGTTAAAGTTCTTCATTGTTATCAAGAGAGGCTTGATGAGCTATTTTAAGCCAAAGAAATGCAAATATACTAGATAGCTTATGGGAAATGCAGAGGAACCAGAGAATCAGGTTTGGAGGCTATGGAGCCATTAGCAGTTCCCAAATTCACCATTATGATTGCCCAGTGAAGACCACAGTGCCACTGCCTCTAGGCACAAGATCTGCAGCTCATACAGTTATTTCTGGGAAAGGAACTGTCCAGTAGACACTGACTGTTGCTGCTTCCCAAAGTTCCATGTCTCTTTACCACCCTCCATCATCTTCACCAGCAAGGATTTTATGCATAGCCTCCTACTTCCTTCCATTTTCCTCTAAACTGAAATCTCTAGTTATGTCTAACTTGTATCACCTGGGTAATTTTCCTATGTCTTAACTGTAAAACAACCTAGAAAAACAAGTGTCTGGGTTTTACCCCAGACATGAAAGACTCCTACAGTGGGCAATTCCCCACAAAAAGATGCTCACTAAGTATTGAACAGCCGAGGAAGTATGCTGCACTCTGACTTTAGAAACATGTCAACATCATACTCTTATTTCCATCACACATATGCCTGCATCATTTGTCTTAACCCAAGCTATCTTAAATATTTTCCTTTCTCATCAAATCCTAACAAAGATCATACATATTTTATTTTATACTGAATCCTCATCCATATAGCAACCTGACCCAAAGCACCAACCAATAAATGCATATTACCATACTATCTATCCAAATAGCACCGAAAGTCTCAGAGAGTTTCCCATGTTTTCCCAGATCCCTGAATTTTATTTCATTGTAGGGTAGAAACATAGCCCTCTTAGACAAGTTCTGGTCACTTTAAATTCCAAGATCTCATATGAGTTATTTGTCTCTCAATTAACATACTGAAACACTAAAATGCTGATGGTTGCTAATTTTTACTGTGAATGAATATTTAAATCCAAGGTCTATGATTTTCTCTATGTAAAATTTTAAATAATCTATTCTTAGGGCTCCTGTTATTTTGTTACACCTCTAAAAGTGGCATTATACATGCCATGAGAAAGGTCGTGAGAAAAAAGAGACATTGTAGAACACACATTGGTTTTCTGGACACCAGAGAAATCCTGTAAGGACTAGCAAAGGTTGGATATCCTATAGGAACTATTTAGCTACCTCATTAGTTAAGTTAAACCCATTACGTTGCAGAGATCCTAAACTACATTCCTCAGAAACCCCTTTCTCCCTGGTGCTAAGGTAAAGATTCTTGGTTTAACGACATTCTTAGTGCTCTAAGCAAATTCATGGATTTCACTGGGGTAAATAAGCTTCACAGAGAAATACCTGTATATTTTGAGTTTTATCTATCTCTAAATTTGGATTCTTAAAGATTGTATCTGAAGAAATGTGGAAAAAAACAACTAATTGGAGCTGAAAAGAGCTTACAACTTTCTTCAAAATTCTTCATTTCCCTCTTAAAGTGTTGTATAGTCCTGTACACTGCAAAGAAACAAACTTGAATTCAATAGTGTTTAAGGAAAATTCCAGGTTTTCTCTAGAGCGTTATTCTATCTACTTAAATTTGGGTTTGAAAGTAAAGGAATCATTTTTTTAGGGGAATTTTTTTTTTTTTTATGAATAAAGGAAAGAAAACCATGCAGGCTGCCCCCAGTTAATACATTATTCCTTCTGGTAGATCTGATTCAGTAAGGGAATCACCATTTTCTTCCTTACAAGTGATTAGGATAATTCAATTTCTTTTAACAGCCTGAGTTTCTACAATATTAATCTCTTACCCAAGAAATTTTGACTTTTTTTCTATTTTCTTTCTCAGGTTAAAAAAGAAAACATGTTAAAATTATGTATACTCAATGTTCCCATTAATTTATATTAAGTGATTCCCCATGACAATCAAGTATAAGGAAATTCACAATAAGCATTTTTATTCTTCAACATAATCTTGCATATAAAACTTTGTTAAAATAAAAATCCAAAAGAGACTTGAAGGCAAAAGAAGTTACTAGAAGGTAATCACTAGTCTTTAACATATGAAGGAAAGTAGTTGGTGGTTTTGTTAGCTAGCAAAATTTCTTGAAAGGAGGCAATGTGTTGTGGGAAAATGGTGGTAATGGGTTCATGGTATATGTACTAGCACCCAATGCCTTTCTTTCCAGTGTCTTCAGTTACTTCTCATCTTTGGTCCATTTATCTGTATAAAGCTTATAATAATCTGACAATTTCTAGGGATGTCTTCATAAACTTCACTTGGATAACCTGACAAATGGCTCACAATGAAAAACATGTATGTGAATTCATTTTCCTGCCAACATATGGCACTTGGTCTTCATTTGTGAAGTCATTTACTCTGAAGGAAAAACTGTTTCCATCAGTGGCTCTGAGTACGAAGTCAAGTAGAACTTTAGATAGCAGGTGTTCTCAGGTAGCTTTACTTCTACCTAACACAGGTAACTCTACCGACTCAGATGTAATTTTTCATTAGTATTTTCCTTGGATTTGCTGTATTTTCAACAAAATGCCACAAGTTTCTCAGAAAGCAATTAAAAACAAAATTTAATCACTAATACCTGCTGGTGTTAATTTTCTTATCACATGTGCCAGACATACTTATGAATATGACAATTACTTATCTCAGCAAACCTGCTTCTGTTCAAGGAGCAATCAAAACAAAGAATAAGGTTGCTGCATACCCTAATATGCAGTGACAGCTAACACATCTTGGTACTCAATGCTTAGACTCTAGGGATGGAATTTAAATGTTGGAACAAGCATCCCATTTCTCAAGTTTGGTGTCTTGGACATTTAAAGGCTTTACCACTAATGAATTTTCTACATAAGTAATTATAACCACTGGGATAGTTTTGTTCTGGTTGTTAAATATTGAATTCAAAATATATTAGCAGCAGATTCTTTTCTTTAAATATGCTAAAGGAAGTACTAATAGATAATAGATCAAGAGTAGGAACTATATGCTGTGCGGTTACAGAGTATACAGAGACATACAGGGGTATATAGAGGTATGCAGCTGGTCTTCTCTATTTAGCATGCCCATGAAGAATAGGCAAGGACTGATTGATTTTTAACTGCAAGGTAACGATTTCCTTGGCCTCTCAGTCATTTGTCTAACTACTCTGGCTTGGTGTTTATCATCTCACTAGAAGCAGAAGACCTGATTGAATGTGCATTTCTGAAAGCTCCAGAGATTATTAAAGTCCAACTGTCAGCCTATAAATCATTCTAAGTTTTTATATTACATGACCGAGGCATCCATGCTACTAATTGCAGATTTCCTTCTAAGGCTTTTATGATAGTCAAAGTGCAATTCTCAATCTCCCTGGTGACTTAGTCTATCATTTGAAGACTGAGTAATGTCACCATCTAGACTATAGAAAAAAATTTAATTTTTTTAAGGCTAGTCAAATTATGGTTGGCTGAAACATCTGCCTTTTGATTTCCCAGTAACTTATAGCATTAGCTATATAATTGTAACCTACATGATAGTTCCCTTTATCCTTTATTTCAATTATTTCCAAAGATTTTATTTCTTATTTTCCCTAAGATATTTACCAATACAATAATATCCTCTTATTAAAGATAACTGAGATTCCATTCAAGAAACATTTATTGCGGCACTACAGTGTTTTAGGGTCTATCCTAGGGGGTTTGGAGGAAAAAAAAACCTCATAATCATCTGGAACATACATAAATACACTCAACATGGAATGTTCTGCAAAATGATTGGGTAAAACTATGAAAACCACTCCAGAAGTAGTGGGGCATTATTTGTTTCCAGGTTGCCTATTTTGACTGTTTTCTTATCTCCATACCAGTCACATGCTTTCTTCTTCTTTCCCATAACCACACGCAATTTTTTTTTTTTTTTTTTTTTTTTTTTACCCTATGGGCACAGTGATGTAACTACAGTGCAGATCTGATCATGGCACTCTGTAGCTTCCACCTGCTTCAGCCTGTGTGTCCTAGAATGTGGTACATAGCCCTTACTCCCTCTTCAGTTACATCTTAAGGGGATCTCTAGCCAACAATCCTTGAATTCAGCATGTTCTCATACCTCTGTGCTTTAGCACGTGCTCCATCTCTAAACTTGAACTTTCCTTTACCCTCTGCATGTCCCTGAAAGCTGGTACTGTTAAGACTCAGCTCAGAAGGGCCTTCTTAGGGAATGCTTTCTAGAATCCCCATCCCTGACTAGCACACAGGGTCAGCTTCTTCCTCCTCTGTTCCTGTAGTACTTTTTATGTACCTTAATGAAAGCATTTATCACACTGATTATAATTATTTTTGATCTCTCCCTTTACCTTTTAGTTATTGGAGAGGCTATATAGTTCATCTAGCTCATCATTATTTTACCAGGAACTAGCAACAGTTCCTGTTCCGTAACAAGGGTTAGCATATATTCATATAAATATATATTCCTATATGTGAATGATAATATTATTATATAATTTATATTATATAATTATATAAATGTATTATATATAAAATTATTATATAAATATAATATTAAAGTCAAAGAGCATAAAATTTCAAAAGAAGGACTAAACAAATTATTTTATACAGAAATGTCAAGTAGAATTAGGGCAGCAGTTATTAATGATCATTTCAATAATAATTTCTCAAAAAAATTATGGTGGGTCGAGAAATAAATTGGTGATAAAGAAGTGGCAATAGGAGATCTTCTGTACAATATTTACAACTTGATCATCTCAGTAAGACCAAGGAGAAGTAATTAATAAAAAAGGAAACGTTAAAAATACAACACAGATGGGAAAAGTTTTTTAACCAAGATAATAAGATCAAACAGCATTTGGAGAGATTTGTCTCGTACAGCAAGATTATTTCTTCTTAGACAGGTGATAATGGTATAAACTACACAGTGAAGAAATACATATCTAAGTTCAAAACTAGAAGAAATGGGGTGTGAGCATTTATGCCTGATGTCGTCATTATTTGTTTCATTGTCTGGCACATAATAGTTAGATAAATATTTGCTGAATAATGTTAACTTTAAGAGACAGAAGCTCACTATTAGAGTATGAAAACCTAAGAGAATCAAAGATTTGGAGAATTTAGAGTAGTATATCCAAGTGGTAGCTTGGATGGAATAAAATTTAGCCTTTCAGAATATCTATCAAGTATCCATAAAAAATTCAAGTAATAATGGCAATAATAATTGATATGTACTATGATCTGTCTCTCAATCCTAGGTTACTGTGACTCATAGTATCTCCAGAAACTTGCTGTTTTCCTGAATCTGTAATATACACCCTAAGTAACAACAGAATGCTATCATGCAAATACAAAGTCAAAGGAAGTCCCCTAGGCTCCCTTTCCAAACAAATCTTCAACATTAGGCTCTTCCTATACAAAATACTGGGGCTGCCTGTGAATATTCATTATGGGGATCAACTAAAAAAATAAAGGAAGAGTAAAAAAAAAAAAAGTTAGAACAACCCAAGGACCCAGTTGAAGGTAGCAATCTTAAGTCTATTATGACATAAACTGGTAATATTTTATAATTGTCTTGTTTAGGTCATATTGGGACAATTGCCAAAGGTCTAAAGGATTTAAGGGTGCTGGTAGGAGTGACTATGAGAACTCATGAGGAAAAAACAAGAGCCAGAGAGGCATAAAGCAGGGTAGACAGGTGAGGGAACACAGTTAAGCACAATTTATTCTGCTGAAACTGGAAATTAAGGCTTTGAGGTTCTTTGGCCAGAATGTCAATGGAAAACTTAGATAATATTTGGGGAGAGAATACAATGATGTTGTCAGGGAAAAGCACGTATTTGGGTCCTACCCTGACATCCTATTTCCTCTCACGACATCCAGGCTCAGAGACACCTCTTAGCGTGGTTAGCAACCGGGACAAGCATCTGAAGCTAATTTAGAAAATCCTGTGACTGCTTTTGCAGTGTCCTTTCCTTTTGGTCAGATTGGTCCTAACTCAAGCATTTTATCACTCTTTCATTCAACATTTTTTTTTTTTTAGTTTTTATTTAAATTCCATTTAGTTAACAGAAAGTATAATATTAGTTACAGGTGTACAATATAGTGATTCAACAGTTCCATACATCAGTTGCTGCTCATCATAAGCACACTCCTTTCCCTATCCCCTATTTAACCCCGCCCCCCCCCAACCTCCTCTCTGGTAACCATCAGTTTGTTCTCTATTGTTAAGAGTCTGTTTCTTGGTTTGCCTTTTTCTCTCTTTCTCTTTTCTCCCTTTGCTCATTTGTTTTGTTTCTTAAATTCCACATGGGTGATATCTAATATGGTATTTGTTTTTCTCTGACTTATTTCACTTAGCATAATACTCTCTAGCTCCATCCGTGTCACTGAAAATGGCATCATTCAATAAATATTTATGTGCAACTGACTCTATGCCAGGCACTGTTTCATGCGCTTTGTTCTAAAAGTAAACAAAGAGGCAAGATCCCTGTTATTATAGAAATTAATATTCTAGACCACAGAAAAGAGATTCTAAATGATTACACACATACATGAAAAGAAAAATAAAAGGTAAATTTTGTAGATTATTATGACAGATTAAAAAAAATAAAAAGCATAATGTGGGGGAGGAAAGGGACTGCTTAGATTGAGAAGTTAAGAAGACCACTCTGAAAAGTCCAAATATGAGAACTGATGGATACCAAAGAGCTATGTGACAGTATGAATTTAGAACATTCAAGCAGAGGTAATGCAGGAACAAAGATCTCAATGCAGGAATGAGCTTGCCATATGGCTGAAGCCCAGGAAAGAGTAAGAAAAGTAACGTGCTTCAGTCACAGGTGGCAAGGGAGAAAGGAGTAGAAGATGAGGGCAAATGAGAAGACGGACAACAGCTATCTTTTTTGAAAAGCTGTGCAGGTGTTGGGAAATGGTCTGAATATTATCCTATCTAAAATGGGGAGCCAATGGAGGATTTTAGCATAAGTTTGACCCGAGTTGATTTGTATTTCAAGCAGCAGTTTAAGAAGTGATTTAGAGAAAAAACAGGGAAGTTGTTAGGAAGCTATTGCAGTAGTCTGAGAAAGAGAGGGTGGATACATTGTTGAAAATAGCAGGGTACATGTGGAAAGAAGTAGATAGACTCAAGATGTTCTTGAGATAAAACTGATAGGACATTGTCATTCGTTGATGAGGAAATAGAAGAAAATGAGAAATTAAGCATCAGGACTGTAGACCATTGTGTGCTTCTGTTCCAGAGATCTATTACTATTTGATATCCTGTTTTAATAAAACTTTCTTTTGCCAAAGCCTGATCAACAAGCTTACCCATTCAGTGGATGCTTGGGTGTTTTAGTTAAATGTTGGAGAAGAGTGAATAAATTACTGTAAAATAACTAGTATATTCTATGTCACAGGTAACGAAAGTGGCATAATTTTATTATATTCAATTATATCCTTGAATTTTCTTCTAAGTTTTTTCATATGTCCAAGTCCTAACTCTCAAATAGTTGGTAAATTTGTTTTTTAGGGAAAGGATGTTGTCTGTTTTTCATAAATATCAGGAGAAAATTAGGGCTATTGTTTTTTTTTTTTTGACATTCACTGAGTTTATGCCAATTGCTTCCAGGGTCAAATGACTTCACTATTTTCAGCTGAAGTCTTGTCTGGAATTAGCAGAGAAAACACTGGAAGGAGATGGAAGGAGGATGTCTGAGTTATAAAAAGGGTTCCAGTAAGAGGAAGGTGAAAGAAAATGTATCAAAGATAAATTTGTCTTACTGGACAAACTAGTAAAGGGTAAGCCTTGGAAAGATATATACTGCTTGGTCTTTCTGAGATGACAAGGCATCAGGGAAGCTTTATAAATTATAAGCCTGTAAGAAATTACAGAAACAGCTTGCTGAGTTTAAAGCAGAATGGATTTTGAGCCCTCATGAATCTGTTCCCAAGTTAACCTCAAAAATTACCCTTAATTTAAAATTTCACAGTCACTCCCCTGATGGGTGTACATTAGAGGTGCATCAGGTAATTACTTTTTTTAGCATTACATACAATTTAGATCAGATTCAGGCAATGTGGTGTAAATTCCCTTTCCCTTGAATCTGACCTTAACCACAAAGTCTAATTACCTAACCAGGGCAGTTAGCAGGGCAGAGAGAACCCATTATCTAAAGCAGGTTTTTGCAAAATGCCAGGTCACTCATCATTTATTGGCTAAAAAGCAATCTGACCTTGGGTATGAAGTCATTTTCTAAAATTCATCTTGGAATCCAGTAAATCCACTAAAAACTTAGCAGAAGTTGAGGTTAGGAGCACCAAACACGTGTTTCCTAGACACAGCCTGACATGATAGTGCAGAAAACATCCTATGTTAATATTCTGATGCCAGCAACCACTGCAGAAGTATATTTGCATTCACCATGTGCGGTCACAGAAGCAAACGTGATCTAAAGGCTTGTCATGAGTTAAATGTCTCACAGCGTTTTGCAGGTGACAAGAAGTTTCACTTGCACAAAGTCCTAGAATTAATGCGTCGAGGTAGGTGACAAGCTCTTAAGCTGATACATACTTACATCAAGGAACTGTGCTCCTCATAACCAACCTGTCATACTTGATTATGTTCTGAGAAAATGTCCCACTACAAATGTGACTTTGTTTATTAAATTTAATATATTAAATGCAGTCTGCTGCTAAAAATTACTCCCATTTTTATCTGGGAGAATATATTTCCATAAACTATATAATAGAGAATAATTTAAACAACATTAACTATAAAGAATTTGGAGAAAATATTATTGTAGTTTGCATTAAAATGTCATGAGATCAGAAAGGCTTGGAACAAATAATTTGATGGGGTCTTATTTTCTCACAAGTCCATGTTATTTGGAGTAGGGTAAATATTGCCCTAAAATATTCTCCTTTGTAAACAGAACTTAATCTTAAGAGTTCCTAATGCAGATATTCTGAAATTGTTCATTTGGGCTAATGGCAATACAGAAGGAGGAGAAAATCATGTGCGCCTGAGGCAGAAGAAAATGCCAAGTGTTTGCTGAGGATCTGGTTATTAAAACCAATGTGACAGTGTCATCTTTCCAGGCTTAAGTGAATGGCTACATGTTTTCACAAGGGCAATATCAAAGACCTCATGGTAGTGTGATCCAGCATAGTAGCAGGTCCAGTGTTCAGTGACTGTTCCAAAGGAAAGAAAACTGACTCATGAAAGCTAAGTGAGCTATTAATAGTCAGGCATAGATGTAAATATCTGGCTGTGGAGACATGAAGCAGTAGAACTGAGTGTGGTCAAACCTTGAACTAGGCAAATCCAAAGGGGTGGGAGATGCGCACTGGAGAATGGAGAAGGCATCAGGGAGCTGTGATGACCAATTGGTTACTCTCTTGAGCCACCAGAGCAGAATGACTTTATTCTAAATATCAAATGTTGGGAAGGAATACAGTATTTGGTTGAAGAAGCAGGGGTTTTAGTGTCAGAAGAATATTAAGCGCTCTCATGTATTACCTCCATGACTTGACATGTTGCTTACCCTCTCTAAGCCTCAAGTTCTTTATCTGTAAATGGGATAATAGCTGAGTTGGGCTTGCAGTAAAGAAGCTACGTAAGTACTTAGTAATTTAAGTGGCATAGAGTGAGCACACTTTAATACTAACTTTTATTAGTATTATCTTTGTGCTCCTTACATCACCAAACATTATAGCAAATTAGGAAGATTGATCCCAAGCCTAGGATGGGACTTGGGTCTATGGCCTTAAATATGACACAGCTACATTTTGGGGTATGTTGAGTGGCCCAAGCCACTGTTAGCTGTAACATTTTTCTGTGTACAGGGGCTCCATATTGGTTGCATTTTGCAGAAACCTGGGAAGCTTTATAAAAATTGATTCTGTGGTCCCAGTCTCAGAGATTCTGATGTGATTCTGAAGTAGGGTGTGACCTGGATTGCAGAAATTTTAAAAGCTCCCCAGCCAGGTGATTCTAATATGCTAGGAAGGCCAGTATCACCATCTTGAAGTGGAAGGACATCTGACAGACTAAAGACTTCTCTAAAATAGACTGAGCTATGTAAACATCAATTATTTACACCAGCCCAGGAGGGGAGATGAACTTAAAACTGACTGTAAATTTAGTAGAAAAGGAATAGACCAAAACAGTTCAGTATATTAATTGGAAAGTTTAAATTTCTTCAATATCCAGTAAGATGGAGATTTATGAGGAAAGTGAAATCACTTATAAGAAGCTTAAGACCTTTATTTTATAGGAATACCTACTGAGTTGTGTATTAGGAGAGACAATGTGAGAGAGAGAGACAGAGAGAGAGATAGAGAGAGGAGGGCAAGGGATGCAGACAGAGACAGAGATTATGAAACAGACAGAGAAGGTCAGTAGAGTCTTGAAGATGGCCTTGTGAGTATGTAACTCCTGGGTGCACCAAACATTTTAAGTCCTATAGCTGATGAACTATACTCCACCCCTGAATGCCTCTGTGAGTTTAGAAGTAAATTTAGTAGAGGGGAAGAGGCCTGTTAGTACTTGATACAGAGGGAAAAATGGAAGAAAGAAAAAAAGGAATGTGTAGAAGTAACAAAAGCAGCATCAGCAGGAGCAAGAATGACAGACCAGCAGACTAAGCAATGCGGAAACAAGAACATAAAATGATGGTTGAGTGCAAAATGAATGAACGTAATATTTTAGAAGGAGAAAAAACAGAAGGCAAAGTGATTAAGTGGCAGCATAGGGAGGAGATACGTCTTATTTTCAGAGGACATTCTGATTAGGGTGAGAAGTCTGCCCGCTCTCCTTGCTGAGAGGTTGATGTTGCTAACACAAGTGTCTTCTCCTTTATTAGCAGGTGCTGGGCTACTTAGCGGTCCATTCCATGCGTTCTTGCCTTTGAGTCTCTAACCAGAAGCACTGATATTGGAAAACAATAAGCAAGCAAGAGCTGGTGGATGAATGTTCTCCTAAGAGCAAGTAGGAGGGCTGAATTTGAGTCTCAGTTTTCAAAAATGAAAGAAATCTAATCACTTCTTAATCTCTGATTTTGGCAGCTGGAGAATTGTTCTCTCAATAGATTCTTCTGCAAATCTCGGAGCTATAAACCTTAAACTGCTAACAACAGCCTTGCCTTTGCTGTCCATTTTATAGCCCCAAGGTCATTTGTGATTTGCATAATTAGCAGTTCTAATTTATTTTATTTCTTCAAAAATCAGAGTTGTGATAAAAATAGAAATATTATAATATTCTCGTTCTTCAAACAGTTTTCATTCTGGTTTGCAATTGTTTTTAGGTACTAGAAGAGTATAATAATTAGGATCCATTATCAAGATGATTGGAACACTGAATCACTATAATGACCTCTGTCTATATAAATCATGGTGGCATGTTCCTATAAATGATAGTTTGATGGTCATTTCTGGAATCTAAATGCAAGGAAAAAATAATCCTATCTTGCTGAGGGTAGCCTCAGGAATATTAAGTGGAACTATCTTTTCTAGAGAGAAAGTTACAAGTATTTTCCTTCAGAATATCAAGTGGAGGGTGATCACTCTCAAACAGGGTCACCAGATGGCAGGGCCCACCCCTGGCAGATGCTCCAGTACTCCTGGCGCCTATTGAGAAAGGAGAGAGGGAGCTTTGTACATCGTTTACCAACTTCTCCACTAAATCACCAACTTCTCAAAAACCACAACTCACTGTGTCTGTCTGGGGAGCAAGCAATAAAAGAAAGCTGTGTAAGAAATGGGTGTTATGCGCAAACAATGGATCACGGAACACTACATCAAAAACTAATGATGTAATGTATGGTGATTAACATAGTAAAATAAAAAAATTTAAACACACAGAAAAATAAAGAAATGACTTTTCTTCATCTCTTTTTTAGAGTCTGTGTGCAGGGAAATGAGGGTTTCCATATGAATATTTTTTGTGACTTACTGGCTGCCCTGGTCACTTATTTCAATGTTTTCATCACAGCTCTTTCCTTCATACTTCATGTAAAGCTGACTTCCTTCAGTATATTTTTTCCTCCACTTTTATTGAGACATAATTGATACATAACACTGTATAAGTTTAAGGTACACAATCTAATAGGTTAATAGGTGTATATACTGTGAAATACTTATCACTATAAGTCTAGTTAATATTCATGACCTTATGTAGTTATGAATTTTTTTCTTTGTGGTGAGAACTTTTTGGGTTCCCCCCCTTTTTTACCCATCCCTCCATCTCCTTCCCCTCTGATAACTACTAGTTCTTTGCATTTATGAGTCTAGTTCTGCTTCTTGTTCATTTTGTTTTTTAGATTCCACATAAGTGAAATCGTATAGTATTTTCTTTCCCAGACTTACATCACTGAACACAGTTCCCTCTAGCTCCAACTGTGTTGTCACAAATGGTAAGATCTCATCCTTTTTTATGGATGAGTAATATTCCATTGTATATAGATACCACATCTTTATTCATTCATCTACCTATGGACACTTGGTTTGCTTCCATATCATGGCTATTGTAAATAATGCTGTAATAAACGTAAGGTTGCTGTATCTTTTCAAATTAGTGTTTTCATGTTCTTTGGGTAAATTCCATGCAGTAGTGAAATTAATGGATTGTATGGCATTTCTAATTATAATTTTTTGAGAAATATTTTCACCAACAGTGCACAAGGGTTCCCTTTTTTCCACACCCTCATCAAAACTTGTTATTTCTTGTCTTTTTAAATTTTATTTTTTTAAAGATTTTATTTATTTATTTGAGAGAGAGAATGAGAGACAGAGAGCACGAGAGGGAAGAGGGTCAGAGGGAGAAGCAGACTCCCTGCTGAGCAAGGAGCCTGTTGTGGGACTCGATCCCGGGACTCCAGGATCATGACCTGAGCCGAAGGCAGCCACTTAACCAACTGAGCCACCCAGGCGCCCTCTTGTCTTTTTTATTTCAGCCATTCTGACTTGGTGTGAGGTGACATTTCACTGTAGTTTTGATTCTTCAAAACTTCAGAATATCAAGTGGAGGATCGCCCTCCACTTGATATTCTGAAGGAACTAAAGCAGTTCCCTGATGAGTGATGTTGAGCATATTTTCACATATCCATTGGCCATCTGTATGTCTTTTGGAAAAATGCCTATTTTTTAATCAGAATTTTTTTTTGATTTTTTTTATATCTCTGCTCATTTTTTTAATCAGATTTTTTTGGTGTTGAGTTGTATAAGTTCTTTGCAGATTTTGACTATTAACTCCTTATTAGGTATGTCGTTTGCAAATACCTTCTCCCATTTAGCAGGCTGCCTTTCCGTTTTGTTGGTTTCCTTTCCTGTGCAAAAGCTTTTTATTTTTGTGTGGTACCAATTATTTATTTTTGCTTTTGCTTTCCTTGCCTAAGGAGGCATATTTTGTGTGGTCCCAATTGTTTATTTTTGCTTTTGCTTTCCTTGCCATAAATATACTGCTAGGGCTGATATCCAAGAAATTACCGCCTATGTTTTCTTTTAGGAGTTTTATGGCTTCAGCTCTCACATTTAGGTTTTAATTCATTTGAGTTTATTTTTATGTATGGTGTGGTCCAGTTTTACTTTTGCATGTAAGTGTTCAGTTTTCCCAGCACCATTCATTGGTGAGAGTCTTTTCCTCTTTGTCTATTCTTACCTCTTTTCTTCATAGATTAACTGATCTTATAAATGTGGGTCTATTTCTGGGTCTTTATTCTGTTCCATTGATCTATGTGTCTATTTTTGGGTTAGTACCATACTGTTTTGATTACTAGAGGTTTGTAGCATATCATGAAATCTGGGAGTCTGATATCTCCAGCTTTGTTCTTTCTCAAGATTTGCTTTGGCTGTTTGGGGTCTTTTGTGGTCCCATAAAAATTTTAGGATTATTTGTTCTAGTTCTATGAAAAATGCTATTAGTATTTTGATGAAGAGAATGTAAGATTTGCTCTCTTAGCAACTTTCCAATATAAAATACAGTATTGTTAGCTACAGTCACCATGCTGGACATCATATACCTCTGACTTAAATCTTAAAAAGAGAAAACTTAGTTATATTTATTTGAGAGAGAGAGAAAGAGAGAGAGAGAGAAAGAGAGTGCATGCAGAGGGTGTGAGCGGGGAGAGGGGCAGAGGGGGAGAGAGAGAGATCCCAAGCAGATTTCCCATGGAGCACAAAGCCTGATGTAGGGCTTGATCTCAGAACCCTGAGATCATGACCTGAGCCAAAATCAAAAGTCAGATGCTTAACTGACTGAGCCACCCAGACGCCCTGACTTATAACTAAGTTTATACCCTTTGACCACTTTCACCCATTTTGCTAACTCTCTATCCCCACCCCTGACAACCACAAATCTGATCTTACAGTTTTTGTCTTTCTCTGACTTACTTCACTTAGCATAATGCAAATCAAATTAAATGCAAATCAAAACCACAGTAAGATCACCTCATACTTACTGGAAAGGCCATCATTAAAAAAAAAAAAAAAAAAGACAAGAGATGTGAAATACTGAGAGGATATGGAGAAAAGGGAACCCTAGTACACTGTTGGTGGGAATGCAATGTGGTGCAGCCACTATGAAACAGAAAGCACTAAAATTAAACAATTTAAAATACAGCTATCAAATGTCCCAGCAATTCCACTTCTGGGTATTTATCTCTGAATGTAGTGAAATTACTAACCCAAAGAGAAATCTGTACCCCCATGTTCACTGCAGTATTATCTACAATAGCCAAGACATGGAAAGAAACTGTCTATCAACAGGAGAATGGATAAAAACAATGTGATACACACGCACACCCCCACACGCACAATGGAATACCATTCAGCTATAAAAAGGATATCTTGCCATTCTTGACAACATGGATGGAACTTGAGGGTACTATGCTAAGTGAAATAAATCAGACAGAGAAAAACAAATTCTATATGATCCTTTAGCATATTTGGGAAAGATGAGGGAAAGCTTATGGGAGGAGAAGATGGGATTGACCACAGTGATCCCAAATTCCTGCTACTGTTCTGCTCAGCCACAGTTGATTTCTTCACTGCTGGTCCCAGCCTGGAACTCACAGACTCAGCACCTTTCCATGCAGTTCTGTAACAAAACAGAGTCCTCTTCAGGCCTCGTTTTTGGGATAGCCATATATGCTTATATGCCTGAGATGATCCAGTTTTTGTCAGCTAGATTGGCATACTTATTAATTGTACTTACTTTCTCTCTGTAAAATGTCCCTGCTTAGAAAACAAAATATATAGTCACTCTACTTATTTCCGTTTATACTGACATTCCTCACTTCTACCTACACCACCACTACACAGATCTGTCAAGATATTCCAGATTTCCTCAATCATTATAGGAACATAAAAAGAGCAAAAACTATGTTAGAGAATTGCAAAAGAAATACAACATGTATGATTTTCCTTATAGTCCAAGAGAAAAATACATATATATGTATATTTATAGGGTTCACCCATGGATGCACCCCAGTTTCTAATGTTTTTCCCATCCTAAAGATCGCACTTGCTCTGTGTGTGTATGTATGTGTGTGCGTGTGTGTGTGTGTGTGTGTGTGTGTGTGTGTACATGGGCAGGTACAAATGGGGTCAATCTCCACGTTATTCTAAATATACACACAATCTGAATGCAAATAACTTAGGATAGATGAGTGCAGACACAACGTTATGACAGATTCCCTAGTCTCCTTTTCCAATCACACTACCATGGGGAGACCTGACTTCACAGAAATCTTGTCTCCTCAGCCTTCCACAGCCACCATGGGAGCATTATGAACTACCTGCACAATCAGACCCCACATACCTCCTCAAGGGGGAATCTCATTACCAGGTCACCTCTCTTCTCCCAGAAATACTCAGTAAACAGACTGGTACCCATGTAGGCATTTCCCAACTCTGATTTAGTTGATAGATTACAAAATACATTTGAGGATGAAACAGGGAGGGAGTGCTAAGGAGACTCCAGCTGAACAGTCCAGCAGGGATTTTGGTGTGCTAATCCAGTCTCCTTACAGGATTTAGCACTGTGAACTGACTTTATTGTTTCTCTAAACATCCAGCAAATAAATGTTCAAACACATCCTCACATACATATGCACATGTACACAAAACCATCCCAAGATAATCACCAGTTCTCAGAAACAGCACAATTTTGATTCAAAAGGAGAGAGAAAAAAGCCTATCTAACTGCCCTGCAGTTGGCGAGGCTATCTGACACCCACAGTGGAGGTAGGTGCTATAGATTTATTCTGAGTAATAGTTGTATTTCCCAGTCCTGCCTATTTATGTCCCCTTAGGCCTGCAAAGATTAAGAAATAAACATAAAACATTATAGAGTCCCTGAATATCTTCTCCATTAGATTCACAAAGATTCAGCTAATGATTTGATATTACAACCTAGGAGGACCAGAAGAAGGGCATACAGGGTGCCCGTTTATCACTGAGCCACTATCTCGAGGAATGACTTCATTTATATTGATATGGCAAACAAATAGAAAAGTGAAAAAAAAGTCTATTTCTCTACTTTTTAAATTTCTATATTTTCTCTTCCATTTCAACTACTCCCGCTTTAAGTACATCTACATGACACTGGATGTTATATATAAATAAGTAGTCAGTAGACAATGCCATGAATTATAAAAAGAGGAAAAAAAGGCTTACAGTCACTTAATGCTTTCTGGTACAAAAAGACAGTATGAACTATATTCCTTATCAGGTGGGTCAGCCCCCATCTAAACACAGAAATTTTCATTCCCACCAAAAATGTGAGTCAGCATGGGAGAGTGGATAAGACACAATGAAGTCAAGGAGGTATGGATGAAAATCCTGGGACTGCCACTTATTCCCTCTGTCACACTGGGTAACTTACATTTTTCTGGGCTTCCACCGTCTTAGTTTAGGATGCATATAATATTCTCCATCTTATAACGTTCTTAGGATCATTAAACCAGAAAGCAAATAGAAAACATCCAGCAGTATGTGTGGTGTACTTGCACTGCCAAAACGTGTGCCATGGGACAGTCTCACCTGGTTACTTGACTGTATCTCAAACTCCACATGGCCAAAAATGAGCCTATCATCTTTCCTCTAACCCACTTCTTGATAAAAACATCTTGTGACCAACCTTTGTGAATCATCAGTGGCTGTTTCTTCCCCCTTACATTACATCTCTTCAGTCAGCCAACTTAGGGCCCACTTCAAAAACAACTTTTCTATTTTTTTCTCCTCCTCTTTCCGTGGCCCCTGCCTTAGTTCAGGTCTCCACCATCTCTCGTTGGGGTTACTGCAATTTTCACTAGTCTTCCTGACTCCGGTCCCTACCCTTTTTAGCCCATCCTCCCAATCCTCCTAGAGTGATCTTTGTGAACCACAAATCTGATCATTTACTTGCCCTCCTTGAAATAATTCAATGACTCCCCTTTGCCTATACAATTATTTTCCACTTAGGCAGGTTTACGTAGAATGTTTACTGGCCCCATCTGGCACTCATTTTTCCGCCAGTTCACAGCAAGTACACTCTATAAGTTGTTCTTCCCCAAATGTGGCATGCTTGCTCAAGCCCCTGGGCCTTTGTATATGCTCTTTCCTTTAAAATGCTTTTCCTTTGTGCTAGTCAGCTGTTGAACCTAAATCATTCTTTGAACTCAACTTGCAAGACTATACCAGAGTCAAATGCTTAGTCTTATAATCTTTTTTTTATTATTATGTTATGTTAATCACCATACATTACATTAGTTTTTTTATTGTTATGTTAATCACCATATATTACATCATTTGTTTTTGATGTAGTGTTCCATGATTCATTGTTTGCATATAACACCCAGTGCTCCATTCAGTACGTGCCCTCTTTAATACCCACCACCAGGTTATCTTAAGCTACTTGTACAGAAGTTTGCTATGGCAGTATGTAGTTATATTCAAATTCTTCTGCCTAACTAATGAAAGAGCCTGAGTATTTTGTGTTTGAATCTCAGTATGTAGTGCAGCACCTTGCCAGGCTCATTGCCTGTAATGGGTGAACATGTGTGTGCATGAACAAGTGGAGATGGAAATACTCATTTATTTGAGCTGACATGTGTCATAGGCATCACTGTAAAAGAAGGGCTGGTAGTCATGAAACGAAAATGCTAGGGACACATGAACCCGAAGGCTGGAAAGAATGATAACTACCATACCAGAAAAGAAATGTCAGAATGAGTTTGCAGTATTTATTTTAAATGCACCCAGCCTGTTTTGGTTCTGAGAGAGAGATTTTGTTACTGTGTTTATCAAATGTGTAAGTCAAACAGAGAACACACAGGGCTGTCATCAGTTACCCTGAAGTGACCTTCTAGGAAGCAGTATGTTAATGTGGAAAAACTTACCAACGACACAAAGGGTGGGGTGTTCCTAATCATTCATTCAACAGATATTTTTCTGGGAATAGAATATATGCTGTATAAAATCAGTGACTTCCTAAAAGGACTCTTATGACTCAGGATATAATTGTACTCATGGCTAAGATTCATTACAGAGAAAATATACGAAGCAAAATCAGCAAAGGGCAAAGGCACACTGGGGAAAAGTTTGGAGGAAACTAGGCACAAGCTTCCAAGCGTCCTCTCCCGAGGCATGCACACAGAATGTGCTTCATTCCTCCAGGAACAAGGTATAACAACAGTAAGACTGGCTAACCTTGGTGTTCTTATGGTTGACAATAGTATTATGCAGAGGGGGAGAGGAGTGGTCACACTGTTGGAACAATGTTACCAAAGGAAGGCTACAAGCAAAATTATCCAAAAAGGGTACAAAGATCTTGCACTGCAATATATGTTCAGAGCCAAAGCTTCATGATTTGTGATTCTCATTCAAGTCCCAACATTTCTAAGAACCATCTTCTGTTTCCTAATAATTTCTCTTTGGGAATAAACATGTATACTACCCCTCAGTCATTAGTATTCGTAGCGTTTGTAATTTCTGCCCTCCACTGAGAAATAACTATACTTAATGCAGTTATTTCCTACATGACTAAACTGGCTCCTAGATACTACTTGAGCCCTCCTATGTTAAGAAACTCTTAAGAGCTATACCAGGGGTGAGCAAAATACAGCCCCCCGTGCCCAAACTAGCCCAAAGTGTATTTTCATAAATACAATTTTATTAGAACAGTGTGGGGTTTCCATTCATTTACATATTGTTTATGGCTGCTTTCTTCCTCAGTGGCAGAGCTGAGTATACACATACCTCATCTAGTCATGCTACATTTTATTGCACTTTGCAGATATTGCATTTTGTTTGTTTGTTTGTTTGTTTTACAAATTGAAGGTTTGTGGCAACCCTGTGTGGAGCGTCTTTTGGTACTATTTTTCCAACAGCATTTGTTCACTTCATGTCTCTGTGTCACATTTTGGTAATTCGTGCAATATTTCAAACTTTTTCATTCGTGTTGTGTTTTTTTCTGGTGATAAGTGATTTTTGAGATTATTGTAATTATTTTGGGGTGCCACAATCCTTGCCTATACAAGATAGGGAACTTAATGGATAAATGCATGTATTCTGACCGCTCAGCTGACCGCTGGTCCCGTATCTCTCTTCGTCTCCTTGGGGCCTCCCTATCCTCCGAGATAGAGTATTGAAATTAGGCCAAGCAATAACCCTACAATGGCCTCTAAGTGTTCAAGTGAAAGAAAGAGTTGCACATCCCTCATTTTAAATCAAAAGCAAGAAATAAACTTAGTGAGGAAGGCAAGTCAAAAGCTCAGAGAGCCAGAAAGCTGGCTCTCTTGTGTCAAATAATTGGCCAAGTTGTGAATGCAAAGGAAAAGTTCTCAAAGCAAATCAAAAGTGCTACTCCAATGAACATATGAATGGTAAGAAAGTGAAACAGCCTTACTGCTGATATAGAGAAAGTTTTAGTGGTCTGGAGAGAAGATCAAACCAGCCACAGCCTTTCTTTAAGCCAAAGCCTAATCCAGAGCAAAGCCCTAACTGTTCAATTCGATGAAGGCTGAGAGAGGTGAGGAAGCTACAGAAGAAAAAAGTGAGGCTAGCAGAGCAGAGGTTGGTTCATGAAATTTAAGGAAAAAGATGGTCTCCTTGACCTAAATGTGTGAGGTGAAACAGCATGTGCTGATAAACAACCTACAGCAAGTTTACCCAGAACATGTAGCTGAGAGAGTGAATGAAGGTGACTACACAAAACAACGTTTTCCAATGTAGACAGAATTACCTTCTATTGGAGGGTGATACCACCTAGGACTTCCATAGCCAGAGAGGAAAAGTCAATGCCTGGCTTCAAACCTTCAAAGGACAGGCTAAAATACAGTTAGCAACTCTAAGTTGAAGTCAGTGCTGATTTATCATTCCAGAGATCCCAGGGCCCTTAAAAATTATGCTAAGTCCACTTTGCCTGTGCTCTATAAATGGAACAGCAAGTCTTGGATGATAGCACATCTGTTTACAATGTGGTTTGTGGAATATTTTAAGCCCACTGTTGAGACCTACTGCTCAGAAAAAAAGATTCCTTTCAGAAAAAGATTCCTTTCAAAATATTACTACTCATTGACAATGTACCTGCTCACCTCAGAGCTCTGTACAATGATATTGTTGTTTTCATGCCTGCTTACACAACATCCATTCTGGAGCTCATGAATCAAGGAGTCCTTTTGACTTTCAATTCTTATTATTTAAGAAGTGCATTTCTTAAAGCTATAGCTGCCATAGTGATTCCGCTGGTGGATCTGGGTAAAGTAAGCTGAAACACTTCTGGAAAGGATGACCATTCTAAATGCCGTTTAAAACATTTGTGGTTCATAAGAAGAGATCAAGATATCACATTAAGAGGAGTTTGAAAGAAAGTGAATCCAACCCTCATGGAGGACTTTCGGGGATCATGACTTCAGTGTAAGAAGTAAATGCAGATGTGGTGGAAATAGCAAGAGAACCAGAAGTGGATCCTGAAGATGGGACTGAATGGCTGCAATCCCATGATCAAACTTGAATGGATGTGGAGTTGCTTCTTATGGATGAGCAAAGAAAGTAGTTCCTTCCTCCCTCCCTCCCTCCTTTCTTTCTTTTCTTTCTTTTCTTTCAAGATTTTATTAAGTAGGCAGAGTGGTAGACAGAGGGAGAGGGAGAAGCAGGCTCTCCATTGAACAGAGAGCCCGATGTGGAGCTCAATCCCAAAACCCTGGGATCATGACCTGAGCTGAAGGCAGACACTTAACCGACTGGGCCACCCAGGCACCCCAAGAAAGTGGTTTCTTGGGATGGATTCTGCTCCTGGTGAAAATGCTGTTAAGATTATGGACATGACAACAAAGGATTAAGATTAACTTAGTGGATAAAGCAGTGGCAGAGTTTGAGAGGATGGACTCCACTTCTGAAGGTAGTTCTACTGTGCGTAAAATGCTATCAAACAGCATCACATGCTAAAGAGAAATGTGCGCGAAAGGAAGAGTCAATCAATGCAGCCTCACTGTTGCCTTATTTTAAGAAATTGCCACAGCCCCAACTTTCAAACACCACCCTGATCAGTCAGCAGCCATCAACATTGAACCAAGACCCTTCACCAGCAAAAGGGTTGGAACTCAGTGAAAGCTCAGATGATGGTTAGCATTTCTTACCAATAAAGTGTTTCTTAATTAAGGTGTGTGCATTATTTTTAGACATAATGCTATTGCACACGTAATAGACTACAGTATAGTGTTAACCTAACTTTATTATGCACTGACAAACCACAAAAATTTATTGGACTTAATTCACTGTGATATTTGCTTTCTTATCCTATTTATTTTTTTTTAAGGTTACAGCCTTTCTGTGTTTTTTTTTTTTTTTTTTAAGATTTATCCATTCATTTTGAGAGAGTGAGAATGAGAGAGAGAGAAAGTACACGAGAGCGGGGAGGGTCAGAGGGAGAAGCAGGTCCCTCGCCGAGCGGGGAGCCCGATGCGGGACTCGATCCCGGGACTCCAGGACCATGACCCGAGCCGAAGGCAGTCGCTCAACCAACCGAGCCACCCAGGCGCCCACTTATCCTATTTATCTTATTGCAGTGATCTAGAATCAAACCCACAGTATCCCCAAGACGTGCCTGTAGTGGTGACAGAAACAGTATGGCTTGCAACACCTACAAGATTTACTATCTGGCTCTCTACAAAAGTTTGCCAGCCCTTCTACTACAGGCTCCAGGCTATAAATGGAGATTTCTGGAAACCCATTTTATAACATAAAAATACCAAAATAGATCACAGCCACAGACTACAAGAAAAAAAAATTAAATGTATTTTTAAAAAATTAATATGTCAAATTTAGATAGGATATAAACACTACAGCTTAAGAGATTCCTTTTTTGGTAGATTTCTGAATGAGCAGAAAGGGCCTGGGCCTTATGAAAGAAGAGCCATTAAATATAAACAATGCTTTCTCTTCCAGAACTGTGGGGCAAGCAGAGCCTTTCCTCATTGCTCCAAGAATTTTCAGGCTGCGTTAAAACAACATTTTCTCCTAAAAAATTATTGTATGACTTTATGCCCGTTAATTACCTCATAAAATTTTGAGGTGCTAAATTCCAGTGAGAGATCATTTCCTCACTGTCCTTGTAACTGTCCTTGGTTGAAATGCAGCAGCAGGCTGAGTACTATAGTATTATAGCATGTACGCAGGACTGGCATCAATGTGACAGTTATCTTATGGACATTATTATAGTTCTGGTTATTATTTTGGGGGTCTCATCAGAATTACAATTGTCTTAATCACACAGAGGAGAAGTAGAAGTACAGGACCAAGAAGGGGTGGCCCATTCAGAGAATGCGTTTTTTTCTCTGCTGTAACTCTAGCTTTTCAAGGATCCCCATGACCTAAATTCTTCTTGTCAGAGTCAGACTTTCATCACTCCCTTATATAGCTATTAATTTTTTATTGTAATAGCTGTACATCAAAAATGCTGTATCATGAAATAGATGTTATAGAAAATTCTATTTGTCCTAAAGGAGAATTCAAACACTACCCAGACACTTTTTTTTTTTTTTTTTTTTTGCCATCGCCTACACTTTTTCAGTCTGCCCTACATTTGGGTCTCAGGAGAGTGAGATCTCTACATGGATCCTGCCCACACACTCCTACACTGCTGCTCTGGATCCTCGCTGACAGATCTGGGTTGGCATTTTTCTGTTCTAGCTGCACAACCTTATGCTATTGTTTGGATAAGCGGAGGAAACGACAGTTTCATTTTACATATTCAGCACCTCTGATCTTGAGCAAGAGCGAAAGTGTTGAGACTTGTTCTTACCCATTTGCAGAGCCTCCAAATCTGTTACAGGGCATCTCATTCCCATGAGGAAGGAGGCCTATGTGTTTTCTCCTGAATATTTCCCAGCATCCAAGAGAGGGACAGCCCAGACATGGGGCAAATTACTTTGCAAGTGGTGGTTAAGAAATCTCAGGATAGAGCCTTAGGGAAATCAGGAGAAGTTTTATATATATATATATATATATATATATATATATATATATTTAATATAAATTATATATTTTATATATAAAATTTATAAATTATATAAATTATATATATATTTATTTATTTGACAGAGACAGAGCAAGAGCATGAGAGCAGGAACACAAGCGGGGGGAGTGGAAGAGGGAGAAGCAGGCTTCCCGACGAGCAGGGAGCCTGATTTGGGACTTGAACCCAGGACTCTGGGATCATGACCTGAGCCGAAGGCAGATGCTTAACAACTGAGCCACCCAGGCGCCCAGGAGAAGTTTAATCTTTAAAAACTAAATATGTGAATGATCTTTTATTCGAAGACTAAACAATAATATAATAGTAGTAGCAGCAGAAATCATAATGTTAGCAATAATAATTCTGGATAAAATTTTAAATCCTTAGGCTGGGTCAAGCATTATATCAAATTATATTGATAAATGGACAGGAAACTACAGTCCATGGACTGTTTACTCCTTTTTGTAAATAAAGTTTTATTGGTGCACAGCCACACTCATTTGCTTATGTATTATCTATAGCTGCTTTTCCTCTACAGTGGCAGAGATACGGTAGCTACAGCATGAACCATATATGCCATAAAGCCTAAAATATTTACTGTCTGGCTCTTTACAGAAAAGTTTGTTGAACCTGATACAGATTTTTTTCAAATGATTCTTGTGAGAACCCTATGACTTAGATACTGTTAATATTCTCATATAAATGTAGAAATCGAAATTCAAAGTAGAGTGAACATTCCCATGGTCACCAAGTCGGTGGGATTTGATATGCCCAATGCCATCACCCTGTAAGGCATCACAAGCTTTTACAGTGACCTTAGGCAACTTATTTTACCTCCCTGATCCTCCACTCCCTCCTGGACAAAGGAAGGTTTTGGGTTACATGGCAGCCATGGTGTTTTCCCTCTGTAAACTTTGTGCATGTCCAGCCTGCTCTGTCATTTCACACAGCAAAGATCAAGTCAGAGTTTGCTAGAAGCATGATATCCATTTATGTCAAAGGAGATTTTCCAAATACTACTCAGGAAAGGGATTTCACAGAAGTAACTAGAGGAGTAAAATGAAATAATCACTGTTATACCAAGAAGTGATGCCAGAGGCCTATTCTCTGTCATTACATCACATGAATGCCTTGTTCTCCATAGTACCATGAAGGCAGTTAATAGTTCTAGGATAGCAGTTCTTACCAATATCTATAAAATACAAAAATCAGCCTTGGGAATCCTAAGGTAGGCTACAAGAGAACTTCTGACAGGCTTGTCAGGCTTTCATATGAGCAGCATAGTTTCCTAGGCACTCCCTTTACTTCAATCCATCTGTACTCATAGGGCACCACATCTGCCATGCTGTGGCCCATTCACTCAGAGATCCATTCTCACTCTCACTGGCTCTGTCCACATCACAGAGGTGCTGCCCCTGCAGGTGTGTTTCCTAGGCCCAATGTCATTGCTGTTGGCTGGGTACCCCCATGGAAAGCACTGAGTGGGAGATAGAAAAAAAAAATCCTTCCTGTGTGCGCTCTCTCTCTGTCTCTCTCTCTCTTCCTCTCTACCTTGGACATCATCTCTGGTAGTGAGTATTTCTTCTCCATGGTTCCAGCTCATTTCCTGCAAGAAAGACTGATCACAATTCCAGCTTCTTCTGCTGTCATTAACTCCTGGGCTCCAGCAAACCTCTTCTGCTCTGGTTAATCTCTAATTCTCTGTGTTCTTTTTTGGCTTCTTGGTGATCATGTCACCTGTATAACTAGGTCTCTGCATGAAATCCCTCTTATTTTTAAACACTTAAAAATTCATATGTTTTCCTAGATTTCTTCTAACAAATATATAACATTTGGTCAGATTCAAACCACCCAGGATTCTGTCACAAGCAGCAGTCTCAACAGACAAGCCTCTAAATGTTCATGTTTTTCCTGTTCAACTTCAACCCAATCTTCAGAATGAGCCCCATTTCTCTCAACAGCTCTGACCATGCATACATTTGTCTAAACCTCTGAATTTAATGAAAAGTTTTCCAATGAAGACCCATTAATTGTCATAACTGACAACATACAAAGAAATATAGCACTAATACTCACTGTCCAGGAATCTGTAAGTCTCTATAGGCAGATGATATATTAATATTAAAACAATTAAGGGGGAGGAGGAGCAAGATGGTGGAGCAGGAGACCTAAATTTCATCTGGTCCCAGGAATTCAGCTGGATAGGGATCAAACCATTCTGAATACCTATGAACTCAATAGGAGATCAAAGAAAAAATAGCAACTCTCTGAACAGAAAAGCAACCACTTTCTGGAAGGTAGGATGTGTGGAGAAGTGAATCCGAGGTGATATTTGGGAGGATAGACGGCGGGGGAGGGGCCTCCGTCAGCCGATACTGGCAAGTGATAGAGCCGCGGAGCACAAAATCGGACCTTTGAGAAGTCTGCTCCATTGAGGGACGTCATTCCAGTGGCTAAGCGGGGGTGGAACCCTTGCTGGGACAGTGTGGTCTCAGGACCTTCGAGGTCACAGGAAGACCGGGAGTGCCTGAGTGCGGCAGAGCTCCCAGGTATCGGAGCGGGGAAGCCGGCTGCAGAGATGGAGCCGAGGAGCGGGCTCTCAGCTCGGGGTTGCCATAAACCATGATCTGCGGGAGTCGGGCCACCGCTCCTCCAGCAAGGACCCAACAAGTGGCAGATCCGGGGAGACTCCCCTTCCTCCCCTGGGAGGAGTGGTGCAGGAGCACACTGCAGGGATCTGCTGGGTTTGGAGACTCCACACGGGGTCTTGTGCCAGAGACAGAAATGCTTGGTCACAGGCCGGGTGAGCACAGAGTACAGCCGGAGACCGGGGAGACGGGAGTGACTGCTTTTCTCTGGCGGCGCGGGGCGGGGGGGGGGGGGGGGCACTGGGAAGTGGGGCCCCTGGGTTCTCGGCTCCTCTGGGGCAGAGATTGGGAGGCTGCCATTTTCACTGTCCTCCTCCAAAGCTGAACCAAAAGCTTTAGGGAACAAAAGCTCCTGAGAGCAAACCCGAGCAGATTTCTTAGCCTGGACCGGCAAGGGCGGGGCAATTCCGCCTCCGGCAAAGACATTTGAGAACCACTGCAACTGGGCCCTCTGCCAGAAGATCAGCACGAACAGCCAGCCAAGACCAAGTTTACTGATCAATGAGAATGGCAGAACTCCAGCACTAGGGGAATACAGCATATAGAATTCATGGCTTTTTTCCCCGATTCTTTAACCTTTCAAAGTTAAATTTTTAATTTTCTCTTTTTCTTTTTCTATTTTTTTTAAATTTTTTCCGTTTTTTCAACCAACATCTTATCAATCCTTTAAAAATCTTTTTTTATTTTTCCTTTTTAGAGTCATATTCTATCCCTTCATTGTAGTTAACCTTATTTTTGGAATATATATAAGTTGTTCTTTAAAATTTTGGGATACAGTTTCTTCTAACAAACTATACCCTAAATCTCTAGTGTATGGCTTTGTTCTAGTCTCCTGCCTGATCACATTCTCTCTCTCTCTCTCTGTTTTTTTTTAATTTCTCTTCTTTCTTTTTTCAACCAACTTATCAATTCCTTTTATAAAATCTTTTATAATTTTCATCTTTACAGTCATATTCTATAGCTTCATGCTTACCTTTATTTTTGTACATATATAAGATTTTCTTTCTTTAAAATTTTGGGAGGCAGTTTCTTCTAACAGACCAAAATATGCCCAAAATCTAGTGCGTGGCACTGATCTATATACCAGCCTGATCATATTTGATCATATTCTTTTTTTTTCTTTTCTTTCTTTCCCTTTCTTTTCCCCCAGTTTCAGGTCTCTTCCGATTTGTTTAATGTATATTTTTCTGGGGTCATTGTTGCCCTGTTAGCACTTTGTTTTCTCATTCATCTATTCACTTCTGGACAAAATGACAAGATGGAGAAACTCACCTCAAAAAAAAAAAAAAAAAGAACAAGAGGCAGCACCGACTGCCAGGGACCTAAGCAATACGGACATTAGTAAGAATGTCGGAACTAGAGTTCAGAATGATGATTATAAAGATACTAGCTGGGCTTGAAAAAAGCATGGAAGATACTAGAGAAACCCGTTCTAGAGAAATAAAAGAACTAAAATCTAACCAAGTCAAAATGAAAAGGCCTTAATGAGGTGCAATCAAAAATGGAGTCTCTAACTGCTAGGATAAAGGAGGCAAAAGAGAGAATTAGAAGAAGCTGAGAAAAAGAGAGATAAACAACTACTGGATCACGAGGGCAGAATTTGAGAGATAAGAGATACCATAAGACAAAACTATATTAGAAGAATTGGGATCCCAGAAGAAGAAGAAAGAGAGGGGCAAAAAGTATATTGGAGTAAATTACAGTAGAGAACTTCCCTAATTTGGGGAAGGAAAGAGGCATTGAAGTCCAGGAGGCACAGAGAACCCCCCTCAAAATCAATAAAAATAGGTCAACACCTCAATATCTAATAGTAAAATGAGTTTCAGAGATAAAGAGAAAATCCTGAAGGCACCTCGGGAGAAGAGATATGTAAACTACAATGGTAGAAACATTAGATTGGCAACAGACCTATCCACAGAGACCTGGCAGGCCAGAAAGGACTGGCATGATATTATCAGAGCACTAAACGAGAAAAATATGCAGCCAAGAATACTACATCCAGCCAGGCTGTCACTGAAAATAGAAGGAGAGATAAAAAGCTTCCAGGACAAACAAAAACTAAAGGAATTTTCCGACAAAAACCAGCCCTACAAGAAATATTGAAAGGGGTCCTCTAAGCAAAGAGAGAGTCTAACAGTAACATAGACCAGAAAGGAACACAGGCAATATACAGTAACAATCACCTTACAGGCAATACAATGGCAGTAAATTCATATCTTTCAATAGTTACCCTGAATGTAAATGGGCTAAATGCCCCAATCAAAAGACACAGGCTATCAGATTGGATTAAAAAACAAGACCCATCAATATGCTGTCTGCAAGAGACTCATTTTAGACCCAAAGACACCCCCAGATTGACAGTGAGGGGGTGGAAAACAATTTACCATGCTAATGGACATCAAAAGAAAGCTGGGGTGGCAATCCTTCTATCAGACAAACTAGATTTTAAACCAAACACTCTAATAAGAGATGAGGAAGGACACTATATCCTACTTAAAGGGTCTATCCAACAAGAAGATCTAACAATTGTAAAGATCTATGCCCCGAACATGGGAGCAGCCAATTATATAAGCCAATTAATAACAAAAGCAAAGAAACACATCGACAGCAATACAATAATACTAGGGGACTTTAACATCCCCCTGACTGAAATGGACAGATCCTCTAAGCAAAAGATCAACAAGGAAATAAAGACTTTAAATGACACACTGGACCAAATGGACTTCATAGATATATTCAGAACATTCCATCCCAAAGCAACAGATAACACATTCTTCTCTAGTGCTCATGGAACATTCTCCAGAATAGATCACATCCTAGGTCACAAATCAGGTCTCAACCAGTACCAAAAGATTGGGATCATTCTCTGCATATTTTCAGACCACAGTACTTTGAAACTAGAACTCAATCACAAGAGGAAAGTCGGAAAGAACTCACATACATGGAGGCTAAAGAGCATCCTACAAAAGAATGAGTGGGTCAATGAGGAAATTAAAGAAGAATATAAAAAATTAATGGAAACCAATGAAAATGAAAACAACTGTTCAAAATCTTTGGGATGCAGCAAAGGCGGTCCTAAGAGGAAAGTATATAGCAATACAAGCCTTTCTCAAGAAACAAGAAAGGTCTCAAATACACAACCTAACCCTACACCTAAAAGAGCTGGAGAAAGAACAGCAAATAAAGCCTAAACCTAGCAGGAGAAGAGAAATAATAAAGATCAGAGCAGAAATCAATGAAATAGAAACCAAAAGAACAGTAGAACAGATCAACGAAACTAGGAGCTGGTTCTTTGAAAGAATTAATAAGACTGATAAACCCCTGGGCAGACTTATCAAATGGAAAGGGAAATGACCCAAATAAGTAAAATCATGAATAAAAGAGGAGAGATCACAACCAACACTAGAGAAATACAAACAATTATAAGAACATATTATGAGCAACTATATGCCAGCAAATTAGATAATCTGGAAGAAATGGATGCATTCCTAGAGATGTTTCAACTACCAAAACTGAACCAGAAAGAAATAGAAAACCTGAACAGGCCTATAACCATGGAGGAAATTGAAGCAGTCATCAAAAATCTCCCAAAACACAAGAGCCCAGGGCCTGATTCCCAGGGGAATTCTACCAAACATTTAAAGAATTAATACCTATTTTTCTGAAACTGTTCCATGAAATACAAATGGAAGGAAAACTTCCAAACTCATTTTAAGAGGCCAGCATTACCTTGATCCCCAAATCAGAGACCCCACCGAAAAGGAGAATTACAGACCAATATCCCTGACGAACATGGATGCAAAAATTCTCACAAAAATACTAGCCAATAGGATCCAACGGTCCATTAAAAAGATTATTCACCATGACCAAGTGGGATTTATCCCTGGGCTGCAAGGTTGGTTCAACATCTGCAAATCAATCAATGTGATACAATACATTAATAAAAGAACAAGAACCGTATGATCCTCTCAATAGATGCAGAAAAAACATTTGACAAAGTATAGCATCCTTTCTTGATTAAAACTCTTCAGAGTGTAGGGACAGAGGGTATATACCTCAATATCATAAAAGCCATCTATGAAAAACCCATAGCGAATATCATTCTCAATGGGGAAAAACTGAGAGCTTACCCCTTAAGGTCAGGAACACGGCAGGGATGTCCACTATCACCACTGCTATTCAACACAGTACTAGAAGTCCTAGCCACAGCAATCAGACGACAACAACAACAACAACAACAACAACAAAAATAAAAGGCATCCTAATTGGCAAAGAAGTCAAACTCTCTCTCTTTGTAGATGATATGATACTTTATGTGGAAAACCCAAAAGACTCCACCCCAAAATGGCTAGAACTCATACAGGAATTCAGTAAAGAGGCAGGATATAAAACCAATGCACAGAAATCAGTTGCATTTCTATACACCAACAAGACAGAAGAAAGAGAAATTAAGGAGTTGATCCCATTTACAATTGCACCCCAAACCATAAGATACCTAGGAATAAATCTAACCAAAGAGGCAAAGAATCTGTACTCTGAAAACTATAAAATACTCATGAAAGAAATTGAGGAAGACAGAAAGAAATGGAAAAAGGTTGCATGCTCATGGACTGGAAGAACAAATATTGTGAAGATGTCAATGCTACCTAGAGCAATCAACACATTTAATGCAATCCCTATCAAAACACCATTAACTTTTTTCAAAGAAATGGAACAAATAATCCTAAAATTTGTATGGAAACAGAAAAGACCCCGAATAGCCAGAGGAATGTTGAAAAAGAAAAGCAAAGCTGGTGGTATCACAATTCCAGACTTCATTCTCTATTACAAAGCTGTCATCATCAAGACAGTATGGTACTGGCACAAAGACAGACACATAGATCAATGGAACAGAATAGAGAGCCCAGAAATGGACCCTCAACTCTATGGTCAACTAATCTTTGCAAAGCAGGAAAGATGTACAATGGAAAAAAGACAGTCTCTTCAACAAACGGTGTTGGGAAAATTGGACAGCCACATGCAGAAGAATGAAAGTAGACCATTACCTTACACCACACACAAAAATAGACTCCAAATGGTTGAAAGACCTAAACGTGAGACAGGAGTCCATCCAAATCCTAAAGGAGAACATAGGCAGTAACCTCTTCGACCTCAGCTGCAGCAACTTCTTCCTAGAAACATCGCCAAAGGCAAGGGAAGCAAGGGCAAAAATGAACTATTGGGATTTCATCAAGATAAAAAACTTTTGCACAGCAAAAGAAACAGTCAACAAAACCAAAAGACAACTGACAGAATGGGAGAAGATATTTGCCAATAACATATCAGATAAAGGGCTAGCATCCAAAATCTATAAAGAACTTATCAAACTCAACACCCAAAGAACAAATAATCCAATCAAGAAACGGGCAGAAGACATGAATAGACATTTTTCCAAAAAGACATCCAAACGGCCAACAGACACATGAAAAAGTGCTCAACCTCGCTCGGCATCAGGGAAATCCAAATCAAAACCTCAATGAGATACCACCTCACACCAGTCAGAATGGCGAAAATTAACAAGTCAGGAAATGACAGATGTTGGTGGGGATGCGGAGCAAGGGGAACCCTCCTACACTGTTGGTGGGAATGCAAGCTGGTGTAGCCACTCTGGAAAACAATATGGAGGTTCCTCAAAAAGTTGAAAATAGAGCTACCATACAACCCAGCAATTGCACTACTGGGTATTTATCCCAAGGGTACAAAGGTAGTGATCTGAAGGGGTACATGCACCCCAATGTTTATAGCAGCAATGTCCACAATAGGCATACTATGGAAAGAGCCAAGATGTCCATCAACAGATGAATGGATAAAGAAGAAGTGATATATGTATACAATGGAACATTATGCAGTCATCAAAAGGAATGAAATCTTGCCCTTTGCAACGACATGGATGGAACTAGAGGGTATTATGCTAGTGAAGTAAGTCAGTCAGAGAAAGCCATGCATCATATGATCTCACTGATACGAGGAATTCTTAATGTCAGGAAACAAACTGAGGTTTGCTGGAGTGGTGGGGGTGGGAGGGATGGGGTGGCTGGGTGATAGACATTGGGGAGGGTATGTGCTATGGTGAGTGCTGTGAATTTTTTAAGACTGATCAACTACAGACCTGTACCTCTGAAACAAATAATACATTATACGTTAAAAAAAAAAAAAAAAGAGAGAGTAGGAAGGGAAAAATGAAGAAGGGGGCATCGGAACTGGAGATGAACCATGAGAGACTATGGACTCTGAGAAACAAACTGAGGGTTCTAGAGGGGAGGGGGTTGGGGGGATGGGTTAGCCTGGTGATGGGTATTAAAGAGGGCACGTGTTGAACGGAGCACTGGGTGTCATAGGCAAACAATGAATCATGGAACACTACATCAAAAACTAATGATGTATTGTATGGTGATTAACATAATAAAATAAAATAAAATAGACAATTAAGGGATACAGTTGAGGCATGTGATTTAAGTACCCAAATACAAAGACAGTAATGACTGTTACTGCAGTCTGAAAGGAAAGACATCATTGCAGTTGGGAATATTCAGGAAAGCTTTTAGTTCATGAATGTCGTCAAAAGTAAAGGACTTGGACCGGCAGTAGACAGAAGAAAGGACATTCCAGTTAGAGGAATATATATACAAAAAACACAGTTCAGTTCAAGTCAAAGCTAATAATTACTCATTTACCTGTGAATAGGGAATATGCTGAAGTTGCATCCAGTAATTAGACATTTAATGATTTAATGATGTTCGAAAAGAATGTGTCCTCTAACCTTACAAAAACAGCATTGTTTCAGGAGCAGAGTACTGGCTTTGGAGTCATAAATTTCTGTGTGTGGGTCCTGACTCTGCCTTTATTATCGTCATGACCATGCTTCCTTTTCTTAAACCCTCTGTATCTCAGTTTCCTCAAATGCAAAATAGAGATGAGAATTCTTCACAACATTGATATGAACATGAAATAAAGAAGCATGAATAAAATACTCAATAGGGTGTGTGACAGACTATGGGCACTCAATTCATGCTGGTGGGGTTGGTTGGGGTTGACTGACTATTGTTAGTCATTTTTCCATTTCAGTCAGTCAGCCTATTAGCCAGCCTCCAAAGAGTACTAATAGACAATCTATGATTCTCCCAGAATTTTTGTGAGGATTAAATAAGAAAATGTATGTAGAAGCATTCAATAAAAGTTCCCGACACAGAGAAGATGTTCCATTTGGTATTTATCATTGATATTATCACATATATGTGATCTCAGGGGTGTTATAATAAACATACATAACCTTTGATCTCAATGAATAGGTCATTTAACCTAAGAACCTAAGATGGAAAATGGGAAAAGAACAGTATAACTCTGTGTATGTTGCTACCAGTAAAGTCTCGCACTGAGGTATCACCCTTAGAACAGGCTGGATTGGGCAGGGCATCTACTAAAAATTGAGGATAAAGTCCAAATGAGAGTTGGTGAAAAATTCTTAAGGATCAATACTGACATCTTGTCTACAGTGTGAACCAGAACTTAGAAGCTCAGGCATGACTTACTGGGTGGACGAAAGGCTGGATGAGACAGCATTTGTTATATTGCTGGGTTTGATTTTGTCCATATGTAAAAGTCAATGGTGCAAGGAATTAACATGGGAGTAGTGAACAAAGTTTTGGGGCTCTGGAGACAATTACTAAAGAATGTAGAAACAGCCTTTATTTGGGGGGTGCTATTAACAAGCTGACATTCTCAGAGAATTCCAAGGAGAAATGGCCTTTCATGAGGTCTGTGGCTCTGAATGTTCTGTGGTCAAATTTCCTTCTTGAGAAGCAAAGACAAGAGGCAAAGAAATTAGTTATGAACAAACTTGTGGACAAGCCTCTAAATAGGAAGACCTACTCTATCTTTAAGGTTAAACCAAAAGATGGAAATAATACCATTGTTGTGTTAATCCCCTTCAGGACAAAATTAGCTGCAGTTCCATCATTAATCCTGCCAAGAGAGGAAATTATTTGTGATTATATCACGTCCCTTCATTATTTAACTATACCTAGATGCTCCTTGAGGTTATAACTATTTTTTTCTCTTTTTATTAGGCCAATTACTATGACTCCACGGCTGTAGCTAAGGACAAGATGACAGTATTTCAACAAATATATTTATTTTTAGCAATTAATAATAATTGAGCCAATCCCTGCCCATAAACAGAATTAGTGGTCCCTGAAACATCAAGATAAAAACATCTTAGAATTCTATTCTGTGGAAGATTTGTTTAGATCATGTTTCATAATAAGGGGTAAACGGAGTACAACTACAGGAAGTCTATATGAAAGTATATGTTGTTTTCAGTTACTATAGTCATTCTGTTTTATCATTTACAACTGGATCAAATTATGTTATTCTGGTGTGGTATAAAGAAAGATCACTAGTCAGGAAGTCACATCAGTAAGCTCTAGTTCTATTTTGTATGAACTTCAAAAAGTGGACTTTGTCGCTAGACCTTATTTTTTCTTTTAATCTAGAAAAATATAGGATTTGAATACATGGTTGATATCAGCTTTTCAACTCCCCAATGCTTGATTCTAAGAATTAGATGGGTCACGCCTGAGAGTGGTTCTACACTCTGAAATTTATTTCAAAAGGAAATATAAACAGTTTATAGAGAATGATATTTTTAATCATGTATTCATTCATTTAATATGTGTATCACTTAAAAATGCTTCATGAATGTTAACTCTGTTTATAATGTTGTACTTGCTGTTATGGGATGGGAGTTTCTATCGGGAAGAATCTTAAGTCAAAGACTTGCAGTGTGTTTGTGAGTTCTACTATTGCCACCATGATATAGATGAAGATGTGAACTGTATCAACCATTTATTAGAAATGGGAAAGCCACATAATGATAGTGTTTCTCACAATACAGAGCCAAGACGTGGGGATCACAACCTTGGCTTTGCAGTCAAATAACTCTTCCCTGTCCCCAGAAATATCCCATTAAATATTAAACCCCTTTAAATTAGGAATTGCTTTGAAACGGCAACTTTGGTCCTTGGATGTTCCGTCTACACGGGGCTGTTTAAAACTGAGTGACCAAATAAGTGAGCGATAGAATGAGCAAACGAGAGAAGGAGGGTTAGAAAGATGTTTACCCAGTAACTTGTGGGAGAACATTCTGCCTCATAAATTCTTGGAAAAAAAATACTTAGAGACATCAAATTGTCTACTCTCAATTAGCCATTTGTTCATTAATTGATTACAGTAGAAGAAAAGTAGATGTGGCTAAAATACTGACTAAATGCACATGTTTAAAAAGAAAAACATCAAAACAAGACAATTGAAATATAATAGAAACAAGTTTAATTATGTGTTAATAATTGTTGAAGCTGACTGACAGGTATGTGAGTTTTAATATAGCATTCTATTTTTGCATATTTTGAAAATGATCTTAATAAAGAATTAAAAATAAATAGACAAGCTGAGGTTTTATTTATGGCAGCTGTCATGTTTCACTCTGGTGATCACAGTCCATGTAGCACAGGAATCATAAAACGGGAAATTCCATGCTAGTGATACTCAAATAGAAGATTACCTTGGCCCTAGGCACTGTTATATCACATATTGGTACCACTTTAATTGAAATGATACGGGCAGCAAGAAAGGCAAGATGATGTCCCATAACGGTATTTAGGGAGACCAGCAGACAAAGCAGGATTTCCAACCAAAATTATGACATATTTATTCAGAGCTAGTTAGAAAGAAGGAAGGGAAAGGGACAGACTTAGAGTCATATCATGGACTTTTGGGTAAAAGACTTCTCTTTTTAAGCCAATTTTTGATATTTTAAAGGGAGAGTGAGTGGCCTCCGTAGCTACTGATAATCAGTATTAAAGTGGGGCAGGGGGGTCAGCTTGCTGTGAGCTATCATGGAGTCCATGGTATATTGACTTACCTACTCTCTACATTTCCCATGCTCAGAATTTTCCCAACTGATTAAAGTGGTAGCTATATATATTCCTATGACACACTCAACATGTAAAAGCTCCAGTCATCTAAAATGTTTATTTAAAATTCCAAATTCCAATCCTCCCAAACTTCATTTGAAATATCACACTTTTGACCAACTTAAAAATTTACTGTTGTCACTGACTATTTAGGTTTTTACTGGATTTCAACCCATTCTATGAATTAGGCAAGTGGCACCAGCTTAATTATAGGAGTGATTCAACAGGACAGAATCTCACAGATGTTCAGAAAAAGGAAAGTACTCTGTTATTGCTTCCTGGGGTTCACAGACATATTGAGCCTCTCTCCCTTCCATAGTCACCATTGCCTGGCTTTCAAAGATTTACATCCTTTTTGAAATGGCTTGTCTTTTTCTGACCCATTTTTCCCTTTAAGGTTGCTCATGATTTCCATTCGAAACTATTATTCACCTGGATACAGATGATAAATATCGAGAGACACATCTGATTTACACCAAGCACTTCACTTCTCCCATCAACCATGACAGCCCATTAAGATAAGTATGCTAGGGTTACAGTATTTTAGAAAATATTTTCCAGTGTCAAACACTTGATTTTGAAAATGGTTTGGTAATCCATGTTCTAAGAAACAAATTTGCTACGAATAAAAGATGACTAAAGGCATGAGAATGTGTGTTTATGTGTGGGAGAAAGTTGCATCACACCTTATGTAACGTAGTTCATAACAGTACGTTCTGCATTAGCAAGATTAATTTTCTGGAGTCACAGTGAAGTTTACTCAAGACAGATGATTGCCAGCAAGATAGGACTCTAAACTCCAGGGAAATGTTCCAAGGGATCCATGGTCTGCTAGTTGAGGATAGTCTTTTCAATCTGCCTTCCCCTTCAAATTGATTCTTCAGTGAGGTATAATTGAATTTTTTTTTTCAGAAATACATTTGAAAAGAAAAACATGTTGTACCCTTGCTTCTGTACAATTTCTTATCACAACTTGGTGTCCTTAGTCCCCACTCTGAAATGTCTTGGCCTCTAGTTTCTCCTCAGCTCCCATCCGTCTAGCTCACAGCTGTCCTAACAATTACCCTAACGTTTTACCTGAATCCTGAGAAGTCCCTGCTCTTTACTGCTTAACCTCACATTATATTTGGCTTTCTGTCTTATGGACCCTCAGAGTGAGGGCCATTTACACTCACCCTTAGGTCCAGTCCCATCCTGACTCTAGGACTAAACTAAACCCAAGTAAAGAAGATTTTTATAAACACTCGAGATTAAAAATACCATTCAGCAAAATTAGGTTATTGATTGTATCTGGAGAATGAGAACAAAGATGAAGTGAGGAGTTGTCTCAGGTTTCTCAATGGAAGGCTGTGTCTTTGTCAGGTATAAGGAGTTTTGGATGCATACAAAACACATGTAGACAGGTGAATATATGTAACTATACATTTGGGAGAAAGGACTCAATTGAAGATAAGAAAATATGTATCATTAGCAAACAGGTTAAAGATGAAATCCAGGAGTAAATGTTATAAGCCACGGATAGTATGTGAAGTGAGAAGTGAAGAAGGGCAAAGAAAGAATATGGGAAAACATAATACTAAAGCATGGAAAGACAAGAAGACTCCCAAGGAGTCATAAATGAAAAAGCCTAGAATTCTCTGAGATGCAAACTCACACACTCAACTAATATTTCACATATATCTCACACTTTACAAATCACGAAATGAACTCTTGATCTCTCCCTTAGGCTTACAAATTCCATAATATCGCTCAAACAGAAAAGCTTATTCTGTTTCCATTTACTCCCTACATCCAATCCATCAGGGACTCCTGCTACTTCTAATTCTAGAAACGCAACTCCAAGTCTTTAGCTCTTCTCCATCTCAAATGTCATCTCCTTAATCCAATTCACCAGCATCTCTTGCTGAAATATTCTCTTAGCAGTTCTTACCACTAGCCTTGGCCTATTATCCAGATCATGTTACTGCCCTGCCATGGACGAAAACTTTAAATATTCTGTTACATGTAGAATTTAACCTGTCCCCTTTCCAAAAATAAAAGCTGTTGAAGGATCTCCCCCTTGCCTTTGTTCCTCAACCTCATCTCGTAATACTGTTTTCCACTCTCATTGGGCCACACTGTCTTAGTCAGGGTGGTTCTCTGCAGAAACAGAACCAATAGGATTTCTGGCTAGAGGGAGACAGACAGATATGAGGTGATTTATTATTAGTAATTTGGATCACATGATTATGGAGACCAAGAAGTCCTACAATGTGCTGTCTGCAGGCTGGAGGACGAGGAAAGCCAGTGGTATAATTCAATCTGAGTCTGAAGGCCTGAGAACCGAGAGAGCCAATGGTCTAGGTTCCTGAGCCCAAAGGCCTAAGAACCAGCACACCAATGTCTGTGGGCAGAAGATGGATGTCCCAGTTAAAATAAAAGTATAAATTCACTTTGCTCGACATTTTTCTTCTATTCAGGCCCTTAAGATCTGGAATGATGCCCACTCACATTGTGAGGGTCGTTCTTCTTTCCTCAGTTCACCAGTTCAAATGCTCATCTTTTCTGCATACACCCTCACAGACACACCTAGAAATAATGTCTCAGCAGCTATTTGGGTGTCCCTTAGCCCAGTCATATGACATGCAACGTTCGTCCTCCCAGCCACTACAACACCTGCATACCAAACAAACTTGCCGAACTCTTTTCAGCCTCTGTGCCTTCATGAGTGGGGTACGGCAAAGCTTCTTTCAAGCCACTTTCCCTAAACTAATTCTTACATGTAAGTCCCAAGAGATCATTACCCATGTTATTAGGTAGTATGTCCACAGGAAACCAGCACACGCCTGAGATTAAGTTGCAAGAATTAATAAATTATGGACTTTCTTAGTTGCCAAATACCCACTTACTACAATATACTCATGCTGCTTCTTCTAAACTTGTCTGGTCTGGCTATGGAGTTACATTCCTGACCCATACAGTTAATCAAGACATCAACCTATAAAATTAGGTCATACATAGTCTAGCATTTAAATTTTTCTGCTGTCAGATGCCCAATTCTCCTTTCGGTCTTTCCTTACTACTATTACCTATTATAAGCTATGGAATACATCTAGGCTGTCCCACTCCTTTATCATCAAACAGGTCTGGTTTCTGACAACCAAGCTACATTGCAGAGATAACTTCTACCTAAAGTGTGGATCCCGGTCTTTTGAATTGATGTGTCCATGGAGATAGAACTTACGTGTCCTCCAGGAAATTTCCAGACTAACAAATGTTCACAGTGATCACACCTTTCTCTTAACTCTTACGACTATGTCCTGCTAGGCCTTTTTAGAAATGTTTCATGTGCTATCTTGGATTTTAATTATTTTGCCGTATAATGCTATTAGTCATGTCTGCATTGTTTCTCCACAGCTACCTTGTCACAGTTTGAGGATAATTTGTCCTGTTCAACTTTGCCTTCTGTAAAATGTCTTACACATTGGAGTATTTCAAAAAATATCCACTGTTTATGTAACTGATTCTTTAATTCACATGAAAATATTTTGCTAGTAATAACTGGGAAATATGTTAAGTGTGAATAGAGAAATTTGGAACTAACATGTCATGTATGGCTATATTTTATTTGGAAATATTTGGTTGACTAAAAAATTCTAATGTAGGGACACCTGGGTGGCTCAATCGGTTAAGCATTTGCCTTTGCCTCAGGTCATGATCCCAGGGTCCTGGGCATTGGACTCCTTGCTCAGTGGGGAGCCTGCTTCTTCCTCTGCCTGCTACTCCCCCTGCTTGTGTACGTGTGCGTGCATGCTCTCTCTCTCTGATAAATAAATAAAAATCTTTAAAAAAATTCTAATATAATATAGAGAATTACCTTTCCTGGTACTTAATTTCCTTACATGTATATATTTTTTGTTTTGTTTTAGAATATAGAAAAAATAAACTACTGGGTACTATCACAATTAATGAAGGATAAAAGGACTTAGAATTGCTAAGTAAACTCTTGTCCACTGGAACCAATGTAACGTCCTGAGAGATTCCTAAGAGTGCTGTCCCACTTCTGCTCAATAAGTGCCCTTTTATACTTTGTTGTCTGGTGATTGGTCTACTGGGCATTCCATGCTAAATTTAGTGAATCAACAGTACAGCTATCAACAAGAGAGAGATTAGTGAGCTTTGAATTATAGAGCAATAATAAATTTATTGTGCCTAAAAACAATCTGATCCAATCCCTTTAATTATTTGAATTGCAACTGTATAAATAAGAAAAAATCTAACCGATAAGGTAATATTTTAATATTACCTTCTTCTGAACAAATTATTGATAGTAAATGGATCTCAAAGCCTGAATTTGCAGAATTGTTGATAGATTCCTCCATTATCCAGATGCTCCACAATGCCAGAGCTACTGATAGATGAAGCAATTATAGAATAACTCCCACTGGGTTCACAAGGAAAGATTAAAATGAGGTTTGGAAATCTGAGAATAACAAAATGCACTTCTGATTCAAGATGGTGCACTAATCATATGCACGTCTCCTATTTTCACATGAAATCATCTAAAATGATAGAAGATTCATTAAAATATATATACTCCCAACATAACAATGTTTATAAATGAGCAGCAAACCAGAAACTTTGTGGAATCCTGAAAAGAACAAAGCAGATGAGACGGGGTAAAGAAGGAGACCGTATCTCAAAATGTATGAAGCAATGACACTAAGGGTGCTCCATGCCCAAAAGTAGTGAATGCTAGAAACAGACAAGGCCCAGAGGTCAATGTAATTTTATAGAAAAAAAAAAAAACTACTGAAATTTCGTTTTTATTTTTTTATTTTTTTTTTAAAGATTTTAATTTATTTGAGAGAGAGAGAGAGAGAATGAGAGAGAGAGAGCATGAGAGGGAAGAGGGTCAGAGGGAGAAGCAGACCCCCCCCCCGCTGAGCAGGAAGCCCAATGTGGGACTCGATCCTGGGACTCCAGGATCATGACCTGAGCCGAAGGCAGTCGCTTAACCAACTGAGGCACCCAGGCGCCCCAAAACTACTGAAATTTTAGCAAAGAAGTTTAACCTGTTTTAATCTTCCTGCTTCCTCCTATTTAAAGCAATAATGAGACTATTCTCAACTGAAAAACACAATGTGCGAGCTTGACAGTCTCTGGAGCAGCTATACCAAAAAGAATAGGTGTCTGAGCATCTCACTCACATTTAAGTCTCATTCTCCAAATCAAGTCCCAGTACCAAGCTACAGAAAAACTTCCTACCTCTTGCCCCAAGCAAGTTGCTTATCCACAACAGATAATTTAATAGGAAATACCCATTAAAGATGAGTACATGGTCATAAATAAGCACATAAGAATAAATGCCAACATCATGACAGAGAAAACAAACTCAAAATTTAACTGGTAATAAAATGGATATAATTAATATGCTCAGAAGGTCAAAAAAGTATCACTTGCAGGAAACAAACATAGGTTATTATTTTAAGACAGAGATATTGGATAGAAAAATGGAAATTTTATTTTTTATTTATTTTTTTTACAAGTGGATCAGTTTATTAAGTAGGAAGTGAAGAAAGTGGGGCACAAATAGAACTATGCGACACCCAAACTGAACCGAATCTGAGATTCCTGAAAAAACATCTGTCAGTTACACAATTGGCCACTTCCTCCCCCGCTGATACAGGGGCTTGTCAGGGGAGTCGCGGGAATAAGTCAGGGAGCGGGACCGGTGGTTGCTCCTGGGGCTGGGAATGGTCTCTGTGTAACTTTCAAGGCCAGGTCTCGGACTCAGGATCGAGACTTCATAGCAGGTGCAGCCAGACCCAGCAAGATGGCTGCGACCGTGAAGCCCCGAGCAGCGATCCGGGGGGGCGCACCATGAGCTGAGAGCGGTGGCTCTGACCCCGATGGAAGCAGGAGAGGCCGTAGGTTAGGGCGGCCGCCGTGACCAGGCAGCCTATGGGTACCACTGGGTTCTCGCGGGTCTTGCGAAGAAATTTTTCCTTGAAGCTTTCTTGAGTGCTGTGGATACTGGGGCTAAAGCCCTCAATGACTGGGGGCTGTGCTGGTTCAAAGGGTACCCCGGGAGTCAGGGGACCAGGAGCCGCCATGTTCCGGGGAACTGCTTTGGGAGAAAATACGGACGCTAAACTCCAGAAAAATGGAAATTTTAAACTAAAGACATCACTAAATGTGCTAGGTAGCATACTATGCAAAACGAAAAAGCAAATTCATTAGCTAGAGGAGCACATCAAGAAGTTATCTTAGCGTGAAGCACAGAGGGGAAAGAGAGGGAAGATCTAAAAGAAACATTAAGAGAATCTGAGGATAAACCTGGATTTTCTGCCATCTGTTGAGCAAGAGTTTTAGAAGGGGGAAACTGAATGAAAAAGAACTCATATTTAAACAAATGGTAGTAAAATTTCCCGGACCTGAGGCAAGGTAGGAGTCCTATGATATTAAAGCATTACAAGTGTTAAGTGAATAAAAACAACACGACTAGAAACAGTGTAGCAATATTTCAGAACATCCAGATAAAGTAAAAAGTAATTTTAGTACTCTTAACAATAATAAACATTACCCAGAAGGAAGAGAATCAGAACACTGTCTGACTTCTCAGTAGCTACACAAGTTTCAAGAAGCCAATAAATCAACACTGCCAAGAATTGAGAGAACATTGTATTTCTTTATTCATTCCTTTCCTCTCTCTTTCTCTTTTCCTTCTATATTTTATAGTCCTTTGTTTTCTGTTTTTAACATTTGACATCCCAGTTGGCTAACACTCGCAGGAGTAGAACTGACATCGTACTGGCAAAGGCAAATTAATGAATGTAATGATAAAGTGAAAAGCTCAGAAAATCAAACAGAAAGATAAACAGTGAGGGAAAAATAAAACTAAAAAACCCCAAACATAAAAAATATAAAAGACAAATGGATTTGCTACTCCTGGACTATACGTGCAGTTAGATAAAGTTAACTTAAAAGTGACCATTAGAAGCACTTAAATCTTTCTGTATTTTGATTGTTCATAGAAAAACCACTATAACCACCGATGTATAGAAAAACCATTAACAAGAATAAACTGAAGGACATATAACATATTTATGCTCAAACTTCACTTCTAGTAAAGATGGAGTAATAGGGACCAGATTTACTCTGTATCTTCAAACAACTGAAAAACTGGATAAAAATATATGAGCCGATGGTTTCTAAAACACTGGACATCAGGCACCTCAGAAGAGAAGTGCCTAAGAGAGAAGAAATAAATGAGAGCTCAACAATGGTCCCACTTACTGCGACTGTGTCCAAGACACAACCAATATGTGAGCCCGGGTGGTGCGGGACAGACTCTTCCATTGAGCAGAAGCAGCTGAGAGTCCGGGGAAATTAAGGTAGCTCTGATGGGTAGAACAGAGTAACAGATAGGAGAAAGCTGAGCGGTCAAAGATTGGCAAACTACAGCCTATGTGTCGAATCCAGCCCACAGCTTGTTTTCATAAAGCCCATGTACTAAGAATGGTCTTCACATTTCTTTTATTTAAGGAATATAAAAAAAAGAAAAATATGTGACAGAATTTGTATGTCGCTTACAAAGCCTAAGATATTTCTATCTGACCTTTTGCCAGTCTCTGATGTTGAGGGAATACCAGAGATTGCAGAGGCTTTTCCTTAAGTGTTCTTCAGAGTACTTATGAGGGTTTGTATGTGAGAAACCTACCTGGGGCCAGGGAAAGGATTACCCAAAAGCATTTGAGGGGAGGACTGAGAGCCTACACCAGACCAGGAATGGTGCTGGCTCTCTGAAGCCAGACTGGAAAACAATCATGTGCATGGTATTGGGTAAAGGATGCTAAAGGGTTTTGCCTCAGTAGTGGGGAATAATTATCCTGACTAAATACTGTGCTGGTACTAACAACTCTTAAAAGGGATACCCGAAGATCAAATGGTTTCCAAGTAACTTAACTTCATCTTGGAACAGAACTATAGAATATTTATGAATATTCATATATATATGAATACAAAAATATCCACCTCCCCCCAAATCTAAAATTTATAATTTCCGGTGTTATACTGAAAATTACCAAATGTGCAAAGATTTACAAAAATACAATGAGGAGAAAAACCTGTCATATTGAAAGCAAAATGAAACTCACAATTATTGAAGACTTAGTAGACAAAGAAATTTAAAAATATTGGTTTAATTGTATTCTTAATTTCAAAAAAGCTGGAGGAAATGATAGGCATTTGATAGAGATATGAACTTCCAAATGAACATCACAGTGAACTTCTAGAGATAGAAAATAAAATGTCATAGATGAAAAATACATTGGATGAGATTAATAATAGATCAGGCATTAGAAAAGATAGTATATTTTAAAGTACAATAATTGGAACTATTAAAAATAAGACAGAACAAAATGAAAAGAGTATTAGAGAGTTTTGAAACAAATTATAGTCTAATATATGTGTAATTGTTGTAGTCCTTGAAGAACAGAGTATAAGTGAGGCACAGAAAATATTCTTAGAAATAATTGCTAAAATTTTCCAAATTTACGAGAAATAGAAGCCCACAGATTGGAGAAGTTCATTGAGCATTGACAAATTTCTCAAGAGAAGCAATGCAAATGAAGCAACATCTTTAAAACACTGAAAGGTCTCTACAACAATCAAGTGTATACCCAACAACAGTGTTTTTCAAAATGAAGGTGAAATACCATTTTTTAAGAAATACAAAAGCTCAAAGAATTCATCACCAACAGCTCAAAGAAATGTTAAAAGGAGCCATTAATGTGAAAGGAAAATGATACCCAGTAGAAATATGGATCTACTGAAAGAATAAAGAGTACTGAAAATGTGTTTTAGCAAATACATACGATTTTTCTTTTTATTTAAATCTCTTTAAAGGATAACAGACTATTTAAACAAAAGAATAACAATATAGCATATGCAAGTATTCACAATATAAAATATGACAAAGGCCCAGAGGAGAGAAAGTAAACTGTTCTAAGGCTCTTATATTATACATGAACTGGTATGAGGTCATTTGAAGGTAGACTGCATGAACTTAAATATATACACTAAAAACCCAAAGTCAATAATAATAAAAAAAGGCAGTTAGAAGACCATTAGTAGAAATACAAAGGAATAATGAAAATTACATAAACAGCAGGGGCACCTGGCTGGCTCAGTTGGCAGAGAATGCGACTCTTGATCTTGGGGTTGTGAGTTTGAGCCCCATGTTGGGTGTAGAGATTACTTAAAAATAAAAATCCTAACAAAAATTACATAAATACACAACTTAAAAGAGGCAGAAAAAGAGAAAAAAAGGGAGCAAAGAACAGATAAGAAAAAATATAATACAAACTGTAAGATGGCAGATTTAATCTTGACTGTATAATCATATTAAATGTAAGAGATTTAAAACTCCAACTAAAAGGCAGCGATCATCTTATTTGATTTTTTAAAGGCATAACTTAAATTTATTTTTCTAGTAAAAGAGCTTCAAAATTTGTGAAGCAAAACCTGACCAAACTGTAAGTAGGAACAGAAAAATCTGCAATTAGAATGAAATTTCAACAGAATATACAATAGAGTCTTTGTGGCATTAGGTATAATACAATCCACAAAAGAAAAAATGCTAAGTTGGACTTCATAGAAAGTAAAATCTTCTCTATGAAAGAAGCTGAAAGAATGGCAAGACAATCCACAGAAAGGGAGAAAAAAATTCTTTACGAAGCCTATATTCAATAAAGGACCCATATTAGAATATCTAAAAAACTCTCAAAACACTAACAACAAAACCAGCTTTTAATGGGCAAAAGATTTGAATAGACACTTCAACAAAGAAGATACATAAGTGGCAAAAAGGCTCATGAAAAGTTGCTCAACAGGATTATTATGGGAATACATATTAAAACTACAATGAAATGCTACCACATACCTTTTAGAATGGTGAAGATGAAGTAGACTGACCACCACAGGTTTGGTGAGAATGTGAAGAATCTGTCATTCCCATATACTGTGTGTGAGAATGTAAAAGGGTACAGCTACTTTGGAAAACAATTTGCCAGTTTCCCATTAAGTTAAACATATATCTATCATATAATCCAGTCATCCAACTTTTAGGTATTTACCCAAGAGAATCAAAACATGTACACAAATGTTTTCAGTAGCTTCATTTGTAATAGCTCCAAACTAGAAACAACATAAATACCCATTAACAGGTGAAATGGAGGTACAAGTTTGGCATACTCATATAATGAAATCTATTAAAATATAAAGTAATACACTACTGAAACATACAACATGGAGTGAGAGGAAACAGAGAAGAAAATATACTGTTATTTGATACATGGAAAGTTTAAAACATCACTGATCCAATCCGAAACCTTTAATTTCCAAAAAGTGAAAATGAGTGCTTCAGAAGACTAAGCTCTTTAGTGGTAACACCAAAATTAGAACACAGGTCTCCTTATTCCTAACTCAGTGTTTACCTTCATTCAATAGATACTCTGTATTGCCCAACATTTTATATCTGAGAAAGGGGAAATTTCCTACTGCACCATAATTTTATTCAGATTTCCACATCTGTGAAGAAATGTACATTTTCATGGATACTCCTATCAGGTTAGAAATAATAGCACATTTATGTTCCAACCAACATAAATGTCACAAGATTTTCAATATAAGAAAAATGTGTGGAATCTATCAGTTATGCCATTTCAAATTAAGCATTATGTGGAATTATATATAAACCCATTAAATTATATTCCAGTACAAAAAGATCAGGAAGTCATACAAATAATTTAGCATAGAACAGATAACTATGAGTAACCGGCTAAATTGAAAAGCATTATAAAATTTCAAAGGAAAAGCAGAGAATTTTGAGTTAAAGAAACAGGAATGATTAAATGGAAGAGATATTTCCAATTTCTACATAGTGCAACTTTTTTTTTTCATTTAAAAATATGACATCTTATTGGGGTGGTTGTGTGGCTTAGTCCATTAAGTGACTATCTCTTGATTTCAACTCAGGTCATGATCTCAGGGTCCTGAGATCAGCCCCATGAAGGACTCAGCACTCAGGGTGGAGTCTGCTTGTCCTCCCTCTGCTCCTCCCCCAACTTCATCACATGCTCACTCTTTCTCTCTCCCTCCCTCTCAATAAATAAATAAATAAAAATAAATAAATAAATAAAATCTTAAAAAAATGTGCCATTCTATTATGAGACCACCTGGCAAAGCAGTAGAAAAAAACATTCCCATAGTCTCACTCCAAGGTTCTATTAGTGATTTCTCTATAGTTTCTTTGTTACAAAATAATTTTTACATTATTTTTTTTAAAGATTTTTTATTTATTCATTCGAGACACAGAGGCACACAGAGAGAGAGAGAAAGCATGAGCAGGGGGAGAGGCAAAGGGAGAGGGAGAAGCCGGCTCCCCGCTGAGCGAGGAGCCTGATGCAGGGCTCGATCCCAGGACCCCAGGATCACGACCTGAGCCGAAGGCAGACGCTCAACCAACTGAGCCACACAGGAGCCTCTAATTTTTACATTATAGTATTAATTAGCATGCACATACTGATAATTCTAAGAATTAAATAATTTCTGAAAGTCAATTTGTAGTATGCTTACTGTAAAATATTAAGAACGTAATGAAAATAAATAACACCCAGAATCCCACACACATAAACAGTCAGTATTTTGATATACCTTGTCTTGTTTTTTGTGTTCTGTATCTTTTTAATACATTTGATCTTGTACTGTATACATTAATTTACATGTAATTAACAAAGAGGAATCCACTGGTGAAAGAATATTTAAGAAGTCGTACCGATAACACCTGCCCGTGAGAGATCTGCAAGTCACTTGGATTATTCTAGTATTATAATTTCCATTATGTCCTGAATACCTACTTTGTATTAGGCACTCTTCCAAGCACTTTATATGCATTAACTTATATAACTCATAACAAATGTCTTTACAGATCAAGAAACTGGACCCAGGTGTAAAACCAACATTTGTATTCCCTGATAAGAAAAAAATGTCTAATAATTGCTGAATGTAGTTCAGTTGTATGAAGGGAAGTCACTGAATTTGTCCATTTTATGGCACAATGAATACAATTTCTCCATTTTATGTTTATACTGTTTAATTAGTTTAGTCTTTTTGGAGCAACAGACAATAGCCCTGCTCATTGTTTCAAGTGATCAAATACTGGAAGAAATTTCACCCAAATTTTGTCTACCAATGGATAAACATTGTAGTTACTTTTTATTATTATGACCTCTGATGCACACTCAAAATTTGCTATTCTGCTTTCTTTTCAATCTTAACTATCATTTTATTTCATTCTATTGTCAACATTTTCATCTGTGTCTTTCTTATGCTTATTTATATTTTGCTTTAGCCTTCATGCCTTCTGCTTTCTGGTCAGTGCTTCATACAGATTTCCAAATAAATCTAGTTCCTGTAATCAATTGTTTTCGAAGTTCAGTTTTGTTTTCAAAGGTCTTTATAATTTTTTAGTCTGGTGCTTTTTTCTCTTGTTCTCTAATATTTTTATTGGCCCTATTTGTTTAGTTCTATTTACCGATCATTGATAAAGGTATGTCTATGCAGACCTTGTAATCGGCCCCATGCATTAATACGTGGATATGAGAATGGTAAACTCCCATGTTTACCATCTTTATTCCATGTACAGAGGATAATCCGGAAATTCTGTACTTAAGGATGAGCTGTGAACGAAGACAGGGAAAAAGGGCCTATTTCAAAGCTTCAAGTATTTATTTGTATAACCAGATGATACCCAGCCAAAGGCAGAAAATGCTGTTGTTTTAAAATAGGCTTGTCATAGGCCCTGTTTCATTAACACTCACAGACCTCTGGACCTAGTATAGAGACAGAGGATGACCAAAAAAAAATAAATAAATAAAGCCTAATAATGTAAAACCTTATCACTTCTGTGGGTGAGGGTACAGGCGTGTTTTGCTAAATGTAGAGAATTATTTTTGTTTCTTGATACTGGTCCAGATAGGGCTATTTTAAAAATTTGTCCTTTGGGAAGAGTGTTTGTGTTTGTTTTTATGTATGGAAGCATGCACACATGCAGTCACAGTAAAGTTGGTGATTCATATATTTGTTATCTGATGAACACTCATTCTATGCTAAATAGCTTATCTGCATTTCACACTAGGAGTGAATTTCAAAACACTTTGGGCTACAAAGCCTCCCTGAAATATTCCATAGATGCTCCTCCTCCACTTTTCATGGATTTTTGTTAGACTAAATGCTCATTTTAGAAAATGGCATGCCAGGTGTTATTGTGTCCAAGGCTTTGCATATGTGATAGTGGACAGAGTCAAGCCCTTGGACAAGGTATTAGAAAGTAGTGAAGATTAGCCCTGAAGAAGTTTGAATAAGTACATGCTCAGGACCTGGGGACAGATACTAACAACTTGGTGTGACTTTGTAGGGCTGTACTGTCATGCTGTGTTTAACATATTTGATACTTTTGCTTACCATAGAACTCTAAAAATCACCCCATCTTGTACTTTAATTTGGTTTGTTTACTCTAAGTCCTGTAATAGAATTTAATAAGCCTACCACCTTACATGCATAAATTGTTAAAACTTAAGTTAAATAGGGAAGATAAGTATAGCTTGTCTAACTTTGCTCCATCCACCGAGGTTTATGTATGGATACCAGCACAGTACCGAGTCCAAGCGTTTTAGATGGTAACTTGCAATAAAATGAGAAGTGCTCCTTAGAGGATTTTTGAAGAGTGAGGCACAGGTAATGGGGAGAGCCATTACCTAATCAACAAGGACCCATTTTCATAAATATATTAAAATTAGGTAACCATTTGACATAAGGTAGAAGAATTGAAGGAACTGGCACTTTTGGTTTGACAAGAGCCTATTGTGCATGTCCTGATTCCCTGTCCTGTGGAAGCTAATCCATTGTCTATATTAAAAAGACAAGTTTAAGGATACTGGAATCTGCCTGAGTAATTTTTAATACATAGTGTGGCTCTGCTGGACCAAGGTAGGATCTTCTTCTATTCCTAATGAATGCCTTTCTGACAATCTCAAGAGACCAAGTTTATTAAACACACAACCCTCAGAGTCCTCCTTCCCAAGGTTCTTCTCATATTAGCTATGACAGATCCTAACTTGAGAGGATGACACATACAAGAATTACAAGGGCTTCTATCAGTGCGCACCTCAACTATTTGCCCATTTCTTTTCTGGAAGTAAGATATCCAAATGGTCTTAAGGATAAAGAAAGGCAAATCTGGTTATGCTAAGAAGTACCTCCAGGAACTAAAGGAATAACGACTGAATTACCTATTTGTTAGAGATCTTATTTTGCTGGACCAAAACAGGTTGACTCAGTAAAAATACAGCAGAGTCTATCAATTGATTGTTTCTATCCTTTTCCAGTGGTCTTGAATTTAATGAACATCACTCCCTAATTCAGAGAGTAGGTTGAATGCTATCCCTTAATTTGGAATTGTCGATTTTTTAAAATTAGAAAGCTAAAGAATAGTACAGGTAATAAGTAGTAAGAGTTTGAGATAGAACCTTGGGGAAATGAGAAGGGGAGTTAGGGAAAAACTTTAACAAAAGGAAGGGTAGAATCTTTGAGAATTAATAGATACCAGATATAACCATGAAGAGGAAAACGAAAAAAGAAAAAATTCCACTGAGATTTCAAGACTGAGAGACTAAGAGAATTCTGGTTGCCAGTAATGGATAATGTCAAAAAGAGAATTTGTTTCAGAAGTAGAGGGGAGAACAAACTGAGAGTTCTAGAGGGGAGAGGGTGGGGGGATGGGTTAGCCTGGTGATGGGTATTAAAGAGGGCACGTACTGAATGGAGCACTGGGTGTTATGCACAAACAATGAATCATGGAACACTACACCAAAAACTAATGATATAATGTATGGTGATAAACATAACATAATAAAAAAAAAAAGAAGGGGAATAACAAAACCATAAAAAATGACTTTTTCTAAGTTAAGTCAAAGATCTGCAGCTTTTTTTTTTCTTTTTTGAAGCAAGGTAGAGGTAGGAGATGTTTTACTAAACCCATTAGTCACTTTAAAACGGTGTTTAAGGAATAATTAATGACAATATATCACAAGCTCAATTTCTTGCCATAATTTTTAAAGTATTTCTGCATGATGACATAAACATAATGGGAAAAAAAAATCAAAAGGTAAAACTGCGTAAGTCCCCACCTGCCCTTCTTCCTCAAAACCCTTATTGCCTTATATAGATATTGGACAAAGCCTCCTGAGTAGAGGCCATGCCACCCTATGTGGATAACCCTACTTCCTTTCTCTATTTCCTTATTGCTATCATGTTACAGGTTTCGTATGTGTTTCAAATAACATTTTCTTATTATTTTCATGAAGCAAAGAAACTACTTGCTAGGAGAATTATCTGTTAAAGCATTCAAGTATGCAATAAAAAATACTTCAAACCCAGTTCCAGAGAAAGTTGTCTACATGCTTTTCTGAGGCATACTCCTGGATTGGAAGGTGTACTCCTTGCTGCTACACAAATTACCTAATATTTTAATATTATGACTAATTAAAAGAAAAATAGCTATGCAAAGTGAGGAAGTGGATGTTCAATGTTTATTATGGAAGAACTTGGAGTATCAAATGTCATTATGAACAGGTTGGTATTTAAAAGAGGCATTCTGGGGTTCAGCAAGAGTGACACTATGTGTAATTCTGCAGTTTTGTCAAGGAGGAAGTAATTTATAGAGCTAAGCTGTTATTTATTTGCTATGGGAACACAGTATGGCCAATTTTCTTTAAATTTATTTACATTCTCTTTCAAAAATAAATAAGCAAAACACAAATAAACTCTAAGCAAGGAATAAAGTAAAAGACTGAATGGAGATATAATTAAGCCAGTGGAAATGGTATTCAATGGGGACATCAAGGATAATACAATAGCTAAGGCATTCTTTAAGGATATTGTTGAGTTATAAAAACATACAGTTCCCTAATTCCTGTCATCCTGTTAACACTTTACTGATTGCTTGCCAAATTATCACTGAGTCAAACAAAGTTGATAGAATTGCCTATTTTTCTATATCTATATAAATTAGCTTCCAACCATACTAATTTATTCTAATGTAAGTAAAAATTCCAATTTTTATAACTATATATTCCATCATATATTCCATGGTGAGCATTATGCAAGACACAAGAATGTTGAAGTCCTACTGGTTGTTTGCAAAAAGGTTGTATCAAGTTTAGAGGACAATAAACATTTTACTTTGTTGCCATTATCTCTCTAGGATCTGTTTCTATTACATCTCTACCATTTCCAAAAGTTATGTCACTTTACTCAGGAGAACACCAACAGAGTACTCAATAAAAAAGCAACAAATTTGGTTCAAATAGACAAGAAACACTGATGCTTTCATAAAAGTATGGCTGCAGGAGACTTCCAAATTTCCCCTGGAGGATTAGTAAGCATATTGAACATTTTTCCTTGATTTTAATTTAGGCCATATTCCCATTAGAAACTGTACTTAATTAGGGCATTTGTTAAAAGTCCATAATGTTAATTCAATGGAAAAATTCCAATAGTAGTCTATTAGATTTTTTTGTGTTAACATTGCACACTTTCTAGAAATGTATTAAAGATGTGATTATTAAAAGTTGTATCATAACTATCACAATTCAGTTCTCGATTTCAAATAGCAAAATTACTTTTATTCCTAATTACTTAATGAAGAGTTATAAATATACAGTTCATTTAGAAGTTATTCAGCATGCTGTACATTTGGCTGCTGTAATACGGAATTAGTACAAATTTTCTCAAAAGTAAATGAAGACATAGTTTGATTTTTAGCTCAGTAACTAAGAGGATGGTTACCTTCCTTACTATCACAGTAAAAGATGCACAAGTCCATGGAGTGTCTTGTATCACCAAAATATTAGAACACTTCCAATATGACATTTTGAGCATCGTAGAGAGAAATTGTTTTAACACTACACTCAACTTTTCATAAGACTATTTTGGTAGCAAGGTAGGTAATGACATGCCTAGCTCTCTGTTGTTCGCGCTTCCTGTACCTTAGGTTAATCAACTCTAATCATACAGCTCATGTTTATCTTTCCTTCTAAATTATATACATTACTCTATTGATATACCACTATAAAAAGAGCAAATAGAAAATGTAACCAATAAGATAAATATGAAATAGAGTATTTAAAATGTTTTTGATTTTAATATATTTATGGTACAAGTTGTTTTGTCCCAAAAGTGGTCAGAACATTGTGATTGACTATGGCATCCCTTATTAGATTATCTATATCAATATACAGATATCTTTCCATATCTATATCATCCATACTTATATCATCCATATCTATATCATCCATATCTCTATCTCCAGCATCCATATCTCTATCTCTATCTATCTATATCTAATCTATTCACTTGGCTTCAAAGACTTCCAGTACTAGAAGTGCCATCTCTGTCATTTTCCTTCTGTTTACTTATGCTCGTATTGTTCTTTCATCTTCAATCGGAGTTTCTTTGAAGAATCTTATTATTTATTTATTTTGAGAGAGAGAGAGAGTGAGTGAGCCAGGGGTTGGGGTATGCAGAGGGAGAGGGACAGAGAGAATCTTAAGGAGGCTCCAGACCCAGCACAGAGCCCAAAGCAGGGCTCAATCTCATGACCTGAGGTGAAATCAAGAGTTGGATGCTTAACTGACTGAGCCACCCAGGCACCCCCTTCACAGGACCTTGTTTTGGGAAAGTTAATTTAATTAAAACCCAATAGTATGATCCAAAAATGTCTTTTGCCAGGCTGATGTGAAACCACAGCATATTCTAAGGCACAGGATTGGGGCCCATAAACCTATTTTTAAATAAAGTCCCAGGTGATTCTTGGTTTTCAAACTATACTTTGACATACCACTTCAGACTATTGAATCAATCAAGATTTTAGACTAACTTATAACGTCTCAAGTATTTGGGTATCTTAGCATCAAGGCAAAGTTGCTTATGGTCCTGTACTGATTTCCCTCTTCAGTGATGATAAGTGGACTTCCTTTCCATATGAATCCAAACAACAAACTAACACTTCAGTTTAATAAGCAATTCTTCTTAACTTGAATTTCCATAATGCCTCGATTCCTCCTGTTGAAGGAGAAAAGAGATGTGACTTGGTGTCTAATGTATGTGAGACATGGTTTTAGGCAATTTACATTTGTTATCTCAAGTAACCCTTATATTAGTGCTAAGAATAAATTATCCAAGAAGTAGGTGTTCTTACCCCTGTTTTACACAGAAATAAATAGGTTCAGAGAGTTTAAATAATTTGATTAAGATCACTCAGGAAGTGACAGAGAGCCAGTATACCTGATTCAGAAGTCTTTGCTCTTTCTATGACACTATCCTGTCTTCTCATTAGTCTTTCCATACATCAACAGTCCTAATACCCACTAAGCCATGTGCTCTCTTCAGTCCTTTCAACAATAGGATTAAGCAAATTTTCTAATATAATTCTGAAATTAAGAGATAAAAAGGCTGGTGACAGAAATCTTTCATGTGGGAACACAGAACATAGATTTTTCTTCTTATGATTTTATGTCAGACATACCTACATTTACTTCCACGTTAGCCATCTTTCAAATTTAGAATAGGAATATGGTAAACACCTGTCTTTTGAAAATGAAATCAAATCTTTTTACCCTCATTAAGTGCACTTACTTTACAATGGTAACCAAAACAGTAAGTAAATCAGGGAAAAACATCACAGGTTTTGATTTGGCAAAGCTTGAATTCAAGCCCACCCCTGACTAAACATAAGTAAATCTAGAGAAGCTGTTTTACTTCTTAGACCTCAAAAACATTACCCATAAAATTCAGATCATAACATATATATTACAGAGTTATTATGAGGATTAATAGAGTATCTGAAGTACTTAGAATAATGACATATGAAGTGCTTACTTGTCATTACTATAGAAAATGAAATTATGGATCATTTTAGTATTTAAATAGCTACTATTCAAATATTATACCTATTTTGATATAGCCTCTTTACAGATTTTTAACCATGAATTAGAAAAAAAAATTATAACAGTCCCTTTCCTTAAAAAACAGTCTCCATGGTCTCATGCTTTGTGTTTAAGATTTATTACAACCTGGGGCACCTGGGTGGCTCAGTTGGTTAGGCGACTGCCTTCGGCTCAGGTCATGATCCTGGAGTCCCAGGATCGAGTCCCGCATCGGGCTCCCTGCTCGGCGGGGAGTCTGCTTCTCCCTCTGACCCTCTTCCCTCTCGTGCTCTCTATCTCTCATTCTCTCTCTCTCTCAAATAAATAAATAAAATCTTAAAAAAAAAAAGATTTATTACAACCAGGGGCGCCTGGGTGGCTCAGTCGTTAAGCATCTGCCTTTGGCTCAGGTCATGATCCCAGGGTCCTGGGATCAGATCCCACATTGGGCTCCTTGCTCAGCAGGAAGCCTGCTTCTCCCTCTCCCACCCACCCACCCTGCTTGTGTTCCCTCTCTCACTGTCTCTGTCAAATAAATAAATAAAAATCTTAAAAAAAAAAAAAGATTTAGTACAACCAAAATATGGGCTCCTGGACAACTCAGGAAATAGATTCCTTTCTCTTTGCCCTCTAAATCACTGAGTGCAAAAGACCTATTTCCATAACCAAAGGAACACGGAGCAGTCAGCAGAAACACTGATTGGAATCATGCTTAGAAAGAGGGTCAAGGGCATGGAAGAAGATTAATAATTAGCATTAGCTCTCAGGAGAGAGTGCCAGACCACAGGCTGGAGAGAATCGTCAAGAACTGGTAATGAGGAACAGGCCCAGAAGCAGAAAGCAGTACATGGTCAAAGGTTGCAAAATAAAGTCTGTATACAGTGCAAAGAAAGCAAGAGCTTATTTAGTAGATACTGGCTGCATGACTTGGGGATAGGCACCTAATTTGAATGGAATAAAAAAATAAAGCCCTGCAACACACACACACACACACACACACACTTGAACTGAAAGAACTCTGTAACATAATTTAAACAAGATAATACTATGTTTGCTTTCTAGAGCTCGTAAAATATCTTTTTTAAATCAAATTGTTTGTTTTCATTTATATATTACTGTGATTCCCAAACTTTATCATGGTTTCATGATTTATAGGATGAAAGTAACTTGACTGAGCTCCTGTTGTATGCCAGGAGGCATTACACTTCTATTTTGTAATCAGTGCTTACTACAACTATGATATATATATTCCCTTTTCTATTTCTTCCACTTCTACGGACAAAGAAAAAGACAGATTTTTCTGTCTGCCCTAAGTCACGTAAAAATAGCAAGTTCTGATGAACCCCAAAACCCACCCAAATATTTTATACTATTTAGTAATATTTGTATATTATAAAGAAAATTCATGGTTATAATAAGTATCTGAGAATTAAGATGACCATCCAAGTAAGTGTATTTTTGAGAGTAAATATGCTTGATAATGATTACACCAAAACAAGAGTAATTCAGGACTCTAAAACCAGGACAACGGAAGCAAAAATAGACAAAGGGGATGACATCCAACTTAAAAACTTCTAAATATCAAAGGAAATAACAGATTAAAAAGACAACCTACAGAATGGTAGGAAATATTTGCAAATCATATATTTGATGATTAACAACCAAAATATCAAAAAAACTCCTTCAATTCAACAAAAAACCAACCTGATTTGAAAATGAACAAAGTACTTGTATAGACATTTCTTCAGAGGATATACAAATGACTGACAAGCTTTTCAAAAGGTGTGTAATTCATCATTGATTCATGATCATATCACTAATTAGCAGAAAAATTAAAATCAAAACCACAATGGTAATTCTATTTTTCGTTTTTGAGGAACCTCCATACTGTTCTTCACGGTGGCTGCAACAGTTTGCATTCCCACCAACAAAGCGTTAGGGTTCTTTGTTTCACATCCTTGCCAACACTTGTTATTTCTTGTCTTTTTGATTTTAGCCATTCTGATTCATTGTGGTTTTAATTTGCATTTCCATGATGATTAGTGATATTGAGCATCTTTTCATGTGTCTGTTAGCCATCTGTATGTTCCCTTCGGAAAAATGTCTATTCATGTCCTCTGCCCATTTTTAATTGGATTATTTTCTGGTATTGGGTTACATAAGTTCCTTATGTAGTTGGATACTAACCCCTTATTTGATGTATCACTTGCAAATATCTTCTATTCAGTAGGTGGTTTTGCTGCTAGTTTTCTTTGCTGTGTAAAAATTTTTTATTTTGGTGTAGTTCCAATAGTTTACTTTTGCTTTTGTTTCCCTTGCCTGAGGAGACATACCTAGAAAAATGTTTCTACAGCCAACGTCAAAGAAATTACTGCTTATGTTTTCTTCAAGCAGTTTTATGGTTCCCAGTCTTATATTTATCTCTTTAATCCATCTTGAGTTTATTTTTGTGTATGATGTATTTATCCAAAGAAAATGAATATACAAATTCAAAAATACTAATTTGAAAAGATATTATACAGGGGCACCGGGGTGGCACCGTCGGTTGAGTCTGGGAGGGACTCCGTGCTCAGCGCAGTCTGCTTGGGTCTCTCTCTCTCTCTCTCTCTCTCTGCCCCTCCACCCAGTCTCAATCTCTGTCTCTCTCAAATAAATAAATAAATCTTTTCAAAAAAGTAAAGATAGGGGTGCATCAGTCGTTGGGCGTCTGCCTTTGGCTCAGGTCATGATCCCAGGGTCCTGGGATCAAGCCCCACATCGGGCTCCCTGCTGAGCGGAGAGCCTGCTTCTCCCTCTGCCTCTGCCTGCCACTACCCCTGCTTGTACTCTCTCTCTCCTGTCAGATGAATAATAATAATAAAAAATCTTTAAAAAAGTAAAGATATTATACACCTCCTATGTTTACTGCAGCATTATTTACAATAGCCAAGACATGGAAGCAACCCAAGTGTCCATCCATAGATGAGTGGATAAAGAAGATGTGATTCCTACACACACACACACACACACACACACACACACACACACACACACACACACACAACGGATTACTAGTTTTAAAATGAATGAAATCTTGCCATTCCCAACAACGTGGATGGACTTGGGTGGTATAATGCTGAGTGAAGCATTACCATTTGATTTGTCATACGTAGAATAGACGAAACAAAATAGATGAACACAGAAATAGACAAAAAAAATCATTTTTTAAAGAAAGGTTTACTTTTAGAGAGGGAGAGAGAGAGCACACATGCTGGGGGGAGGGGCAGAGAAAGAGGGAGAAAGAGAATCTCGAGCAGACTCCTGAGTGTGGAGTCCAAAGTGGGGCGTCCAAAGTGGGGCTTGATCTCATGACCCTGAAATCATGACCTGAGACTAATTCAAGAGTTGCATGCTTAACTGACTGAGCCACCCAGGCACCCTAAAACAGACTCTTAAATACAGAGAACTAGTGTTTCCAGATGGGAGGTGGGTGGGAGGATAGGTGAAATCGATAAAGGGGATTAAGAATACACTTGTCGGGCGCCTGGGTGGCTCAGTCGGTTAAGCGACTGCCTTTGGCTCAGGTCATGATCCTGGAGTCCCGGGATCGAGTCCCGCATCGGGCTCCCTGCTCAGCAGTGAGTCTGCTTCTCCCTCGGACCCTCCCCCCTCTCATGTACTCTCTCATTCTCACTCTCTCAAAATAAATAAGTTAAATCTTAAAAAAAAAAAATACACTTGTCTTAATGAATAATGAGAAGTGTATAGAACTGTTCAATCATTATAGTGTACACCTGAAATAAAAGACTATGTTAATTATAGTTCAGTACAATAAACACACAATGAGATAATGCCTTATACCCATTATGATGGCTACTATCCAAAGAAACAGAAAACAACAAATTGACAAAGACAAAGAAATTTCAATCCCTGTGCAGTTTTTTTTTTTAAGCAAGGTTTTTTTTAAAGATTTTATTTATTTATTTGACAGACAGAGACACAGCGAGAGAGGGAACACAAGCAGGAGGAGTGGGAGAGGGAGAAGCAGGCTCCCCGCCGAGCAGGGAGCCCGATGCGGGGCTCGATCCCGGGACCCTGGGATCATGACCTGAGCCGAAGGCAGACGCTTAACGGCTGAGCCACCCAGGCACCCCAATCCCTGTGCATTGTTGAAGGCGATGTAAAATAGTGTAGTTTTATAGAATACAGTATAGGGGTCCTCAAAAACTTAAAAATAAATCTAACATTTGATCTAATAATCCTACTTCTAGGTATTTATCGAAAAAGACTGAAATCAGGATCTCAAAGAGTGATTAGCACCTCCCATGTTCACTGAAGTATTATTCACAATAGCCAAGATGTATAAACAACCCAAATGTCCATTAGCAGATGAATGAATAAAAAATGTGGTGTATACACAAAGTGGAATATTATTCTGCCTTAAAAATAAATTCTGTCACATGCTACAACATGAAACTTGAGAAAATTAAATGTGTTAGAAGCCAGTCATAAAGATAAATGCTGTCTAAGTGACTCCACTTCTTTGAGACATCGAAAAGAATCAAACTCCTAAAAATAATAAGTAGAATGGTATGCCAGGGGCTGAAAGAGCCCTTGTTCAGTCAGTACCAAGGTTTAGTTTTACAAAACAAAAATGTTCTAAAGGTCTGTTGCACAACAATGTGAAAATAGTTAACACCATTGAATTTTACACTTAAAAATGGTTAACATGACAAATGTTATGTTACATTTTTTACCACAATTAAAAAATAAACAATAAAAAGAAGAGTCATCTATATTTCATCCTCCTACGTCATTACAAAGCATTTATCCTGATGGAAATACAGAAGAAATTCCCTTTTCCCCTCCTGCACCACACCTACATCAACTACCCAGAGTTATTATTACCTTTAGAGTTAACTCCTCATAAAGTACATCTTCATTATCAATTCCGTTTGAACTCTTTTCTCAGTATTACTTACCTGGATCATAAGGACTTTGATTTCCCTGTAAAAATTAAAACTAGTCCTTTCTTTTTCAAGCCAAGAACTTTTATTAAAAGAGGATATATAGATACATAGAGATAGGATTCTTTTTTTGAACCGGTTCGTCATGGCTCTTGCTATAGTAAAATGTTTAATAAGAAACAACAGTAATATTATTAGATCATTAGTTGCTTTGAGATTAGAAAGTCTATCATTTCTCTACTGAGAGTAAATTCTGTGTATTGAATTGTGGGAATTAACACTGAAGTCAAAGAGCTTCGCTATAATTTTTCATTAATTAAGGAACTTAATTATTCAGCCATTGCAGTAATTTCTTCTTTCAAATGATAACAAATCCCTAATACACTTGGTTGGTTTATCTGTCCCCTTGGTTAGAGTTGTGATCATTATTTTTGAAATTAAATTCTCAGTCTGAATCTTTGCATTTATAAGACATCATTTATTATTGAGGTTGGAAAAGTATGTTATGAACATATTCTAAATCTGGAGGCAAAGTGGAAATCGCAGGGGTATTTTATCCATAATTATGAGATGGGAAAAGCAGTAAACAATGTCAAATATTCAGATGTTATCATGTAATTTGATGTTTTTCATCATTTCTGCCACATTCAGTGAATTATCAACCTCAAATCTTTGGGAGAGGGGTTGAAAGTGAGGACGCTTGACGACACAAGTTCAACATAACCAAATATGAAGTGATACGAGGCAAAAAGGGACCTTGACAAAACAGTGGAGGAGACTAAAATGACATACATTCCCCAGAATTCCCCTCCCTATATTGGCCACTAAAGTCATCTTATGAGATTTGGATAATGGAAGTGAAGCAGCAGCCATAGACTTTCATACTCTAAAGTTTGATGTAGGACATCAGGCATCTCAGGAATGGACTAAGGGAATAGGAAGTCTAGCAGCTCCTCCAGCTTTCCCCTAGATCTTCTTCTTCAGTTTGATTTTTGGGCCAAAGTGTTTATAGCATGTGATCAAGACCACTCCTACTGGTGTAGTGACCCACCTCTCCAAGGCTAGAGGTGGCTAGACATAGCTATGGATCTCAATTTATCTTCCTGAGTGCTATCACAGATCTGTTCCACATCCTGCTGTGCTTCCTGAATGTGAGTCAGGCTGAGCAAAATGGCTTCCGAATCAACACTAGACAGAGGGGCCTGCACAACCTACTCCAGTTGGTCCTAGAATTATGTGACGTTTAACTCGTAAAATAAATCCCGTATTATCATAAGTTGATGAGTTGTAGAGATTATGATTCTCTGATCAAACCATGACTGATTAAAATGCTCAGCAAGAAAGGCTTTGCATGGCTATTAGGTGGATTGTACTAATGCCCCTGATTATTCACACCTTTCGTCCTGTAGCTTTACAGTCCCTTCACATGGATTCTGGGCTCAGTCATGTGACTTGATGTGACCAAGGAGATATTAGCAAATGTGATCCAAGCTTGAAAAGCACATGCTTCTTTTTCCTTGCCCATTTCACAGCTGGGCTTGGCTTGCTCTTGAATCCCTGTATTTGGGCTCGATTGTTGAAAAGACAGGAGACAGGGAGCTAAACCCAGTCATCATTTCCAAGGTCATTCTAAACTTAATCTCCCCAGCTGACCCATCATTGACTGCATGATCAAGCCCAAGTGAGATTAGTCAAGCCTAGCCAAGATTAGCACAACAACCTAGCTTTATCTTCATGAGAAATTGAATAATGTTAATTATTTAAAGAGTTTATAATGCAGTATTAGCTAACTAATGCAGCAAGCATAGATCAGTTTACCACAGAGAAACATTTCCCAGATATGGGGCCTAGGGAAGAAACTAACACTTACACACTATTTGCTATATCACGCCCTATTCCAGGTATTTAATGTATGGCATTATATTTAATGTTACAGTAATTACATAAAATAACTTTTATTTTTCCCCATCTCATAAAGGAAGACAACATTTGTCTACCATTGGAACACAGAACTGAAGCCTATGTTCTTACAATTGTATTTTCTGGTAAAAGACATGTATACACAAACATGTGCACACACATATGTATACATGCATGCACTTGCCATTATCAGTAAGGAATAGATAAACTCGTTAACAGAGATGAACACAGTGCTGTTAACTCAGTGGAGGGGAATGAAGGGTAGAACATCAGAGTCACACAGTAGTCTTCTAAAAATAGATTCACCTCTTTATTCTGATGTGCATTCAGAAGATTGAGGGTTGGTCAAGTTAAAGAGACTACTCTATCTTGACTCAGATACAGGAAGTACCTCCCCTTCTTTCCACTTACTGTGAGCCAATAAACAAAGTACTCTCCCTCCACAAACACCTACAGAATAGAGTTCCTCTCTGGAAATCAAGTCCACAGAGCTCTAGTCTCACTAGAAGAACTTCTGGAGAATGCAGTGGAACCTCAGAAAAAGATGTATTTTCTCTGAATGGTCTCTGGCCTATACTCAATTTTTAAAAGACATTTATCCTTACATCAGTTCCAGACATCAAGGAGGTAGGGAGAGGATTATGATAAAGAAAGGAGGCTTTCTATATTGGAAGATATGGGAGCAAGGGGTGGAAAGGGGCAGAGCAAATCTAGTCTTGTGGCTGAGGCCCTCAATTGTTTGATTTTGTACTCTAAATAGATACAAGCAACAAAGTCTCCTCATGGTCTACATGCAATAAAATTTGAGCCCAAATGAAATAACACAAGTTTGGGGATATTTCACCTTTAGAAGATAATATGACGGATGTGGCAATCATCTCTCTGAATTTCATCATTAGTAGAATGCTCAAAGATAAAGAAAAGTGGGGAAAATAATGAGAATCTACTCTGGGACAATGCAGAAAAGTTAAAGGAGGAATATATAATTTCAGATTAATTTTGGCAATGTTCACAGCCTAACTTGCTTCAAAACCAGTTTGATAAATTCAGAGTCAGTTTTTAAGCCAAGATCAATACCATGAATTTCAACATTTCAAATTTTAGAGGAGAAACTAAGAATCATAGGGACAGAATCATTTTAAAAAGTGAGTAACACTGCCTTGTATTAATGGAGGGTCATTTTCCCAAGAAGCTCCAAGTATTTGATGTTATACTAATCTGATTCAGTATTCTTGAAGCACAGAACTCAAAGATGACAGAACTGAGAGAGATGACAGGAAGGGACTAAACCCGGTCTTTCAGATCATCTTTAAAAGGCAAACCAAATCACCTGAGGGGAATGACTGGAAGACTGAAAATGCAATCAAGACAATGGTGTGGAAGGGAAGGGCTAACCACATTCCAGGTGTTTAATTTCCTTCCCTAGTTATTTTTTCACTAAATAAACTTAAGTTAACGTGATATGGCAGAAAAATCCCAGAAGTGGTTGCCAGGGCCACTTTCTCCACTTTCTTAAATTCTTAGGCCAAACCTGGATTCAGAGTTAATGGTGCCCCTGTGTTAGGACAGCCAAGGGCAGAGAATGAGGTACTGACAATGCGTGTACCACATAGATGTCACCCAGGCATTAAGTCAGATTTCTGTTTCTATTCATAATTGCGTTCCTTACTGGACTAATGTTCATATTTGTGTCATTTTTTTCCTAAATAAAGCAATAGATATAGCTCTAACAGTGAAATGAAAAATTCAACAAAATATTATTTTTTCCATGTGTTTTCCCATGTAGAGACCACCCTCAGGCCCTGCTTATATTCCCTGCAGAGATTAAAGATGTTTATAATGGCTGTGTGGTCTACTAAGAAGAAATCTCTTGAAAAAAAACAGACATCCTAACCCCATTTCAGTCAGGAATTAGAAACCAAATAAATGAAATTAAAACTAACATTTTTAAGTTAATTGTTCAAAGGTTTACTTTTGTTCTTTTTTAGTTTGCCCAAGGCCGTAAAAAATAAAGTCTTATTTGTGATTTTATTCAGATTAACTTTTATCTTTTCAACACCGTCCACATATAAAAGTGTACAAAACTTTGAGTAGCAAATTTTTACTATTTCATTTCTATGTTATTTTGAAGAATATCAATACTGGATACTACACAGTTCAAAATGGGTATTTTCCCCCCTTATTTTGGTATTTTAATGACTTTCACATAAAAAAGAACTATCTCCATAAAATAAAGGACTGTAAAATTCTGTATAACAAGAGAAATAAAGAAAAATAGAATTTTCTGTGTTCCTAGAACAGTTCTTTGTTCAAAAACCTCATGTTCTCTGTGTCTTTGGTCATTTCTAAGTTACATATAAAAATGTTTAGGCAAATAATTATTTAAAGGTTGTCCTGCTTCTATCTTCTACAAAAAACCCTAACATCCTTAAAGACACTCTGTTCCTCACCTATAGAAATTACCACCCAGCCTCCAAAATGACAACTGCCCTGCTTCTGCAAGATAATTACTGAATTTTTGCAATCACAAAAGAAAATCCAGTACATTTAAGCCTCACTTCTTATTACCGCACAATCTAAAGACATTATCTCTAACAACAGATTATAGACAACAGGGCATTTCTTTCCTTTCTGGTTGCTGAGTAGCTGAGTCAGGCCATATGCTGTCAACTGTTGCTATGACAACGTGTGAAACAGGGAGAAGATAAGATGTCTGAAAACAGAATTCATTTACTTATCCATTTTTTCCTTTGATATGACACACCTGCTTACCTAGACAGGGTAGACATGTATACTTTAATTACCAGATATCCATTTACATTTATTAATAAAATCAGGTGCCAATCATTTTTACTTAAGTAAAAACATCAAACCATCTACTTGCACTACATGAGATTTTTTCCACCTCTTTATTTATTTTGCTTTCTGATTAAAAGCGACATGGTAAATAACAAGTCTTTATGTATTCTCTTTCTCCTGTCACAATGTGAAATAGACCCATATGTTAAGAATGTAAATAAGTTTTCACTATGGCATATTGTAAGAAACATTTTACTATTCAATAGTTATAGGAAGCTGAAACAGAGGGAGATAAGCCAGGGAGTGGAAAAGCCACTCAAACCTGTAATTCCCAAGTGTTATATTCAACCGTACAAATTTTCCCTGGAATACAATTCATCATACACATTATCTATGCACACAGAACTTTATTTTCAATTTGTCAGAAACTACCTGTAGGTAGTTTTTCTACTTTTATAACTGCAAGTAACTAAATTACCTGGTAGATAATTACTTCTTTCTCCGCTCATATACTAGCTTATTATAGAAGTTACCAAGGAATGGACTTCATCTACCACTAAGTATCACTTTGCATAATATCCTCAAAGTTCATTCATGTCACGAATGGCAGGTTTTCCTTCTCTCACATGGTTGAATAATATTCCAGTCTCTGTGTGTGTGTGTGTGTGTGTAGCTCACATTTTCTTTATCCATTCATCCATAGATGAACACTTAGGTTGGTTCCATATCTTGGCTATAATGTGAATATACGGTGAATAATGCTGTAATCAGTAGAGGGGTGCAGATATCCCTTCAAGATGATTTTTTTCCTTTAGGTATATACTCATAAGTAAAATTGCTGGAATATATGGTGATTCTATTTCGTAAATTTTTGAAGAGCTTCTACAGTGTTTTCTGTAGTGTCTGTACCAATTTATATTCCCATAAAATGTGCACAAGACAAGGGTTCCCTTTTCTTTACATCTTTGCCAATATTCGTTATCTCTTTTCTCTTTGAGGATAGCCATTCTAAAGGTGTGAACTGATATCTCATTGTGGTTCTGACGTGCATTTCTGTGATGATTAGTGATATTGAACATCTTTTCTTGTGCCTGTTGACCATTTATATGCCTTCCTTAGAAAAATCTCTATTCAAATTCTTTGCCCACTTTCTAATCTCATTATTTCTTTTTTTGCTATTGAGTTGTAAGTGTTCTCATTTTGGATGTTCACCTCTCATCAGACAGGCAGTTTGTAAATATATTGCTCCATTCCATAGGTTGCCCTTTCATTTTGTTGTTTCTTTTGCTGTGCAGAAGCTTTTAAGTTTGATACAGTCCTACTTGTAGGTTTTGCTTTTGTTGGTTATGTTTTTGGTGCCATATCCAAATAATCAATGCCAAGACCTGTTTCAAGGAGCTTTTTCCCTTATGTTTTCTTACAACTGTCTCAACTTAAGAAGAGGAGTGGAGAAAGAAGGACAAGGATGAAGAAGAACAAAAGAAGACAACTGTAGAATTTTATACCTGATCGTAGCAGACATTCTCAAGGAATCTAATGAGAAAAGCATTCCTAAAGTAAGTCAGGTAGGTTTTCTTAGGGTCCCTATGTCTTTAAAATTGGACTTCTATCACCTTCAGCCACATGTAAATTCAGTAATATATACCTAAGCACAACCAGTTTTTTTTATTAAATAGTAAAAGCAATGTGACTCTTCTCAAAAAAGGCAAAAACAGAGACAAAAACAAAACCAAAAAACAAACACACACTACCACAGGTGTCATTTATCACCTCAGATCTAATCATGAGAGTAAGGATTTTAAGCATTTTGAGACTGAAAACATATGATTAAATGCAAGAAATACCTGAACTCTATGGTGAAAAGGGAAAGGCAAATGAGCATTTATGTTTACCTTCCATCTATCCCCAATCAGTTTAAAATGATAAAAAATACACAAAATAAAATAAGTCCATAGGAAAACAAAACCACACTAGACATAGCAAAGAACTTAAAAACTTTATAGATAAAACAGAGGAAAATATATCAACAGTGAACCCCAACTTGGATGATAAACTACAGTACAAAATAATTAAAGACAGGACCACGCAAAAGCTATTTTCCTGACAGAAACCTGGAATTATCCCAATTAAATGCAGCAGAGGCTGGAAGCCAGAGCTAAGTGGTCAGTTAGATAACTGATTAAAAGTCTGTGGAACACTTGCAACAATCTCCTACTCTCAGTGCTGCTGGTTTTGATGTTTTCCTTCCAGCTAAACACAGAATAGGTTTCTGAATAAACACAGAATAGGTTTCTGGATAAAGTAATGAGTCTGCTGTTGGATATTACCAAAGCAAATGTTGGAGCCAAACTGAAGCTAAAAGATGTCTCAAATTGAGAAACCTAACTGAGCTCATCCCAAAAAGAAAGATGACCTGATCACATGTTCCAACCCTGTTCTTTCACAGCAGCTCAAAATTTTATCAGAATCTTAAGGTATTGCCAATGAAACTGAGAATATTTACTGATGATATGAATACACATTCCAGAAAAATATACCACTCTATTACAAACCTTATACAATGGACAGATGACAAAGATATTTCACCAAACATTTAAAGAAAACAACAGCATGAAAGAAAGCCATCAAAATCAAAGAACACCAAGTGTATTATTTTTAAATAATTAAAATTTGTGTCCTAAGATTTATAAAACAAAATCTTGATGCTATGAGCACAATGGAACTCTTAGAAATTAAATATGATTTGAGGGGCGCCTGGGTGGCTCAGTCGTTAAGCGTCTGCCTTCGGCTCAGGTCACGGTCCCAGGGTCCTGGGATCGAGCCCCGCATCGGGCTCCCTGCTCGGCGGGGAGCCTGCTTCTCCCTCTCCCACTCCCCCTGCTTGCGTTCCCTCTCTCGCTGTGTCTCTCTCTGTCAAATAAATAAAATCTTAAAAAAAAAAAATTAAATATGATTTGAAAAAAATGCTTTAAAAAGAATAAAACTAACTCAGCTGAAGATTAAAGGACAACACTGGATATTTAGAGTCCCAAAATGCCATGCAAAAACAAAATGATATGAATTTTTTTTCATTTGCTTATTTTTTATTTTTTTTAAATTTAAATGCAATTAATTAACATATAATGTGTTGTTTCAGAGGTAGAGGTCAATGATTCATCACTCTTAAATAATACCCAGTGTTCATTACATCACCTGCCCTCCTTAATGTCCATCATCCAGTTACCCCATTCCCCCACCACCTGCCCCTCCAGCAACCCTCTGTTTTCTATGATTAAGAGTCTCTTATGGTTTGTCTCCCTCTAGGATTTCATCTTGTTTTATTTTTTCCTCTCTTCCCCTATGATCCTGTTTTTTTTTCTTCAATTCCACATGAGATATGATAATTATCTTTCTCTGATTGACTTGTTTCACTTAGCATAATAACTTCTAGTTCCATCCACATCATTGTAAATGGCAAAATTCCATTCTCTTTGATAGCGGAGTAGTATTCCACTGTGTATATATGTATACTACATCTTATCCATTCATCTGTCGATGGACATCTGGGCTCTTTCCATACTTTGGCTATTGTGGACATTGCTGCTATAAACATTGGGGTGCAGGTGCCCCTTCAGATCAATACATTTGTATCTTTGGGGTAAATACCTCGTAGTGCAATTGCTTGGTCATAGGGTATTTCTATTTTCAACCTTTTGAGGATCCTCCATACTCTTTTCCAGAGTGGCTATGTCAGCTTGCATTCCCACCAACAGTGTAAGAGGGTTTCCCTTTCTCCACATCCTCACCAACATCTGTCATTTCCTGACTTGGTAATTTTAGACATTCTGACTGGTGTGAGGTGGTATCTCATTGTGATTTTGATTTGTATTTCCCTGATGCTGAGTGATGAGGAACATTTTTTCATGTGTCTGTTGGCCATTTGGATGTCTTCTTTGGAGAAATGTCTGTTCATGTCTCTGCCCATTTCTTGGTTGGATTATTTGTTCTTTGGATGTTGAGTTTAGTAAGTTCTCTATAGATTTTGGATACTAGCTCTTTATATGATAAGACATTTGCAAGTATCTTCTCCCATTCTGTCAGTTTTCTTTTGGTTTTGTCAACTATTTCCTTTGCTGGGCAAAAGCTTTCTATATTGATGAAGTGCCAATAGTTCGTTTTTGCCTTTGCTTCCCTTGCCTTTGGAGACATGTCTATCAAGAAGTTGCTGCAGCTGAGGTCACAGAGGTTGTTGCCTGTGTTCTCTTCTAAGATTTTGATGGATTCCTGTCTCACATTTAGGACTTTCATCCATTGTGAGTCTATTTTTCTGAATGCTGTAAGGAAATGGTCCAGTTTCATTCTTCTGCATGTGGCTGTCCAATTTTCCCAGCAGCATTTGTTGAAGAGACTGTCTTTTCCATGGGCTATTCTTTCCTGCTTTGTTGAAGATTGGTTGACCATAGAGTTGAGGGTCCATTTCTGGGCTCTCTATTCTGTTCCATTGATCTATGTGTCTGTGTTTGTGCCAGTACCATACTGTCTTGTTAATTATAGCTTTGTAATAGAGCTTGAAGTCCGTGATTGTGATGCCACCAGTTTTGGTTTTCTTTTTCAACATTCCTTTGGCTATTCGGGGTCTTTTCTGGTTCCATACAAATTTCAGGACTATTTGTTCCAGCTCTGTGAAAAATGTTGATGGTATTTTGTTAGGGATGGCATTAAATCTGTAGATTACTTTGGGTAGCGTAGACATTTTAACAGTATCTGTTCTTCCAAACCATGAGCATGAAATGTTTTTCCATTTGTTTGTGTCTTCCTCTGTTTCTTTCATGAGTGTTCTATAGTATTCTGAGTACAGACCCTTGCCTCTTCGGTTAGGTTTATTCCTAGGTATCTTACGGTTTTGGGTGCAGTTGTAAATGGGATTGACTTCTTAATTTCTCTTTCTTCTCATTATTAGTGTATAGAAATGCAACTGATTTCCATGCACTGATTTTATATCCTGCCACTTTGTTGAATATCTGTATGAGTTCTAGCAATTTTGGGGTGGGGTCTTTTGTGTTTTCCATATAAAGTATCATGTTATCTTCAAAGAGTGGGAGTTTGACTTCTTTGCTAATTTGAATGCCTTTTATTTCTTCTTGCTGTCTGATTGCTGAGGCTAGGATTTCTAGTACTATGTTGAACAGTAGTGGTGTTAGTGGGCATCCCTGACATATTCCTGACCTTAGGGGGAAAGCTCTCAGTTTTTCCCCATTGAGAACGATATCCACTGTGGGCTTTTCGTAGATAGCTTCTACGATATTGAGGTATGTTCCCTCTGTCCCTACACTGTGAAGAGTTTTAGTCAAGAAAGGATGTTTTACTTTGTCAAATGCTTTTTCTGCATCTATTGAGAGGATCATATGGTTCTTGTCCTTTCTTTTATTTAGTGTATCACATTGATTGATTTGAGGTTGTTGAAACACTCTTGCAACCCAGAAATAAATCCCACTGCGTTGTGGTGAATAATCCTCTTAATGGACTGTTGGATCCTATTGGCTAGTATTTTGGTGAGAATTCTTGCATCCATGTTCATCAGGGATATTCGTCTGTAATTCTCCTTTTTGATGGGGTCTTTGTTTGGTTTTGGGATCAAGGTAATGGTGGCCTCAAAAAACGAGTTTGGAAGTTTTCCTTCCATTTCTATTTTTTGGAACAGCTTCAGAAGAATAGGTATTCATTTTTCTTTAAATGGTTTGGTAGATTTCCCCTGGGAAGACATCCAGCCCTGGGCTCTTGTTTGTTGCAAGATTTTTGATTACTGAGTTCAATTTCCTTGCTGGTTAAGGGTCTGGTCAGGTTTTCTATTTCTTCCTGTTTCAGTTTTGGTAGTTTATAAGTCTCTAGGGATGCATCCATTTCTTCCAGAGAGCCTAACTTGTCGGCATATAGTTGCTCATAATATATTCTTATAATTGTATTTCTTCGGTGTTGGCTGTGATCTCGCCTCTTTCAATTCATGCTTGTATTTATTTGGGTCCTTTCTCTTTTCTTTTTGTTAAGTCTGGCCAGGCAATTATCAATCTTATTAATTCTTTCAGAGAACCAGCTCTTAGTTTCTTTGAGCTGTTCTTTTGGTTTCTATTTCATTGATTTCTACTCTGATCTTTATTATTTCTCTTCTCCTGCTGGGTTTAGGCTTTATTTGCTGTTCTTTCTCCAGCTCCTTTAGGTGTAAGGTTAGGTTGTGTATTTGAGAACTTTCTCATTTCTTGAGAAAGGCTTGTATTGCTATATACTTCCCTCTTAGGACCACCTTTGTTGCATCGCAAAGTTTTGAACAGTTGTGTTTTCATTTTATTTCCATTGATTTTTTTAAATTCTTCTTTAATTTCCTTATTGGCCCATTAATTCTTTTGTAGGATGCACTTTAACCATGTATTTGAGTTCTTTCCAAAATTCCTCTTGTGATTAAGTTAGAGTTTCAAAGCACTGTGGTCTGGAAATATGCAGACCACATATTCAATCTTTTGGTACTGGTTGAGACCTGACTTGTAACCCAGTATATAATCTATTTTGGACAATGTTCCATGTGCACTCAAGAACAATGTGTATTCTACTGCTTTAGGATGAAATGCTCTGAATATATCTATGAAATTCATCTGGTCCAGTGTGCCATTCAAAGCTCTTGTTTCTTTGCTGATCCTCTGCTTAGATGATATGTCCATTGTGGTGAGAGGGGACATTAAAGTTCCCTATTATTTTATTATCAATGATGCATTTCTTTAATTTTGTTATTAATTGGTTTATATAATTGTTTGCCCCCCCCCCCCGTTAGGGGCATAAATATTTATAATTGTTCAATCTTGTTGGGTAGAAACTTTAATTATAATATAGTGTCCTTCCTCATCTTCTATTACAGTTTCTGTTTTAATGTCTAATTTGTCTGATATAAGGATTGCCACTCCAGCTATCTTTTGATGTCCATTAGCATGACACATGGTTTTCCACCCCCTCACTTTCAATTTGGAGGTGTCTTAGGTCTAAAATGAGTCTCTTGCAGACAGATCTTACTTTTCTTATCCAATCTGATACCCTGTGTCTTCTGATTGGAGCATTTAGCCCATTTACATTCAGAGTAACTACTAAAAGATATGAATTTAGTGCCATTGTATTACCTGTAGAGTCACTCTTTCTGTATATTGTCTCTGTTCCTTTCTGGTCTATGTTACTTTGGGCTTTCTCTTTGCTTAGAGAATCCCCTTTAATATTTATTGCAGGTAATACAGATGTTTTAAACACAATTAAGAAGTATAGAAACTAGATTAAAAATATAATCTAATATCAATCAAAAGGATAAAAAAAGGAATAAAGCCACCTAGTCCTGCAGTATTTCCTGCCACAAGATCAATGACAGCTGAAGTATACATTTCCTTCCGAGAAAACCTGCCTCCCTCTCTCACACATAAATAAACTTTCAAAATGTGACCTGCTCCCCCAGACCCAGGAAAGTCAATCACAACAAGCAATATTACATTTTCCTAAATCTGGCTGATTTGGGAAATTTACTCCATTCATATTTATTATAGTCATTATTGTATTTGGTTTTATTTCAGCCATAATATTAGCAAAGTAACTGCTAGTTGTACATAAATAGACAAAAGCATGGCCTAATATTTTAAATGTAATAAAATTTATTTCTCATGTAATAGTCTTCAGTAGTCCCAAATAGCAAGGAGCAGAGGGCTTTTCCATAGAATCATTAAAAGACTCATTAATAGAGGTTTTACTTTCTTCAATGAATCAAGTGCAAGTTATCATAGTCATCTCTATCTAGTCTGAGGAAACAACAACAAAGTATCAAGGAGACTTCATGAGGGAATTTTTGGCACCATTCCCAGAAGTGACATATATGGCTTTGTTTTTGTTTTTTTTATGCCTTATTGTCTAGAAGTCACATGCCTACAGCAAACTGCACAGAAATATGGAAAATGGAGTCTACTCATGTGCCCAGAAGAAAAAGATAAGGAGTTTAGTCAGATTCTGGTACAGTATCTTATTTTTCAATGTCTGTTATGTTTCTTTAAAATTTATTATTGCCTGTGTTAATCATGTTGTTTTTTATCTTCTGCTATATTGGATGTTTTAGTTTTTATTTATAACCTACTAATGTTAGTATTCAAACTTATAGCTGTCATTTGAAAACAGTTTCATATTAATGTCAAAAAATGATTATCTAGAACCCCTTTACTTGACCTAAGAGTATTAGCACACTTTTATTTTCTCCTCTTACCAATGCCCCACTTATGAGTTTTTAAAGTTACTGATTTTTACTTTGCATTATTATCTATGAATTATAGTTCTTTATTTTTAAATCTTTATCCAACAATTAAACTTCATTTCATAGCCTCTCTATTTGCTTGTTACTTCTTGTATATTATATTTCTCTCAAACTATCACTCGGTCTTCTCCTAGCTGGAGTACATTTACGAGTAATTTAATTTTCAGAGAAACTAGTGGGTGATAAATTTCTGGGTGCTTATGTGTTCAAAAAATTTTTTTTTCTCCATTGTGGAGAATATCTGGACTGCCTTTGTGATTCTCAAGTCAAGTTTCTTTCTCTGAAAAGTGGGTATTGGAGCGGTGATGACAGTCATGGAGGCAAAACACCAGGAGAGTGCTGTACTGGTAGCGCATGAAACCCAGGGGTATCCTCAGGCCCATGACAGTAAGGTGCAAGTCATAGGAGGACTTTTTGTGGGACATACGAATTTATCCTGTGATAAACATTCAATAATAATAGGAGAAAACTTGATAGGGCTAACACCTGGTATATAACCCAGCAATGCGGTCATGCTTTGTTTCCATTTAAAAAGAAGGTGTAATCTCATTTTTAAATTACAAGCTATTTGAGAAGCATAAAAATATAGTAATTATAATATAACAACTGTTCATAATCTTTATTGAACACCTACTATGTGTCAGACCCTATAGGAGAACTTCCCCATTATTCTAAGATAACCAAAAATTCATCAAGATCTAGATGATTATTTCTATTTTACACATGAGAAAACAGACTCATTGATTATCTTGTTCAAAGTCACATAGCTAGTAAATAAGATTCAAAAGCTCTGCCTAACTTTGAATTTCATGCTTTTCTCTATTGTTAATAGAGATCTTATTTTAAATCTAACATTTTGCTTTGAGTTTCTTTCTTTCAAATCAGGTTTTAACTGTTCTAAAAGTTCAATGCCCAATATAGTACTAACATACAGTGCTTAAAGTGCAGCTTGTCTGAATGTGCTTTAGGTGCAAAATACACAAGATTTAAAAAGAGCCCCCAAAATATATATAAAATACCTCATTATATTGATTGCCTGTTGAAATAGTATTTTGGATATACTGAGATAAGTGAAATATGTTACTATAATTAATTTTACCAGTTTATTTCGTTTCTTTAATGTGGTTACTAGAAAATTTAAAGTTACATATATGGCTCCCATTACATTTGTTAGACAGTGCTGTTCTATGAAGAGCTAAGTTTAGAAATATATTGATCAAAATATAGGATAACAAAATTGGACAATGTCCAAGGGAACTCTATGATTAACCCATTTATTCATTAATTCTCTTAACAAATAATTCTCAAGTACCTATTTGTGGCTAAGCCTTTGTTTTAGGCACTAAAAATAGGTCAGGAGGGAAAAGCAGAAAAATGTCCCTGACCTTATAGAGTTTACATTCAGGCTGTGAGTTCTGCCAACTAGTTTCTGGCATCCCTTTCTCATGTGTTGTAATATGGTCTAACATCATCTTTTCTATGACCCTTAAAATGAAGAATTCTAAAATTTAAAAGCACTAGTAAACTCAACTTAGGAAATAGATAAAGTAGGTACATGGAATAGGGATGGGACAATCAAGTGATTTGTCTTATATTTGCAAACCTGCAGTTGCTAAGACGTTTGTCCTTTTAATGGTTTAGTAAACCACTCTTAAGAGCTGTGCTGTATAATAAAGATTATTATTCTTCCCAAATGATTACATTTTACAAATGTCTCAGTGTTAAAATCTCCTCAGATACTTAATAATTACTTATCAACTATAGATCATAGATGTCATTGAAACAACAATCCTGACAAGGAGTATTTGATGATAGAAGTTAGGTATAGGCAGGCTTCCTTTTCTTTTTCTTTTGTTTAAACCAGCATATACTGGGCACTGTGCTAGTGTGCTTATTTTCATGTGATTGTTATTATCCCATGTAACTAATGAGAAAACTGGTTGTCCCAGAAGTTAACTGTATTTTCCTAATTTCATACAACGATCAGATCATATATACAATCCAAAACTTCTTTCCCATGTTATATGGAATACTCCTTTTTTCCCCCCAAACTACTCCACAAGTTTGACGTAGTCATAAGCTGCTCACCTATGTATCATTCATCCAACTCCTCTAATTCAATTTCCATACCTACAGGTTCACCTCTTAATTACTCTTTTCATTTCCACACTTCTGAAACATTTTTCCAACTCATTTTTAACAGCTCTTACAGGCATGACAATGCTCCAGTTCTCCTTCATTGTGACATTCTTTAAACCTCTCCTGACTTCTCCCTCGCTCGGTCTTCAAAGTTATTTGCTTCTCCTCTCCCCTTCTCTCCCATCTCAGCTTCTTATTTTGTACATCAGTTTCGACTCTCTGGATTCTATTTCCCCATTTCTCAGGACACTGATTCTGTGTAACTTGGAAGAAATCCAGAATGTGCTCCAGTGAACAAGAACTTCTGTCCAACAAAGGGCACAATAAGGAGTAGGAAGAGAAGATAAGTCCTTGAACACTTGTCACTTAGCATCTCATCTTTTTTCTATCCTGCCACATTATGTAATGCCAGGACCACTGTGGCTACTTTAGTCCTTTTCAAAATTGGTCGGTTTGTAATTAGGAAGCTAAGACCTCTTACTTTGACTGCCTGGATACCTGATCTCTGTGTCAAAGCTCCATTTTCAGGGGAGATACAGTACTCCTCTGTGTTGTAAGTTAGTTACATTCTCAATCATAATTAGAGATTTATAACCCCCCTGGAATGTGTGGAACCTCCACACTTAACCTTGCAGGGAGCACCCTGCCAAAGTCATCTACTGTTGTATTCACAAATGTCCCTTCCTATCGTTCACTTCCTTCCCTCCCTGCCCACCCCCCCCACCCAGTTTGATTGAGAAACACTTCCTTAAAAACACTATTTCATTAGGCCTCCCCATCTTTTCTCACTGATCTATAAAACCTGAAATAAAAAGTGGTAAATTTAATTTGGCCAGTCTTTTCGCATAATAATTTTTAAAACTACACTTATGGTAAATTGGAGTGTGAAAGCAAAAAAACTCAATTACAGATCTATAGATAATTCTCCAATTTAGTAAACTGCTTTGAGATACCCCTTACTTCACTTTCTAAAATAGATTCCAGCAAGCAGATAAATAGAACTCATTTGAGCTTCAATCTTTTTTTAATTTTGGCTATATTCTTATATAGTTATGTGGTAAATGCCTAAAATCCCAGGAGAAGAGAGAAGACAAAGTAAAAGCCTGGATAATCTATACTCTAGATATTAGTTATTCATTTGCTGTCTTTCCATTTTTATGTTAGTCAAAGTATCTAGATCCAATACCAGTTTATTTCCTCTTATATTATATAAATTAATTAGCATAAAACATCAAACTAACTGTTATTTTGTAATAGGGAAAGTCCTGACTTTTTATTTTGAGAACATAATTTTTAAAAACTCCTCTCCTCCTGCTCCCTTCTTTCTGCTCAGCCTCCCTCATCTTTATTTACATTTTGGCATTTGTAAACAGTTTTGTTTCCACTGAGACAGCTGAGTTGGTGTTATTACATTTAAGAGGATAGTTGTCAATATTGTTTTGCAACAACAAAGAGCGAGCTGCTGATGTTTAAAGCATACCAAATGCACATACATATACAAAAGGCAACAACAACAACAAAAGAACTGCTTAAAACTATTATGGATTATTCCAGTATTCCTTATGTTTGTAAAGTTATTCCTAGGCAGGAAATACAAAATCCAAACCTTGAGCCTTGCATGCAGAATCAGTAACCAATTGCAATTCTAGGCTTCAGATCACCTGGCATCCTGTCACCAACCACCTGCGTGGGCTGTGAAGGGCCTGGCAGGTTGTCTCCTCACTGTGAAAGCGTCAGGATTTATGTGACCTTCACACAATCAGAGAAGGAGCCTACATATCAGACAAAATGTCTAACGAAATTAACACATTGTTCAATTGACAAAAAAAATGTCCACAGACTATTAACTAACCGGAGACATTACCTTTATTGTCCCTTCTCAACTGCATCTCTCCCTTACATTTAATGTCCCAAATGCCCCTAAACCTGATTCTAATATGTAGCTCAACACCACAAAATGCACACACAAGAATACACACCATTTTCAGTTACTGTCTCTATTTGTACAACCTGCTAGAACACAGAAATGCCCTTCTCTAACACCTGTATTAAAATATATGGATTGGGATAGATTCTCTTGTGGCTTCTTTAATTTAACTCAGTAAATGAATATTTGAGTTCTGACTGGACAAGTCTTATGGTATACAATGAGTGCTATTGAATAAGAAGCATGACTTCCGACCTAAGATACTAAAATCAAATTAACACAGAAACATAAAATTAAAACCGAACTTCTCATTGAGAAGCTTAGAGTGAACATCTTTCTGCATTAACAAATGTATACCCCTTAATTCATTCTAATAGCTTTATAGCAAACAATTTGATGAATGCCCCACAATATCATTAAAATAGATTTCTATCACTAAGGGTAACCAAAATGACATTATATCAATCAGAAAACAGATTATTTTATATAAATTAAATGACACATTAGGTTCTCTTATGTACTCAGCTTGTGAATCATGTTGTGTTTAGTTGTATTATTGGTCATTTTCAATTCTGCCTAGTTTTCTATTTTGTGAATACATCAGAATTTACTTATCCATTATATTTGGTGGTCACTTAATATAATAGAAATTTGAGAAATTTTCAGTGTGCTGCCAAGGACAATCTTAGGTCATCTGTGAACATCTGTGTTTGCATTTTTGATGGCTATAAGAACAGGGCGATAGGGTATATACATTCAGCTTTAGTAGATGTAACCTGTAGTACTTCTGTATTACTTTGTAACAAATTAACTCAAAGTTAATGGTTTAAAATATTATTTATATAGTTTCTAGGAGTCGGGAATCTGCACGGCCTACTGAAAAGCTATCAAAGTTCATCAAATTTGTAGTTATTTCAAGGCTTGAGTACATTCACTGATTAAGAATCTGTAAACCTCAGTGGGTAGAATGAAGAATCTTCCATGCTAACTGTTGATAGTTCAGATTTAGGTACGTAACTACTTGGTAACTATCCCTAGTTCTTCTCCATCTGTCCCATTCCCTTCATCACATTCTTTAAAGACTTGTACACCTTAAATGATTTGTGTATTCTTCCAACTAAGGAGACAATAAAATTGTTTATGTATCAAGAAATAAATTCAGTAACAAAGTCCAAAACATATAATGGTTCCAACACAGTAGTTTATTCTATATAACTTCAAATAAAGTCCAAAATAAGAGTTCTTGATCAACAGAGGATACCTTTTCAAGTAGTAGTTCAGGTACTCAGCCTCCTTCCATCTTTTAACTCCACCATCTTCACCATGTGGTGTCCAAGATGATAATGTTCATCTTCATCCAACTAGTGAAGGATAGCTAATATGAGTTTTATGACATGTCTCTAGACAGTGGCACCATTAATTTCTGCTCATATTCCATTCGCTGCATGCAACTCAGGATTTATACCTAACTGCAAGCACGTCTGGAAAATGTGACTCGTGTGCTCAGGAAGAAACAGAATAAGGCTGGGTTAACAGCTATCTTGTTTGTCACACAATGCTATTGCTTAATTCAGTTCCCCCTTTACCCTTCATTCCAATCTCTTCAAGAGTAAGAAGGATCACGTTAACTGTCCTAAATCTGAGAGGCAAGAAAACACTGTGTACAGGAGACATCAAGGGATGATTTTCTTTAAATCTGGAGGTGGTATGAAACCATCAGGTAGATGGGACAGCCAAGAGAGAACCAGATGCTTCTGACGCTCTTCTGAAAGCCATCCTTACGAATATTCTTCCACCTACTTCATTAATTTGTCGTTTCTTTTCTCAGTAAGGATTTTAGCAGACTGGGGATCACCAACTAACAGAAACAGAACAGTAATATCGGTGCCCGTCAGAAAAACAGGAGGATGAGAAGTTTTACTTTCCTCTTTATAGCAGGAAGTGGCTCATCAAAATCAAGGACCAAGAGAAACGGGAGAGGTGAAGCTGGCCCTCAGCATTTTATTTGCTAGTAGAATGACCGCAGTTGCCTAGGGCCCTTTGGAAACTTCACAGGGAGAGGAAAACAGAGCCCTTGTTCTAGCTGTCAGGTTTGAAAAGAAACGCAAACACATGGTTATGGTTCTGCCTGCCTATCTTTATAGATGCAGAGCTCAGCCAAGCCTCAATCCTCTTTTGAATTTTAGACTAAAAAAAAAAAAAAAGGAAGAAAGGCTCTTGTCGCTTTGGATCAGGAAACATAAAGTGTAACATTTGCAAAAGTGGCCCCAAAGACACAGATGGTGCTGAAAATCCTTGAAAATAAGATGAATTACCAATTCTCATTATTCATTTGGCTTCTACTAAAGACTAATAGCTAAGTAATTTTCCATTCATCACATGACCCAAGGTGCGAGACATAGTATGTTAGCAATCTATTGACTAAAATGTTATTTCCACAACAACTTTTCCTCTAAGTTTGAGAAATGAACACACATTAAAAGAAAACAATATTTTTTTCACTATATGTTGCTATAATTTAAGACTAATGTTGCCTGAATGTAAGAAGGGAAAAGATATATACTTATTTAAGGAAAAACAGATTGAGCTACATATACATTTCCTTTACAAAACAATATTTGTAATCTTTGAGCTAAAATTAATGTCATTATTGCAATTAGATTAGGTTTGAAGTATATCTTAACATTGAGAAATCAAATCTTCTATGTAAAATTCGTGGATTAGGTGATAGTATCTGGGGGTCTCTAGAGAATGAGGAAAATGAAATTGTTTTCTTAAAAAAAAAAAAAAAAAGAAAGAAAAAAAGAAACAAAACCCTAGCAGGGAGGACCTCTAGGTGTTGCAGTGAGGCTGGCCAAATGGGGCATTCAAAATTTAAGGAATTTTGCTGTATGCCTAGCATGCTGTCCACGGAGTTGAAGAGCACCCAGAAGAGACAGCTGAGACTGGCAAAGTAGGAAAACCTTGCTCACCGACCCTTCCCACCTGTATGCACTTTCATTATAGGCCAAACCTTAGCAAGTCTGCTAACACAGGAGCAGGGACAATTATTAAGCAATAGATTAAGGATAGTCTGTAATAGACTACCTCGTTGTTGCCAGCTAAGCTGCCCTCTCCCCATATTAGGATTACTCACCCTATCTTCTGTCATATGATGTTGGAGTTCCTTCTAGTAGAAGGACTAACCTTTCCCATCCCATGGTTACAGGACCGACCATACGGTTTGATGGGCTTTATGTCCGTCTGAGAGGTTTTAACGTAATTGTGTACTGTCAGTTGCTCTGTTTTACAAAGATCCATCAGGAGAAAAGACAATGCCAACATCAAGGTAATTAGAAGTAAGAAGCTTGTTATAAGAAGTGAATATTACTGGATGAGTGTTTATTAACAAAACAGAAGTCAACTAACACACAGTCTATTTATTTAACAAATAGTTGCTGAATGCTTACTCTATGATTTACTAGATTATGTACTGGGAAGGTGAGAACCAACAAAACAAACATGGTTCCTTTCTCATTTTCACAAAGCTTTAAAGTTCTAACTCACCTCCTCCCTCTTTCACAGGATTTAACTATCTCAAAAGGCTCATCCCTGAATTAAACCATTGGGTTAATCAAATCTGTGTATACTACTTTTTTAGCTCCTCTGCCTTACCACGGATCAAAAAGCCAAAAACAAAAACAAGACACACATGCACACACAAACAAAAGACAAAAAACAACAAAAAGGCAGACACTTCTTGGACATTTCCTCAGGGAGAGAGGACTGTAGTGAGCATAATTGTAAGATGTCCCCTATGATCTCTGTCCCCTGGTGTTATTCCTTGGATTATTTTATGTCACATGGCCAAAAATATTTATTTTTTTAATTTTTATTTTTTTCAACATTTTTTATTATTTATTTGTTAGAGAGAGAGAGCATAAGCAAGGGGAGTGGCAGGCAGAGAGAGAAGCAGTCTCCCTGCTGGGCAAGGAGTCCAATGCGGGACTCCATCCAGGACCCTGGGATTGTGACCTGAGCCACCCAGGTGCCCTCAAAAGAATTTTTTAGATGTAATTCAGGTTAATTGGTTGACTTGAAAATAGATTATCTGCCCTAATCAAATCATGTGATCCCTTTAAAAGGAGAGAGAGTTTTCTGGGGCTGATAGCAGAAGTAGTCAGAGTTGGAATCTCAAGGGAGATTTAAAACTGGCTTGAAGATGGAGGGGGCTATGTGGCATGGACCTAAGAGTGGCCTTTAGGGGCTGACAACACCACCTATGATAACAGTAAGAAAATGATGACCCCAGTCCTATAGCCACAAGCAAATAAATTCTGCTCACAAGCAGTGAGCTTGAAAGCAGATTCTTTCCCAAATTCTCCAGATCAGAGTGCAGCCTGGAGGACATTTTGATTTGAAGCCTGTGAGACCACAAGATGACAAATCCACAACAGACAGCTCACCTACTGAACCTATACATAGTAAGTGATGGTGTTTCAAACTGCTGTATTTGTGGTAATTTGTCACACAGCAATAAAACAAAACAAAACAAAACAACCAAATAAAACGACCCAACCAAGATGTAATATTTTAGGGCTGCCAGATTTCAAGCCAATATTCAGTGCCAACCTTCTGCATAAGCAGGGTCAATAGCCATCTCTAAAGTCAGCCACTGATTCAGGGTGATTTCTGGGGAACAAAAATAGTTGTTCTGACCCTAAAGCTCCCTCATTTGTGTACCAGTGCCTGAGATCCCTGGAATTGTGAGCAAAGCCTTTCATTATAAACTAAAGCTTAAAAATATGCAATCTCCTTCAAAGGGGCATTGCGATGACTTAAATTTATTCATACTGGGTACTATAGAGAGTCCATGCCGATAGCAGATGCTCTCCTCAGAGTAAGCTTGGCCTGGAGGACATGTAGAAAATTCATTGGCATGGAGCTCCTAGGAAGGCATGGGGAGGGATGGGAAGGGAAATAGAAGAAAGACCAATGACCCTTTATAATTGTGTCTAGTATCAGCTCTACCTGTACCCCTAACCCCAGAATAGATTGAAATTAAACAAGTTCAGAAAGTGAAATCTTTCCTGCCTCTTCATGTCTATTTTTTTTCCACCCCTGAAACCAACTCTTTTATTTACATATACAATATGTATGCTCCCGTCTTCTATTAAAACTGGATTTTGTATAATTGAAGAACCCAACCCCAAGCAATCGACTAATTGAGCTAAACTAATAACCTATTTTTCCCCCTCTCCCCTTCCTAGCCTCCCTTTTATCTAGAGATGGTTCATGTGTTCCACTTCTGTCTGGGCCATGAGCCTACTGGTGGAGAGGGCTTCAAAGAGGGGAGATCTGAATAGCATGGTCCTTTCTCCCATCCAGGAGTTTAAGCTTCAGCAGTGTTATGGTCTCAATTTTGTTTCCCCACAAATTCAAATGTTTAAGTCCTAACCCTTAAAACGTCAGAATGTGACTTTATTTGGAAACGGAGTCTTCCAAGAGATAATTAAAGGAAAATGTGGCCATGACAGTAGGCCCTCATGCAATATGACTGGTGTCTTTGTAAGAAGAGATTAGGACCCAGATACACACAGAGGAAAGACCATGTGGAGATACATCCATTTACAAACCAAGGCAAGAGGCCTTAGAAGAAGCCCACCCTGCTGATACCTTGATCTGACTCGTGGTCTCCAGAATTTTGAGAAAATAAATTTGTTATTTGAGCCACCCAATTTATGCTATCTTTTTCTGGCAGCCCTAGCAAACTAATATAAGCAGCTATCTTCTTCTTCTTTTTTTTCCCCTTCCCAAAGACTTTATTTTTTATTTATTTACGAGAGAGAGAGAGAGAGAGAGAGAGAGAGAGAATGAGCACAGAAGGAGAGGGAAAAGCAGACCCCAGTGAGCAGGGAGCCTGATGTGGGGCTCAATCCCAGAACCCTGGGATGATGACCTGAGCCCAAGGCAGATGTTTAACTAACTGAGCCACCCAGGCGCCCAAGCAGCCATCTTCTGAGACGAGGAAAGGTCAAGACAATCACAAGGATGTTGATCTGACATTGTTGAACCCAACTCAGAAAACCAGGGGCTCGACTTGTAGCAGTTTAGCATTCCAATGCCAGCCGTTGACTGGATCTGGACAACACATCAGAAGAACAAAAGAATGAAAACATTTTTCTGTAAGCCACCATGGTTTTCTCTGACTGCCAAGAACATGCATTTCTAATTGATCCAAAGCCTTATCGCTTTCATCGTCTCTTTATCAAAGGACATCCCACTGTAGATGGTTCTAGGAGGGCAGTATAGTATAGTAATTTAAGATCAGTATTCACAATGTGCCCATGGACATGAGGTATTAGGTATTATTTCATTTTGTGGCTAGTCACGTACAGATTAAGAGCATTTTGGAAAATTTGGTCCCTTCTTTATGTGAATCCTAACACCAATTAATTGACTTTTTATACCGATTTTGACCTAATAAAGAAAAATATATTGGTAGGGTCTGGTTGTGCGGCAGGTGGGAGACTGATTTATGAAGATGACAAAGGTCCAGGAGCTAAACATTTTCTATGGCATCTTGGAACTGATTCCTTCCTTGTCTCCCCAGAGAGGCGGGTGAAGCCAGTAAGCAACAGTCAGGTAAGTCCGGGAATGTGCTCCAGCTCAGAAAACCAGGGGCTCGACTTGTAGCAGTTTAGCATTCCATAATCAAAATGCTTAGGGAGAGTTTACTCAGATTGATCTTGGTGTTAGAAATCTTGTCAGATTAATTGTTCCTGTGAGATTTCCTAGACTTTGAAGCTTGGGTTTGCTGAATCCTGTCCAGGATGAGGGTGAGAAAAAGAGGTCTCTGTGCCAACACTTTCTCTTGGTTCACTAAAGGGTCATTTTTTCAACCCCTTTCATTTTAGTAATAAAAAACCCACAGAGACTTAATTGAGGAGACGGTCCCCTGTGAGAGACACTATGCTTCTGCAATTTCAGGTCCCTTTTTGTCTCAACCATCATCAGTGAGTGACTAGTTTGAGAGGTGTTAAATAAAATACGTGACTTTGGCTGTGGGTTTTAGATTGACGTTGAAAGGAGAGGGTTTGTAACTGAGTTTCCTTATTTGTTTTGGTCAGTCTGCATCAGAAATCTCCCCGCCACAGACTGTTTCATATAGAAGATTGAGGAAACACATCAGTATTTCTTTAGTACTCCTACCTGCATCAGCATACTTTGGCTCAGAGTTCATCTGTGCTACAGAATCCTGGAATGCAGCTGAGGCTTTCCCCCTCAAAATCCATCTGGCAGGAAGCTGAGAAGCAACCTAAGTCTCCTTCCCCACTTCTCATGATTTATAGAGCATCATAATTGATAGAACTATAGCTCTCTCACCTCAGAGATTTCTTCCTATTGACTCGTTTATCACATGATCAAAGCCTTCCGTGGCTGTCAAACCACCTCTTATTTTCAGATACGCTTGTTGGAGGCTTCGCCTCTGTCATTTACCAAAATAGCTCTACATGAAGCTCAAGGCTGCAACAATTCCCCTATTCAGGGCTATAGAGAATCACTCTAAATCCTATTTAGGGGATAACAGTAAGTGTTTGTATTGTACTTCCAATGGCACCAAAGCTGATGGGTAACAAAATCCATGGTATTGTTTTTCATCAATCAACTAATTGTAAGCTTTTTCAGCTCCTTTGCTACCATAAATTACTGTGCATCTCAGTATTTAAAGAATTATTAACAATAGATTCATTAGAACATCTATACCATTTTGTAGGTCCCAATTATTACTCAAGCCTTTCCAGGACCATTCCCAGTTGGTGTCCGGTGGCTCCTGCATAAAGCACTGACATTTATCTCCCTCTGGCAATGTCAGGTGACCATTTGCTTCTCCACCCTAGCTTATGATCTTATTAGGGAGCTTGATCTGAATATGGAACTGATATTACTGGAAAAAGGGAAGTAACTAATTGCTTTTCATCAAAATGCCAAAGGGATGCAATTAGGTTAAAAAGGTAAGAGTGTTTTATCATTTCTCAGTCCCTGGAAGGATCAATAAACAGCTGAGTGACCACTCTACTGACAGCATTTTCTCCTGAAAAAACAATCATTGCAAACCAATAAAAAGGCAGTTTTTTGGCTTTCTTTCTTCACTGGAAATGATAAGGAGAATATTTGATTCAATCTTTTCTCTGCACAGTCTAGACATTCTGGTCCTATAACCTATTTTTAAAAAGGTTGCAGTAGGAGAGTGAGTTTTTACATTTCTAGCTATACCCTTCTAAACCATCACATCTATCATGTCAGAAGCTAAGGTGATTCAATATCCACATTGTGGAAATGTAGGAGGCACTGCACTCTTTTGTTTCACCCTACCTGCCATGGTCCTAGTTCCAACTACCACATTCTGTCATCTGGGCCGTGACTCTGCCCAAGAGTCACAAAGAGACTTAATCAGTCTCTTGTACTTTTAATTGCAGAATGCAATGATGACATATCTGAAGCTGCCACTCTTTCACTCCAAACCATTCACTGGCTTCCCATTTTCCTTAGCAGAAATTCCAAACTTTATGGCAGGGAGTTTGGGGCCCTTCATGAACTTGTCCTGCTTACCTTGTAACCCTCTCTCTCACCACATACCCTCTACAGCTCTATGAGGGATTTGGAATTCATTGAAAACCCTGTGCTCTCAGCCTTCTCCTGAACCTTTGTACATGTACTTCCCAGGCTAAAATACTTGAATACTCCCTCCATCCTCCCTGACATAGGCCCTGTGTTTCCTTGGCTAAACCTATTAAGTTTTCCCTTCTTAGCCATGCCTAAAAATCTTTCCTTATCACCTCACCCCAAAATGACTAGATGACCTTTTTCCTTCTCCCACCACACCCACTTTTTACTTTTATCAGAGACATGTACTGCATTAGATGTTCTCTTTGTTCACCCAACCCCAAATCCAAGAAGACAGGAACCAGGGCTACTTTCTCCACCATTTTATTCTCAACACATAGCAAACTACCTGGTACATTGATTAGATTTCTCTCTCTCTCTCTTTTTGCACAACTTATTACTACAAATTTTGCTATTTCATAAAACACACACTTATTATCTTACTATTTCTGCAAGTTGGAATTCCTAGCCTGGTAAGGCTGGGTTCTCTGCTCAAGGTCTGGGAAGATTGAAATCAAGGCGGCCACTGAGCTAGGTTATCATTTGGAGCTTAAGTCCTCTTCGAAGTTCATTTCAGTTGTGGGCAGAACCGAGGTTCTTTCAGTTTTAAGACTGAAGTCCTCATTTTCTTGCTGGCTGGCTGTTGCAAGTCACTCTCAGCTCCTAGAGGCTGACTTCAAGTCCTACCCGCTTGTCCTTCTCACATCATGGCTCTTTATTTCTTCAAAGCCAGCAGGACAATCTCCCTCTAATCTACTATTATGAAATCTTATATAACATAATCTTGGGAGCAACTAGTCTATCATCTTCCATATAAAGAAACCCAAATGAATCTGTTATTATCCCTGATATTAACAAGTCTCACCCAAGCCCACATTCAAGAAGAGGGGATTATGGAGAGTAAACATACCACAGACTGCTTTCTTGGGGGTCAGCTTAGAAATCTGCCTACCATATACATATATCCTTAATACACAATTACTAAACGAATTAATAAGATAAAAGAACTAAGGTTTAGCTGACATCATTGCAGATATTGGTTAAGTTCCTTGATCTCTGCCTCAGTCTCCCCCAATGAGGAGTAATAGTAATGGGGCAAATAATAATCCCTGTATTAGATACCTCCAAAGAATGGCCAGAGGCATCACATAAAAATATTAATAGCTACTATCTATTGTACACTATGTTTAGGCACCATACTAATACTGTGTCACCAATTGCTCTTCAAAATGGTGAAGGGATTATCTTATTACAGATGAGATTATTGAGACTGAGGGATGTTAGAGGACTTTCTCAAAGTCAGAAAGGTGGAAAGGAGTGAAGCCACATATTGTACCTGGATTGGTCTAATCTTTGGAATTCCAAAGCATGCTCTTAACTACTTGTCTATCTTAAGACATAGAAAGACTGTTATATGAAGATGATTATTAACATTTTGATTATTAATGTGAAATAATGTTCATGTTATCTGTTAAAAATACTTTAGGGCACCGGTTAGTAGACTATACCCACTGGGCCAAATCAACTCCATTGCCTACTATAGTACAACCTGTGAGCTAAGGTTGCTTTTTATAGATGAACATTTATAATAGATTTTATGATGAGGAGCACTGATTTTGAACCCCAATTTAGTGAATTCCTATTCTCTAAAGAAATTCATTCTTCTCAACAGTAGACTTGTATTACTTTTTTCTTTCTTGTTATGTAACTGGCTCATGTAATAGCCCTAATTTTGCTTTGGTCCCAAAAGTCTAAAACATTCATTGTGTGGTTCTTGACATAAAAATTTTGCTTATCCCTGCTTTTGGGCAATTCAACAAATAGCATTCATTCCTAGGCAAATTTATTTGTCTGACAAAGTTTTTCAAGATAGGAAAGCAGCACAATGAAAATATCCCACATCAAAATAAAGACAGTATGATAATCATCATCATCATCATCATCATCGAGGACTATATGTTGTGACCATATTAGTGGCATGGAGCACAGCATTTCTTTTGAGACAGAGCTACCAAATTTGGCCTCGATTATTCTTAAGTAATTAGCATAACCTAAAGCCAAGACCTTTCAGTTCCTTTTCTCCAGCACTTGAGCCACCTTTCTATATGCAGACTGCATTGTTGCATAATCACGGACAGAAACAGAAAAGGCAGTAGAGGGCAGCCCATTTATATTCACTAGTGAGAATTTCTTCTAGTTTGAAGATGTACAGACCTTTCCCTGTGACCTCGGCAGATCTCTGAAACATAACACCTTTATCCTGACATTACTGCATCATGTTGTCCTTCAGGATGTCAAAGCACAACAACAGGGTCAGTTTCCAGGGTGTCAGAGTCAACAGCTGCCATTTGTGTAGCTTGAGGGGTAAAACCCAACCTTATCACTCTCTAACTCTAGTTACCAGAACATTTCAGCATGCTGCTGGCACCTACAAATTCCCTTTGAACAGTCATTTCTTTGTCAAGTATTTTCCCTTCTTAAGAAGCAAATATATCTGAGACAGTTGTCAACATCTTAGGATTTCTTGCCCGAGAGCTTTGTTCACACCGTTCCCTCAGCACATGAAGTTTTGTGTGTACTTCAGGACTCACCTCAAAGGCAAACTTCTCTGTGAAATCATCCTAAATTCTCTGAGGAAAAAAAAGTAACTGTCCAGTCTCTCAACAATCACAGCTCTTAGGTTATTGATTTCAGTTGGATAGCGTCCGATTACGTGTGCATATTTCATACCACTGGAAAACCCTTGACTGGCTTTCCATGGCAACTGTATGAAAAATCAAAACTCCGGGGACGCCTGGGTGGCTCAGTCAGTTAAGTGTCTGTCTTTGGCTCAGGTCATGATCCCAGGGTCCTGGGATTGATTGAGCTTGCTCAATCGGGGAGCCTGCTTCTCCCTCTGTTTGCCACTCCCTCTACTTGTGCTCACGCACTCTCTATCTGACAAATCATCTTAAAAAACAGTCAAAACTGTCTACCAGAACCCAGAAGATCCTCTATGAAGTAGTCCTGCTCACCTCTTTGACCCCATCCTATCCCATGGGGCCCCTTGCCCACTGAGCTCCAGCACAATGTCCTACTTGACATTTTTTGAACACTCCATTTTTGCGCCTGTTAACAGATGGTTGTGCTTGCTGTTTGTCCCTATCAGAAAACACTGGCCTCAGATTTTTGCATAGCTGGCACATATATCACCTCTGCTGGCAGAACTTCTGATTTTTTTTTAATGCTTCTCATTACTAAAATAATCAGATTCATTTATTTAGAAATTTATTGTAGGACACTGCCAAGAAATTGTAATCTCCATGAAAGGAGACATCTGTCCATTTCATACACCACTCTGTCCCCAAGGCCTAAACCTTGTGCCTAACACGTATTTAATCTTTGCAAGAATCAACCAATATCTTACTTTCATTGTTTTTAATTGGTGAATTTTTAAGTTCCTTAAGGACAGGATGTTTCTAATGTTTTTTCATTCTCCACTAGATCCAGGAGCAACGTACATCACCCTTAGTGCATAATATTTCATTGTGTATTGAATGTTGACTGTCGATCTAGTTAATTATTCATCAACACTTCACATTGAAACACTTTACTAACATAATTTCTAACTGACTTAGGTAACTCAGGAGTTAAAGAATCATTTATTACTATTTTGTCCAAAGTCACAGCACTTTGAGATCTTCTCCATTATTTTTCTGGCAGTGAGGCCTGCTCCCTTGAAAAATACCCAGAACTCATTATGTTCCTTTCACCTGATCTTCACAGAAATAAAGCAGTCTTTATTAAGGATAAGTAACTGAATGCTACCAGAGTGATAGAAAATATCACACAATTTTAGCAATAGTTTTTATCTAGGTCATGAGGTTTTATCTATCAACACAAAGCTTTTTAAAGCAAAATCAAATATGATTTTTTTGAATCAAGTTTATGATTACTCCTCCAAAATGCAAGAGAATATCCATTATTCAACTAATCACCTGAGATTCTGTGAACCAGAGGTTTTTTTTTTTTCCTTCTTATGGAATACTTCCATACCCAAAGGAGTTGTGGCACTACTCAGAAGTATTTCCTTTTTCCTTTGACACCATCTTTGATACTCACTGGAGCCTGAAATGTACTACTAAAAATGGTGTAGAAATCAACTCTAACCAAATCTATCTTCAAGAAATTCTAAGAATGACCTTGCTTGAAACTGCAAAGTCTAGCTCTTCTTGAGTGATAGAATTTCCTGTTACATGTTGTGTGTGTGTGTGTGTGTGTGTGTGTGTGTGTCTGTGTGTTTAAAGGAAGGAGGAGTTTTCTTACACATTTTTGTATACTCTAAGGATATAAAAAAATAAACAGTCTATCTGCTTGTACCCTTCACAAGACCTATATGGTAATGAAGGATTAAGAGGCAGCATGCTGGGAAGATGGTGGTCCTGGACATCAGACAGTTCTAGATCCAAACCTGAACACCACCACCTGATAGTCATGTCATCTGAGGAAAGCTAATTAACTACTCAATTTCTGTTTCTTTAATTATAAAAATCAAAGTTAATTACACTTAAAATCATATGCTAATTGTGAGCAGTTGATAATAATTAAGGCAAACTTTCCTTAAGTCAACAGAACAGACTTAATCACTTTCTCCTCCATGAAAACATTATATTGAATGTTCTATATTGAAGAGCTTTTGTGGTGACACTGCCATGTACTGAGTTCTTACTGAGATCCCATTGCTGTTCTAAGTATGACTTATACCTCTGATACTGTACCTACTTTATTTCACCGTGTGTGTGTGTGTGTGTGTGTGTGTATAGATGTATGTATGTATGTATATACACACAAACATATGTGCTTATTCTCTATTAAACTTGCATTCCATAAGGACAAGACACTTCACTTATTCTTTTCTGTATCTAGCAGAGTGAAAGGAAGAGATCAATAGCTGTAATCCTCTCTCTCTGGTCTGCTCAGTGAGTATGTTCAGATTAATTAAAGATGTTTCTAGATCAGTGGATGTATAGCAGACCCCTTCCTCACAATATGATTCTATACTTTCATTTTCAGTGACAAATGATTTAAGGCACTTTTGTGACCTTTCTGTGTGAATCAACTTTGTGTGTTTTCAGCCCACAGGTAACAATCCTGGAGTGGAGATGAGTGGTGGAGAAATGTCCCTCTTACTAATGGGTCACTGGACCGGCAATCTGCTGTGCAGTAGTAAAAGGCAAGTTAATGACTCACATTAAGTGGATGTTTGATGTTTCTGAATTTTAGATTCAGCAACTGTCTGAAAATACAATACTGTGTGTCAACTATACTTCAGTTTAAAAAAAATTGTTAGTAGAGGATAAAAAAGGACTAAAGAAAGGTGGGACAAGTAACATTCATTTTGCCAGAATCAGACAGTGGCTTTAAAGAAATTATGGATGTAAAAATTCCCATGCATTACTGAGACTCCTCAACATTCAAAACCTTAAAATGAGTAGTTTGACATCACCCTGATCTGGAAAATTTTGGTTATCTGGGCTGAATAGTATTAGGTAGGAAATTAATTCAAGTTCTAGTTCAAGTAGATTATCTCATAATGAACTGCTCCCGAAGAAGTAGATGAAAACTTAGTATGCACATGATCGTGAGGAATTGCAATGCAAAAGGCAGCAAGAATAATGATAGGTTTAGGAACTCCTACAGTCTGAGAAAATGAAAACAAAACAAAACAAGGGCCTTGGTGGCAATTACAAAAGCAGTAGTGGGGTTCACCTACAGCATCAGTTTTTGAAATATACCTGTTTCCATCCTGCTTCCTTTTAAAGACACAACTATTAGAGTTAATGTAGAATCAAGTACGACAGAGGCACATTTTACCAACACATTTAATGTTGGTCTTCATCTGCCCATATAGTATCTGATTACTCTAGATGACCACTGCTTGAAAAGAATGGAGGATTTCTCTTAGGAATCTTGAAAAAGTTGAAGAGGAAGGGCACTGGAGACTGAAAAAGGAGTTGCTCTGTTTTCAGAGCCTTTCTTTCTTGTTTATCTTTATTTGACTTATGTCCAGTTTTTATAGGTATCATCCCTAGGCTAGGGTGAAAACATTATCTTCTCCAAAAATCATCCGTCATTTCCTTCTAAAATAGAATTAAATCTCTAATCTGCTTTGGAATTACCACCTGATTTACTCTCTCCATAGCCTAGATCATTCTTTTACTTTGTATTCTTTTAAAGTTGGACACTAATTCTTAAGTCAAGGAATATCTCAAATCTTCACCTCCATCAAATTTCCTACTTACAGCATCTCTGAGTTCTGTCTCTACTAAAACTTAGTGTTTAAAATCCATATTAAATCAATCAGCAGTAAAATTATATTTGATAACCCTTATACTATTGTATGCCATACAATTCTATTACAGAATATACATTATATATGAGTAATAAAATTATATATTTCATAATATTGTGTATTTTTAGCTTTGCACCGAATTTAGTCTTTTAATATAGTTATTTCATGTTTTATATAGGTATTATTTTCCAGCAAAGATTATGGATTCATTTCTTTGTGCTTCTCACAATTGGCTGACCCCACACAGGTGCTAATTTAAGGAATTCTAGTTTGTTCAAAATATGAGGCCATTTTGTATGTTCTCCTCTATTATATAGATTGTTAATTTCAGGAAGATAAAGACAGACACTAGTATTTGTGATTCTATCATCCAGAACACTTAGATGTCCATAAGCAGATGGGAAAAATGGGTATTGAGTGGCAACGTGGATAGATAATACAGAAAATTAAGACAAGCAAACTGAACTCAGGAAGTTTGAAATACTGCACAGAGGGGCATTGAGAAAATGTTTAATTCTGCTTAGTGGTGATTATGTTCTTCTGAAAGAGGAACATTGGCCTGATTTTGGAAAACCATTTCAATTATAATATCAATTTGTTCAAGATAAAAAAGCAACTGATGAGTGCTGCTTATGTTCAAAGGCCCTGTTCAATGAAAGTACATAGGTCAGGTTTATCCCTTTAGACAATACTAGAGACCTTCCCTTTTGGGAACTTCTCTGCTAGCTTAAATAACTCTTTCCAGAATAAGGAACTGTTAGGTATTGATGTTCTCTGAGACCTCAGACTTTATCAGCCTTCAGCGGCACATTCTAATATCTTCCTGAACATATGTTCTTCATTTAAATGGGTCTAAATATATTAATTTTGAAAAATGTGTGTCTAAATATGGAACAGATGGGCACATTGATGGTATTTTATGGGCAGGGACTTCTCAGCAGTTGCCTTCCTAGTGACCCATGCTTTATCTTCTTCATCTGTTTACCTGCCAGCATGTTGAAAGGGGAAAGGTTGGTCAGTTTCAGAGAAAATACAAACATTTATTATTCATCTCTGGGTTTCCATGTTCTCTGTCCTTACGTAGGCAGGTGCTATTAGGAAAGCCATGGTGTAGAGAAGCAAACTCTGCTGTTGGGGCCAGAAATCCTACATTCAGTCTTGGCTCCAACAATTGTTAGCACCATGACCGTGAACAAGTAATTAAGTCTTATCTCATTTGATAAACGAGTCCCTCCTTGTGTCAGACATTGTTAGACTCTGAGGATGGGGCAAGGAGTCTAAAGTTGGCCATATTTTCACTTGTATTTTTCTGTCTACTGGGGAACATAACTGAAACAGGCAATTAAAGTGTCCAACTATTTCATAACTGTTTTCAATGAAATAAGCATGAAAGTATCCCAGTAAACTATCAAGGATTACACAAATACATTATTTGTATTATTTTATTGTAGATTATTCCATAGGCACAATTTTCCATATTCAGAAATCTTGGATACAAAGACTTAAAATTTTCAAGAAGGGTTTAGGATTAACATATGAGTTTCTGTGTGAGAATAATAAAAACAAACAAAAAAAAACCCTAAATTGTCACAGTCACTAAAAAGTCCCCCTCTGTATTTTTAGCATGAAGAGGTTCACTTTTAGTTAAGATTTTCTGTCTTGTTTATAAATGGCACAATATTAAAAAAAATCTGTGCAGTGTATTTTATAATTATTCCAAATATTCTCTGCCTTTCCTCTGGGGTGATTATACTTCCATGCTCCATTGATACCAGGCCTGGTTCTTTTTTGCTTTAACCAATAAATTGTGAACAGAGGGATATATGCCGCTTCCAAATAGTTGTTTAAGAGCTATTTTGAGTTCCATCATCCTTTTCCCTCTACCAAAACACTGTATCACCCAGGTGAATAAACACTCTATAGGTTAATTAGAATTAGTAAACGCAACCGAGGTAAGTTGCTTTATAACCAATATAAAATTTACTTATATTTTTAAGATACCAATAACACAAAGAACTAAATTTTTTAAATGTTTCCAAATTTAATGCTGAAATGTTGAGCGTTTTCTCTTTGAATTGAATATTTTTTAAATGTATAGATGCTCCTTTTACAAATTAGAGATGTTCACTTCTGTTTTTAGTTTAAAGGTTTTTTTTTTTAATTGTGAATTGTTATGGCATTTATCAAGTGCTTTTTCTACATATAGTAAGATGAATTAGATGATTTTCTCCATTCTGTTAATGTGGTAAATTATAATGATTGATTTTTAGATGTTAAGTCAATCAACAAATTTTTGGAAACTCGTATGAAGCACATACTATTATTATGTCTGTTTCCAAGAGGAAGAAATTGAGGCACAGAGAAACCAGCAACTTGCCCCAGGTCATGTAGCTCTAAGTACTGGAGGGAGGATTTGAACCCCAGTAGCCTGGCTATAGAGGTCCTGGACTTATTCATGGAGTTTACTACCATTTATAGTCCTGGCATCCCTCATCAATTGTTTTTCCATCATAAAAGATAGATTTCTCTCTGTAATTAATTATAATTCCATCTCTACACCAGAAAGAACATATAAGAGTACTGTATAAATTGAAAAAATTGTGCAAGATTGGCTAAAACTAATCAAATTATACCTTTACTTCCCTAGGTATCTTAGTCGACGCATTAAGCTAGTGAATACTTCGGATTTGCAATGTATCAAATTTAAAGTGCTCTAAATATCAATGAATATCAAAGACCTATTATTGGTGTGTTAGTTATCCACTCCTGTGTAAAAATTACTCTAGAATTAGTGGCTTTAAACAAGCATCTATTGTCTAATAGTGTCTATGGACAAGGAGTTCAGGAGGGACCTAGTCCAGGAGCTCTGGGTCAGGTGTCTTGAGGTTGCAATCATCTCAAAGTTGGACATGGACTGAAAGATCCTCTCCTAAAGGGCTCTCTCATCTGATTACTGACAGGAGGTCTCAGGGACTGAGTACATGGGCCTCTCCACAGGGATGCTTGAGTGCCCTCATAACAAGGCAGCTGACTTTCCTCAAGAAAATTACCCAAGATAAAGAACAATCAGGATAGAAGCCACTGTGTTTTTTTTGCCCCAATCTCTTCATGTCCTAATTTCTGCTTTGTTCTACTCATTAGAAGCATCACTAACTCCAGCCTACAGTCAAAGGAGCCTTCATCTCTTGAAAGGAGGAATACCTTTGGATTTGATCCATTTTAAAAGATGAAAATATTTTTAAAAACCCCACAGTTGGTAAAAGCTCTATTCCAAAATAACCCATTTATTTTGCCCTCTTAATTCATTCCCATTGTCATTGAGAAAACCTGTGTCTTGATCACTCACATGTGAGTGTGTCAGCTGCTAAAAAGCTTACTGTCACTTTGGTTTTCCTGTTTTTGTATTTGGTATTTGCTATTTTTTTAAAAAAAATTATAGGGGGAAGGAAACCTAGATATATTTGAGATTTAGCACAGAATGTAGTTTATGTTTAAAAGAATGGGTATTAACTTATTTCATTCTTAGTCCAATTTTATATTTTCCTCTATTACAACTGAGAAGGAAACTCTATATTAACCACTGCAAATGTAAACTTTCCCCAAATTCAACCCAGCCTGCAGTAAGTTTTTTGTAGCAATTGGCAAGTATTACTTTTACTTGAGAAAAAGATCCATTTTTGAAACCAAAACCTATTTTTCAAAGGCATATTAAACTGGAAAAAAGAGGAATAGCAAGTCTCCACCTGTGAAAATTACCTGTCATTGGTATGAAGAGATATGATGTTTGAACAGAAAACATTTCAACATTTTCCCCAGGTAGAAAAAATTTTTTTCCAGTCACATCCTTTGAACATTTAATCCCTATCAGGAACTTTAGGCAGGTAGGAAATAAAGTAAATCTAGGATACACTAGAGGTTAAGATATGCAGACAATTTCTAATTAATCAAATTAACTTTCTCCTGAAAGTTAACAATGTTGATGGTGCCTTTCCTCACTACAAATGGGCAGTTGAAATTCTCCAAGAAAGGTCAAAACAACACATAGCCATGAACAATGTAAAAGAATGCTTCCTTGACAACTGAAGTATAAATGTGTCCTATATTTTGAGAGAGAAAGTATTTTAATATTAAATAAATCTAGTTATAGTAAAAAGTGAATGGTGAATCATATTGAAAAGATGACAAGGATAAATACCCCACTTGTTCAGTTTTTAGAGTTTTAATTCAAGTTGGACTTCCTTGGTGGCCATTATTGTTTAGGACAGAAACAAAAGAGAACAAAAATCTAAGTAACTAAAGGGAAACACCTGTCCCTCTCTCCTTTGCATTGTCACTTAGAGAGAAAAAGAATGCCTGAAGCACAAACTATTTTTAGTTTCATTGTGGGCCAGTTATACAGTCAAGGAGAAATCCCTCTTAAGAATTTTTCAAGTGTCACAGGAACATCTTAGACAGAAAAATAGATATTTATTCTCTTCTAGAGCATCTGTATGTGTCACTCTGTTCCAATCTTGAAAGTAATGGAGTGAGATCAGCATCACATTTCTTCTATAGCTTCACCTTTTGCCTCTGTGTAATTAATCTCTCTTTTAAGAGATGCTACTTTAAATACGGAAAGCTTCAGAGAATATGCTCCTTGACTAAATGCATAAGAATAGAGCTTGACTAGGCACATAATAATAATTTCTAGCTAATCACTTAACCACTATATAGTATGACCACAAGATAACACCACAAGACTCAGATACATACAGAGTTAGCTTTAGGGGAGATCTTTAGGCAATCTACTGCATTACAGTAGGTCTTGACAGTGGTCCCGCTATCCCCTAGATTACATTTGGTGAATTTCTTAGGGAGTTTTTTGTTATCACAAGATTTTTTTGGGTGGGGGGAAGGGGTGATTCTACTCTTTCAGCTAGATAGTCTCATCTTTCTGAAATTTACCAGAGTCTCATGCAAAGAGTAAGGCACTCCACATGGCTTTTGGATGCTCTGAACAGCCACCTAAGTGAATGATCTGTTTATAATAATTAGAGCCAAGAATGTAACTCCATTTAATACATATAAATTATCTTTTGCAAAATTTTAATACACAGAGTTTTCTGATATTGCAATTATCAAGAGGAATATTCTGTTTTGTTCAGAAATGTATCAAGAGCTTCACATTTGGAAAAACTATGTACTTGACTACAATGCTGCTCAAGGTACACAAGCTGCCTATGTAACACACCTGTGTCACGTGCATGCATAGCTGTGGCATTCGGTGATTCTGTGGTTAATTATAGGTGCAAGCAGCTGGCTACTTTACAACATCTTTCAGTGTGGCCATACCTGGGTATTTAGTCTAAAAATAGTAAGCAGCACATTATTTCATGTTTAAATTACTTTCATTATCTTCATTCATGGTTATGTTTTTAGTTTTTTGAAATATATTACATTATGAATAGAATTTATTTCAAGATAACTTAAGGAGGATCAAAACATTTCTCATAAAAAATGAGGTTGAATCAAGGAGTGAAAACCAAGAAGTTTGATGAAGAAGTGGAGAATTTGACTTCAATTCCATTTAAATCCACAACCTCACTTGAAACCATTTAGAAATAACAAGTGGTGATTTCCAGGGAAGATGGCTGAATGGGAGGATCCTAAGCTCACCTAGACCTATGGATACAACTAGATAACACCAACATCAGTGTAAAGTACCCAGAAAATGACAGAAAGACTGGAAGGATACAATCTCCACAGATAAATGAGAAGAGACCATATTGAAGAGGGTAGGAAGGGTAGAGACACAGTCATAAGTCAAAGGAACTTGGGAGGGATACAGTGGGCAGGAAGAGGACCAACGCCCACCCCCAGGCACCCCAGGCAGGGGGGACCCACACAAGGAAGATAGGTCCTAGTAACATTTGACTTTGAAAACCAGATGGGCCTAACAATCAGTGGGGCTTAACACCTGGAACTTTAAAAATCAGTGGGCTCAGCTCTGGAAGAGTTGGGAAGATGAAGTCCCTACCCTTACAGAGGCAGCACAACAAAAAGCCCGACTGAGATATAGCACAGAAGCAGCAGCTTGAAAAATGCCTGGGGTATATAGGAAGGATATTTACCTAACTAATTTCCGAGCATATGCTGGAGGGGCAGATATCACTTGGAAACTTCTCCAAGAATCAAAGAGCTGGCACACACGATTTCCCTCCTCCGCTCCCCAGAAGAGATACAGGGACACCTGAAGGCAACGGCACAGCACAAACACTCTCTACCTAGCTTGCTAGCCCCCTCTAACCAGGCCTGCCCTGCAGAAACTTTCTTAGGAAGCTAAAGGCCACCTCAGATGTTGGACCAGTACTGATGTTGTTGGCACTGGGCACACTGCCCCCACATCTGCCAGCAGAGTAGCCCCCTCTAATACACACTTAACAGAACCAAACCAACATGGGGCCATAAGTCCGGCCGTGTACAGGAAGCCCTGACAGGAGTCAGCACCCTCACAAAGTGACTCCTGACCCAAGAAGAGGGGAAGATAACCACACACACTAGTCTGACTGCATCCCCAGCAGCAAGCTGGGGGCAGACATCTGGTCTGACTGAAGGCTGCACCCACCAACCAAAACTTCTCATGGGACAACACAAGGAAAGTTCCCTGCAATTTGGTGCTACCGCATCCTAGGTATACATCTGATTTAACTCAACTCAAGCCCAAGGATGCTCCAGACTGGCCTACTAACACAAGGATCAAACCCTGCCCACACAGGCAAAGAGGGCATTGCAGATGACTTGACTGGAGGCAAACATGGCTCTACCGCAACAGTAGGGTGTACACAACACATATAGGAGACACCCCTTAAGCACCAGATTCTGGTGAACAGAAGACATTGCACTGCAGGGCACTATAGAACCTATTCTTCATAAAGCCACTACTTTCAAGAGTGGGACACATAGTGGACTTTTTTTTTCTTAAACACACAGACATAAAGATTAGAGAAAATGACACAGCTGAATATGTCTCAAATAAAACAACAGGACAAAGTCACAGCAAGAGAATTAGTAAAGTAATATGCCTAATGGGGAATTTAAAGTAATATTTGTAAGATAGTCATTGGACTTGAGAAAAAAGTGCAGGACCTCAGTGAGACTCTCAATGAAGAAAACATAAGAAGGAATGAATAGTTGACTAGAGGAAGCAGAACAGATCAGTGATCTGGAGGACGGAGTAGTGGAAAGCAATTAACCTGAATGGGAGAGAGAACGGGAGAGAGAAAAAAATATTAAATGAAAATAGACTACAGAAAATCAGCAACACCATCGATCATAGTAACATTCAAATTTTTAAGATCCCAAAATGATAAGATGAGAAAGGGGGAATAATATTTGAAGAAATAACACCTGAAAACTTCCTAAATCTAGAGAAGGAAGCATCCAGACATCCAGATACAGGAGGCACAAAGAGCCCCCAACCAAATGAAGCTAAGGAGATCCACACCGAGATATGTAGTAGTTAAAAAGGCCAAAAGTAGTCAAGAAAAGACAACTTAAAAACAGTAAAAAAAAAAAAAAAGGAAATAGTTACATACCAGGGAAACCCCATAAGACTATCAGCTGATTTTTCAGCACAAACTTTGCAGGCCAGAAGGTAGTAACATAATATATTCAATGTGCTGAAGGAAAAAAACCTGCAACCACGAATCCTCTATCCAGCAAGGCTATCACTTAGAATAGGTGGAGAGATGAACAGTTTCCCCAAACAAAAGTTAAAGGAATTCATCACCACTAAACAGCCCTACAAGAAATGTTAAAGGGAACTATTTGAATGGAAAGGAAAGACCATTAATAGGAATAAGAAAAGTAGGAAGCACAAAAACAGTAATATTAAGTATATCTATAAAAATCAGAGAAGGAATTCACAAAGTAAAAGGATATTAAGTCTGACAACATATACCTAAAATGTGTGGGGGCAGAAGAAATACAAAATGACTTCAAACCTAAGCATCAATTGAACATAAACTGCTATATGTGTAACATGTTATATGTAAAACTAATGGTAATCACAAAGCAAAAAATCAGTGATAGGCAAAAAAAAAAAAAAAAAGAAAGAAAGAAAAACGGAATCCAAGTATATCACTAAAAGAAAGTCAACTAACCATGAGAGAAAAAAAAGCAAGAAAAGAAAGGAATGGAGAAGAGCTACAAAAACAACTATAAAACAAGTAACAAAATGGCAATAAATAAATACCTATCAATACTTACTTTGAATGTAAATGGACAAAGCACTCCAACCAAATAACAGGTCTTTTTCATCCATTCTATCTCCCTGTCTATAGGCTGCCTACAAGAGATCCATTTCAGATCTGAAGACACATACAGATGGATCTAATGGATATATTCACAACATTCCATCCTAAAACATGACAATACATTCTTTTTAAGTGCACATGGAACAGTCTCCAGAATAGATAACACATTAGGCCACAAAACAAGTCTCAACAGATACAAAAATACAGAAGTCATACCATACATCTTTTCCAACCACATGCTCTCAAATGAAAAATGAACCACAGGAAAAAATCTGGAAAGAACACAAAGACATGGAGGTTAAATAATGTGTTACCAAACAATGAATGAGTCAACCAAGAAATAAAAAAGAAAAAACAAAAATTAATGGAGACATGAAAATAAAAGTGTTTCAAAAATCTTTGGGATGCAGCAAAAGTTGTTCTAAGAAGGAAGTTTATAGCAATACAGGCCTACTTCAAGAAGCAAGAAAAATCTCTAACAATCTAAACTTATACCTAAATGAGCTAGATAAAAAACAAAATCCAAAAAACACTTGAAGAAAAGCAATAATAAAAATTAGAGCATGGCAGGGATGTCCACTATCACCACTGCTGTTCAACATAGTACTAGAAGTCCTAGCCACAGCAATCAGACAGCAAAAAGAAATAAAAGACACCCGAATCGGCAAAGAAGTCAAACTCTCACTCTTTGCAGATGATATGATACTTTATGTGGAAAACCCAAAAGACTCCACCCCAAAACTGCTAGAACTCATACAGGAATTCAGTCAAGTGGCAGGGTATAAAATCAATGCACAGAAATCAGTGGCATTCCTATACACCAACAACAAGACAGAAGAAAAAGAAATTAAGGAGTCGATCCCATTTACAATGGCACCCAAAGCCGTAAGATACCTAGGAATAAATCTAACCAAAGAGGCAAAGAATCTGTACTCAGAAAACTATAAAATACTCATGAAAGAAACTGAGGAAGACACAAAGAAATGGAAAAACGTTCCATGCTCATGGATTGGAAGAACAAATACTGTGAAAATGTCAATGCTACCTAGAGCAATCTACACTTTCAATGCAATCTCTATAAAAATACCATCCACTTTTTTCAAAGAAATGGAACAAATAATCCTAAAATTTGTATGGAACCAGAAATGACCCCAAATAGCCAGAGGAACGTTGAAAAAGAAAGCAAAGCTGGTGGCATTACAATTCCGGACTTCCAGCTCTATTACAAAGCTGTCATCATTAAGACAGTATGGTACTGGCACAAAAACAGACACATAGATCAATGGAACAGAATCGAGAGCCCAGAAATGGACCCTCAACTCTATGGTCAACTCATCTTTGACAAAGCAGCAAAGAATGTACAATGGAAAAAAAGACAAGTCTCTTCAACAAATGGTGTTGGGACAATTGGACAGCCACATGCAGAAGAATGAAACTGGACCATTTCCCTACGCCACACACAAAAATAGACTCCAAATGGTTGAAAGACCTAAATGTGAGACGGGAGTCCATCAACATCCTAAAGGAGAACACAGGCAGCCATCTCTTCGACCTCAGCCACAGCAACTTCTTCCTAGAAACATCAGCAAAGGCAAGGGAAGCAAGGGCAAAAATGAACTATTGGGACTTCATCAAGATAAAAAACTTTTGCACAGCAAAAGAAACAGTCCACAAAACCAAAAGACAACTGACAGAATGGGAGAAGATATTTACAAATGACATACCAGATAAAGGGCTAGTATCCCAAATCTATAAAGAACTTATTAAGCTCAACAGCCAAAGAAAAAATAATCCAATCAAGAAATGGGCAGAAGACATGAATAGACATTTTTCCAAAGAAGACATCCAAATGGCCAACAGACACATGAAAAAGTGCTCCACATCGCTCAGCATCAGGGAAATCCAAATCAAAACCTCAATGAGATACCACCTCACACCAGTCAGAATGGCTAAAATTAACAAGTCAGGAAAGGACAGATGTTGGCGGGGATGTGGAGAAAGGGGAAGCCTCCTACACTGTTGGTGGGAATGCAAGCTGGTGCAACCCCTCTGGAAAACAGTATGGAGGTTCCTCAAACAGTTGAAATTAGAGCTACCGTTCAATCCAGCAATTGCACTACTGCGTCTTTACCACAAAGATACAAATGTAGGAACCCGAAGGGGTACGTGTATCCCAATGTTTATAGCAGCAATGTCCACCATAGCCAAACTGTGGAAAGAGCCAAGATGCCCATCGACAGATGAATGGATAAAGAAGAGGTGGTATATATACACAATGGAATATTATGCAGCCATCAAAAGGAATGAGATCTTGCCATTTGCAACGACGTGGATGGAACTGGAGGGTGTTATGCTGAGTGAAATAAGTCAATCAGAGAAAGACATATATCACATGACCTCACTGATATGAGGAATTCTTAATCTCAGGAAAGAAACTGAGTGTTACTGGAGTGGTTGGGGGTGGGAGGGATGGGGTGGCTGGGTGATAGACATTGGGGAGGGTATGTGCTACGGTGAGCGCTGTGAATTGTGCAAGACTGTTGAATCACAGATCTGTACTTCTGAAACAAATAACGCAACATATTTTAAGAAAAAAGAAAAAGAAGAAGATAACAGGAGAGGAAGAAAAGGGGAGTATGTCAGAGGGGGAGACGAACCATGAGAGATGATGGACTCTGAAAAAAAAAACTGAGGGTTCTAGAGGGGAGGGGGGTAGGGGGATGGGTTAGCCTGGTGATGGGTATTGAGGAGGGCACGTTCTGCATGGAGCACTGGGTGTTATGAACAAACAATGAATCATGGAACACTGCACCAAAAACTAATGATGTAATATATGGTGATTAACATAACAATAAAAAAATTAAAAAAAAAAGATGAAAATAGAGCTACCGTATGATCCAGCAATTGCACTACTGGGTATTTAACCCAAAGATACAAATGTAGGGATAAGAAGGGGTACATGCACCCTGATGTTTATAGCAGCAATGTCCACAATAACCAAACTGTGGAAAGAGCCAAGATGTCCATCGGCAGATGAATGGATAAAGAAGGTGTGGTGTGTACACACACACACACACACACACACACACACACACACACACACACACACACTGGAATATTATGCTGCCATCAAAAGGAATGAGATCTTGCCATTTGCAATGACAAGGTTGGAACTGGAGGGTATTATGTTGAGCGAAATAAGTCAATCAGAGAAAGACATGTATCATATGACCTCACTGATATAAGGAATTCTTACTCTCAAGAAACAAACTAAGGTTTGCTGGAGTGGTGGGAGGTGGGAGGGATGGGGTAGCTGGGTGACAGACATTGGAGGGGGTATGTGCTATGGTGAGCACTGTGAATTGTGTAAGACTGATGAATCACAGACCTGTACCTCTGAAACAAATACATTATATGTTAAAAAAAAGAAGAGAGCAGGAAGGAAAGAATGAAGGGGGGAATTGGAGGGGGAGATGAACGATGAGAGACTATAGACTGAGAAACAAACAGGGTTCTAGAGGGGAGAGGGGTGGGGGGATGGGTTAGCCTGGTGATGGGTATTAAAGAGGGCACGTTCTGCATGGCATACTGGGTATTATAAGCAAAATGAATCATGGAACACTACATCAAAAACTAATGATGTCATGTATGGTGATTAATATAATAAAAAAAATTAGAGCAGAAATAAATGCAATAGGAAGTAAACACAACAAAAACAAACAAAAACCCCAATAGAACAGACCAAAGAAATCAGGAGCTGGTTCTTTGAAAAGATCAGCACAACTGAGAAATCTTTAGCCAGACACATTAAAAAAGGAAGTGGGGGAGGAAGGGGAGGAAGAAAAAAGGACTCCAATATTACCAGAACTCAAAGAGGAGAAATAACCAACACCACAAAAATACAGGAGAGAGATTATAAAACAAAACATATACCAACAAACTAAACAACCTAGAAGAAATGGATAAATTCCTAGAAAGTTCCTGGAAACATAACCACCCAAAATTTAATCAAGGAAGAAATAGCAAATTTTAACAGACTGATTACCAGCAAGGAAACTGAATCAGTTATCAAAACATTTGCAACAAAAAATAGACCAGGACCAGACAGCTTCACAGGTGAATTCTAACCAAATACTTAAAGAATTAATATCTATTCTCGAACTATTCCAAAAAATTGAAGACAAAAGACCCTTTCCCAATTCATTTCATGAGGCCAGCATTATCCTGATACCAAAACCAGATTAAAGGCACTACAAAAGAAAAAAAAAAGAAAAAATATTTAGCCATAGGCCAATAGTTCTGATAAACAAAGATGCAAAAATCCTCAACAAAATATAGCAAATAATATATAGTATTAATATATATAATATATATTTATATATATGTTTATATATATATAATATATATAAACAAAATATAGCAAACCAAATCTAACAATACATTTAAAAAATTATTCACCACAACCAAGTGGGATTTATTCATGGGATATAAGTGTGGTTCATTATGTACAAATAAATGTGATACATCCCAACAAGAGAAAGGATAAAAACCACATAAATTAATTAGATGCAAAAAAAAAAAAAAAGCATTTGGCCAAGTATAATATCCATTCATGAAAAAACCCTCAGCAAGGTAGGTTTAGAGGGAACATACCTCAACATAAGAAAGGCATATATGAAAAACCCATAGCTAACATCTTTCTCCATGGTAAAAAACAGAGTTTTTTCCCCCCTAAGATCAGGAGTAAGGCAAGGATGTCCACTCTCATCACTTTTATCCAACACAGTACAAGTTCTAGCCACAGCTATCAGACAAGAAAAAAAAAAAAGAAGTAAAACTTTCACTATTTGCTGGTAACATGATAACAGTATGTAGAAAACCCTCGGGCACCTGGGTGGCTCAGTTGGTTAAGCGACTGCCTTCGGCTCAGGTCATGATCCTGGAGTCCTGGGATCGAGTCCCACATGGGGCTCCCTGCTCAGCGGGGAGTCCGCTTCTCCCTCTGACCCTCCCCCCTCTCATGCTCTCTCTCTCATTCTCTCTCTCAAATAAATAAATAAAATCTTTGGGAAAAAAAAAAAAGAAAACCCTCAAGACTCCACCCTAAAGGGCGCCTGGGTGGCTCAGTCGTTGAGCATCTACCTTCGGCTCAGGTCATGTTCCCAGGGTCCTGGGATCGAGCCCTGCATTGGGCTCCCTGCTCTGCGAGAGGCCTGCTTCTCCCTCTTCCACTCCCCCTGCTTGTGTTCCCTCTCTTGCTGTGTCTCTCTCTGTCAAATAAATAAATAAAATCTTAAAAAAAAAAAAGACTCTGCCAAAAAACTACTACAACCAATAAATGAATTTAGTAAGGTTGCAGGATACAAAAATCAATATACAGAAATTCTGTTGTATTTCTATATGCTAATAATGTAATAGCATAAAGAAATTAAACAATCCAATTTACAATTGCATAAAAAATAATAAAATACCTAGGAATAAATTTAACTAAGGAGGTGAAAGACCTGTACTCTGAAAACTATAAAACACTGATGAAAGAATTTGAAAACAAAAACAAATGGTAAGGTATTTCACACTCATGGACTGGAAAAATATAGTTAAAGTATTTATACTGCCCATAGCAATGTACAAATTTAATGAAATCCCTAAAAATACCAAAAGCATTTTTCACAAACCTAGAACAAATAATCCTAAAGTTTGTGTGGAGCCACAAAAAACCCCAAATAGCAAAAGCAACCTTGAAAACAAGAACAAAACTGTAGGTACACAATCCCAGATTTCAAGATATATTACAAAAGCTGTAGTGATCAAAACAGCATGGTACTGGCACAAATCAGACACAGTAATCAATGGAATTGAATAGAGAGCCCAGAAATAAACCCACACATATATGGTCAATTAATATTCAACAAGATAAGTAATAGGCAATGGGAAAAAGATCTCTTCCACAAATGGTAATTGGAAAACTGGATACCTGCATGCACAAGAATGATACTGGACCACTTTCTTTCACCATACACAAAAATAAAAACAGATTAAAGACCTAAATGAGAATTGAAACCATAAAAAATCCTAGAAGAGAACACAGGCAGTAGCTTCTTCGACATTGGCCATAGCAACATTTTTCTAAATTTTCTAAATAGGTCTTCTGAGGCAAGGGAAACAAAAACAAAAATACACTATTGGGACTACTTTATAATTAAAAGATTCTGCACAGTGAAGAAAAAAAAACTACAGAACTACAAGGAAACCTACAGAATGGGAGAAGATATCTGCAAATGACATATCCAATGAAGGGTTAATATCCAAAATATAAAAAGAACGTCTAAAACTTAACACCCAAAAAATAAATGATCCAGTTAAAAATGAGCAGAAGACTTGAACAGACATTTCTCCAAGGAAGACATACAGATGGCCAATAGACACATGAAAAGATGCTCAACATCACTCATCATCAGGGAGATGCAAACCAAAACCACACTGAGATATCACCTCACACCTGTCAGGAGGACTGACATCAACACCACAAAAAACAAGAGGTGGTGAGGATTCAGAGAAAGGGGAACCCTCTACAATATTGGTGGGAATGCAAACTGTTGCAGGCACTATAGACAACAGTATAGAGTTTCCTCAAAAAATTAAAAATAGAACTACCATATATGATCCAGCAATTCTACTACTGGGTACTTGCCCAAAGAATATGAAAACACTAATTTGAAAAGATATATGCACCCCTATGTTTATAGCAGCATTATTTATAATATCCAAATTATGGAAGGAAACCAAGTGTCCATTAATAGCTGAATGGATATAGAAGGTGTGGCATGTATATACAATGGAGAATTATTCAGCCATAAAAATGAACCCTATCTTGTCATTTGCAACAACATGGATGGATTTAGGGGCTATAATGCTAAGTGAAATAAGTCAGTCAAAGAAAGACAAATAACATGATTTCACTCATGTGGAATTTAAAAAACAAAACAAAAAAGCAAAGAAAAAAAAAAAAGAGGGAGGCAAACCAAGAAACAGACTCTTAACTATTGAGAATGAACTAATGGACACCAAAAGGGGGGTGGGGAGAGGGATGGGTAAAATAGGTGAAGGGGATTAAGACTATTTATCATGATGAGCACTGAGTAATGTATAAAGTTGTTCAATCACTGTACTGTAACCTGAAACTAATATGTTGTACGTTAGCTACACTGGAATTAAATTTTTTAAATATAAGATGAAAATAAAAAGTGAATTAAAGAGGAAAAAAAAAAGAGAAGTGATTACCTTGACTTTGTGTGTATCCCTTGAAGGGACTTAGGGAATATTTGTCTATTTACTCATGGTTTACTCAAAGAAGTCCAAACAAACAAACAAAAAAAACTTACTTAACACAGCTACTCATCCAGGCCTCCATTACAATGTAAGAAACTCTGACTCATTACACATGGATTGTGACCTAGGGTCAGGTAGGTTTTAAAAATGTTTCTAGGTAATCATGAGCAGTCAGGTTTGAACACCACTGCACCAGACTAGAGGACCAGAAAAGAGTACACTATTTGCAGACAGTAAAATATATGATCACATGGTTGGAAACGCACTTTTCTAGAATGTAATGAAGTAATATATTCAAGAACATTCACATCCTTTGCAATTTTGAAGAGGATGTTAAGAAGTTATTCTCCATTTCAGTTTCCTCAACATTTAGGTAAGGCAACAAACTACCTTTGGGAATGCTGCCATCAAATAACTAATATATATACTAAATGGGACAGGGTCCACTAGTGTCTATTACAGTGTACTGGGGTATTTATTAACTACAGTTTGATCTCAGTGTACTACCTTACACTCTCCAATAAAACTCCTAAAGCAATTCCATCCTTTTTCCTTTATCTTTACCAAATTCAAATACCTCATATTTTAAAACAGTTTTCAAATAATTTTTGTTTTGTTCTCAAGAAGCGCAGTAGCTTCCTAAAGTGTACAATTAAAGAGAAAATACGTTTCTAAAAAATATTCTTAGAGCTGATTACTTAGCTGGCAAGGACCACAGGTCAACATTTCATTCCCAAATCCTTCCATCTCAGGGTATATTAAATAACAAATATAAAAACCTTCTTCAGTTTGTGGCTGGATTGTTGCAGGAGCCCATTTCTCCCAGTCATCAGTTAAATAATAAACTCTGTCTCATACTCAGGGAAACCAACAATGAGAAGCTAAATTTGTGCCTCCTAACAGATGTTTTCAGCCGGGAAAGCACTGATGCACTTCATGCAATCTTTTTCAAAGCAAATCATGGGCTTTTTCAAACTCTGATCCATATTCACAGACTCAGTAACTGAAATGTGAAGGAAAACAACACCACGAAGAAAGCCCATTTTATATGAGTAATGCTTCGTGGCACAGACTGTAGGCCGCAAGGAAAGCTGAGTATTAGCCGTCTGTTTTCCATTCATCAATGAGTTGCTTTGATTTGCTTTTAATCCAAGCAGATTCACTGGGATACATGGATAAGTGAGTGCATGCTCTAGAGGAAGCCAAGACATCCTACAGAGATGGGTTAGGAAGTACTGTCAACATTAGGCTCTTTAAGAGTTCAGAACATGTGGGGTGCCGGGGTGGCTCAGTCGGTTAGCCTCTGCCTTTGGTTCAGGTCATGATCTCAGGGTTCTGAGATCTAGCCCCATGTTGGGCTCCTTGCTCAGCTCCGGAGTCTGCTTTTCTCTCCCTTGGCCCCTTCCCCGCTCATGCGCACTCTTTCTTTCTCTCTCAAATAAATAAAACCTTTTAAAGAGTTCAGAACATAGTTAATAGCAAGTACTTTAAAGCTGAAAAGTGTAGAAAGAAGAGATTAGAAAATTCTCTATGTCTATTCTAGTCAGAGTGTTTTTTTTTTTTTCCCCAAAAAGGGGTGGGAAAATTTGCTGTGTTATATGGTAACATTTAAGAGATTCGTAAAGTGGTGCAGTTCCCATAAGTGTAATTCTAGCAAAGTAATCACTTCTTTTGTGGTTTCCATTTCTCCATGGAGTTCAACCAAAATGTTCTATCAATAAAATAGCACACAGGACACACACTTCCATCTCTCAAGTACTAAACTAGAACAGTTATTTTTGTGGTGATATGGCCTGCAAATTTTCAGCTAGTAAAATAAACCATAGAAAAATACCTACAATGACTTGATTATAAGAATCTCTGGGGATTTAAGAGTACTTTCTACAAATTACTATATCAATCTCTAGAAAATCCCTAAAGATTTCTATACCCATTTTATAGAGAAGTAAAATTTAGAGGTGGGAGCTAGACTGGCATGGGTACAGCAAAAGTGGATATGGTTTTGTTAATTTTGAGTCATGAACCTTCACAGTCCTTAAGTATCAGATTTTAAGGGCTTGGGTCTATCTGCATTTTTCATATTTTCTGGTCAGATAGGATACTACTACATTATATAAGTTACTTATATAGACTTTAAAGAGGCCTATGATAAAGTCCCCACAGAAGGGAGTTAGTGCCACTTATCTTAAATACCCCTGTGGGATATTTTTCACACTCATTTTATATCTCCTTATAGAACACGGTAGAATGTGAAACAAAGGGAGTAACCAGTTTTCACATTACTATACAAAAACTAGCAATGTGTTAATTGTACTTTGCTTCCCTCATGTAGATGCAGAAGAAAGGTTAAGAGAACGATAGGAAAAGGAGCAAGGATATGAATGTTGAAAGCACATGTGGGTCCAAGGTACATTTCCAGTATTTATTATCTAATGGTCCTGGGAAATTGCCACACAAAAAGGTTTTTGTACTATCTTATCCAGATCTTTTCTAGCCCTCCAAATGTGGTTCAATTTGAGGCATGTTTATTCTAGTCACTTAGTAAATAAGTAGGGAAAGTCAGTTTGTTGAATATTCCAAGCAAGAAAGAAAACAAAAACATTCACTCATTCCCTGCTTTTCCTGCACCTATCATCACATCCATGGTCTCGGCCAGGCTGAACATGGTGGTGTTCATGACTTAGAGGATGGGTCCATTATGTGGACCCTCCCTTTTCCTACTGCAGGAGACCCAGTATAAAAGGGTTGTGTCTCAGGTCTCAAGTAGCATGAATAGGCTTACCTTCTTACTGGTTCACTTCCTCTAAAGTTGCTATTTGCTATCATTCTATCTCCTTAGTTTTTCTCCTCTTATGGCTTAATCAGAAGACTGGCAGTAGGCAGGGAGACATCATTATCAGCTTATCTACTCCATTTATCCAGTAAGACAACATTTGGCAAATTTTGATACCAGAACATTCTTCTTCTTAGGTCTAGCTAGCTATAAAAAACTTACCTGTGCTTTATTACATATTTTTTTAAATCAAAATATATACCCAATACATACACCAGTATTCCTTTTTAGTTTTTCTAAGAGACATAATCTTAATATTCTGTGGGGAATTCACACTGTCATAGACTGACATTTGTTTCTTCTTTCATCATGGACTCTCTGTCCTAAGGAAGAGGATCATCACAAATACCACCTATAAGAAATTCACTAGATATCAAGTACTCTCTAAAATTTTAGTTCTATCACCTGCAAAATAGAATACTGACTTTTTGGGTATTTATGAAGATTGAGCTGAACAATGTGAAACGGTTAGTACAGAGGTAGATAGATGTCAACTACTCAGTAAATACTAACTTTATCATCACCATCGTCATCATTACCAGCGTCACTCTGCTGGACACTTTCACTCTGCATTTCTAAGTCTCTTTTACCCTTTCCTATCCTGCCTGTTGCCCTCAGAGACTGGCTTTGCATCTAGCTTCAGGTTTGCGTCCAACAACAAGGAGCTCCAGAAGGAGATTAGAGGAAGTCTACCTGTACTCTCCTCACACCCTTGAAAATAAACCTTTTTTGATTAATTCTTATTTGTGCCACATGTTTGCTAAAGGGATTCTAACTTATAAATTCATCTTTATATTATCATCTTCCTCAGAAAGTTTAACATTTATGAAGGAAAAACTGTATAGATAATTAGCTGAATTTACAAGTTTTCATCCACATACATCATTTGCAAGAAGAATCAAACGGTAAAAATTGCTTCTATTCAGACTCAGTTATCACTTAAGTCTAAATTATGATTTCAGCAGAGCATGAACAAGAGATACTTCCTGATGTTCAGCAAGGGTACCGTTTTCATAAATCTGAAAAGTGAGATTTAGTACAGGCCTTTACTCTGATAAGCATTTTCCCTTAACGGCTTCTTTTCAAGTGTCTAATAATATGGCTACTTCTATTGTTCATTTTAGGTGCTTAATAACAATGAAAAGTTGTTCTCTCGGCATCTCATTCAAAATATGGAGGTTATAAACCTTCTATTGTCTGATTTTGTGTTTGTTTGTTTTTTTTACTTTTTAGAATACTTCCATTTGTTCTAACTTTTTTCTAAAAACATTTACTTATTGGTACAATTATCTATATCCTATCTATCTCATATTAAAAAAATGATCCTGGGTAAAGAATCAAGAGATTTCATTTCCAGCTCAGACTGGTCTAGTTTGCTGCCCACGACTACACAGGTGTGTTCCCTAGGTAGCTTCCCTACCATGCTGTGCCTTGCTGTCCTAATTTGTTGTGAAGGGATATTTTGACATGCCTTCCTCCTTGGACTATTTTAAATTTATTATGAGTCAATGGAGATCAAAGGATTTTGAAATGTTACAAATGTCAGGACTTTAGAATAGATATGTCATTTATCACATAAACCTTCTCTACTTTATTGGTGTGAAAAAAACAACTCTTAATACTTTCTATTTAGTAGCACATTTGTGCAATTTCATACACCTCAATAGGACAAAGAAAGGACTCAAACACATGTAACCTGATGGAATTTTTGTGGGACCTTCTTGGTCCATCTCTAAAGAGAATTTTGCTCAGAATTATCCCTTACAACTCAAGTTCTAGGGTAAATTTTAATTACTGTTTCTGGTTTCTCACTGTTTCCAAGAGAAAACAAGAGAGTATACACTAGACCAGCCTGAAACATCAGAAAATTTTTAATAATTCATAGTAATAATTCATAATTAATAATTCAATGGAAATAAGCCAAGACTATTTCTCTTCAATTGTTCTAGTTGAATCTACAACTGAGGGTATAATGTATTCCAATAAACAGAATCAGAGAAAATACCCAAAGATAAATGTGCCCAGTTTTAGCTCTGGTGGGAACATAAGAGTTAATTCATATAGAAGATGAATATGCATAAAGTGTAACAACATATATTGGGGTTCAAATCATCACAAATATGTGCTATTGACCTCTATATGCCATGTTTTCTTCATTCAAAATAAGAGCAATCATTAGGGCTATGAAGAAAACAAATGGGGGTGATGTGATCAACAGTGTCTAGCTAGAGGCATTAATTAAGATTGGGTGGCAGTCAAGAAGGCTTCTTTAAGGAAGAGCCATTTGACTTGAGACATGTATGAAAAAGACAGAGCCAACCAAGGGAAGATCTGGAGGCAGATGATTTCAGGCAGAGGGAATACACCCCTGTCCCCTCAAAAATTATGAAAAACATGGAGGCAGCAACAAACTTAGTTTGGCTGAGCAGAGAAGGTTAGTATGAATTAAGTAGAAAGAGCATACTATAGAAAAAACGTAGGCAAAGAAAAACTAATGGAAGGCCTTGTGAACCGAGGTAACGGCTTTGCATTTTAAGTACAAAGGTAAGCATTTAAAATGTTTGAAAGAGGTAAATGGCATCCATCCATTCAATCAGTATTTATTTAGCACCATCAGTATTTCAGGCACTGACCAAGGCTGAGGGTTTTCTGACTACAAAAATCCCTACCCTGACTATGGAAGGCCTTCCAATTGCTGTGGAGAGAATCATTACAATATTTACAGTATTGGAAGCTATTGGGAGCCTAGAATAGTAATTCAGTCAAAAGACAGATGATGGCGATTTGACTAGGGGAGGGATTTGGGCAATAATTCTTATTTATATCATAGGTTTCCTGTGGGTATTAGATCATGTAACATTATGCTGTCATATAGCAAATACTCAAAAAATTATAAATATTAGTGTTTCATAGCAGAAGGGATCATTCCAAATTTCACTGATTCTTTTGGAACCGTTCTTTGAATAGAAGTGGCAAATAACTGACTACTTATTAACAGTAACTGACATGGCTAAGACATGGGTATGAATTGACAAAAGATAATCTTCACACACGAACTGTGATCTCTGAGCACTATTTTTCTTTGACTTAGGGAATATGATAGGATAGAGGAATCAGAAAGGATGTAAGGACTAGAGTGATGTGATTCATAAAGGCACCCCAAAGTATATTAATGTGTATCTTTAACACAATCGATTCCAAGTTGTTTTAATAAAATGCATTTTTTTCCTTTTCTATGTTTAGTTGATATAGATACATATGTGCATACCTATACATAGAAGTGTATGTGTTGTGTTTATTCTGCTTAACCATTTCCAATAAGTTGCAGATCCTACCTACCCACCTCCAAGATGCTTCAGCATAGATACCCTAATAGAGCCATACTCCCCAATAACCAAATACCAGTATCAAAAAAAAATCACTAATATCACTAACACATAGCCCATATTAAATTTTTCCCTATTACCCCAAAAAGTAACTTTATAGCATTTTTTTAAAATCCAAGATACAGTTAAATTTTCACATGGCATTTTTTGGTTAAAATTTTTAGCTTATACTAATGATTATTGTTAAAAAGATTATTACATTGAAGTATGCAAAAATGCTGATTTTAAAACTATCATTCCTTCTACACTTATTTGTTTTTAAAAAATTATCTATTTTAAGCTAAGAAACATAGCAAAATATATTTTCAATGTTGATACACTCTAAAATGAGTAAGTTTGATTTTTTTAAGCAAAAAAGGAGCATCTGTGCTGAGAATCGGTTTTGCTTTCTAGGTACATCTTTTCCCTTTCCATCTGAGGTAACAAAACCTCAATTTTCTTTTATAGGAGCCACATAATCCTTTCATGTGGCTTGAGAAGAAGGGGCATTTCTCTCTCCTCAACCTGAGGGTAGAGACATGACTAATGCCTAAGGAATCAGAACATTTTATTCCCTTGGCCACAGGACAAGGAAGGGCACATGACTCAGGTCAGGTAAGTCGATATCAATTCTAGGATTTCACTGGAGCATTATAAAGGAGATGTTCTTTCTCTGGCATTGTATGTAGAATGATTAAATCTGGAATTTCATAATTAATGCATGAAAACAGCTGGCCTGGAAAAGAGTCAAAGGAAAGCAGGTGCAAGGCAAGATATGGGCAAAGAAAAGTTGACTGTTGAGGTCCTCAATGAGGACCATGGACCCAGCCAACACTGGAACTGGTTATCTCTGAATCTTCAGCCACGTTAACCAGTAAATCAATACCCTTTTCAGTAAAAACCACACTGAGTTGAGTTTCTGTCTTTTGCAACTGAATTGTCCTAGTTAGTAACACTTCTTAAGCTTTATCAAGTTTAGATGAGAATAGACCTTTGGTTCAATCTCCTCCATTCACAGGTCAAGGAGCTTAAGTCCAGAATAGTCCTGAAAATTGAGAGATTGAACAGCTTGCTCATTGAAAAACTACAACTAAAAACCAGGTTTTCATACTTTTTGTTTAGCACGATGTTTTACTTCTTGCAATTTGACTTCAAGGTGTATTCAGTGTATGAACCATAAAAGTACGCACTGATTAGCTAGATTTTGCTTTTCTTTATGTGAACAAATTAAATAAACCAGGTAACAAAATATTCTCCTAAAAACAGATCTAGTGTTTTATTTGAGCTTAATAATTCCTGTAATCACCGGAGTCTTTAATATCTTAGTGACAGACAACTTTAAAGTCCTCCAACCAGGAATGCCATGGATGCCATTGGATTTCCTTAGAGTGAAATCACTTTATAAGAAAATTACTACCTCACTACTATTTTCCATGACTGCTGTCTGCAAATATATTCTGTTCTACAGGGAATTGTAACTTAATGAAAATTCATCTTATTAGCTATTAATTATATAAATGATCCAGATATTTGCTGTTTTAAGAAAAACTGGTGAACATTTAAAAGTTCCATGTAATACTGTTCAAAAAGCATTTGTGATGATTACAGTTTTAATTCCTCAAATATATTGTCTTTTCTCCCCCATAGGTCACTTTTTGAAACATAGATTTTATGCATCTTGAAGTCATTTTCTTTTGTTAATTTTCCAAAGAACAGTGCAAAAAAAATAATACTTGGAAATACACATATAAAATCTAGCAATCTAGAAATCCAGTATTTATGTCAGACTCAAAAAATAATACCATTCCTTTCTAGCTGCACTAGGGAACAATATAAAAATGGCCATTTATTTTGTTTTGTCATTTTCCTGAGCAGGCTACCCACAGGGTACTTCAACAGTTGATTTTCTCTTTTGCCATCTCTCTAGGTTAACAACAAAAATATATTTAGCTACCAAGAAACTAAATAGGTTATTTATGTTTCATTTGTCAAATCTGTATTTTCCAAATATCCCCTGAGCCAGATTTGAGGAGGAGGTGAAGCCACGGTGCGGGATATTTCATACATATTTAATTCACAATTCTAAAGAGGTACAATTCTTTCCCCTTTCCCCCCATTAGTTGTGCTGGGCCTCTACAATGTCAGCAATAAGGGCATCATTGTGCTTTGAATTGATTCTGTTGAATCCACAGGGTCCAATGGACAAGCTGAATGTGGCATATTGGCTCATCCACATAACAGGAAGTCTCCACCTTTCTGCCTGCTGCTCTCTCATTATGAAATCACACTACAGATGCAGTATCTACATGGATGACAGGTCACTAGAATAAGACCTGACCCACTCTTTTTTATCTTAGGTTTATTCATCATTTCTAAAAGCTGACAAGAACATCTTCATCTGCCAGAAAACTATTATTGGAATATCTGAAGAATAATAAACTCAGCTTAATTGGATGCTTTTCTGTTACAGGAGTACTCAATGAGCAATAACTCCATGTCGAGTTCATTTCTTCCCTGCTTTCAATATAAGCCAACTTCTCTACCTGTTACCATAATACTGCCTTCTTTCCCTTATTTCTAGTCTCAGTTTGATATTACAATATTCATCAACTACAGGAAAGGAAAAGGAAGAAGTTGATGCTTTCTTTCTGATTAGTAACATTTTAACCACATGTTGATGCATTAAAGAAAATGGGAATTCTGAGAATGCAAACGGTACCACACTAAAAAAAACAAAAAACAAAAAAACAAAAAACAGCTACCCACAAATAAAAATGCATGTGGTTCAATGATGGCAATATATTGGGCTAAGCACCCTAATAATGCTCCCATTGAGAACTTAAAATGTCCGGAATAAAATGTTTTTAAAGCTTATTTTTAAGTGCATTTACTCATCTTCAAGAATAAAAAGAGTCCCCCGAGACCAAAATCTTAGTAAAAACAGAACCCACAGAGGTAAAGAGAGCCCTGAAGTTGGCCTTTGATTTTTAGAGTTCTTGCCAATTCCTATTGGTTTTTAGCTTCCCTGCTTTATGAGTGGGAGTGAAGAGTTTCAAGTGCAAAGAGACTTAGTTTAGGAACCTCCTGAAGTGGAGAGTCTAAAAGACCATCACCACATTTAATTGGCACCCTAAAAAACCTGTCAGTTTAATGGAATGACCAGAAAGAAATCCATGTCTTTCCTTAAGGTGGAAATATGAAAAAAACCTGTCTCAAATCTTAGCAGTGGGTTAGGAAAAACAAAAACAAAGCCTCCTCTCAAAATACAAAACCATAGCTAGCCCTTATGATGGTAGACAGCAATAACCTTTAATCCCAGAATTTAATTCAAGTTGATCCCAGAGGGGTAATACTCTGAAGTGCTTGTCAAAAATAGTAGAAAATACATTCTAGAACACCAACTTTTGACTCAGGTGTCTAAAGATCCCAACAAATAAACTTTCCAGAAATATAAGCACAGTAAATAATCACAACACTCATAAGGAAATAAGCCAAGAGCAAAAAACCAGTGGAAACCACAGCCATTAGAATCAAAACTGTAAAAATTCAAATATTAGATTCATCACATAATGAAAAACTATTGTTTCAAATGTTCCAGGAAATAGGAGCCTGATAGTAAGAATAAGCAGTAAGAGTGTATAAGATCTCCAAACCAGCTTTGAAAAGAAACAAAAAAAAATAGAAATGAAAGTTATGATAATTTATATTAAAGCTCAATTAGCATATTAGATGTGAGATTGCAGAAACCCAAGGAAAATGTTAGGAAACTCTAAGTCTAATCTAAGAAATTACCCAAAAGTCAGCATAGAAAAGCAAAAAAATGAAAAATATGAAAGAGACATAAAGGTTAGAGTAAGAAGGTCTATAAAACATCTAATCAAAATTTTAGAATAAAATGAGATAATGGCTAATAACTTTCTGGAACTTATTTTTTTAAAAGCCAAAATTTATACTCAAAGTAACAAAGAGTAATAAATTTAAAAACCACCAAACATACTGTTATGAAATCTCAAAACATCAACAAAAAACCACAAAGCATTTTTATGACAAATATCAATATTAGAACAAAAAAGGTGGTATAACCACAGTGAATAAAAAGGCTATTATCAACAACTGTGAATCAACAAATATAAAAACTGAGTTGAAATGGAAACGCTGCATGCAAAATACATAAATACAGCATTAACAAAATAAATGAATATAAAACTTGAATGACCAATGTTAATATATACATATAACACTATGACAAAAATCAACAACAACGTAAAAATTGGCTCTAAAAGAGAAAGGAGCCCTATTTCAGTTAATTCTGCTTTCCTCCCACAAATATGCCAGCATACAATAAACACCATGTATTCTTTGTTATCTAACCCAGCCTCATGTCTCTGCACCCAGCATTACACGTAGACTGGGCTCTAGTCAAGATGAACTACTTACAGTCTGCAAATTCCAAGCCATTCTTTGCTCCCGGTCCAGAGCTGAGCTCTTGTTTCTATCTGAATTCTCCCTTTCCTCTTATACCCCTTCTTCCTCCTTCAGGGAATTTCTGCTCATTGTTCATGATGTAATTCAGGTGTTGCATACTCCAGACGGCCTCTGTAACTTTCCCCACCTGATCCCATCTTGAGTAAAGGGCTCTCCAGGTGTTTCCATAATGAAATGAATTGTCTATTTCTTGGCGCCTCTGCCAGCAGACTGAGAGCTTCTGAGGAGAGTAACTGTGATGTTTGATCTTTTGATTCCAGATTCTCCTTCAAGACCTAGCACAGTACTTAAATGTGATAGTTTATGTCAAGGTATTCTACAATTCCTTGCTGGGTGAATGCAATTTATCTTGATAGTATTTTAGACGGGCATTTAGAAATTCATCCATCTTATAACTTTTGTTAACAATTTTCTGCTTGATTTCTCTGTAATTTTTTGGTGAGGAAAGAATATGTCCACATCAGAAATGAATGTTGAGTCTGATTAGTGACCTAGTGTAAATGTAACATTTGGCTTTGTGGCTTTTACATCAGTGTCTTATGAGTGTGGTAAGAATGGTAAGAGTCATTTTCTTGATCCAGTTCCTAAGAGAAGATCCAGAATGATAGTAAACTGACCAAGATATAAGCCACCAGTTGAGGGTTTGGGTAATCAGTTACATAGCCTTTCCTTACATAAGTCTCTGCACCTGGAGTCCCTTCCTTCCAAAGAAGTCCTCACAGCACTCTTTAATATATATATTTTTTAAGATTTTATTTCTTTATTTGACAGAGAAAGAGAGAGTGCACAAACAGGGGAAGGTGCAGCGGGAGAGGGAGAAGCAGGTTCCCTGTTGAGCAGGGAGCCCGGCATGGGACTCGATCCCAGCACCCCAGGATCCTGACCAGAGCCTAAGGCAGACGCTTAACTGACTGAGCCACCCAGGTGCCCCCTTACAGCACTCTTTAAACTAAACAGGAAGTAACATGAGAAAAATTTAGGCTTCTTCTTCATATTGCAAGTATTTATATTCTACTTGATTTGAGGCAGCTCACGAGAGGATAAAGGCAGATTTCAGTGTAGGTAAACTTGAACTCATTTTGACTCTGACACAAAAAATTATCTGGGTATCCTTGGAGAAGTTTTATAGGCTTTTAAAGCATGTTTTTCATTTTTAAATTAGATAATAATCTCTACTTCACTTAGTGTGGGAATTCCCAACAAACACTGGGCCCACTGCCTTGTACCCAACAGGCCCTTGGTTGGTTCACTATCCTGAGACATGAACATGCTACAGCCTCTTAAAATAATCGAAGTGCACAAAATTCTTCCTTGCTTAATTATAAGCTTCTTGAGAACAAGTCCTCCACCATGCTAACTGTGCGTAGTACATTACCATGCACATAAAAGCACAATAGATTTTGGTGATTTGGTGAATTCCCATACTTAAATCATCTTTTCCAAATACATATATGCAGGAACTTGCTTTTTAACAACCTGAATTTAGTTTCTGTGATTTGGAGTCTTAGTGAATATCAAAGAAGCTTTTGATGGCCCGGAGCTACATTTCAGAATTAAGTTCACCTCAGATTTCACATGGCTGGTGTAACTTCTTGACCTTCTGACTTGCACATACACATCCTCCATCTATCACTTCTGCTGACACTGGTCAAGTGCAGAACTCCAGACGTCTCTTGCCCTCCAAGATATCTGCTGGTCTGCCTCATCTTCCTCCCTATTTTTCTCTCAATCCATTTCTGTCTTCTCCTCATAAATGAAATATTCAGTGTTATCTACACAAAATATTCTCTTCTACATACCCTTGGGTGTGCTGTTTCTCAATTTGAACTGCTATTTCTCCATTTCTTTGCCTGGAAAAGAAAAATCCCTATTCATGCTTCACATCCTGGCTAAAGTGTTTCCTTTCCTAGGAAGTGTTTTCTGACTATTCTTGGCAGTTTCCCAAATTCCTTCTGGGCCTCATAGTATTCTATATTGTTTTATTGATTTGGATCTATTTAAATGTAATTATCAGTTTCTACATCTATGTTACTGTATCCTTGTAGATAGTAAACATATCTTATTCTTCTCAGTAGCCTCTGGATCTAGCACCCTTGACTTATAGCATTGTTCAAAAAATATTGAAGAAAAAAAATGGATTACTCTGCCAGACATGAAGGTTTCCACTGATCCACCTCAGCATCCTCACTTCTCAGGTCTTGGTCAGATGCAAAATTTTATTACTATTCTTATTCTTGTACATCTGCAGAGTCCTTGTCTTCTTGTTTTCTCTGATCACCTCCCGAAAGCCTTTAGTCTGTACTCCCTCAGTACTTATCTCACCTTATCCCTCTATCCTACAGCCACATAGAGTCCCATAATGCCTCCAGGTATGTTATTTTATTACATTAATCATCAAAACTCTCTCATCTTTAGCTTTGCCAAAAAAAAAAAAAAGTTATGTAGGCAATTTGTAAGCAGAGCAAACATCCAAAGTTCATTTCTCTGAGCATGCACAATATCTTCTTCTGGGTGCCAGAAGCCTTAGTGTCTTAGGTCACAGTGTTTCTCCCCATCTGTGTGTGTTATAGAGTCCTTGCTTATCCACTCCTAAAAAAACCAAGGCTCTGTTGGAGATCTTTAAGCTTTGGTTGCACACTGAGCCTTTAATTGTACTGAAGACTGCAGTGCAGCTTCACACATGGATGGGGAGCTTTCCACACCAGGACAGATGCAAACAAAGAGAATATTAAAACATAAAAGCAATTCAACCTACTTATGATTTCCTGTATTGCCCCAGTGATTGCTAATTATCAGAAGTTTTGTGTGTGTGGAGAAGTCTTCTCTTTAGCAGGCTTGCTCCCTGTTTTCCATCCTGTGTAATGTGGCATTTCATATGTGGCACTCATTCAGGTCAGAGATAATCCATGGATCCCACATTCCTGAGTTGTCTTGCTCACACGGGTAGGACAGGGAAAATCTACATTCATATCCAAATAGGTCACCTTGAGATGGTGGATAAGAAATGGGAAAAAGGATAGGGGAACAAAGACTGAAAAGTTCCAACCTGGAGGGCTGTTTATCATCATTTCCTTTAGTTGGTTTTCTGTCTCTTTTCCTTCATGGTTTTCTGGATTGATTACCACCAGGGAGCCACTTTCTTTATACCAGGGAGAATGGTCTGGGATGTACAGTTGTTCTCAGGGAAAGGTTTGTTTTAGAGAGCCAAAAACCATAAGATACCTTGGAACAAACCTAACCAAAGAGGTAAAGGATCTATACTCTAGGAACTACAGAACACTCATGAAAGAAATTGATGAAGACACAAAAAGATGGAAAAACTTTCCATGCTCATGGATCAGAAGAATAAACATTGTTAAAATGTTTGTACTGCCCAGAGCAATCTATACTTTCAAAATACCAATCAAAATACCAATGGCATTTTTCAAAGTGCGGGAACAAACAATCTTAAAATTTGTATGGAATCAGAAAAGACCCTGAATCACCAAGGAAATGTTGAAAAAGAAAAACAAAGCTGGGGGCATCATGTTGCCTGATTTCAACCTATATTACAAAGCTGTGATCACAAAGACAGCATGGTACTGGCACAAAAACAGACACATAGACCAATGGACCAGAACAGAGAGCCCAGATATGGACCCTCAACTCTATAGTCAAATAATCTTCAACAAAGCAGGAAAAAATATGCAATGGAAAAAAGACAGTCTCTTCAATAAACGGTGCTAGGAAAATTGGACAGCTATATACATAAGAATGAAACTCGACCATTCTCTCACACCATACACAAAGATAAACTCAAAATGGATGAAAGACCTCAATGTGAGACAGGAATCCATCAAAATCCTAGAGAAGAATATAGGCAGTAACCTCTTTGACATCGGCCACAACAACTTCTTTCAACACACGTCTCCAAAGGCAAGGGAAACAAAAGCGAAAATGAACTTTTGGGACTTCATCAAGATAAAAAGCTTCTGCCAAACAAAAGAAACAGCCAACAAAACAAAGAGGCAACCCACAGAATGGGAGAAGATTTCTGCAAATGACACTACAGACAAAGGGCTGATATCCAAGATCTATAAAGAACTTACCAAACTAAACACCCAAAAAACAAATAATCAAGTCAAAAAATGGGCAGAAAACATGGACACTTCCCCAAAGAAGACATACAAATGGCTAACAGACACATGAAAAAATGTTCACTATCATTAGCCATCAGGGAAATTCAAATCAAAACCACATTGAGATACCACCTTACACCAGTTAGAATGGCAAAAATGGACAAGGCAAGAAACAACAAATGTTGGAGAGGTTGTGGAGAAAGGGGAACCCTCTTACACTGTTGGTGGGAATGCAAGTTGGTACAGCCACTTTGGAGAACAGTGTGGAGGTGCCTCAAAAAGTTAAAAATAGAGCTACCCTATGACCCAGCAATTGCATTCCTGGGTATTTACCCCAAAGACACAGATGTAGTGGGAAAAAGGGCCATATGCACCCCAATGTTCATAGCAGCAACGTCCACAATAGCCAAACTGTGGAAAGAGCCAAGAGGCCCTTCAACAGACAAATGGATAAAGAAGATGTGGTCCATATATACAATGGAATATTACTCAGCCATCAGAAAGGATGAATACCCGGGTGCCTGGGTGGCTCAGTTGGTTAAGCGACTGCCTTCGGCTCAGGTCATGATCCTGGAGTCCCGGGATCGAGTCCCACATCGGGCTCCCTGCTCAGCAGGGAGTCTGCTTCTCCCTCTGACTCTCCTCCCTCTCATGCTGTCTCTCATTCTCTCTCTCTCAAATAAATAAATAAAATCTTTAAAAAAAAAAAAAAGAAAGGATGAATACCCAACTTTTACAGCAACGTGGATGGGACTGGAGGAGATTATGCTAAATGAAATAAGTCAGGCAGAGAAAGTCAATTATCATATGGTTTCACTTATTTGTGGAACATAAGGAACAGCATGGAGGACATTAGGAGAAGGAAGGGAAAAATGCAGGGTGGGGGGGAATTGGAGGGAGAGATGAACCATGAGAGACTATGGACTCCGAGAAACAAACTGAGGGTTTTAGAGGGGAGGGGGTTGGGGAATACATTAGCCCAGTGATGGGTCTTAAGGAGGGCACATATTGCATGGAGCACTGGGTGTTATATGCAAACAATGAATCATGGAACATTACATCAAAAACTAATGATGTACTGTATGGTGACTACCATAAATAATAAAAAATATATATATATAAAAAAATAGAGGGGGTGGTGTGGTAGGAGGAAACAGGTAAATTTTAGAGGCACCAGAAAGGCCTTCCTGCTACCAGAATGACTTCCTCCTTTTTATTATTGGTGAAAAATGTTTTATTCCATAATGGAAAATTTCCTAAAGTGGAACTATCAGAAAGAAACAAGTGATATAATAAATTCATACTGTCTAGGGGCACCTGGATGGGTGTCAGTTAAGCATTTGACTCTTGATTTTGGCTCAGGTCATGATCTCAGCGTCCTGAGATCCACCCCTTGCATCAGGCTCTGCACTGGGCATGGAGCCTGCCTGGGTTTCTCTGTATCCCACTGCCCCTTCCCTTGTTCACTTCTCTCTCTCTCTAAAAAATAAAAAACAAATTCATACTGTCTAATGTAATAGTTGCTGACAGAGCCTTTTTTCAGATTCTAAAGAGATGGAAGATATACAATGATAGGTATGAGAGGATCAAGAGAAAGAAAATATTTTCCAGAGAAGGGGCTCCAAAAATTAACCAAATCACTGTGCTGAGAGTCAGCTGACCAGGGGAAATTTTCAAGGATCTTCAGGACACCATTTTCCTCGTTACAGAAATCAAAGGATTAAAAGCAACTTTTTAAAATGTTTTAAGCATTATTTTTCTCTTAGAGAAATAAATATAAAAGGAAAGAGCTTTTTCTTTTTCTCCTGTAACATTAGTTTCCCACAACCCAATGTCTAGAGTAAGAAGAAATAAATTTTAGTTGCAGTTAGAACTTCAGAATGATACACAAAGAAACATTGCTAAACATGATCATTGAATGTTCCACCGAAAAAGTGCAAAATTCTGGAATTTCTTCAATAGAAAATGTTAAGAGCACAATACATTCTCAGTTGATGAGGTTCTTTATGGGAAAAACTGCACAAAGACAGGAAGAGAAATCCAGTGATTTACAATTACTTTTCTGACTCAGTAAAATATAACTTGAAAACCTCTACCTCAGTGCTTTCTTAACTATAAAAAAGAATTAAAATTCTCCTTTCCAACCCCCAATTTCCCCCTCCTTCATTCTGGGGAGATGAACCATGAGAGACGATGGACTCTGAGAAACAAACTGAGGGTTCTAGAGGGGAGGGGGTTGGGGGGATGGGTTAGCCTGGTGAAGGGTATTAAAGAGGGCACATTCTGCGTAGAGCACTGGGTGTTATGCACAAACAATGAATCATGGAACACTACATCAGAAACTAATGATGAAATGTATGGTGATTAACATAATAATAAAAAATGAAAAAAAACTAATGATGTAATGTATGGTGATTAACATAACATAATAAAAAAAATTCTCCTTTCCTTTGTTTCAAATTTTGTATTTTCAAGACTTTTCTTATATTCTACTTTTTTATTATGAAGCTCACTGTAATGACTTTCTGTGCAGTTATACTCAGATTTTAGGGTATAAAAGAAAGAAGTGAGAAATAAAGACTAATGGTTGCCTCCCTGATTCCTCTCAGCTGCTTGGAAGAGTAGAGAGGAATATTCTAGATCTATATCCTAATTAAGACTGGAGGTTTTTAAAGATCTTCTAAATAAAAATCTCCAAAAAGTTGACAGAAGGTTGATTAATGTAATTAGGCCAACACTATTTGATAATTGTTGATAATCAGAGTTGGGCTCCTACCTTCCCAGAGAGAATGGGAGACTGGAGTGTTATCTTTCTTGGTGATTACAGTTCAAAGCGATGGCTCAGGTCCTTGTGAACATTCCTGAATTGTAGACGATTTATATCTCAGTGGGGCAGAATTTATAGTTTCAAGTTTTCTAAAGTGAATGTTTTTGTTGTTGTTTTGTTTTGTTTTTTTAAAGGAAGGTCAAGGGCTTAAATTCAGGATGAAACCTGAGGGTCAAACTGAGGGAAACAAGGCCATCTTGGTCACTCTTGCTTCCCTCTTGCCTCTCTTTTCTGACAAGGATACAACTCTACCCACCTGAGAGAGACTCCTGGGTTCCTCTCCATTTTTAAGTCTCAAGCTTTAGAGTTGTGACCTGGAGCTTCCCACTGCGATTTCCCAGCTCCCATTAATTCTCCTTAGCAGAGAAAATTTCCAAAAGTGGATTTTGCCTACTCAAGAGTGACGATGAATAATCACTGTTAATGATGAGTGCTTTACCAGCAGATCTTTAACCTCCATACAGTTGAGTAAATTAAACTTGGAGAGTTTCTAATGAAGAAAATTTGAAAGCTAATGTATTATATGCTGCCTTAAACTGCTGATTCGGTGACAACAGCAGACGATCATTCCCTGCTGGTGCTATTCAGTGTCTGCGGTAAGATATAGACCATGCTCTTCATATAATCACCCTAACATCTAGAATAAATGGAGGATATTTTAATGATAACAGATGTAACTTTTATTGCAGCCCCTTCAGAGGAGTTTAAAAATTTTGAGATTACAAGAAAATAATTTTTAAACAGTTACCTAATAGTCTTGAAGGGTGACAGGTTGGAGGCAGTAGGTTCAAATGCTGACTTGCTGCTGACAGAATCAGGGAAAATTATCAAGTTATTATAAACCATCTAGGCAACTATGATTGTTCAGGAGACCTCAGTGAGCCAAGAACAGTCCAATTTTTCAAAACATCTTAATGCTTTTCTCCTTTCACTGGAGGTTTCTTTTTTGCAGAAAAGTAATAAAATGATTATAATTTGAGATTGAGATGAATTATCAGTTCATCAGAGTGTATGTTTAATGTGATATACTTGCACTAATGGTATGTGCTTTCTAATTAGGGAGCTATTCTCAAGGCAGGAAAAAATTCATTTTCTCAATAAAAATATTTTTCACCCAAGATATGGTGCCTTAAAAAACTTAATGAGCTCTGAGGCTGACATCACAGCAATTAAAATATGAGTGAAAAAAATAAGTCTTGTTGAGCAATCTGGATGATTGGAGATATTTCCCTTATCATATGGAACACAGGTCACATTTTATATTATTTGCAAGAATCTGCAATTTACCTCAAGGGAAAAGAAAGCTAATTTTCATAAAGTGACAATGGATTCTCTATCTCTGGCTGATATACAAATATTGTATTCACTTAGGAAGTGAATATTTCTTGCAGTGGGTTAATAGGGGTTTTGCAGAAGTCTGGTGAATTATGAGGAGGCAATCTCACAATTTAGAGTGTAAGTGATTATGCCTATTTAGTGATTAATGGGGCAGAATTGACCTTTTCCAAAAATGGGCAATATGATTTTTGAATCAGTAAGCTTTTCTTAGTGAATGATTTCACTTGAGTTTGAGAAAAATTAGGTAAGCACATTGACTTTCCACATGTCAATCCCATAAACATTTATTAAATACTGCTATGTAGATGGCACCTAACTAGAGATAAATACACAAGGTGGGTAGCAGGCTAAAGAATTTGGATTTAATCCTAAAATGAAGCTCTTGATTATCCCGAATTCTATAACTTGCTTCTTGCTCAGCTGTCCACATTTCTGTAAATGTCACCACATTCATCCACATGGTCACTCAAGTCCAAAACTGCAGAGTTGTCCTTAATCAATAATTGTCCTTAATTCCTCCCGATCCTTCATTCTTCTATACCCAATCTATCAGCAAGACTAATTGGCAGTGCCCTCATAACATATCCTGAATCTGTCCAGTTTTCTCCAGTGCCACTATCACCAGCCTGATCCACACTATCATCATTTCTAATCCAGATTACACCAAGAATTTCTTCACAGATCTCCCTGCTCCTGTTCTTGTCCATTGCTTTATAATCCATTCTCCACCCAACAGTCACAGTGATTGTTTTACAGGCATAAATCAGATCATGCCACTATCCTGCTTAATATCTTCTAAATTTCCCCCCTTTGCTTTAAAAGAAAATCTAATCTTTTTCTCAGGGTCCGCATTATCCCATATAATCTGACCACTGTCTACTTCCCCAGTCTTAGATGGTACCATTCTATTATCATTTCTCAACTTTGTCCGATTCATTATGACTTTCTTTCAATTTCTGAAACATGCTAGGTGTGTTTCAGAACTTCTTCCTGGTTAGTCTTCTAGCCTAATCCACAATGTGATGTCTATCTCTCAACACTCAGTTTTTAGAGCAAATGTTTCCTTCAGAAGTAGTTATTCCCTAATGGCCTCATCTTAAATAGCCCACCCCCACGATTATATATACACACTTCAAGACACATTCCATCTCTCTTTTTTTTCATCAGAATATGAATCATTACCTCTAAAAATTTTATTTGCTTGTTTTTCTGTTTGAATTTTGTCCTTCATTAAATCACAGGATCCATAATGTCAGGGTGCTAATCTCTCTTACTCACAAATATTCTAAATGCTTAAAATACCACCTGACACATAGTAGGCATTCAATAAATATTTACTGACTAAATTAATAAACCTGGCCTCATAAAAAATAGGAATCCAAAAGGAATTATTGAGAAGTGTCATGTTAACATCAATCGGACAGCTAAAACTCCCCATAGATCTACAGATGGGAGGCAATAGGGAGGTTAAGAATCCCAGACTTTGGAGCAAGAAAAGTCTGGGTTCAAGTTCTAGTACTGACACATGCTAGCTGTTGACCTTGTAACAAGTTGTTAAACCTTCCTGAGACTCAATTTCCTTATTTGTAATATGGAGATAATAATGTTTCATTGGATCAGTCAAAATTAAAAGAACTGGTAGTATATAAAGTATTCAGCACAAAGTCTCACATTAAGATCTGGAAATTATTACAATATTACTATTATTCCACTTTTCTAATATTTCCAACATTCTTTCCTACCTTTACTATCATTAAGAAAGGTTAACAACCAGTACATAAGAATTCATTATATGCTTATTGTAGGGATGAGAATGAAGGGAGATAAATGGTAGAGAAGAAGTAAAAAGAAGGCTCTGGAAAGTCTAAACTAAAATTCCGTTTCAGAAACCATTACCAGCTTTTAGGAGCCTTTCAGGAACAGTGGATCTAATCTTTATTCAAAGGAATTTCAGATACCTCCTGAGAGGGATTGTGTGTCCTCCTGTGTCTTTTCCCTACATTGAGCAAAGCGCTGTGCCATCAAATTTCTCTTACAATGCTATCAACTTACTGTGTGGGGATGGTGAGGTAGTTATCAAGATAGGGGTGAAAGAGATAATGACAGTACACTATGGTAAGACCATGATGGCTCCCCAACACAGACAGAGGTTCATGTGGAAACAATGAATTGAAAAAACATATAAATATATAATATATAATACATGTATATATAATGTATACTATGTGTGTGTATATATATATATGTATGTATTAAAAGGCAGACCAAAAGCTTTGTGTTTTCTATTGGAAACAGTTCCAATTTTTAATCTGATAAGAGGTTACCAAAAATCATAACCATTAGTTAATGATACAAAATACAGATTTAATGGTGGTAAATTGTTCAGTTGGTGATTTCTCACTACCAACTTGCCAATACCATTCCTCTAGATAGGGGATCTATAACCTGACAGTGATGGAGGACAAGGGCACTCGAAGCTTAGCTCCTTCAGTGCTGGTTGCCATGGCTACAACCTCGAGAAACCTTTATTTCACAACTAGGCAAAGTCTGCAGCTTTTGAATCAAAATTAGTTTATTCATTTTCATTTGAGTCAGATCTAACCAAATCCTTACATGCCTTGTTTGAAATAACAGTTTTGCTTTTTGTATAACAATATTTTTTATTAAATAAAAACAACTCCCTCACCACCACTCTGCTTCACCTCCAAGAATGTTTTATGATGCCAGGTCCCAGGAACTGAAGAAATACATCATTATATGACTTGTAAGGTCTGAATTGCCTAAAATAGAAACAATTTTCAAACCAACCTAGATGTAGGTTACTGTATCAAAGAACAAATTTTATATAGATTATTCAAAAAATACAGATTTTGCTTTTATGTCTACATTGAAAAATAAATCAATATTTTTATATATTTTATAATATATAAATATAATATATTGTATATTTCATATATTTTTATAATAAATATTTTTTCCCTCAGAAGACCTAAAGAACCTTTTAAATTCTAATCAAAGAAAAACTTTTTAACATCAATCATTTTGTCTCTCTTTGGGCAGACAAGAGACTAACCAGGATAGAAAAATGATTTTTAATTATCCATAAAATTACAAATAAGCATAGGAAATCTAATATTGCCAGCCCTCAGCCCTTACCCAGTACCATTGCTGTCCCACCAGTTTAAAGTGCCATGACTTTGTTAATCTAATGTGCAAATAAAATTAGTAAGTCTCTAAGATATTCTCAAACTATCTTTCTTACTACAGCAGGAAGAGGAGATATACTGATATTTTTAAAGCCAAAAATCTATGCATCTATTTATTCCTTCATATATTTAACACCTTTTTATTAGTTACTGACTATGTGCCAGCTACTAACCAGAGTCCTGGATATATACATATTTTTTCCTAAAGGAACATATAGATCTATTATAAAAATTGAAATTACTGATTACTAATTTAATTCATTTATGGCCATAGAACATACTTATAGTCTTAAAATTACTGAGGATGTTAAATAACTTATTTGTATGGATTTTATCTATCAGTTTTTATCACATTATAAAATCTGAGAAGCCCCATGCATGCACAAATATGGTTGCTCTTTCTCCTATTTGTATTTGTCTTAAATATAGTATTTCTTCCTTTTTTTTAAACTATGGGATTTCCAAGTCACAAAAGAAAACTTAAATCTTTTTTTTTTAAGTAAATGAAGAGATGTCTTGTCTGTGAAGATGCTCCCTGACCAATTTCAATACTTTAATGAATAATAGATAAATTTCATTTCCTCTTGATCCTCTTTCTACATGGCAGCCAAAATGATCTTGCAAAAACCCAAAACTAATCATGTCACTTCTTAACTAAAATACTTGAACAGGCCTCCATTGTCCTCCAGATAATGTCCAAATTATTATATATTTTTGAACAGCTTTACACCAGCCCCTGCTTACCTTTCAAACTTTGTTTCTCTACACTATGTTTTATAGTGCCCCCCTTTGCTGCGCTGCTGTCTCCAACACACACAACCAAGTACTCTGGATTCTAATCAAATCAGCTCACTTGCAAATCCCTAAAAGGACCATGCTCTCCCCCTATATCTGAGAAGGGTTAATTTATTCTTAATCTTGTCCTTACCCTCTCATACTTTTAAAATAGGTATCAGCTAGCTTCTTAAGGTCATTGTCACTTTATATCCCCAGCACTTAACCCAAAGTCTGGCAATAACTGGTGAAAACAGCTGTGGTAAAAAGGCAGAATGCTTCACTTCTTACTAAGTCAAGGTTGAATGGTGGCAAATGTAACTTGTTATTATAGTCATCATTAAACAATTGTTCTATAGAGTGCCAAGTTAGAAGACATATACCCAGCATTGCTAAGCTAAATAATAAATGAGCACAGAAGCACCAATAAATAACAGTAAGAAACTCTAACTATTTGGATACCTGCTGGAAGTCTGCTTTATGAAAGCAGAGCATTTGCCAAGTTATTGAGTATAAAAGATAACTCAAGTCACAGAGGTGAGAAGAGAGCCATAGGTAGACAGAATCAAGAGTGTTCCTGCTTAATGTAATTGAAGCCATGTAAAATGGAATCAACTTCTCTCTAGTGAACTTCATCCAAATTCTATTATCGCAACTTAGGACAGTATAAATCTCCTATTTTCTATTCATGAATTTACTTCACCAGTTTCCTTGTCTCTGCTCCTACCATCTTGTTTCAGTATCCACTAAAAAAAAAAAAAAAAAAAAAAATGACTTAAGTCATGCATCTTGTGACTTTAATTAAATTTACTAAAGATTTGGAGATTACAGAAGAGGTGTTAGGTCATGCTTTGCATAGCTTTCCATCTTTTCACTGATTCTCTTCTCAGGCTTCCTACACAGAATCCTGAGAAGTGTAGTCTGGCCCCCTGAAACCACTAACTGGGCAGAAATCTGGCCTTGAGCAGTTTCCTTACCGCGGCCTCTGGGAAACATAAAGAATACATTTTCTCTACCTATAATGTAAACTATCCAGTAGACTAAATAAGAGAACTCCTATCTCCTTCATCTTATAAAATGAATTCATTTCATACTTCATTTGTGCTTTCACAGTCTGTTATAAAATATTGAAACTATTACATGAGCAGAACACTTGCATGTAAAAAAATACTGAAATGAACTACATCTACATACACACACACACACACACACACACACACACACACACACATATATATATATATATATATGGGCAAATCAGAGATCTCCTTAAATAGCTTGAGTACCTTTGTGACCCTGTCCAGCCTCAAAATGAATGATATATTTTTTAAAGATTTATTTATTTATGACAGAGAGAGAGAGAGCATGAGTGAGTGCAGGGAGGGGCAGAGGGAGAGAAAGAGAGAGAAATTCCAGGAGACTCCTCTCTGAGCTTGGAGCCTGACACCAGGTTCCATCTCAAGACCCTAAGATCATGACTGAGCCAAAATCAAGAGTTGGACACTTAACCGACTGTGCCACCCTGGGGCCCCTATAATATTTTATCATGTATTTTCTTCATTATTTTGTGGTTGTCAGAAGGAAAATCCCAAAAACAAAATTCACATAAAACATTCACTGATAATGAAATACCAGGGTGATTAAACATTAATACCATATGCGTGAAATTATCTGTTTGCTTTAAAGTTATGTCTATGGAGGTAACAAATGAGAATAATTCAATAACAACCTGATAATTTATTTCATGTAGACACGTGATCTGTATCATGCTGGCCAAATTTCTCTACAAAATACATGTTCTTTTAGTTATAATTATCAGGATAATTCAGTATGCTACCTCACCTGTTTTTTTTTTAAGTATATAATCTTGCGACACTCTAGCATCTCTAACATTTCAGTGAATGAAATTTTCTTTTAAAATAGTTATTCATTCAAATAAAATAAAATGGAGCCAGTTCTGATGTTATAGTGCTTTCATGAAAGAGCCACAAATTGCCTATAGTTTATGGCTTTGTTTTCTCTGAAAGGAGTAGATTCCAGAGATATAATTTCCAACAGAACTTTTACTTGATAATTTGCTTAAAAGAAACAAGAGCATATAGCTTAATAGAAGTAAACCCTCATGCAGGTCATCAGCATGTATCACTTCTTATCTCTTTCATAGTACAGTTAATCAATACATAGCACACAGCATATAGTACAATTTCACTTAAGTGGAAGAGAAGAGACATAAAATAGGCCACCCACAAAATAACTTCAGTCACCAGAGGAATGATATAGTTCTCTGGAAATGAGAAGTACCCTGCCTTGCTAAGAGTCTTCATATCAAGAAATAGAAATTGTTAGAAAAGGAGACTTTGCAGAAAATTACTAATAGAAGCAGGGCATTTATGACAGCTACCCAGAAATCTCTATTGTGTTCTGATTTCTATAGCCATTTTTAATATTATCATTGAGACACTTCTTCCTCCTTTCTAGATTATCAACGTTTCTTAACTTCATAATCCAGTACAATCCAATAAATTATCTTTTGGCAGTATTGTATAAAATCTCACCAGGACATAAGCTCCACAAAGAAGAGATATGCTTCTGTTCTGCTCACTGATGTATCATGGGCACCAAAAACAATTCCTGATGCATACTGTTGCTTAATGTATATGTGTTGAGGAATTCCCTCCATCTACTTGTTTTCTGATTAGGCATGAGTTCAGAGAGCTTGAATTATGCTGTGTCTGGGATCCTTTTTTTTTTTTTCTTCCAAGGAGTCTATTAACTATTTATTTACCTTGAATTTCATGTCTTAAAGGATTTGATCTCCCAACTGGCATATACTGAATAATAACTTTCCCACATATGTAAATGTGTGTGTGTGTATGTTTTAAACTATTAATTAGACTTTTTGAGCTAATGAGATTATTTCATGAACTATGCTACTTAAATAGACCTGTGAGTTTGGGAGCTATTTGTCAATGCCAATGGACAGGAAACATTATATATATAGGCATTTATGCCATAGTTTAATACATTTACAGTGAACTGACAAGTTTCAGACTCTGAAAAGATTCAACTATGTTCTTTATACTGAGATAGAGGGAACAGGGAAGTTATATGCAGTGTTTTGCTTGCCTTCAGGAAGAACATTGAGTTCATAAAACAGCAATAAAAATAGTCATAAATTGGGTTTAGTATTAATGTCAATTAGCATCCCAATGACATAATGACTGTGGTAAAACACTTAAACTTTATTGACATCAATAGCTATTATCAAGTCAGGTTTATTGACATTATAATAAAGAGGGCTGAATTTCACAAAGCTTCTAGTAAATGCCAATACCATGTCAGGAAACCTCTGGACAAGGTTGACAGCACACAAGTATACAAAATACTATGTGGTCAAAATACTGGCTCGTAGAGGTCTTATTTTGGTGTAACTGGTCAAGACAAATGAAAACTATTTACTGAACAAAAACTGAGTCCTGTCTCTGCCAGAAGTTATGGGGGATAAAAAGAGAAATAGGTATCATAGCCTCAGTCTCAAGTTGGGTATGATCTGGTTGAAGATACAGGAAAGCTATGAATGAAGAATTTCAGAATGTAGTGCCTGTCTTTTGTTCCATGATTTCCCCTAACATCTTCTTTGACAGCTGTTCATAGCTAGTTCTGACTGTGATCCTGTCTCCCCATCCACTGCTCAGTTGAGACCTGTCTCTTCCCTTTTCTGTTCCACTGGTAGAGCCTTTTCAGATCTACTCTCATTGTCGTAAGTATAGTTAACTTAAAACTCAAACCTGAGATTTTGCCTAAAACATTTCAATGCCTCTCAATTTTTGCTTTATTACTAATTTCTTGGCATTGATATAAGACCCTAGAAGACTTAGTTGCTTTCTAATTTCTACAAAATCATTTCCTAAGACTCCTTGTTTCCTTTTCTGTGAATTTTGACTTTTGTTGTTGTCATTTATTTAGCTATGAAATACATCCTACCTCCAAATGAAGCTTCCTATTTAAACTTGCTGTCACTTATTACAGCACTGGGTCTGCTAAGCAAGAGGTACTTTGATTCAATCACTTTCATGCCCTATGTGGTACTGTAGCTACTAACAGCAGCTCTGACTCTTGAGGCCAGAAGCTGAGCAACCTCCTATGAAGTAACTGTCTACACTTAAGTATCAGCATGTCAAAAAATGGACATCATAAATTTATAGAATTATAGATTTCAGAGAAATTTTAGTGATTATTTGTTCCCAAATCATTTTGCATATAAAGAAATTGTGATCCAGAATGGTTAAGTGAATTGTCCAGAGTGAAAGTTACTTACCAGAAGGTTTAGAGGAGTGGAGATTCACTCTTAAATATTGGTCTCAGGTTATAATAAAGAAAAAATCAATCAGTTCAAGTTACAATTTTTATTACACAAAAATAAAGAGATGGATGGATAGATAGATATAGATAAGAATATAGTTTACCAGAAGAGATAGAAATGCAATACTGGTAAGTGGTAATTCCAATTATAGCTCCAAAGAATGCATATGATCAAAATCAGTTACTTATCTGTTAAGCTTCAGTTCAGAGTTAAAATAGATTATAGTGAAATTTTATAAAATGACAGCACTTCTGAACCAGGATTAGCAGAACAGATTCATTTAGTACTTTAGATGTCAAATTATCAACTTGCTCTTAATCCACCAGCAGTTGTTGGCAAATGCTGTTGACAGAGTCCAAAGAAATAACACTACTGATGTAACGTTAAAATCTCTGGATAAAAAACCTTGACAATCGTCATGTAAAACAAACAAACAAAAAAAACCCCACAAAAAACAAAAAAAACCCCACACAACTTATTGTCAATCAATTATGAACTGTAATTTTACCTCTACCTTCAACAGAGGGCCTGACACATCCTTCCTCACAGAATTTCCCGCATACCTACCAGCAACTTGCAAGGATCACTGAGCAAAGAACCATGAGACACTATTTCAGAGACGGGAGCATGGGCAAGTGACACAAAAAAAATCAGACGTTGATCCCCATGCCCTTTTATTTGAGACAACCTCCAGAAAGAATGTGGTGTAGCAGTCCCATGTTGGCTGAGGTTATTTTTCTCATCCTGACAAGATAGTAGGGCACCACATTGCAGAGCTTTGGGAGACACTTTGCACAGCATGGTCTTTGTATAGGGCTTTTCTGGAGTTAGGTACTGCATAGGAGCTGGCAAGGGACTCTGAGAAAGGGTGCTCAACCTAAGAGAGTCAAGAAAATTGAAATATTGAACTGAACATTGAAAATTAGGATTGAAAAATCTTTACAATTCTAGAAAAGAAGCTTTCAGAAATCCTACTTCTGGGGATTTATCCAAAAGAATTGAAATCAGGGTCTCAAAGGAATACTAATACTCACATTGTTCTTTGCAACATTATTCACAAGAGTCAAAATATAGAAACAATCTAAGTGTCCTTCAACAGATGAATGGATAAAGAAAATGTGGTATATATACAATGGAATATTATTCAGCTTTTAAAAAGAAGGAAATTCTGCATTATGTGACAACATGGAAGAACTTTGAGGATATTATGCTAAATAAAATGAGCCAGACACAGAGACAAATACTGCATGATTCCACTTATATGAGCTATCTAAAATAATCAGAGTGAAATGATGGTTTCCAGGAGCTGGGGATAAGGGGTGATGAAGAGTTATAATCAACTGGCATAAAGTTTCAGTTAAACAAGATGAATATGTTCTAGAGATCTGTTGTATAACATTATACTTACAGTCAAAAATAGTGTATTGCACACTTAAAATTTTAAGGGGGTATATCTCAAGTGTTCTTACCACAATAAAAAACAATTTAAACTTTCATTTTTTGAGTCTATAAACTTAAATCCTCACCTGCTACACTTCAGTGCTGAAATGATTTTTGAATTGTTCTGATTAGACTATAGCATCATAAAATCACTACATAGGTGGCCTATAAATGGGCCAGTCACTGCTCCTAGGAGCTCCAAGACTCAGCCAGTGATACTGCTGCCTTCTAGACAAATCATGAGATTTGGACTAAATGAGACATCAGATGAGAAGTGAACACAACTTAAGTGTGTTTTCAAACAAAATATTGTACCCACTGCAACTGGAAGGAAATGACAGTACCAATTTATTCCATCATTTCCAAGAAACTGAGTCAGTTTTCTATTTTGCTAATACTATGTTAGTTTCCTCTGACCAGGAGAGAGATATGGAACACATCCCGGTTTGCCTTGAACTGCTTCTAAAATTTCGCTTCCATTTATTTAGCAAGTCTAGTTCAGCACTCTAGCATGGATCATCGATACTGGATTGGTATAAATCCGGACATACCTCCATTTTCATTTTTTTTGCCCTGTGCACTGTGAAGAAGTAGCTCTCTCCTCCACAATTTCCTGTTCCTGGGCCGTTGGACCTATTGCTTTAAATGTACATGAAAAACAGTTGACTTGCTATCTTTCTCTTTTTAAAGGCACTTCAAAGTCATTACTTTATGAAAGTTACCACATAAATCTACTCTCCTGTCATTCTTCTGAGTATCTTCTTTAACTTTCTGTGTGTCCTTCCCTAATCTGGGCTATGTTAAAAAGTATCTCCTACTGATAATGTGCTATTGATGGATCTGCACTAGTCTATTCTCAGCCCCTTATAAATCTTATTTGGAGCAATAAAGGTATCCTAAGATCCTTCCCTGAATATATTACATTTAATCTAAAATTTAACTCATTTCCCCATTTTCATCAATCTTTTCCCTCAGATTCAAAAACATTTCAATTTAACTGCCTCTACAAAATGGCAGCAAGAACTATTTCATTATCCATGGATGTAATAAGTTTAAATCAAATATTTTTTATTTGTACAATAATAAGCACTTCAAAGTTATTTTAAGGCTAAATAAAATTTATTCTAGAGTCCTATTATTATCAGCCTCAAAATTTCTATTGTATGTCTTTGTTTTTATTGTGCTTTAATGCTGTGCTTATTATTCAATTCTCTCACAGCAGTGCATTAATATATATTCTTAATTTTATTTTTTTTCTCATTTAAAGCATTGATAGCATTATTTTTGTTCTAGTTTGGTAGCGACAATGATACAAAGCTCGTTAACTTTGTTATCCTTGTGCTTTTACAATTAGCTTGAACTTATAATCCTATATTTAATAAATTAATCAAAAATATTTAAACCTTAATGGTATAAAAGACAGTCAGATGTATTCCCTTTCAGAATGGGTAATAGATTTTAGGAATTTCTAGTTCTTTAAGAGAGGGAACTAAGGTAAGCAACCAACTACATTCCATCACATACTATATTATTTCCTTCAACTCCTTAAGCAAAGCTACTGATAATGATATGGCTTTTTAGGTTTATTTTGGAAACATTCATTTTTAGAAGGATAACATTCCATAAGCTCTACTGTTTGTCATTCACTGTGCATTAACTGTTGCCCAGAGTTGTGCAAGGTGAAAAAACATGAACTTTGAATCTAGATGTGCCTGAACCCAAATGCTAGTTCTCTCTCTTACCCGCTGTGAAACTATAAGAATAAATTAATTTTCCTAAACTTTAGTTTCTTCTTTATGAAGTGGATGGCAGTAAGACCATTTATTGGTATTAAATAAGGATTTAATAAAATAATTTATGTAATAAAATATGTATACTAAGTAATAAATATTAATTTCAAAGTTTATATTCTTTTTTTAAATTTATTTATTGTTATGTTAATCACCATATATTACATCATTAGTTTTTGATGTAGTGTTCCACGATTCATTGTTTGTTCATAACACCCAGTGCTCCATGCAGAATGTGCCCTCTTTAATACCCATCACCAGGCTAACCCATCCCCATACCCTCCTCCCCTCCAGAACCCTCAGTTTGTTTTTCAGAGTCCATCATCTCTCATGGTTCATCTCCCCCTCTGACTTACTCCCCTTCATTTTCCTCTCCTGCTATCTTCTTCTTTTTCTTTTTTCTTAACATATGTTGCGTTGTTTCAGAAGTACAGATCTGTGATTCAACAGTCTTGCATAATTCACAGCGCTCACCGTAGCACATACCCTCCCCAATGTCTATCACCCAGCCACCCCATCCCTCCCACCCCCAACCACTCCAGTAACACTCAGTTTGTTTCCTGAGATTAAGAATTCCTCATATTGGTGAGGTCATATGATACATGTCTTTCTCTGATTGACTTATTTCACTAAGCATAACACCCTCCAGTTCCATCCACGTCGTTGCAAATGGCAAGATCTCATTCCTTTTGTTGGCTGCATAATATTCCATTGTGTATATATACCACCTCTTCTTTATCCATTCATCTGTCGATGGACATCTTGGCTCTTTCCACAGTTTGGCTATTGTGGACATTGCTGCTATAAACATTGGGGTGCATGTACCCCTTCGGGTCCCTACATTTGTATCTTTGTGGTAAATACCCAGTAGTGCAATTGCTGGATCGAATGGTAGCTCTAATTTCAACTGTTTGAGGAACCTCCATACTGTTTTCCAGAGTGGTTGCACCAGCTTGCATTCCCACCAACAGTGTAGGAGGGTTCCCCTTTCTCCACATCCCCGCCAACATCTGTCGTTCCCTGACTTGTTAATTTTAGCCAGTCTGACGGGTGTGAGGTGGTATCTCATTGAGGTTTTGATTTGGATTTCCCTGATGCCGAGCGATGTTGAGCACTTTTTCATGTGCCTCTTGGCCATTTGGATGTCTTCTTTGGAGAAATGTCTGTTCATGTCTTCTGCCCATTTCTTGATTGGATTATTTGTTCTTTGGGTGTTGAGTTTGATAATTTCTTTATAGATTTTGGATACTAGCCCTTTATCTGATATGTCATTTGCAAATATCTTCTCCCATTCTGTCGGTTGTCTTTTGGTTTTGTGGGCTGTTTCTTTTGCTGTGCAAAAGCTTTTTATCTTGATGAAATCCCAATAGTTCATTTTTGCCCTGGCTTCCCGTGCCTTTGGCGATGTTTCTAGGAAGAAGTTGCTGCGGCTGAGGTCGAAGAGGTTGCTACCTGTGTTCTCCTTTAGGATTTTGATGGACTCCTGTCTCACGTTTAGGTCTTTCAACCATTTGGAGTCTATTTTTGTGTGTGGTGTCAGGAAATGGTCCAGTTTCATTCTTCTGCATGTGGCTGTCCAATTTTCCCAACACCATTTGTTGAAGAGACTGTCTTTTTGCCATTGGACATTCTTTCCTGCTTTATCAAAGATAAGTTGACCATAGAGTTGAGGGTCCATTTCTGGGCTCTCGATTCTGTTCCATTGATCTATGTGTCTGTTTTTGTGCCAGTACCATACTGTCTTGATGATGACAGCTTTGTAATAGAGCTGGAAGTCCGGAATTGTGATGCCACCAGCTTTGCTTTTCTTTTTTAATATTCCTCTGGCTATTCGGGGTCTCTTCTGGTTCCATACAAATTTTAGGATTATTTGTTCCATTTCTTTGAAAAAAGTGGATGGTATTTTGATGGGGATTGCACTGAATGTGTAGATTGCTCTAGGTAGCATTGACATCTTCACAATGTTGGTTCTCCCAATCCATGAGCATGGAACATTTTTCCATTTCTTTGTGTCTTCTTCAATTTCTTCCATGAGTATTTTATAGTTTTCTGAGTACAGATCCTTTGCCTCTTTGGTTAAATTTATTCCTAGGTATCTTATGGTTTTGGGTGCAATTGTAAATGGGATCAACTCCTTGATTTGTCTCTCTTCTCTCTTGTTGTTGGTGTATAGGAATGCCACTGATTTCTGTGCACTGATTTTATAGCCTGCCACTTTACTGAATTCCTGTATGAGTTCTAGCAGTTTTGGGGTGGAGTCTTTTGGGTTTTCCACATAGAGTATCATATAATCTGCAAAGAGTGAGAGTTTGACTTCCTCTTTGCCGATTTGGATGCCTTTGATTTCTTTTTGTTGTCTGATTGCTGTGGCTAGGACTTCTAATACTATGTTGAATAGCAGTGGTGAGAGTGGACATCCCTGCCGCATTCCTGACCTTAGGGGAAAAGCTCTCAGCCTTTCCCCATTGAGAATGATATTCGCTGTAGGTTTTTCATAGATGGCTTTTATGATATTGAGGTATGTACCCTCTATCCCTATACTCTGAAGAGTTTTGATCAAGAAAGGATGCTGTACTTTGTCAAATGCTTTTTCTGCATCTATTGAGAGGATTATATGATTCTTGTTCTTTCTTTTGTTAATGTATTGTATCACGTTGATTGATTTGTGGATGTTGAACCAGCCTTGCAGCCCAGGGATAAATCCCACTCGGTCGTGGTGAATAATCCTTTTAATGTACTGTTGGATCCTATTGGCTAGTATTTTGGTGAGAATTTTTACATCCATGTTCATCAAGGATATTGGTCTGTAATTCTCCTTTTTGATGGGGTCTTTGTCCGGTTTTGGGATCAAGGTACTGGTGGCCTCATAAAATGAGTTTGGAAGTTTTCCTTCCATTTCTATTTTTTGGAACAGTTTCAGGAGAATAGGTATTAATTCTTCAAATGTCTGATAGAATTCCCCTGGGAAGCCATCTGGCCCTGGGCTTTTGTTTCTTGGGAGATTTTTGATGACTGCTTCAATTTCCTTAGTGGTTATAGGTCTGTTCAGGTTTTCTATTTCTTCCTGGTTCAACTTTTGTAGTTGATACATCTCTAGGAATGCACCCATTTCTTCCAGGTTATCTAATTTGCTGGCATAGAGTTGCTCATAATATGTTCTTATACTTGTTTGTATTTCTTTGGTGTTGGTTGTGATCTCTCCTCTTTCATTCATGATTTTGTTGATTTGGGTCATTTCTCTTTTCTTTTTGATCAGTCTGGCCAGGGGTTTATCAATCTTGTTAATTCTTTCAAAGAACCGGCTCCTAGTTCCATCGATCTGTTCTACTGTTCTTTTGGCTTCTAGTTCATTGATTTCTGCTCTGGTCTTTATTATTTCTCTTCTCCTGCTGGGTTTAGGCTTTATTTGCTGTTCTTTCTCCAGCTCTTTTAGGTGTAGGGTTAGGTTGTGTATTTGAGACCTTTCTTGTTTCTTGAGAAAGGCTTGTATTGCTATATACTTTCCTCTCAGGACTGCCTTTGCTGTATCCCAAAGATTTTGGACAGTTGTGTTTTCATTTTCATTGGTTTCCATGAATTTTTTTAATTCTTCTTTAATTTCCTGGTTGACCCTTTCATTCTTTAGTAGGATGCTCTTTAGCCTCCATGTATTTGAGTTCTTTCCGACTTTCCTCTTGTGATTGAATTCTAGTTTCAAAGCATTGTGGTCTGAAAATATGCAGGGAATGATCCCAATCTTTTGGTACCGGTTGAGACCTGATTTGTGACCTAGGATGTGATCAATTCTGGAGAATGTTCCATGGGCACTAGAGAAGAATGTGTATTCTGTTGCTTTGGGATGGAATGTTCTGAATATGTCTGTAAAGTCCATTTGGTCCAGTGTGTTCTTTAAAGTCTTTATTTCCTTGTTGATCTTTTGCTTAGATGATCTGTCCATTTCAGTGAGGGGGGTGTTAAAGTCCCCCACTATTATTGTATTGTTGTCAATGTGTTTCTTTGCTTTTGTTATTAATTGCCTTATATAATTGGCTGCTCCCATGTTCGGGGCATAGATATTTACAATTGTTAGATCTTCTTGTTGGATAGACCCTTTAAATAGGATATAGTGTCCTTCCTCATCTCTTATTACAGTCTTTGTTTTAAAATCTAGTTTGTCTGAAATAAGGATTGCCACCCCAGCTTTCTTTTGGTGTCCATTAGCATGGTAAATGGTTTTCCACCCCCTCACTTTCAATCTGGGGGTGTCTTTGGGTCTAAAATGAGTCTCTTGCAGACAGCAGATGGATGGGTCTTGTTTTTTAATCCAATCTGATAGCCTGTGTCTTTTGATTGGGGCATTGAGCCCATTTACATTCAGGGTAACTATTGAAAGGTATGAATTTAGTGCCATTGTATTGCCTGTAAGGTGACTGTTACTATGTTGTCTGTGTTCCTTTCTGATCTTTGCTGCTTTTAGGCTCTCTCTTTGCTTAGAGAACCCCTTTCAATATTTCTTGGAGGGCTGGTTTTGTGTTTGCAAATTCCTTTAGTTTTTGTTTGTTCTGGAAGCTTTTTATCTCTCCTTCTATTTTCAATGTCAGCCTAGCTGGATATAGTATTCTTGGCTGCATATTTTTCTCATTTAGTGCTGTGAAGATATCTTGCCAGTCCTTTCTGGCCTGCCAGGTCTCTGTGGATAGGTCTGTTGCCAATCTAATGTTTCTACCATTGTAGGTTACATATCTCTTCTCCCGAGCTGCTTTCAGGATTTTCTCTTTGTCTCTGAGACTCGTAAGTTTTACTATTCGATGTCGGGGTGTTGACCTATTATTATTGATTTTGAGAGGGGTTCTCTGTGCCTCCTGGATTTTGATGCCTGTTTCCTTCTTCACATTAGGGAAGTTCTTTGCTATTATTTGCTCCAATATACCTTCTGCCCCTCTCTCTCTCTTCTTCTTCTGGGATCCCAATTATTCTAATGTCGTTTCATCTTATCGTATCACTTATCTCTCGAATTCTGCCCTCGTGATCCTGTAGTTGTTTCTCTCTCTTTTTCTCAGCCTCTTTATTTTCCATCATTTGGTCTTCTATATCACTGATTCTCTCTTCTGCCTCATTTATCCTAGCAGTTAGTGCCCCCATTTTTGATTGCACCTCATCAATAGCCTTTTTGATTTCGACATGGTTAGATTTTAGTTCTTTTATTTCTCCAGAAAGGGTTTCTCTAATAACTTCCACGCTTTTTTCGAGCCCAGCTAGTATCTTTAAAGTCATGATTCTGAACTCTAGGTCCAACATCGTACTAATGTCCGTATTGAGTAGGTCCCTGGCTGACGGTACTACCTCTTGTTCTTTTTGCTGAGGTGATTTTTTTCCTCTTGTCATTTTGTCCAGAGGAGAATCGATGAATGAGAGAACAAAATGCTAACAGGTTTACAACGTCCCCAGCAAATATACTGTATACAAATCAGAAAAGACCTGAAACCAGTGGAAAAGAAAGGGAAGGAAAGAAAAAAGAAAGAGAAAAAAAAAAAGAAAAAAAGATAAAAACAAAAACAGAACAATACAAAAAAAGCAGAATATGATCAAATATGATCAGGCTAGTGCATAGATCAGTGCCACACACTAGATTTTGGGCGTATTTTGGTCTGTTAGAAAAAAGTGCCTCCTAAAATTTTAAAGGAAGAAAGACATATATGTACAAAATAAGGGTTGATACAATGAAGGGATTGAAGATGACTGTAAAGATGAAAATTATAAAAGATTTTATAAAAGGACTTGATAAGATAAGAAGTTGTTTGAAAAAAGAAAGAAGAAGATTTAAGAAAAAAAAAGGAAAAAGGAAGAGAATGTGATCAGGCAGGAGACTAGAACAAAGCCATACACTAGTGATTTGGGGTATATTTTGATCTGTTAGAAGAAACTGTACCTCAAAATTTTAAAGAGAGAACAACTTATATATACATGCCAAAAATAAGGGTAACTACTATGAAGGGATAAAATATGACTCTAAAAATGAAAAATAAAAAATGTTTTTTTTTAAAAAAAGGGATTGATAAGATGTTGGTTGAAAAAGGGAAAAAGAAAAATAAAAAAAAAACAGTTAAAAAAATTAACTTTGATGAACTAATGAATCATGGTAAAAAAAAGCCATGAATTCTATGTGCAGTATTCCCCTAGCGCTGGAGTTCTCCCATTCTCCTTGATCGGTAAACTTGGTCTTGGCTTGCTGGCTATTCGTGCTGATCTTCTGGGGGAGGGGCCTGTTGCTGTGGTTTCCAAATGTCTTTGCCGGAGGCGGAATTGCCCCGCCCTTGTCGTCCGGGCTAAGGAAGCTGCTCGGGTTTGATCTCAGGAGCTTTAGTTCCCTGCAAGCTCTCGGTACAGCTTTGGAGGACCAGGGCGAAAATGGTGGCCTCCCAATCTCCACCCGGAGGAGCTGAGAACTCGGGGCCCCGCTCCTCAGTGTGCCCCCAGAGAAAAGCAGTCACTCCCGTCTCCCTGGTCTCCGGCCGCACTCCGTGCTCACCCGGCCTGTGACCGAGCGTTACTATCTCTGGCCCCTGACCCCATGTGGAGTCTCCAAACCCAGCAGATCCCTGCGGTGCGTTTCTGCTCCGCTCCTCCCCGGGAAGGAAGGGGAGTCTCCCCGGCTCTGCCGCTTGTTGGGTCCCTGCTGGAGGAGCAGTGGCCCGACTGGGCTGCGGATCACAGTTTATGGCAACCCCGAGCTGAGAGCCCGCGACTCGGCTCCGTCTCTGCAGTTGGCTTCCCTGCTCCGATACCTGGGAGCTCTGCCGCACTCAGGCACCCCCGGTCTTTCTGTGACCCCAAGTGTCCTGAGACCACACTGTCCCGGGAGGATTCCACCCCCTGCTTAGCCACTGCAGTGACGTCCCTCAGCGGAGCCGACTTCTAACAGTTCTGATTTTGTGCTCCGCGGCTCTATCACTTGCCAGAAGCGGCCGGTGGAGGCCCCTCCCCCGCCATCTATCCTCCCGAATATCGCCTCGGATTCACTTCTCTGCACGTCCTACCTTCCAGTAAGTGGTCGTTTCTCTGTTCAGAGAGTTGTTGCTACTCTCCTCTTCGATCTCCTGTTGAGTTCGTAGGTGTTCAGAATGGTTTGATCCCTATTCAGCTGAATTCCTGAGACCAGACGAAATCCAGGTCTCCTACTCCTCCGCCATCTTGCTCCGCCTCCCAAAGTTTATATTCTTAAATGAATTTCAAAGTCTGCCTTCCAAAATATTCTTAAATCTATATTGAAAATTAGTATTGGAGGGCTATTTTTAGGAGGATAATGTTAGCAACTTTAAAATTTATCTCTTTAAAATCTACAGCATTAAAATAAATAAATTAATTAATTTTTAAAAATCCACAGCATTAAGGATAGTATCACTTTCTTTTAAGTATTCTGTTGCACTTCCCTAGGTATAATGTCAAAAATGCCATTCAGTTTTATGTTTTTCAAAAAAATTTTTTTTAATAAATATTTTAATTTATTTATTTGTCAGAGAGAGAGAGCGAGTGAGCACAAGCAGGGTGAGTGTCAAGCAGAGGGAAAAGCAGGCTCCCTGCTGAGCAAGGAGCCGGATGCAGGACTCAGTCCTAGGACCCTGGGATCATGACCTCAGCTGAACACAGACACTTAACCAACTGAGCCACCCAGGCGTCCATCAGAAAATTTTAATGTAAATCACTGTAGCCAGAAACATACAATGAAACTTCCACTCTCCCCAATCACATATTTAGTGATTCAGCATCAGTTAAACATAGCTCAAGAAAAATTTTAATTGAATGACTATGACATCCTTTTTAGAATCTAAAGCTAAACCCAGGGTGAGTCACATTATAGTTTCCACTACATTTTATTCCATATTTTCAAACTTAATGGCTATATAATTAAGGTCATTTAATGATCAATGTTTTAATCATTTAATCATTTAATGATTAATGTTTTAGATAGGTTTTAAACTAGTTTATTATCAAGATTTTCCCTCAGTGTTATCACTGAGCTATAAGTGATATTTTAGAGTCATCTATCCTTTCAATATCAGGTTTTCAAAAATGTTAATACATAGCTCTGTACGAGCTGATAATATTTATATGACTATAATTTTAAAGCCTCTTCTCCATTAGTAAGTATAATCTTCAGAGTACCCTTTAATGACTTGATCTTGCTCTGTGATTTGCTTTGAATTGTTACTACCTAACTATATAATCACCTTGACATATCAACTGATGCTTTACCAGCATAAAAGTTCAGAATTAAAGCATTACAAGTATGGTAATTTGGTCTTAGTTAACTACAATATCGCTATCTAGCATCTAAAACAATGCCTAATATACAGGAGGTACTTAGTAAAAGTGAATTAAATAAAAACTGATCATCTAGCTTATATGAATTAAAATACTATATTCTCTTCCAAATAGAATTTCATCACTTCTGATATTTAGAAGTATGTTTTGTGTGTTCAGTTCCTAATACTCAGGGCTCATAGTGATTTTGCTATGTTTATCACTGTCTTAAGACTATAGGTTAAAACTATAAAGGTCTATAAGAAAATGGAGAAAATCTTCATGACACTGGGTTATGCTAAAATTTCCTAAGTAGATTTCCTGTCCTGGAAAAGGACAGATCATAAAGAAAAAAAATTGATAAATTAGACTTCATCCAAAAAAATGAAAAGACACTCATCAAGAAAATGAAAATCTACAGAATAAAAGCAATAATAATAATAATAATAATCACATTGCATATATATGACAAATACTTATATCCAGACTAAAGTACTTATAATTTAATCAATATACAGCCAACCCAGTAAAAATGGGCAAGATTTGAATAAATGCTTACCCAAAGAAGATACACAAAAAGATGCCCAGCATCATCAGTCATCAGGTAAATGTTAATTAGAACCACAATGAGATACTTCTATACTCCCATTAGAGTGACTAAATTAAACTGTCTGACAATACTAAGGATCAATAAGGATGTGGAGCAGGTGGAGTTCTGTTGCTGGTGGGAATGTGAAATGGCACAATACTATGGAAAGCAGTTTGTAGGTCTTACATACTTAAATACATACTCACCATTTAAGATTCAACAATCTCTTTCCTAAACATTTTTAAAAAGAAAGAAAGAAAAGAAGGGAAGAAAGAGAGATAGAAACAAAGAAATAGAAAGAAACAAGCAAAGATTTGTACTAAATTTTCATAACAGCTTTATTTGTAATGGCCCCAAATTAGAAACATCCTAAATGTCTATCAACCAGTAAATGAACATACTGTTTTATATCCATAGAATAGAACACTACTCAGAAACTTTAAAGAAGCATCTATTTAAACAAAAAACAACACAAATAAACATATTATGCTAAGTGAAAGAAGTCAAAGACTACATATTATGATCCCATTTAGATAAATCCCTAGAAAAAACAAATACTACCAAAAGAAATAGGGTACCTATCCTTAAGAAATTCCAAAAAATTTGAGAGGAAAGAATGCTTCCAAATTCATTTTATGAGGTCAGCATTACCCTGATACAAAAATCAGATAAAGATACCCTCCACCAAGAAAGAGGAAATTAAAGGCCAATATCCCTGATGAACATAGATGTGAAAATCCTCAACAAAATAATAGCAAACTGATTTCAGCAATACATTGAAGAATCATACACCATGATCACGTCGGATTTATTTTAGAGATTCAAGGATAAACATTCACAAAACAATCAATGTGATATACCACATTAATGAAACAAAGGATTAAAATCCTATGTTCATGTCAATAGATGCATAAAAGGCATTTGACAAAATTCAACAATTAGTAATAACAAAAACTCTTAACAAAGTGTGTACAGAAAGAACATGCCTCAACATAATACAAGTTAACAGCTAACAATGTACTCGAGAGTGAAAAACTAAAAGTTTTTCTCTAAGAAAAGTATGCCCACTCTCACCACTTTAATTCAACATAGTTATGAAAATCCTAGCTATAGCAATTAGGCAAAAAAAAATAGTCATCTAAATTAGAAAGAAGTAAAGCTGTTACTATTTACATGACATGATATTATATACAGACATACTTTGGAGATATTGTGATTCACTTCCAGACCAATGTAATAAAGCAAATATTATAATAAAGTGATTCAAAAGAAGTTTTTTTGTTTCTCAGTGCATATAAAATCTATGTATAGGGGTGCCTGGGTGGCTCAGGCCTTTGACTCAGGTCATGATCCCAGGGGCTGGGATGGAGCCTCGCATCCGGCTCCCTGATTAGCAGGGAGTCTGCTTCTCCCTCTGCCCCTGCCCCAGCTTGTGCTCCCTCTCCCTCTCTCTCTCTCCCAGATACATCTAAAAAAATCTTTAAACAATCTATGTTTACAATATACAATAGCCTCTTAAGTGTGCAATAGCATTATTTCTAAGACACAATGTGCATGCCTTAACTAAAATATATGTTATACTAAAAATTGCTAACCGTTATCTGAAGTTTCAGCAAATCATACTCTTTTTCCTTGTGGAGGATATTTTCTTGATGTTGATAGCTCCTGGCTGATCAGGGTGGTTGCTAAAGGCTGGGGTGGCTGTGGCAATTTCTTAAAATAACACAACAATAAAGTTTGCAGCATTCATTGACTATCCTTTTCACAAATGATTTGTCTGTAGCGTGTGATGCATTTGATAGCATTTCACTTGCTGTAGAACTGTTTTCAGAATTGGAATTAATCCTCTCAAACCCTGTCACTGCTTTATCAACTAAGTTTGTGTAATGTTCTAAATCCTTTGTTGTCATTTCAATAATCTTCACAGGATCATCACAAGGAGAAGTATACCTCTCAAGAAAACACTTTTTTTTTTTTACTCATCCATAAGAAGAAACTCTTTATCTGCTCAAGTTTGATCATGAGATGCAGCCATTCAGTCCCATCTTCAGCCTCCACTTCTAATTCTAGTTCTCTTATTTCCACCACATCTGCAGTTACTTCCTCCACTTAAGTCATGAACCCCTGAAAGACATCCATGAGGTTTGGTATCAACTTCTTTCAAACTTCTGTTAATGTTGATATTTTCACTTCTTCTCATTAATCATATATGCCCTTAATAGAATCTAGAATGGTGAATCTTTTCCAGAGGTTTTCAATTTACTTTCAATCACTATCTATGGCAGCTATAGCCTTGGGGTGGCTGGGTGATAGATATTGGGGAGGGTATGTGCTATGGTGAGCGCTGTGAATTGTGCAAGAGTGTTGAATCACAAATCTGTACCTCTGAAACAAATAATACATTATATGTTTTAAAAAAAGAAGAAGATAGCAGGAGGGGAAGAATGAAGGGGGGAAATCGGAGGGGGAGACGAACCATGAGAGACAGTGGACTCTGAGAAACAAACTGAGGGTTCTAGAAGGGAGGGGGGTGGGGGGTGGGTTAGCCTGGTGATGGGTATTAAAGAGGGCACGTTCTGCATGGAGCACTGGGTGTTATACACAAACAATGAATCATGGAACACTACATCAAAAACTAATGATGTAATATATGGTGATTAACATAATAAAAAAAGTATAAAAAAAGAAATGCATTTTTTTAAATACTAAGATTTGAAAGTCAAAATGACTCCTTGATCCATGGGCTGTGGAATGGATGTTGTGTTAGCTGGCATGAAAACAATCATTGGTATCACTGTACATCTCCATCAGAGCTCTGAGGCGAGCAGTTACTGTCAATGAACAGTAATATTTTGAAAGGAACTTTTTTTCTGAGCAGTAGGTCTCCACAGGGGGCTTAAAATATTGAGTAAACCATGTTATAAACCGAAGTACTATCATCCAAGATTTTCTGTGCCATTTATAAAGAACAGGCAGAGGGGATTTAACATAAATTTTAAGGGTTCTAGGATTTTGGAGATGGTAAATCAGCATTTACCTCAACTTGAAGTTACCAGCTACATTAGCCTCTAACAGGAGTCAAATTGTCCTTGAAGATTTGAAGCCAGGCATTGACTCATCTTCTCTAGCTACATAAGTCTAAGATTGCATCTTCTTCCAATAAAAGGCTCTTTTGTCTGCATAGAAAATCTGTTAATGTAACCACCTTCATTTATTATCTTAGCTAAATCCAGATGGTTTGCTGCATGCAGCTTCTGATTCAGCACTTGCTGTTCTACCTTGTACTTTTATATTACAGAGATGGCTTCTTTCCTTAAACCTCATGGACCTGTCTCTGCTAGCTTCACACTTTTAGTCTGCAGCTGCCTCACCTCCCTCAAACATCAGAGAATTGAAGAGAGTTTAGGCTTTGCACTGGATTAGGCTTTGTTTAAGGGAATGTTGTGGGTGATTTGATCTATCCAGATCACTACTATCAGCAATAAGGCAGTTTTGCTTTCTTATCATTTATGTATTCACTCAAGTATCACTTTTAATTTCCTTCAAGAACTTTTCCTTTGCATTCACAACTTGGCTAACTGGCACAAGAGGCCTAGCTTTTGTCCTATCTCAGCTTTGACATGCCTTCTCACTAAGCGTAATCATTTCTAGCTTTTGATTTAAAGTTAAAGATGTATGACTTGAACACTAAGAGGCCATTGTAGGGTTATTAATTGGCCTAATTTCAATGCTGTTGTGTCTTAGGGAATAGGGAGGCCACAGAAAGGGATAGAGATGGGGGAATGGTGGGTTACTTGAGCAGTTAGAACACACACATTTATCACTAAGTACTATTTTATATAGGCATGGTTCATGGCACCCAAAACAATTACAAAAGTAACATCAAAGATCACTGATCACAGATCACTATAACAAATACAGTAATAAATAACAAATACAGTAATAATGAAAAAGTTTGAAATACTGTGAGAATTAACAAAATGTGATACAGAGATATGAAGAAAGAAATACTGTTGGAAAAACGGTGCTGGTAGACTTGTTCAATTCAGGGTTGCCCCAAACCTTCAATTTGTGGGGGAAAAAAAAGCAATATCTGCAAAGTGCAATAAAGTGAGCACAATAAAATGAGGTATACCTGTATGAGATCATGTTATCTTCAAACAGAGACAATTACTTCTTCCTTTCAGTTTGGATGCCTTTTATTTCTTTTTCTTACCTTATTGTTCTGGCTTGAACTTCCAGTACTATGTTTAATAGTAGTAGTGAGAATGGGCACCCTTGTCTTTTTCCTGATCTTAGTGAAAGAGATTTCAATCCTTCACAATTGAGTATGATGTTAGCTGACATTCTATCATATATGGCTTTTATTATGTTGAGGTAAATTCCTTCTATACCTAACTTGTTGAGGGTTTATCCAGAAAAGATGTTATATTTTGTCTAATCCTTTCTTTTGTCTATTGAGATCATATGATTTTTATCTTTCATTCTATTAATGCGATGTATCATACTTATTGATTTGCATATGTTGAACCATCCTTGCATCCCAGGGATAAATCCCACTTTATCCTAGAGTATTATCCACTCTATGTGCTGTTAGATTCTGTTTACCAGTATTTTCTTGAGAATGTTTGCACCTATGTTCAAGAGATATTGGACTGTAATTTTCTTTTCTTGTGTAGTTCCCTTATCTGGCTTTGGTATCAGAGTAATTCTAACATTGTAAAATAAGTTTGAAGTATTTTCTCCTTTTCAATTTTTTGGAAGGGTTTGAGAAGAATTGTTATTAATTTTTTTGTATTAACCATGAATATATGAGTCTTCTGTGCAAGCTACTTTGACATATGCATTTATTTAAGTTAATGAATATGATAGCTTTTCTGTAATGCATTAAGAGAAATGTTTAAAGCACATGTAATAAAGATGTTTGGGTTTTTTAAATTGAAATTTATTTGACATATAACAATGTGTTATATTAATGCTTTCTTAAATGTTTAATAGAATTCACCGGTGAGGGAAGTCACCTGGCCCTGGATTTTTCTTTGTTGGGAAGCTTTTGATTACTGACTCATCTTCTTACTCATTATTTGTTTCTTCAGATTTTTTATGTGTTCATGATTTTCTCTTTTTCTTCATGATCCAGTCTTGGTTGGTGGTATGTTTCTGGCAATTTATCCATTTCTTGTAGATTATTCAATTTGTTGGCATATAATTGTTCATGGAAGTCTCTCATAAGACTTTGTATTTCTGTGGTATCACTTGCAAAGTCTCCTATCATTTATGATTTTGAGTCTTCTCTCCTTTTCTTAGACCTTTCTAGCTGAAGATTTTTCAATTTTGTTTATCTTTTCAAAGACCAACCCTTAGTTTTGATATTTTCCTATTGTTTTTCTATTTCATTTATTTATGCTCTAATACTTACTATCCTTCCTTTTGGTCAATTTGGGTGAGTTTGTTCTTTTTTCTAGTTCCTTAAGGTGCTAAGTTTTTATGTGAAATATTTCTTTTTAAATATAGGTGTTTATCACTATAAACTTCTCTCTTTGGAAGGACTTTTCTGCATTCCATAAATTTTGGTATTTGTATGTTGTATTATCATTTTCATTTACCTCAAGATATTTTTTAAATTTTCTTTTTGATTTCTTCTTTGATCTATCAATTTTTTAAAGAGTGTGTTAATTGTCATATATCTGTGAATTTTTAGCTGTCCTTATGTCATTGATCTCTAGTTTCATTGCATTGTGGTTGGAAAGTCACTAGGTATAATTTCAATCTTCATAAGTTTGTTAACAGTTTTTTGTTGATCTGTCCTTAAGAATGTTTCATATGTACTGAAGAAGAATGTGTATTCTGCTTTTGGTGGTTGGAATGTTCTATATATGTGTCTTAGGTCCATTGGATCTATAGGGTCGTTCAAGTATACTGTTTCCTTATTTATTTTCTGTCTGGGTGTTTTATCCATTGTTGAATGTGGGGTATTGAAGTCTCCTAGTACTATTGTATTGCTGTCTATTTCTCCCTTCATATCCATCAATATTTGCTTTATGTATTTACGTTTTCTGATGTTGGGTGCATATATATTTACAATTTTATATCTTCCTGATGAATTGGCTGCTTTGTCATTATATAATAATCTTCTTTTTGTCAGTGACAGTTTTCACTTAAAGTCTGTTTTTTTCTGAGGTAAATATACTCTCTTGCTCTCTTTTGGTTACTATTTACATATAGGATTTTTTTCTATCCATTCACTTTTAGCCCATGTGGTCCTTAAAGCTAAAGTGAGTCTTTTGTAAACAGCATATACTTGAGTTTTGGTTTTTTAAATCCATTCATCTACTCTATATTTTTTACTAGAAAATTTAATCCATTTATGTTTAAGCAATTATTAATAGGGAAGGATTTATTATTGCAGTTTTGTGTCTGTTTTGTAGGATTTTTTGTCCCTTTTGTCCTCTCTTTCTTTCCTTGTGACTCACTCAATTTTTCTAGAACATATTTTGGCCCCCTTCCCCTTCCCCTCCACTTTTTTGTATCTCCTATAGGTATTTCACTACTATGTGGCTTACATAAAACATAGCTATAATGGTCTATTTTAAACTGATAAACAACTTCAATTGCATATAAACTCTAGACTTTTCCTTCTACCTCCACACATTTTATGTTATTGATGCCACACTTTATGTCTTTTTATACTGTGTACCATTAACATATTTTTAAAAAGATTTTATTATTTATTTGTGAGAGCGAGAGAGAATGAGTGGGGAGAGGGGCAAAGGGAGAAGCAGACGCCCTGCTGAGCAAGGAAGCCAGATCCTGGGATCATGACCTGAGCCTAAAGGCAGAGGCCTAACCAATTGAGCCACTCAAGTGCCCCTAACATATTTTTGTAATAATAGCTATTTTAATACTTTTGTATTTTAACTCTTACGCTAGACTTAAAAGTGACTTATACAGCTGTGTTACAGCAGTATAGTATTTTGTATTTGTTTACATATTTACCTTGACCAGTGAGTTTTACACTTTCATATGCTTTTGTATTGTTGTACAATGGCTTTTATTTCAATCTGAAGGACTCCCTGTGGCATTATTTGTAAATCAAGTCTAGAGGTGATGAATTCCTTCAGCTTTTGTTTGTCTGGAAAGTTTTTTTCTCTTCTTTATTTTTGAAGGACAGTTTTACCACATATAGTATTCTTAGTTGTTTTTTTTCCTTCAGTGCTCTGAATATATCATTCATATCCCTTCTGAATTTCAAGGTTTCTACTGAGAAATCTGGTTGTTTTATGGGGGTGCCCTTGTACATGATGAGTTGTTTCTCTCTTATGGATTTCAAAATTCTCTCTTTGTCTTTGATTATAATGTGTCTTGAGATAGAATTATTTGGATACATCATATTTGGAATAGTTTTGGCTTCACAAATCTGAATGTCCATCTTCCTCCCCAGATTTGGAAATTTTCATCCATAATGTATTGGATGCTTGCTGGTAATCTTTACGTCCCTTAGGCTTTTTTTACTCTTTTCCATTTTTTTTTTCTTTTTGTTCCTAGTACTGGATGATTTCAAATGACTTGTCCTCTAGTTTGCTGATTCTTTCCTCTGCTTGATAAAGCCAATTGTTATATAATTCCAGCAACATTTTTTAGTTCAATTATTATACTCTTCAGCTCCAAATTTCTCTTTTCTTCTTTTTTATAATAATATCTTTGTTGATATTTTTTGTTCATGTATCATTTTCTTAATTTTATTTAGCTATCTGTGTTCTTATAATTCATTTATAACTCTCTTAAAAATCAGCCTCTTTGGGCACATTCTGCGTGGAGCACTGGGTGTTATGCACAATGAATCATGGAACACTACATCAAGAACTAATGATGTAATATATGGTGATTAACATAACAATAAAAAATAAAAAAGCATAAAAAATCAGCCTCTTTGATAATTTTGAATTCTTTGTCAAATAATAAATAGATTTCCATTTCTTTAGGTTGGTTACTAGAGATTTATTTGTTCCTTTCATCGGGTCATGTTTCTCTGATTCCCTTTGTTCCTTGTAGCTTTGTGTTGATATCTATATATTTGAAGAAACAGCTATTCTTTCCAGTCTTTACCAGTTGGCTTCAACTGGGAAAGATATTCACAAATCACCTGAGCTAGACATTCTGGGAGCTTCTCAAACCCTCTCTATGGATGTATCTTCTCTGGGCTTTTGTATGTAAATTGCCAATTACAGGGATTTAAGATTTTTAACTTTTTTCAGGGGTCCATAATCTCTTGTTCCCTTGGGTGTTTGACTGCTCCACTGTAACCTAGGACATTGGAAGCATGCTCCACTTTTCCTCCCTTCTTGGAAAGAAGCCTCAGATTCTGCATCTTGTCCCAATCTTGTAGAACAATGCAGGGTATAGCAAGCTTCCTGCTTTTTCCCTTTGTTTTTAACTGTCCCTAGGCACCCAAACCATGTTCACCCCATCAGCTCTCCATGTACAACAAGACAGAAACCAGTCCTTTGGAAGCATCCCTAAAAACCAGAATGCTGGGGGCATGGTCCACTCCTCTCCCCCAGATTCTATGCCTCAGATTCTGCACATTCTCCCAATCTTGCACAGCTCTGCCAGCAGGAGCAAACCATTGCACCTTTCCTTGTTCTTAGCGGCCAAAACTATGCTAGTTCTGTTAGTACTCCTGGTGAGGTAAGACAGAAACTAGTTTTTCAGGCAGTGCACTGAGAGTCCAGGGTCATTGGATGCACACTCCACTTTCTCTTTTTCCACGAGAGAGGAGTCATAGACCAAGTCACTGAGCTATGCTGTTGGAGGAGGAGCTGATATGGGTAAAATGAGATTGCTCTTTTTACCCATTTCAATGTAGCTTTTTTTGGTTTTGTGCTTGTCTGAAGTACTGTAACTTCTTAAGTGGATTCAAAACTTCTCAGAAAAGTATTTTGGTCCATATGTTGTTGTTAAATTGGTGTTTCTGTGGGAGATAAGGGCTGAGACTTCCTATTCTGATTTCCTACTGACATTACTCCTGAATAGACATTCTAAATTGATTGAATCATAAGGAAAAGTAAGGTGTCTATCCTAAAAATACTTTGAAAAATCAGAGTATTTCTCTCTAATTACTCTAACAAGTTACAATTCTGTGCATTTTTATGTGGAATTTTTCTCAGAGGATGTCTTCAGAGTGGCTTATTTAACGTGTACTTATAATATCCTTTGTTATTGTACATTTTTCAAAATTAGGAGTGTTGCCTGACTGCTATTTTGTCCAATTAATATTTATAACCTAGGTTGTCCATTTCTTTCAGACCCATAGCCCAGCATCTGTTTAATGAGCTGATTCATGTCTTTGCTCATTTAGCTCTAAAAGGTTTGCTAGGCTATACATGGGAATGGAACAGTGTCATCAGAGTCCTGCAGTTTTAAAAAATGAAAACACAAGGTAATGCAGATAGAAACAGAACAAAGAAGGGAAAACCAGGCCATTTAACAGGATGCTATGAATACTCTTCAGATTTAATCCCCTATAACTTTAATTCTTGAAGGTACTGCACATCAATTCATTGACTCCAGACAAAGGCATTAGTCAGTGTCAATAAATATTTATTGGATAGCAATTGTGTACAAAGTGCTGTAGATCATTTGTTTTAAAATATTTTGTTCCTACCTGTATTAGTCAAGGTTCTCCAGAGAACATAAAACCAATAAGACATCTATCTATCTATCTATCTATCTATCTATCTATCTATCTATCTATCATGTATTATATCTATAATGTGTTTTTATATAATATATAAAGGATAATATATATTATACCTATAATATATATGTTTATTGAAATTGTTCTAATGAACTGGTTTATACAATTATGAAGGCCAAAAAGTCTCACAATCTGCCATTTGTAAGCTGGAAACCCAGGAAGGCCAGTGGTATAATTCAGTCCAAGTCCAAAGGCCTGAAAACCAGAGGAGACAATGATATAAATTCCAGTGTGAAGGCTAGAGAAAATAAGGTGAGATACCTCAGCTCAATCAGTGAGGCAAGAATAAAGGATGAATTTCTCCTTCCTTCTACCTTTTTTCTGTTCAGGCTCTCAACAGACTGGATAATGCTCACCTACACTGGAGATGGCAATATAGAATTCACACATTAAAATACCATTTGCATTCAGAAACACCCTTACAGACATACCCAGAAATAATGTTTAATCCAGACACCCCATAGCCAATCAATCTGACACATAAAATTCACCATCACACTGACTTTACAATATTTTCAACTTATAAACGATGCAGATGACTACAGACAATCATACATCATTTGGAAAGGAAACCATTAGGGTATTGCATTTCTAGTTGTACAAATAAGCATCTTTCTTTTGTAAGTGTATTGTACAACATGAATTCCCTTTAATATGTATTCCTGTTCCATATATCCAACCAGCTATGCTGCTTCATCTCTTTTCATTGTATCTAAATTAATTGGGAAATCTTTCTGAGACCTCCTTGCCAAAACAAAGCCAAGGGCCATCACCAGGGCACCTTTTTGCCAACTAATGCTGATCAAATGAAAATAGAGCTACTAACATTGCAGCTAAAGGAAAATATTTTCAGCTTATTTTTTCCTCTTACATTTTACTTGGCAAGATAAATGGCAATATGTTTAATAATATGTTATAAAGAATAAAAACCATACTTTACCAAGAATAGGCAGTTTCTAATAATGTCAAGTAATCATAAACACAGTAATGGAGATCTTCATTTCCTTTCTATTTTTATCCTTGTGAAACAGTTGCATCAAAACTACATTTCAGGAAAATGGACTTGTTTCATTTTCCACTCTGAGCAAAAACTACAATATTAAATTAATTTGAAAAAAAGAACAAAGAGCTTAGTAAGAGAAAAAAATACTAGAAAACAGAGACAAAATACATAGAAGAATTATTACAATCTCAGTAAATATGTCATAATTTAAACATGGCTCTTTATTTAAATATAGACTAAGATATTGTGATACCAAGGAAAAACTATGTGGTTCCTAAATCACAATCCTCATAATTATAGGGAGACATAGAAAAGATAACTAACTTCTCTGAGTTCATGTTTTCATCTATAAAATAGAGATAATACCCACCATAGCAGTTGTGTTGAGGATCCATTAATAATAAGTGAAAAGACCTATCAGTGGCAATAAACATTGTCTAATATATGTACAAACAGAATAACAGAGTCAGCTGTATGGTATAAGTTTAATCAATTTTAGTTTCCTTGATACTATCTAGAATATTAAGACAAAAGATTTTAAAATATGAAAAACTTAAGGCCTTTTTATTTTGGCCATTTCTTTATTTCTTATGCTTATACCAACACTGGGAAAGCTGGGATAAAGGTAAAGACTCCTCAACATATGGTTCTTTAAAAAAAATGAATTTGTTCATTATTTAGAATTGGGAGATGTTCACTTTGAAAGGAAATTTACTAGGATCGATTCCAATAACTGAAAGAAATAACTACTATAATATTTGTCTCGAACTTTTGTATATGACTATCCTCTAACAGAAATTATATTATCATAATTGGCAGAGTCAATGGTGATCTTGACAATACTATCTCAATTCTATTTCAGTGATGCACATATTACTTGAAAACATCTAAATTTACAAATAGCCCTACACTACATTAAAGTTATAAGACACTTCAATGGCTTCCTTGACTAAACATTAAGAGATTTTTTTAAGATTTTAAAAACTTTCTAGCTTTTTATTTTGAAATAGTTTCATATTTGCAAGTAAGTTACAAAAATAGTACCCAAAAATTCTTTAAAAAGTAATTAAATAAGCTAGAGGGGAGAAGGCAATACTCTTCCTTACACTAGAATTCCAATTATACATGTAGAAATAATGATAGAAATAGAAAAATCACCATTTGGCAAACACTTCAGTAATAATTATCCCAAGCTTAAATTAATAGGCAAATATATGATCAAAACCAGAATATTTGCATAGTCTCAAAATACTTAGTAATTACAAAGTGAAAAATAATAACTTTATAGTAGCAAAACCTGGAATACATCACCTCAATTAAATGACCAAAGTTAGCATCACCAACAATGAGACGTATGGATATCATGTGATCCTTGATACGATACACTGAGAAGGGCACAACATCATTTTGTCGCATTCTTGCCAAGAAGAAGATATTTAAATAGGGCAAAAGTATTCTCCCAACACTAAGGGAAGGAAAGCTAGTTTCACAAGAATCTCCAAAATCTCTTTGTAACAATCTCTAAATGGATGAGATGTAAGTGTCTGAGATTATATAAAGACAAGATAAACTGGGATCAGTTAGAATATATCAGTTGGGGTACATGCTTAGCTGACTGGTTCTGGCTCAGGTCTTTCATGAGGCTGCAGTCCAGAGACTTGACTAGGGAAGGATTCAGACCCAAGTTCTTGGGAGGCCTCACCTCATCAATGGCTATCAGCAGGAGACCTCAGTTCTTTGCCATATGGGCCCCTGCACAAGCTACAGAGTTTCCTCACAATGTGCGTGATCTGAGAAAGACCAAATCAGAACAAATTTTGACAGAATCTACAGAGGCTTTTTATTACCTACTCTTTGAATTTGCATACTGTCATTTTCTTCCATTGTCTATTAGAAGTGAGTAACTTTTAATAAGGCCATACAACATACAAAGGTAAGAGAATGAGGGAATTTGTGGACAAATGTTAAAACCATAAAAATGGCATTATGTTAGACCAAGTGTTATGTCCTCTATGGAAGTTTAGAATCCTTTGCCTGGCATTTTCCTCTAAAGCAGCCATCTTTCCAAGCTGCTCAGAAATCCTCTACCTCATATGCTTCATTGTTTCACCTAATGGCCAGCACATGAATCCTTCTCATTCTTAATTTTCCTCCAGAACAAATGCTGGTTACATTTTCTTATTTCCAAATTTTCTACTATTAAAAAATTGTATCATGTCCACAATAAAATAAACAATCTATGAAAGACAATAATAATGATGATGATAACAATAACAAGGATAGTAGCTATCACTTACTGACCACATGAGAGAAAATGTGTTAAACATGTATTATGTAGATTGTTTCGTTTAATACCCAAATGGTGCTAATATGAGATGAAACAACTACCATTTAACTTTTAAAATTAAGGACTATGAAGTTTTAAAATGGTAAAAAATATGCCCAAGCCAGTGGTAAAACAGGTTTTAGACAAGAAAATATCTGATTGCAGAAACTATACTTTTAACTACTAGGCTATATATCAACCTTACAACAGTGTATGGAAAACAGAATGTAATTAAATGATGAATTTTGTGATCACCATAACACTAAAGCCTAGGAACGTAACCTTCCTTCACACTTCCATCAATACTCAACTCTGACTGAAGGTTAGCTTTCTCATATTATAGTCAAATGTGAGATGCAGGTTAAATGTTCCTCAGGATTCCCAGGCCAAGTAATTACGTGTCTCTATAATAGCAGTTCACCTAGTTTATTATAATTGCCTCTATTGTGATTTCTCCTACAGACCGTGAGTTTCTTGAAATCTGATTCTCTTTCATCTTTCTACCCACAGCCCATAGCCTATCACAAGGCACAAAGAAGACAATCAAGATATATTTGTTTAGTGAATACATGAATGTATGTCTTCTTCAGTTTAACAGTTGTACATATTAACCAAAACAAAGTCTTGATTTTAAAAAGGATTGATGGGGGGATGTGTTAGCCTGGTGATGGGTATTAAAGAGGGCACGTTCTACATGGAGCACTGGGTGTTATGCACAAACAATGACTCATGGAACAAACACTACATCAAAAACTAATGTATGGTGATTAACATAACAATAACAATTAAAAAAATAAATAAAAATAAAATATCACCTTTGGGTACCAAAAAAAAATAAATAAAAAGGATTGATATAACTAGAGAAAATGTATCATAGAAATTCCACTAAACAGGTTGGGTAAGATGGTTCAAATCACCTGCTTAAACTTTCATTTGCATACATTTGCATACACTGCGTGTTTTGAAAGTTTGTAGTTGTTCAACGACTAAATAAATATCAACATGAAGGAAATTCCTTTAAGTTTCAGAATCTGAACCAAAAAGTTTCAAGTCCCCAGAAATCATTCTTATTTTTCAGTCAGTAAGAAATAAAAACACCCTGACAAAATGTCACATTATAAGAGAAATAGATGTAGGAAAAGCTTTCCTTCGGGAGATGTTGTGTTCTAGAGTAGATGTTAACTTTTACACTTTACCCTTTACATGATACCTTGTCTGATAAAGACAGCAAATTTTCATAGCTCTAGCACTTAGAAGCATAGATTTTGACAAAATTTAAGCAACCAATTTTATTTTTTTTTTGTAAAAACAATGCTGTAAGAACTTTTTTTTTTTTTACATAAAGCTTACAGAAAACTAAACTTTGGTAACTACTCAATCTTCTACTTAGAAACTTCTTACGTTTTTGTGTGTGTGACACAATATGCTCTGTATTTCAAATAATACGTGAGAAATTCAATTGGTTTAAAGAATTCAGAACCAAAAGATGGACCAGAGACCTTGACAAAAAGGTTATTCCTTTATTAGTTGGTTAATACACTTCACAAAATTAGACGATTTCTTTTTTTTTCTTTTTTTTTTCTTGCTTGAAAGACAGGCCCATTGAACCAACAACTGTAATACTGTTACAGAACACTGTAACAAAGAGCATGAGCTTTGGATTCAGACGTGAGTGGTTTTAGGTCCTTACTACCTAACTATTAGCTGAGAAACTTTAGGCAAATCACTTAAATCCTCTGATCTTGAGATTCTTTACCTATAAAATGTGGATAACAATATCTATTCATTACTACACATATACTGTCTATAACATTTAAAGCAAATACTTCACATAGGAATGTGAGATGTTAATGATAATGATGATACTGATGATGATCATGATGACATCATGCCAAACCAAGGAACATTACAGAATCATCCACCAAGGTTAATAAATGAATACCACACATGTTATAATGCTTTACATACAATGCACACATATTTTTTCTACTCCCCCAGAAAACATATGTAAAATGTATTATTATTCCCTATTTTATAGTTGAGGAAACTAAGGTTCAATTAACTTGTTACAATTATCAATTTTGAGCACTTATTGGGTTCCAAGAAATTATATTATACATTTTATCTATGTTGCCTAATATAATTCTTAGAACAACCCTATGTACTAGACATTAATATACCCGTTTATATAACTGAGCAAATATGCAAAGGGAGATAAAGTAAACTTCACTCAACTACTAGTAAGTAGAATATCAAGATATGAACCTAGGTTATCTTCTGAAGCTTATGGTCTTAACCACTATAATGATTAGGGACTTTTAGTTATAAGCAAAAAATAAAAAATTAAAAAAGTAGGCAGTGGCTAATGAGAGCTGTCATAATCAATAGGACGAACAGTGGAAATTTCTTGGCAATGGCAAGAACCCAGGAAACTCCAGCTAACTAGAATAAAAAAATTATTAAGGATGGACTCATAGCAGACACAGACTAGTCAGGGTTCCTTTGCTGAAATAAAGTATAGCCATTTCTTCCATTCTTGATCAGTCAATCAAAATTTAATCTCAGAAGAGTCTGATTAGTAGAACAAACACCATGTGCCCATGGTAGGTAGTGAGAAAAGGAATCTGGCAGTAAAAGCCTTCAGGGATGACTTAGATTCCTGCAGTGGAATATGGGGACATAAATATACCATTTGACCAAGAATCTACCCTCAAAAGGGAGGGAAATCAGTAAACTTTCAGGATACAAAATTAATATACAAACTTTATTGCATTTCTATATACTAATAATGAATTATCAGAAAGAGAAAAAAAAGAAAACAATCCCAGTTACAATTGGATCAAAAAGAATAAAACACCTAGGAATAAATTTAACCTGTGAAAGACCTGTACACTGATAAAATAGAAGACATCGATGAAAGGAATTGAAGAAGACAAAAGAAATGGAAAGATATAACATGTTCATGAATTAGAAAAATTAATACTCTTAAAATGTCCTTACTATCCAAAGGAATCTATAGATTCAGTGCAATCCCTACCAAAATGTCAATGACATTTTTCACAGAACTAGAACAAATAATTCTAAAATTTGTACAGAATCACAAAAGACCCCAAGTAGCCAAAGCAATCTTGAGAAAGAACAAAGTCAGAGGTATGGTAAACCTTGATTTCAAACTAAAGCTGTAGTAATCAAAACAATATGGTATTGGCATAAAACAAAAACAGTGATAAATGGAACAGAAAAAAGAGCCCAAAAGTAAACCCATGCATATATGGTCAATTAATTTATGACAAGGGATGCAAGAATATACGATGGGGAAAAGACAGTCTCTGAAATAAATGATGTTGGAAAAATTGGACAGCTATATTCAAAAGAATAAAAATCGACCACTATCTTACACCATACACAAAAACTAAGTCAAGATGGATTAAATACTTGAATTTAATACCTGAAATCATAAAATTTCTAGAAGAAAAGATAGGCAGTAAGCTCCTTGACATCAGCCATGTTTTTTGGATCTGACTCCAAAGGCAAGGACAACAGAAGCAAAAAGAAACATATGGGACTACATTAAACTAAAAACCTTCCGCACAGCAAAGGAAACCATCAACAAAATGAAAAGGCAACACACTGAATGAAAAGATATTTGTAAATCATATATTTGATATTTGATAAGAGTCAATATCCAAAAACATAAAGAACTCATACAACTTAAAAACAACAAAAAAACCCCAATTTGATTTAAAAAGGGGATAGGGTCTGGGTAGATATTTTTCCAAAGAAGACATACAGATGGCCAACAGAAACATGAAAAGATGCTTGACATCACTCATCAGGGAAATGCAAATCAAAACCACAATGTGATATCACCTCACATGAGTGAGATGACTAGTATCAAAAAGACAAGAAGTAACAAGTATTGGCAAGCATGTGGAGAAAAAGGAACCTTCCTGCACTGTTGGTGGGAACGTAAATGGGTGCAAACACTGTGGAAAACAGTATGTAGATTCCTCAAAAAATCTAAAAAACAACTACATATGATTCAACAATTCATCTTTTGGGTATCTACCCGAGGGAAATGAAAATACTAATTTGAAAAGATGTATGTCTCCCCATGTTTGTTATAGCCAAAATATGGAAACAATCTAAGTGTCCACTGATAGTTGAATGGATAAAGAAGATGTGGTATATATACAATGAAATGCCTTCTTGCCATTTGTGACAACATGAATGAATCTTGAGAGTATTATGCCATGTGAAATAAGTTAGACAGAGAAAGACAAATACTACATTATTTCACTTATAAGTGAAATCTAAAAAGCAAAACAAACAACAAAATAAAACCCAGATTCATAGATACAGGAAACAGAATGGTGGTTGCCAGAGGGGTTGACTGGGGAAACATGAAATGTGTGAAGGGGATCAAAATGTATAAACTTCCAGTTATAAAATATGTAAGTCATGGGGATATAATGAACAGCCTGGGAAATACAATCAACAATATTGTATTAACTTTGTATGGTGGCAGATGATAACTAGATCAATTTTGGTAATGAGTTTGCAATGTATACAAATGACCAATTGCTCTGCTATACACATGAAACTAATAGAATATTATATGTCAGTTACACTTCAATTTAAAAAAAGCATAGAGATTCCAAATAATCAGTTGTTATATGCTCTTAGTTTGATTGGACATGTAATTCAGCAAATATTGTGATTTTTTTCCATGTAAATTTGCTCTGCTCAGTATTACTACTAAATATTGCATTCATCCTATTATGTGCAAGATATCAAGGTAATTTCTAAGGGTTCAACAATAAATAAAGCACAGTCTTGCCCTTAGGAAATGTACAGTCTAATGGAGATATCAACAAAAATGCAGAATCTCACAAAATCAGCATGGTAAGTGCCACCATGAGGTTGAGTGCAAAAGGTTATGGGAACCTAACCAATGGAGGACTCACTGCTGTCCCTTACTCATCTACTCTTCCCCCTCCCCACCCCACCACCAGGATAGGTGAGTTTGATCTCAACATATATGGATTGAATTGCTACTACCTGATGTTAATCAGCCTTTTTTTGCTCAAAAAGTAATAACTCAAAATAGGCACATTTCTTTTGAGTGGAAAGGCCAACTCTAGAACATAGTTTGTCTGACCTTTCTTAACTCACCCAATTTTATTCTATTCTTCATACTCTAGTTAGTATGTTCATTCTACCATCAACCTCTGGAGAAAAGACGGACAGAAAGTTTAGGTAAATATCTCTTGTTTAAAAAAGATGAATTTTTTTTCTTTGTTTCTTCTAAGCCAGTGCTTCCCAAGTTTAAGGTGACTAAAAATCACTGGATCTTGCTAAAATGTAGATTCTCCTTCAGGAGGGTGGGGTGGGGCTTGATGTTCTGCTCTGATATTCTGCTGTTATTGCTGCTCCTGGTTCACTTTGCACTGCAAGCATATTCATACTTATTCACACATCATATTTCAACATGCTTTATCATTTTCAGTAGTCCTACAAAAAAACACTTAAATCTGGTAAAACAACAAAAACCCCTATCATTGTCAGAATTTTATTGATAGGAAATTGATTATTAAACAAGCTACCAGTTTTGCAGGACATTGTGCATGTGGCTTGTTGGAAGCGGAACCAGCAATGTAAGAAGACTTGTGCTCTTTCTGCCATAATGCATAGCTTTCTCCATTCTGAAAGTCACCTTGCTTAGTTTTAATTCATACTAATTCTAATAATTATTTTTATTTTGCTTTTTGTTCATATTTGTTACTTCTTATCAATTCACATTATGAAAGCAATAATATTTATTCTCAACTAGACTGTCTTTTTAGACATTTTATGACTGTCATTAGAATTCATTAGAATATTTATTAAAGCTATACTTACTTGTAAAAAAGTGACTTAAATTAATTTTTTTCTGTTATGAATATTATGTTGTTTAAAAAGAGAAAAGAAATGCTCTGGGGAATCTTTTTTTGTAAATAGGAGTTTGAGCAAAGTTTGCAGGTGAACATATGTAAGAAGTATAAATGTGCACATTTCTAGAAGAGAATTTGGAAATTTGCATTGTCATTATATGCCTCATATATGGATATTTTTGACATAGTTATTCCATTTATAATAATGTATGTCCAAATAAAATAATTTTTATGTACATTAAAATTTAACTATAAGATGTAACAATATAGTTTATAATGTACATTTAGAAATAACCAGGGACTTGGTAAATCAACCTTAGTAAAGTCATGCATTGGAATACAGGTATTATGTTGAAGAAAAATATGTTTTAAAAGATGCTTATATTTTAAGCAAACAAAAAGGGTTACAAAACAGCAATTTGGCAAATCAAATTTGTAAAAATGTATACACACACTTACCTATATGTACATATAAGTGTCACTTAACTCCGATCTCTATGCATGAATTTTCACATAAGTAATGAAATATAAAATGTTCGATTCCCTTCCCTGAGTGGACTATAACAAACAACAAAACATGCCTTACCCAAGTTTCCTTTAACCCCATGAAATAAATGTTAAACCCATTCTCAAAGGAAATATTTTGAATAGACATGAAATCATGAGCCTGCCTAGGGCCAATGTATTTGGAAGGTTCTTGCTTTAGGCTCATTTCAATAATCTTGTTTTTGAGTCCAGTAACTCGGCCTCATTTACTAGAAGATGTTTAAGCACAATTATTTCAGATAGTGTATTTGGTTTTTGACTTTGTAAGAAAAGTTTAAATAGATCTGAAAGCTTTCAAAGAGGAGTTACATACTTGCCACCCTATAGTAAAATTAAATAGCCTGAAAATAAAATGAAACAACAGATAAATCAAGGACCTCTCCAAATGACACAAAATTGCCTTTAAATTTATAGTTAAGAGTGGTTTTTTTTTTTTTATACCATCTTTGATTTTACTTATTTGGCCTTCTTTTGAGATTTTGTTTATTAAAAAAAAGAACTAAATCTATAACTGCTTTAGGGCTTCGAACTCCTTCAAAAGCAGACATCACGTATTTTTTTATCTTTTCAATCATGTAGCTTAACCTCGTACATTACACGAAATCAGTGCAGGATGCATATTAATCATCTGGATGAATAAATGGATGAATAGATGGATAAATATATGAGCCTATTCCTAAAGACTTGGATTTTAGGACTTACCTACTCAGTAAGAAAATAACATGCTGTCACGGTACCTATTTCAAGCAAAGCAAATAAAATTCTAAATGTTGTGACCAGGTTCTAAAGGACAGGCCCTAATATAACCTGTAGAATGACTGACCATCTGTAATTCTGGTCTTGTTTGTTCCTTCCTCCTCACTTAACTCCACAAGTCTCCTAGCAAAGGTCTATAAATAAAATCCTCTCCTCCCTGCACTGTTTGCCCATCAGGAATAACAACAATAACATGTCCTTTTACTTCATACAACACTTTTGATTTATAAAACACTTTCACACATCACTCATTTCATTCTCATAATAACCATATGAAATAAAAACCAGGAAACAAAGGCTGAAAGAAGAAGAGAGTGTCAGCCTTTATAAGTGTTAGAGCCTATCCTCAGACTCACATCTTCTGAATGCAAATCCAACGTTCCTCCACAGGCCAGGACACATCCGCTCATCCCAGCTCCCTCCAGCACTGACAGAGTTAAAAGAATGGCCTCTAACAACCAGTCCCCCTGCTGGGTCTGCATTCCTTATTCTCTGTTAATTACCACATTGGCTGTCAACACTGTATATTTCAGGGAAAGTGACAATTTTACTTCCTTTTCTCAGACATTTGAAAGCTTCCTCTCCAGGAAGACAGCAGGTCTGGAGCAAACTATGGGAAGGACTGTGGCAAGGATTTCTCTCGGCGTTGGCAGCCTGCCCTCCCCTCACTTTGAATGAATTCAAACATGGAAGAGGTTAGATGACGGGCTGGAGAAATGGAACGTATATGAGACTTACGCAAAGTCTTCTACTTGGTGCCCCAAAAAGTTGACATTTTGGGGAATTTAGCTGGAATATCGCCTGACAAATAAGGTATGGGAAGAATGCCTTTAAATAAAGAGGATTTGTCAGGCAGTTAAAAATGTTATCAGAGAGAATGAAATTGAACAGGAAGCATGAAGGCTTCAAAACCATTCTCAGTGCTTAACCGGAGGAGCTGCTCCATTAGCTCAGCTAATTGAACACTCTGTTATCTCACCTGGATTGTCACTGCAGAAGAAGAAGGGGCTGTATTGTTGCTCCCTGAAACAGAATCTGACACTGGTGGAGAGAGGCAAGGGAGAGGGTATATACTGATTACTTTATTTTGACATTAGATCTGTGCCTAGAATTAGCTGTGCTCAGATATAAATATCCTTTCAGACAGATCCATCCACAAGCAATCTATATTATAATTGGCAAAACTGGTCAAGAAGAAATAAGAGTAGAGAAAAAGGAAACTTTACCAATTCTTAGAAAGAAATAAAATCTATGTAGTGTTTTATTTGATGATGCAGGCATATAAAATAAGATGAACAGTCGTATTATACATGAACGATGACATGGTAAATGTAGAATAAAGTACTTTTCCCTTTTATACATGTGTTTTAGCTTTGTGCCCTTAATTTTCCAAAATTGTAAAATAAAAGGCATATCCCGTAATTCCAACTGAGTTTAAAGACATGCACATACTTGGGCTAGTTATTAGGCCACCTACTTAAATATAAAGTCAGATCCACATTTTATAACATATATTAAAATATATTTCAGCTGGTATATATTTTTTAATGAAAAATACCAACAATATAAGGTGAGAAGGACTTTCTCAGCCAAAATTCAATAGAAGAAATAACAAGAGCAACAAAAAATCTATTAAAAAATTGATACTGTAAAGACTGAAGTTTTTGCATGCCACAATATCATTTAAAAATCAACTAAACAGCAAATAAAGAACTAAAAAAATTGCACAAATATGAAAGTTTGGCTTAATGAATATTCTCAAAATGAGAACAAAAGCACTAAAACCAAGTAGAAAAATAATTTCATTAACTATTAGTAGCAGAAGAACAATAAATGCCCTATCAGTATATATATGAAAAACATTTAGCCTAGTAATTAAATAAATTGAAATATAAACAGTAAAATACTTCTTTAAAATGATTTTTAAATAAAAAATAGCAACATGACCTCACTGATATGAGGAATTCTTAATCTCAGGAAAGAAACTGAGTGTTACTGGAGTGGTTGGGGGTGGGAGGGATGGGGTGGCTGGGTGATAGATATTGGGGAGGGTATGTGCTATGGTGAGCGCTGTGAATTGTGCAAGACTGTTGAATCACAGATCTGTACTTCTGAAACAAATAACGCAACATATTTTAAGAAAAAAGAAAAAGAAGAAGATAACAGGAGAGGAAGAAAAGGGGAGTATGTCAGAGGGGGAGATGAACCATGAGAGATGATGGACTCTGAAAAACAAACTGAGGGTTCTAGAGGGGAGGGGGGTAGGGGGATGGGTTAGCCTGGTGATGGGTATTGAGGAGGGCACGTTCTGCATGGAGCACTGGGTGTTATGAACAAACAATGAATCACGGAACACTGCACCAAAAACTAATGATGTAATATATGGTGATTAACATAACAATAAAAAATTAAAAAAAAAATAGCAAATATTTTCTTAATTGATTAATGAAGGGAAAATATAACTTGAAATGTACCTAGTCAAAAAATGCTGGTGAGAAGTGATACTTGCACAAATTTTGTGAAAAGCAATTAGGCAATAATCACCTATTTTGAATCTCAATGACTCTACTTCTAGAATTCTATACAAGAGAAATAAACTGAGATGTGGGTAAATACTTATATACAAGGAGAATTATGATAGCATAAAGTAAAATAAAAATATCAGAAACAAATTTTTAAACAGTTCCATTTTATGCAATGCATGTAAAGGAAATGTGCACATTATTCAAATCATAGTTTCATAACAGATAAGACCAAATATATGGGATTGGTTTCAAAAGTATCTTGCTTACATAAAATGGAATACTATGAATCATTTAAAATATTTTGGAAATACATTCAATAGCTAAAAAAGGCATCTGCAATATTTTGTGAGGTAAAAAAAAGTAAGGTGCAAGAAAGCATGTCTAGTATAAACTCATATTTGTCATAAAATCAAATGACAGCTACTATGAACAAGGGGTGATAATTCTTAATTCTCCTTCTCTAGCCATCTGTATTTCTGCTTCCTAGATTAACATTCATTACTTTTACAGTAAGAAAGAAAGTTAAGGAGGTATAAAGAATTAAGTTTCTGAAAAAAGGCTTACTAACATGGCAAAATATTTTTTTATGTAGTAACTAGTGTTATGTATGTGCATATGTGTATGTATGTGTATGATTGGAATAATATATATTCAAATGGTAGTACATTTTACATATGATCATTCAGTGTTTAATTTTCTCTACAATCAGAATTCTATCTCCATGCTTTTGCAAATGGAAAATAATGTATTACATGATTCTTTTTGAATAAATATGCAACAACTCATATAATAATAATAATTTAAAAAACCCAAATTCCAAAGTTAGAGAAAAAAAGAAAGAAATAAAAAGGTAGTGAGAAAAAAAAGAAAAGGTAGTGAGAAAACAAGCACTAATCAGGAACTAAAAATTGGGGATAGCTGAAATCTAATAGGTAAAATCAGCTCTGATGCTGATTTGGCACATGCCAAATCTGGGTGATGCACATGTTTTGAAGGAGAACGAGGGACAAGAGAAAACTATCCTGCTCAATGTTGACAACGTAGTGGCAAGCCCCTACAAAATTCTGGCTGAAGAGCTACATGCACAGTGTAAAAATGAGCTCGAAATAAACCTGCTCCAGGACAGAAAAGTGAGAAAACTTTTCTGTAGGTTGCCACCCATAAGAACAAGGATAGTATGTATTTGAGCACAGTGTACATTAGCATGTTAGAATGCAGCAGCTATATTTTGTCTGTTATGACCGGCACCGTTCTAAGAATTTGATCAAGATTTATAGTTAACAGTAATCAATCTGCCAGGAGTTGTACATTGTCTGGTCCAATGGCCCAGAAGAAAGTAATTCCTGAAAATTTCTTTCCAAATCATATTTTTTAAAGTAGATGTAATCTGAATAGTAAGAGTCAAATGATACTGGCAGATGACTAGAGTTGTATTCAGTCATCAAAAATTGGTCCAGGACACAATCATAGTGTATGACCAAAATGTCTCCCAGAATTATGCAGGTTTCTAGGCTTCCACTCAACCTTGCCAGGCTTCAAAAAAGTTGTGACCTTGCACCCTGTGGCTTCATCCTTTCAGGTGGCTGGTATAATTGTGCTAAGAGACAACTTCATTCTCTTCCTCCGAGCCTCTTTCAAGGCACGAATGTCATATGGATTTTCCCTCTCTGCATAACCTTCACTCTCAGCTACCATTTCTCCTTCTCTCTTTTTGACATTGATTTTAACCCAAACTTTTCCATTTTTGGAAAGAATGTTAGGTTCAGCCAGTGTGCTCGCCCACACAGTAATACCAGTCTAGCAATTACCTTCTCTTCTGCCTATTCTCATCCAGACAGTTCAGGGTTGCCTAGGTATAGAACTAGCAGACTATCCCAACCACTAGACAATACAGCTGTGTTTACTGACAACTCCAATTTTTCCACATGGGCCAAAGGCACAGTCCACCCCCTCAGGCCCTTTTCTGTCATAAAAGTTTAAATGTATAGTTACAGTTTCTTGCTTAGGGGTCATCCCTGCTTTTAGCACCCACAGTTGCAACCATAGTCTCAAGACCATTGAATAAGTAGGAAAAAAAAAGAGAGAAAGTTAAGGTGATGTGGAGAAGAATTAGATAGTCTTCCCTCATACTCTCTTCCCCAGATTCCCCAAAAAGTAGGGGAATCCTCTCTTTGGGGTGAATTCCCTCTATTGGCCCCCCTCATACTGAGTGTGAGCACACACTTGCAAAGTCATGCAAGTCAGGACTTCATGCCTTTATATCCTCCCACTTTAGACAACAGATGTTTCAAGTGGCTGTCCCAGTTTTCTATCAAAATATTTCTTTGAAGATGATATGCATGTGATATGTCCATTTGATGTTATAACTCTTTGTACCTCATTGAATGCTATGAATTGCAAAAATGTATTTCTTCATCTGAAGCAATATAACTGGGTGGTCCAAATTGGTACTGTATCTTCTGTTGCAATTTTTTTATAGTGTTGTGAGCATTTGCATTAACCATCGGGTATGCAAAACCTAGTCCAGAATGTATCTATTCCTGTCAGAACCCATTTACACCATCCCAGGGCTACTGATAGTTGCCTGATATAATCTATTTACCAGCTATGTGTCAGGGCCCTGCCCCTGGGGAGTCTGCCCCATAGCCATCTGCAGATTGTCTTTCTTGGTGGCAGACGGAACAGGTCTTGCTGGCATTTTTTGCCTCTGAGAGTGCGGCAGGAATATGTCCATCCTCATCCATCTCTGCATTGCTGCAGCTGCTCCATTTCCTCTGGTTTCATGAACCTGGCTGACCTCCTCCAGCAACTGCACCAGGATGTCAATTTGTTGGTGCCCATCAGCTTTTGATCCTGCAAAATTGTTCTTCTGATGCACATTAATACATCCTACCTAAGGCACCAAATATATTCCCATGGTGATTTCCCTAGGTCCATGCCTCATACAGACATTCCTTTAACAACACAGTTTTCCATTTGTCATCTTCTTGAACATATGGCCAGGCCATTGACCACTGTTCATGAGTTTATATACATCTAAACATAACCAGCCCCTAAAAAGGAAGTAAGCCATTGAAGGTGTTATCAATAAAGATGTTAAAAGGATTTAAGTTCCCTGGTTAACTTTCTATAAAAGACCAACTCTAAAAGCCCTTGTTGGCAGCCTTGGGATCCTTCTCATTCCTGAGAGCTTTTTCTGTATCTTCACTTAATAAACTTCTATCGCTTTACTCAAAAATAAATAAATAAAATAAATACCTGAGTTCTTATTGTCATTCAGTTATTCCATCACTACAAGGAAAACGGCATGCAATTTACCCCACAGAGTTGATTTGTTCTTACCTTCATCAATCAGAGTTTCTACAGGAGTCAGTCAGAGTGCAGTGGCCTTTCAAACAGGGTGCTTGCAATGATTATCCATAAACCAAGCAGTTTTCTTTTGATCAATTGAGATCTGTTCACAGGGCACCACTCATATGGCAGTATCAGGTGCCAACTAAGATGGTCTCAAATCAGCCCTAGAGGAAAAGAGGTTATCTGCTCATGAATATGGTAAATACCTCCTTGCATTTCTCAAGTAGCATCTTCCTATGTAAACAATTTCAATTATATTACAGAACTCTTTTGGACACTGATTTCCTTCTTAAAGTGTTTCTCTGACATTATCGAGGACATTATGGGTATTTTGGGTTTTAGGGTCAATTTTATGATCCTTAGTAATAGGGGTAGTTTCCAGTAATGCCCAAAGCAAGTCAATAATTGTCACTTAAATGGCATATACCATACTGCCACATCTAGAAATTTTCTGGTACAACTCCCAGCTATTGCTGCTGAGAGGCACTCATGGGATTTTGCCATAACCTCCAGTCTATATAAAAGCAAGTTATAGATATTTTCAGAATTGTATCTGAGTGTGGGCCATAAAAGTCCAAAAGTATTGACTAAGGCACTCCTTTTTTTAAATTCCGACATGCCTTAGTGTTATTCAGACTCCCATCAAATACTGCCTTTTCTCAGGCGGTTTTATAGATAGGAGCTAACAATATTCCTAGTTGTGGAATTTGTATCCTGCAAAACCCCAACAACCTGACAAAGTACTGTTTTTCTTGCTTAGTGTCAGGTAGGAAATACAGCAGTTTACTTTTGGCTGTCCATGGAATATCATGGATGTCTCCTGCCTAGGTTATTCCCTAAGTAATTTCACCATTTAAGTGAGTCTTAAGATCTTTCCTGGATTTATCAACCACACTTAATCATGGGTGTCACCATTACATTTAAGCCTGTCCTAGCATGTTCTTCAGTTTATGATATTATAATCTCAAGATAGTGTATTACTACACTTGGTACCAGCCTTGAGTCCCAATCTCTTCTACCCAAATTGTGACAGTAAACTGGTGAATTCATTAGCCTTGTGGCAATGTAATAAAGGTAAATTGGGATGCTTCCTATATGGCAGCAACCTGGTTGGCTCTTTTATAAGATGAGAATAGAGCATAAAGCATTTGTAGGATCAGTCATCGAGTTCCAGTCTTCTTTACCTTGTATTTTTCACACTTTTGAAAGCATACAAGGGACTGCTGTTGCTAGAGGAAGTACTACTTTATTCAAGCCTTGATAATCTACTCTTTGTCTTTATGAGTCATCTTCCTTCCTCATGGGTCACACAGGTTAACTGTACAGAGAATTTGACAGTATCAGTACTCCAAATTCTAACTTGTCACTAATTACAGTGATAATTTATTTTTCTCTACCAGATATCTAATACTGTTTTCCAATTAACAACTGTGTGATATTCTGTAAATTTTCATTTAGCATGTCCAATTAATACTAGTTGAAGGACAAACTTATATAGCTTCTATTTTACAATATTAGATAGGATAAATATTTTCTAGTCAGATATAAATATTCATCTCAATAATGCAATTCAGATAAAAGAGATAACCCCATCATATAAAGTCTGCTCAAATATTTTAATTTTTATCCAAACTTTTACCTTAACCATCAACTATTACATGTCCATATCCTCCCATTATAATTGTGGCCCCTGTTAGGATTTCACCAATAAGTTTTAGAATCACAGTGTACAGGGGTTCCATGTCAAGGAGCTCCAGGAATGTTTCTTTTCAAATCACTGTTCACTTTGTCCACACATGTGCATATGGCCTTATGGCCCCAGCCAAGGGTCAAGTAAAGAAACTAGTCAATCTTCATCCTCTTTAGTTTACCAGACTATCACTTTCTGGTAATTCGAACTCAGGTTTCTCATTGTGATCTTTGCCTTGTTTTTTTTTTTTTGTTGTTGTTGTTTTTTAATTCCTCCAAATTAGGATAAATAGAACAGATTTATTTACAGCTCTTCAATTTTGGGGGACCAGGACTGGATCCCAACTGTCTATCAAATCTCTGAAGACTTTTGTTTTGAACTCATCATTTATTCTTTCCACTCCTTAATAATGATTTAAAGACTTTCAACCTGTTGGGATGAATCTCTTGACCATTCTCTTTTTCATTCCCCATTCCCTTGTGAATCATTCTAATATTTTTTAGAATCTTTAAGTCTCATAGGGAAAGCTGAAACAACAAATCTGATATGGCTTTTTGGATCTTTGCTTGATTTTTACAGCAGGTGATAAGGAATACCCATGCAAGGGCCCACTTAATCAAAGCATTTACCATGACTTAGCAAAAGAGAATATTAAATGGATGAACATCCCAATAATCATAAAACCAAAAGTGCTGCTGCTGGGGGCACCTGGCGTGGGCAAGAGCTCTCTGGCGCGCATCTTCGGTGGTGTCGAGGATGGGCCTGAAGCAGAGGCCGCAGGGCACAGATATGATCGGTCCATCATGGTGGATGGAGAAGAGGCATCACTCATGGTCTATGACATTTGGGAGCAGGATAGCAGCCGCTGGCTACCTGGTCACTGCATGGCTATGGGGGATGTGTATGTCATCGTGTACTCAGTGACGGATAAGGGAAGCTTCAAGAAAGCCTCAGAGCTGCGGGTCCATCTGTGGCAGGCACGGCAGATGGACGACATGCCCATTATCCTAGTGGGCAACAAGAGCGACCTGGTGCGCTCTCGAGAGGTCTCCTTGGATGAGGGCCGGGCCTGTGCCGTGGTCTTCAACTGCAAGTTTACTGAGACATCCGCGGCATTGCACCACAATGTCCAGGCCTTGTTCAAGGGTGTTGTGCACCAGATACGCCTGCGCAGGGACAGCAAAGAGGCCAATGCACGTCGACAAGTGAGTACCCGGCGGTGAGAGAGTCTTGGCAAGAAGGCAAAGCGTTTCTTGGGCCACATCGTAGCACGCAACAGCCGCAAGATGGCCTTTCGTGCCAAGTCCAAGTCCTGCCACGATCTCTCTGTGCTCTAGACTCCAAAGGCACATACTGCATTGTGCATACAAATGGACAGATTGGGGGCTGGCCCAGCCACCTGCCCTGGGTGCCTCAGGGCTGGCTCGGACTCTGGGCATACCCCACCTCATGGTCATGGACAGATAGACAGTGCTGCCCGGGCAGCTCCCAGTGGCCATCAAGGGCTGGGCCCACAGTGATGCGTGTACAGGCTAGTGTGTGTCCCAAACAGCAGCCCAAGTCCAGCCCATGGGGCAGGCCTGTGTGTGGGGACAGGACTCTAGCTTTCTCCACACTTGGGGTGTGCACGCTTTGGAGGGAAACTGTTCAGTGCAGTGGTTATTTGTTTACATGCAAATTTTTGTAATAAAAGACTATTTCCTGATTTAAAAAAACAACAACAACAATCCAGCATGCCCTAAATATGCAGCATATTAGCCACTTTATTTGGGGAGTTCCACTTATCAATTAAAGGAAGGAAAGGACAATTCCATTTTTTAGTATAAACCAACTTTACAATGTCTTTTACTCAGTCCACCAGGCTAGCTGTTACTTTAGGAAAAACCTGTTGTGTGTTTGAATAATGTACAGCAGCCAGTTTTGATGGTTCAATAGCAAAATATCAGTTGTGCATTAACACAAACATCCGCCTCCATTCCACAGCATTAAAAACCAAAAAGGTTACTTTGAAGTTAGTTACTCTCATAACTTACTTTAATAAAGTTTCCTCAGGGGGCTGACTATATTAATCCACAAAATGAGAAAACTTTTTCACAATATATCCCCAGTTTCAGTAGTTTCTTGATTTTGCAAACACATAAACATGCACCTGCTACCTGGACTACCTTCTTGATGACCATAAATCATAGAAGTGCTATCTGTGTTTTCCAGAACACATTTCTCCATTGTAAATAGCCCTAAAGCGAATGGTCATAGCTCAGGCTAAAATTTGATGCGAAGACCTATTCCAACCCCATCCTTTACTTTCATTTTTTCTATTACAGAAAAAAAAATTTAACCAAGTATAGAATATTGGCTTGTTTCTCACTATATTATGTTTTTGTATATATCAAGTGAGCCAACTCCTCAGGTAATAGGTCTACCATTTCCAAATTCCATTGATAACTTACCTATAGTAACTGATCATATCACAACTTCCACCTCATACCACTATTTGGTAACCATCCAGGTATCAGGGATTTGTCATCCTCACCCCCATCACCCTTCCTTTTCCCAAACAATGTTTTCATCATGTTTCAGTGAGTCAGTGTTATTCTAGTGAATTCCACTTCTGAAGCCAACTATATCAGGGGGCCCCAAGACAACCTTCATGCTCAATGATTAGCTGGAATGACTCACAGGGCTCAGAAAAGTTATCATAGTGATGGCTACAGTTTATTACAGTGAAAGCATACAGACTGAAGTCAAGAAAAGAAAAAGGAACATGGGCAGATGCCAGGAGAAACCAGGAATAAGCTTCTAGATGTTTACTCTCAATAGAGTCTCATGGACACACTAAATTCTGTTAGAACTAGTCAATGAATTCAAAATTTTCAGAATACAACATGTATATGATCAGTTACTCCTCACAATCCCAATCACAGGTCCTGGACCTGTGCTATAGTAAAAGCACCTTTTTGCACTGAAAAGAAAAAAGAAAGGGAAGACAGGCAGATGACCAATAGGTGCATGAAAAGGTGCTTGACATTAATAATCTTCAGGGACATGCAAATCAAAACCACAATGAGATACCACCTCACACCTGTTAGAATGGCTCATTGAAAGGACAAAAGATGGCGAGTATTGGCAAGGAGGTGGAGAAAAAGGAACTCTTGTGCACTGTTGGTGTGGATGTAAGTCAGTACTGGCAGTATGGAGAACAGTATGGAAGCTCCTTAAAAAATTAATTATAGAACTACTATATGATCCAGCAATACCACTTTTGGATATATACCCAAAGGAAATGAAAATAGGATATTGAAGAAATATTTTACACTCTCATGTTCTTTGTAGTATTATTCACCATAAGCCAAGACACATAAACAACCTAAATACCTGTCAATATATGAATGGATAAAGAGAATGTGATATATATATATAGAGAGAGATATATCTCTCTTTCTAAATATATATATATCATACATGAGTATGTGTTATAGATTTATAGATATGTGATATATTTAATACATATGTTACTAATACATGTCTCAATATGTATCATATATATCATATAATATGAATATATACTATCACATATATATGAATATTATTTAGTTATAAAAACGAAGGAAATCCTTCCATTTGCAAAAGCATGGATGGATTTTGAGACTATTACGTTAGATGAATTAAGTCAGACAAAGAAAGAAAAAGACTATATGATATTACTTATATATTAATCTAAAATTCAAGACTCACAGAAACAGAGAGTAGAATGTTGGTTACCCAAGAGTAGGGGGTAGGAAATAGGGAGGTACTGGTCAGAATATAAATTTTCAGTTACAAGATGAAAAGTTCTGGAGATCTAATGTATAGCATGGTGATTATAGTTAATAATACTTTATCATATACTTGAAAGTGCTGAGAGAGTAGATCTTAATTTTCTTACCACACACACCTACACATACACACACACACACACAAAATTGGTAATTATGTGATAGGATGGAGGTGTTAGCTAACACTATAGTGGTAATTATTTAGCAATATATAAGCGCACAAAATCAACATATTTTACATCTTAAACTTACAATGCTATATGTCAAATAAATCTCAATAAAACTGAAAAAATAATTAAAATAAAAAAGGATAAAAGTTATAAAATTAGAAAACTACAGGTCAATCTCACTCATACATTTAGATGCAGAAATCCCATATACATTAATAGAAAACTAAATTCAGTGATCAACAAGCCATAATATAAAATGACCAAGCTAGTCTTATCTTGGAAAGGTAATAAGACAGTTTATTTTTTTAAATAAAAGAGAAAAATCAAATGAAAATATCAACAGATGCGGAAGGCACTAAAAACCTTTTAAAAGGAATCCATGAAGATTTATATCAATCTGTAAATACAAGAAAATTTCCCTAATCTAAGAATGGATAGCTCAATAAAACCTAAAGCAGATATAATTTTTAATAGTGGTAGTTTAGATTATTCTCTTTTAAGTAGAAAAAAGCCTGAATATTCACTCTTACCCTTGGACTTAACATTGTAAGAAAATAAAATGAAAAATGATTAGAGAATAAATAATAAAATTATTTTAGTCACAGATATAATTACATATTGATAAACCCAAAAGAATAACAAAGTTTAATAAGTTTTCTAGATATAAAAATCTAAATACAAAGTTAACTGAATTTATATTGACAGAATATGTGATTTAAAAAGTGGTTCCAATAGCAAGCAGATTAAAAAGATCACAAAACATGTAAGAATGTTAAAGAGAAAATTTTAAATCCCATATATAAAAACTTACAAAATTCCTAAATAAATGGTTATGTAATCAATTCTTATTGGTAAAAATGTATAGTATGTTTAATTATCAAGTTCTCTAACTTGATTCATATCATTTAATGTGATCAAAATCTCAGAAGTATAATTTTATGGCAGTTTACAAATTTTATGGCCTCACTAGATACCAAGGTTTTTTTCTAAAGCTATAATAATTAGAATAGTTTGGTAATTCCTCAGTAAAAATGAAAACAATGATGGCATAGAATGGAGAATCAGTTATACATTTACATGGGCATAGAAACTTGGTCTATGACAGAACTGATATTATATTTTAGTTGGTAAGAGAGGCTACACAATAAATAATACTGGAAATATTATCCCTACTTGATTATGCAACCAAAATCAATTTCAGTTTTCTAAAAGATCTAAATGTGAGTCATTAAAGAACAAACATTTCTGAAAATAATATAAGTGCATGTATCCCTCAGATTTTCCAAAGGGGAAAAAAAAAAACGAAACAGAAGCAATAGATGAAAGAGAAAGAGAAAAAGAGATTAATTTTAAGGAATTGACTTGGGTGATTGTGGGAACTGGCAAGTCTGAAATCCAGAGCAGTTCATCAGGCTGGAAACTCATGCAGGATTTAAAGCAGTAGTCTTCAGTCAGAGCTTTTTCTTCAGGAAACCCCAGTTTTCAAATTTCAATTGATTGGATGAAACCCACTTCAACTGATTGGATGAAGCCCACCTTGATTATTCAAGGGCAACCTTCTTCACTTAAATTCGACTGATTATAGATCTTAGCCATATCTACAACATACCTTCATAGCACCACCTAGATTAGTGCTTGATTAAGTACCTGAGTTCTGAAGCCTGACCAAGTTGACACATAATAAAACTATCACAGCACATATTTGAGACACTTGAGAATAAAAAAGAAACTTTACAAGACACAAAATGACATAAGAAACATAATAAAAGTAAGGATTAATAAACTTGACTACTCAAAATCAAGAATTTCAAATCATCAGTATACATATAAAGAAAGTGAAAACATATTGCAACATAAATGACTGACCAATATTTAGTATCAAAAGTATAAAAAGAACTTCTGTAAATCAAGAGGACAAAGACAAGCATCACAACAGCATATATACAGAAAATTATGAACAGATCAAACACATAAAAGAAAAACAAGTAACTAATAAAATACAGAAAGTTATTAAACCTCACTGGTAATCAGGAAAATACACATTAAAGTTTTCAAATAGACAATATTTAATATCTACTGCATGGGTGAAAATTAAATTGTGTGATAATACCAAATTCAAAATTATGTAGGTCAAAACCCATTATAGAATTTTGGGAGGAGGCGCACCTGGGTGGCTTAAATAGTTAAGTATCTGCCTTCGGCTCAGGTCATGATCCAAGGATCCTGGGATCGAGCCCTGCTTTGGGCTCCCTGCTCAGTGGGGAGTCTGCTTCTCCCTCTCCCTCTGCCTACCACTGCCCCCCGCCCTGCCACGGCTCATGCTCTCTCTCTCTCAAATAAATAAATAAAATCTTAAAAATAAAAAAAGAATGTTGGGCAGAGTGTAGCCAATATGAAGAACAATTTGGCATATTTAGTCAACTGAAATGAGTTAACTCAGAAATTTTACTCCTAGTGACCCAGAAATTTTACTCCCATTGATGTACATCAGAGAAAACTCTTCTCTCTATGCACCAGAAGACGCATCCAAGAATTTTCAGAACAACATTATTTTGTAATAGGAAAAAAAAAAAGAAATAACCCAAATGTCCATGGACAGAAGCTTGGGCTATAAATAGCTGTATATTCATAGACTATTCTACTCTGACATTGAACAACCTATGGAAATGCACATGGATGAACCTTAGAAACTCATTATCAATAATTTAAAAGCAATCTTCAGAGCAATACACAATTTTATGTGACATTCATAAGCATTTAAAGCTGAATGTAAAATTGTAAAGATGAGCAAAAGAATTATAAAATACAATTGAGAATATAATAATTTACCAGCAGAGAAAGGAGGATCAAGTTGCAAAAGGAGGAATCAGAGTTTCTAGTGTTTTGATAATGCTTAATTTCTTAAACTGAGCATTAAAATGCTACTATTGGTTATATTTTTGTTTTAAACTACATATGTTATAAATTTGGTACATATTTAATATTAAAACAAATTTTTATGCCTGGAATCCTTCAAAGTTGTAATGTTTATGTAACTGTAGGGCTTAAAAAACGTTAGTCCTCACCTGCCAATACCCTTTTCTTTTCTTTTTTTTAAGACTTTTTATTTATTTATTTGAGAGAGAATGAGATAGAGAGAGAGCACGAGAGGGAAGAGGGTCTGAGGGAGAAGCAGACTCCCTGCTGAGCAGGGAGCCCGATGCGGGACTCGATCCTAGGACTCCAGGATCATGACCTGAGCCGAAGGCAGTCGCTTAACCGACTGAGCCACCCCGGCGCCCAGTACCCTTTTCAAAAAGCACTATCGGTGGGCGCCGGGGTGGCTCAGATGGTTAAACGTCTGCCTTCAGCTTGGGTCATGGTCCCAGGGTCCTGGGATCGAGTCACACATCGGGCTCCCTGCTCCTTGGGAGCCTGCTTCTCTCTCTCTCTCCCTCTGTCTCTCATGAATAAATAAATAAAATCTTAAAAAAAAAAAGCAGTATCGGTGACTAAATATAAGCTTTTAAGAAAATATTTAAAGTAAGAGGCTTCTAAGTTGCTCAAGATCATCTTCTCCCTTCGGAGTTCTACTTCTTCACTTTTTCTCTACCTCCTACATATTTCTCCTTTTTACTTGATCATGTGGAAATTATTCCCAATGTCCATACTTTATAAGTTCACAGTGTAAAGTTGAGCCGCTACTTTATATTCTGTAAGAGGTGTTCCAGTCCTACAGCTTGGGTAGCTCTTTATTAACTGGTTTAGCATAGTGTTGTTTTCCACTTAATATTTGACAATAAAATGAAGAATTCTTTAGTTTAAATTTAGACCCTTCCAATTTGTCCATTGTAAAATCATGTAATATCATTACTATTAAGATTTATATTATTCTCCCAACAACACTCAATTGAAAATAAGAAGTTATGGTATATTTTGAATGCCCCCACCCCTTTAGGTCATATTTTGATACTAACAATCCCTGTGTAACTAAACAGGAAAGCCGTGAAGATCAATATATGACTTAAGGTTTTTTGTTTTGTTTTGTTTTCCTTCATATCTTATTTCTTTGACCTTTAGAAGATTTGCAATGGTGAATTTAGTTTTCAAAAAATGATTAAATACTCACAAGGTACTTCTGCTGCTGTTGTTTCAGGCCAGATCAATCTTAGGTGTTTTATATCTGGGTTGATGAACACATAGCCTTTAGAACTACTTTCCCACCACCAAATAGTGTTAGGCTTTCAGCTAGTAAGTTATCAGGGCTAGGATAAATAAACATTTTCTCCATAAATGAGCAAAAAAAGAATGTTTTAAAAGAGAATGCCCTGAAGTTTCTGTTTTGAAGAACTACGAAAAAAGTAGAGATCAATATAGGCATACCTCAGGTTCAGTTTTAGACCACTACAATAAAGTGAATATTGCAATAAAATGAGTCTAATAATTTTTTTGGTTTCCCAGTGCATTTAAAAGTTATGTTTATATTATACCATCGTCTATTAATGTACAATAGCATTATATCTAGAGAATAATACTTTATTTATTTAACTTTTTTTTGCATTTTTTTATTTTATGTTATGTTAATCACCATACATTATACCATTAGTTTTTGATGTAGTGTTCCATGATTCATTGTTTGCGTATAACACCCAGTGCTCCATTCAATACGTGCCCTCTTTAATACCCATCACCAGGCTAACCCATCCCCCCACCCTCTCCCCTCCAGAACCCTCAGTCTGTTTATCAGGGTCCATAGTCTCTCATAGTTCATCTCCCCCTCCAATTTTCCCCCCTTCATTTTTCCCTTCCTACTATCTTCTTTTTTTTTTAACATATGATGTATTATTTGTTTCAGAGGTACAGGTCTGTGATTCAACAGTCTTACACTTTAATCAAATACTTTAATTAAAAAATACTCTATTGCTAAAAACTGCTAACCATCATCTGAGTTTTCAGGAGGTTGTAATCTTTTTTGCTAGTGGAGGGTATTGGCTCAATGCTGATGACTGCTAACCAATCAGAGTGGTGGTTGCTGAAGTTTGGGATGCCTGTGGCAATTTCTTAAAACAAGACAGCAATGAAGTTTGCTGCATTGATGACTCTTTCTTTCACTGGAACACTTAAAGGTGATTGCAGGGTTTTTAATTGGACTAATTTCAATAGTACATATCTGTAATAAATAAAATAAAAAGTGCCATTTCTATGCTTAATTTACATGTTAGCCATATATCTTTGACAAATATTATGTCATATTTCTTCCTTCCTAGCTCTAAAAAGCAAAAAGTAGGTCCATTTAAACCACAGAAAGAAAGGCATTTACCTTATTATTCTTTGGGAAACAGAGGAAAAGGGTAAATTAATTAAAGAATTACCTTTGTAAAGTCTAAAATGAGTTTATATTTTCCATACTGCCCATTAGTAGGTTACTAATCATAATTAGAAACTTTTTGGCACATTTTAAAACATGATAAAAATCATTGTATTTTAAATGAATTGCAGATTAACATATGAAAACCAAAAGATACCATTACTAAAACATAAGTAAGTTGTCCAAAGGTCAAAGCCATCATATAGTCACACAATGATTCTAAAATTCAGTTTATTAAACATTTTTCTGAGATTTAAAAAATAGATGATAACATTGGGTCAGCATATTTACATTCCATTTATGATAAGAAGCAAATGACTGTAGCAATGTAGATATATGATCTACATGCCTGAGAGTCTTGGGAAAAAATTTCAGAAGTGTCCGGTATGGTAGGCAGAATCATGGCCTCTCAAAAACATCCATGTCCTAATTACTGGAACATGTGAATATGCTATTTTACATGTCAAAAGTGACTTTGCAGCTATGATTAAACTAAGCATCTTGTGATCAAGAGATTATTCTGAATTATCTGGGTGGGCTCAGTATAATCATAAGGGTCCACATAAGTGAAAGAGGGAGGTTGGCAAGTCAGAGGAGGACATGTAACAACTGAAGCAGAGGTTAGACAAAGAGAAAGACAGAAATAACCATCTGATAATACTAGCTGCTGGCTTTGAAGATGGAAGATGGGGTCATGAGCCAAGGAATGCAGATGGCCTCAAACAACTGGAAAAACAAGCAGAAAAGTTTCTTCTCCAGAACCTTCAGAAGAAATGCAGCCAACCCAACACCTTGATTTTAGCCCAGTGAAAGCCATTTCAGACTTCTGACCTCCAGAACTGTAGGAGAACAAATGTGTATGTTTTAAAGCTAATAAGTTTGTGGTTATTTGTTACAGCACCAATAGGAAACTAGTAGAACTAATGTGACATAGATGTTTATGTGGCAAGTTGTCTACGAGAGACAAAATAGCTTAGACAAATGCTCAGGATTCTTATCATCATGGCTTTATTATTCAAATTATCCTTACTCTTTTAATGTTTATATATTATGCTGACACACTGTTTTCAACCAATGATAAATCAAGTAGACAGAAATAAATTTGGCCATGGAGAAATGAAATAACATAACTGAGAAGTTAAAATTAAGATAGTACATCTAGATCTAGAATTCTGTAGCCTGAAAACAAAGCTCATGCCTTTCTTTCTCCTTAGCACACACAGAAGAATTAGAAAATTTGCCATATTTTATGCAGCAAATAAATTTTGATGACGAAAAGCAAATTACACAGGCCACATTCTGTCCAAAATGTACAAAACCATAAATTGATAAGAGATTTCACTTTTCAAAACCCAATCAACCAGATATTTTAGAAATACTATCCTATACATGTTTTGTACATTATGCTTGCAGATAGTCAAGTTGGTTCAGTAGAAAAGTTAGTGTATTTTAGCCAGCTTTTTTCCAAACAGATCTCCTCTCCTAATTAACCACATCAAAGTAAAATTATAGAACAGTAAAATCTATAAGATGTAGCCCAAGTTATATGTAATTGAAAGTTGTATTCAGATAAAATTTCTTGGTCTCTCTAAATTTGAGTGATGAAAAGGCAGAAAATACACTAAACATTCAACTCGAAATATAAAAAACTGCAAAAAAGTGAAGGAAAAGAAACAAAATAGAATAAAATACTAAGTTATGAAAATTGAAATAGGTGATTTAGGAATTAGAATAATAATTGCCCGAGAGGTGGTTCTTTAAAAAAAAATTAAACAAGATGAAAGTAGATCCTTATCCTAGACCACTCACAAAAATTAACTTGGAATGGATTAAAAACTTAAATATTAGAACAGAAACCACAAAACTTCCAAGAGAAAACATAAGAAAAAATTCTTTGACATGGGTTTTGGCAACAATTTTTGGATATGACACCTAAAGCACAGGAAACAAAAAATAAACAAATGGGACTATATCAAACTAAAAGACTTCTGCACAGAAAAAAAAATCAACAAATGGGAAGACAATGGGATGGGAAAAATATCTGCAAATGCTCCATCTGACAAGGAGTTTATATTAAAATTATATAAAGAATTCTTACAACTTAATATTAGAAAGACAATAACAAAGCTACTATTTAGATAAAATATTATACACACACAGAGATCAAGAGATAGACAATAGATAGATGATAGGTAGGTAAATAAATAGATGGAAGGATGGATAGATAGATAAGAAATAGACTCACATGTCTATGGAGGTTTAGAAGTTCCAAGATCTGCAGCAGGAAACTAGAGACCCAGGACAGTCAATGGTGTAGTTCTAGTCCAAATGTAAAGGCCTAAAAACCAGGAGAGCTGACGATGTGATTTCCAGTCTGAAAACCAGCAGGCTCAAAACCCCAAGAGCAGCTGAATTTTCAGTCTGAGTCTGAATGCAGGAAAAGATTGATGTCCCAGCTCAAACAGGCAGGAGGAGCTCCCTCAGCCTTTCTGCTCTATTCAGGTCTTCAATTGCTTGGCTGAGGCCCACTCACATTAAAGAGAACTATCTGCTTTACTCAGTCTCCCTATACAAATGTCAATCTCATCCAGAAACTCTCTTAGACATACCCAGAATAGTATTTGACCAAATATCTGGGCACTCTGTAGCCCAGTTAAGTTGACACGTAAAATAACCATCACAAATAGCAATGACAGGGCACCTGGGTGGCTCAGTTGGTTAAGCAACTGCCTTCGGCTCAGGTCATGATCCTGGAGTCCTGGGATCGAGTCCCACATCGGGCTCCCTGCTCAGCAGGGAGTCTGCTTCTCCCTCTGACCCTCTTCCCTCTCGTGCTCTCTCTCATTCTCTCTCAAATAAACAAAATCTTAAAAAAAAACAAACAGCAATGACAAAAGTAAATATGAATATCAACTGACTTTACCTTCAATTCTATGTCAGCACAACACATAGGCATACAAAAATTAAGATAATTCAAGGACAATTTAGTAAAGGTATATGCAGGGTACAAGTAAACCACAAAGCTTAGTGCAATACCTGACAAAGAGAGTATTGAGTCCAAGGCAACTAACAGTAACTGTGACACCCTGAGCTGAACTGCAGTGAGGAAACCAGGATAATCAGTACCTAACACCCCTTCTACTTCAATATCCTGATGGGGTTCCCCATTAACTGAACCCAACAAGAAGCCAAAGAGTAAGGGATCTCACTCAGTCCATACAGGTAACCCTGTTAGGGTGCAAAGAGGCAAGTGGGAAGATTATAACACCAAATCTCTGACAATAAAAGAATCTTTTTTCTGTAAAAAATATAATTACAAAAAATTGACTCTAGCAGTAAAAATACTTCAAACCTCACAATTGTGGAAGAACTAAAAACATTATGAGAATATTGCCTCAAAAATGGCTCCTGAACTAGATGGTTTTACGGTAATTTCTTCTAAGATTTCCAAAGAAAATATCATAAAGAAGGAAAAATGTTGAAAAAATACTTAATTAATTTTGCAAAGATCCTATGACCTAATATCAACCCTAGCCAGAAAAGAAAAAGCAATTAGAAAATCTCTTTTGGGAATATAAACATCTTAAATAACTAACAAATAAAAATTGACTTTTCATTAAAATTTAATACATCAAGGCATAGTAGTGTTTTACCCTACTTGCAAGAATTATAAAATACATTTAGTAATGAATTTCTATACTCATAAGATAAATTGGTATAGCCACTGTAGAAAACAATATGGAGGTTCGTCAAAAAATTAAAGATGGTGATACCATATTATCCAATCATTTCACTACTGGGTATCTACCCAGAGAAAATGAAAACACCAATTTGAAAAGATGTATGCACCCCTACATATTCTGTAACATTATTTACAAAAGCCAAGATATGGAAGCAATCTAAGTATCCATCAATAAATGAATGAATAAGAAAGATGTTTTGTGTATGTACACACACACACACACGCACAGACACATATATAATGAAATATTATGTAGCCATTAAAAAGGATGAGGTTGTACCATTTAGGACAATATAGAAAGACCTAGAGGGTACAATGCTAAGTGAAAGAAGTCAGACTGAGAAAGACAAACACCATATGAAGGCATGCTGGAGAGTCAAGATCTCGCATTCAGCAAGTGAATATGAGCCATCTCTCTGATCCCTGTCAGAACTCCTGACCCACAGAGTCATGACAAATTATAAAATAGTTGTTTTCTTTTAAGCCAGTAGGTCAACATAGTTTGTTAGGCTGACTAGATATGAATCAAGGGCTATAAAACTGGCTTCAGTAAAAGAGGATGAGGCTAGCACAGCAATGTGTTGAGGGCTGAGGGAGTAGGCAAGGAAAGGGGATGGAAGAGGAACAGAAGGGAGCGGAGGGAAGAGAAATGGATTGACTAGGAGAGAAGGGAGGGGAGGGGAGTGGAGGGAAGAAAGCCCATAAATAGATAACTCAATGACCTCATTTGTATTCTTAGATCCATCCAATCTGGAGTTCGCAGTTATTAGATACAGTAAATGCCCCCATTTTTTAAAGTTAGGCTGAGTTGGATTTCTTTCACAACAGACTTATAACTTGAAAGCCTCTCCCAGTAGAGGGCCTAGTCTGGCTATATACAAACTCTACACAGCAGGATAACCACTTGTCCATTAACCTTTTTAAAATATTGATGTGGATTAAAGTGAATACGGGGAAGGTAAAATTCACTTCAGCTCCCACAGGTTTGTCTTGTTTTCCTGGGGAACGAATTATATGACAAAACCAGGTCAGCAAGGTTTATGATTGGTAGAAATATAAACAGAAGGAATTGAAAGGGAGTTTAATTTTATTTTTCTTGAAATCTGATGTTACTAGCGATGGGCATAAGTCACATAATCAATTATTACGATTTGCATTTTAGTTCTTTTTCTAACTGTGTTATCATTGCTAGATCCATCTTCAGAAATGAGATTTACAATTCAGAATACCTAAGAGATTTCCTCATTTTGATTCTGCTAGAGCTACAGAGGGGAAAAATGATTTAATTATTTTGATCTGATGAGACTATCAGAGTTCCTTGCATACATAGCTTTCCTCCAGCCATTTTCAAAATGAAATAAAATAGTCTTTGAACACTATCCTCTTATTAATCACTTCCATTTTACACATTTTTGCAAACTCTGTTGTGGCTACTTACAGAAATATATCTCATCAGTCCTTGAACAAATCTAAGGAAATAATAACCTATTGGACACTGTACTGTAAAAACAACTTCATGTTGTACTACAATGGAAATATCAATAAACAGGTTCTAAACAAGGTTGACTGTAGAAGGGACAGAAAGAAGAGAAATCACCTTGTCGCTTAGTCATTTTGAAGTCAGCTGGATGTGAAATCAATGGTCAGCAAAGAATATGGGAAGTGCCCAGAAAGTTGATCAAATCAGTCAATCTAAAGATTTACTCCTTTCATGCAACAGAACCAACAAAATTTAAATGAGAATTTAATAAAAAATAGACTTACTACTAAAAATTACTCTATAGTTCGTTTACAAAGGCTGGATAGTAAGATAACTTCATATATTTGAGAAAGACTTCTCAAGTTTTCAAGTGGACATGGTTCATTTTGAGAATAGAAAGAGAATTTTAAAATGTTGAAAAGTATTTAAACTTTCAAAATGTTGCAGATATTGTGCCTAATAATAAAATAGCCAAGTCTGTAAAAGAGAACAGTTCTTCTAAAAACAGGAATTGATATAAACATATAAGATTATATATATTTAATATGACAGCTATTAGGTTAAAAGACAGAAGGCATCAAAGTATGTATAAGAAATCAGTCTATCTGCCTTTAGACTCACCTTTTTTACCTATGGATTATTAGGTAAATCTCACTTTAGTAAAAGAGAAAACATGCACACACAAACATTAAACTAAATGTTCACAAATTGCAGACAAGACTATTTAAAGTGATTTAGTACCCTGATTGGAACAGTTTTTCAGAAGACAAAAGCTAATGTATAATGTATAATGTTTTTCAGAAGGCAAAAGGTATTGTCTCCCTCAGGAATTAGCGTCCATATGATTAGAGCTGGTTTATCAGTATCCCAACTTTTTTAGCCCTCGGCCAGGATAACTCACAGTGACCAAGTGCTTGATAACATACCCTATATTGATGGCCTTCCCCCCCGTTTCACTTTCCCATACCCAAGAATATTTTAGTACCCTTCCCAATAAACTGCTTGAGCACAAATATTTATTGCAGTGTCTGATTTTAGACAATCCGAAGTAAGATGTATGAAAACAATTCTCATTGTTTTGAAATTATGTTAACATTTTATAATTCTCTAGATGTTCACAAACTACATTTTTTCTAATTTTTATTGCACTCCATTTTTAAATTGCAAAACCAATAAATGTGTGCTTTTTCAGTTCAAAATATTGGAAAAAGTTTTGTTTCATCTCCATTTTTTTTATTTTGAAGATTTTATTTATTCATTTGAGACACAGAGATACAGAGAGAGAGAGCATGAGCAGTGGGAGAGGCAGAGGGAGAGGGAGAAGCAGACTCCCGGCTGAGCCGGGAGCCCGATGTGGGGGCTCGATCCCAGGACCCTGGGATCGTGACCTGAGCCGAAGGCAGATGCTTAACCATCCGAGCTACCCAGGTACCTCACATCTCCATTTTTATTCCTGCCTCATTTAGGTAACCCTGTTTGTCCAAGGTACTGTAGTATATAACCTTACACAATTTATTTGATGCTCATAAAGACATACATAATGAGGGATTTCTCTATTTCCAGATTTATTGAGTCATTATTGTCATTAACATGAGTTTAAAGTGTACAACACAATGATATGATACACATTATACTGTGAAATGTTCACCACAATAAGGTTATGTGATATATCCACCAGCTCACATACTTACCATTTTTTGTGTGAGTTTTACAATTTACTTTATTAACTTTTATGTAATACTGTATTATTAATCACCTTGCTATACATTAGATCCCCAGAAATTATTCATGTAATAGATGGAAGTTTGTACATTTTGACCAACATCTCCACATTTCCCCCACTATCCCCAGCCCCTGGCAACCAGCATACTAGTATTTCCAAACTTCAGCTTTTTTAGATTCCACATACAAATGAAAACACACAATATTTGTCTTTCTCTGTCCAGATTATTTTACTTGGCATGATGTCTTTGAGGTCCAACCATATTGTCACAAAAGACAGGATTTCCTTCTTTCATATGGATGAATGACATTCTGTTATATTTATAACACATTTTCTTTATCCATTTATCCATTGACAGACACTGAGCTGATTTCCATGTCTTGGTTAATGTGAATAATGCTCCTATGAACATGGGGGTGTAGATATCATGTCAAGACGGTGATTTTGATTCCTTTGGATACATACCCAGACGTGAGATTGCTGGATCAAACGGTAGCTCTAGTTTTTTGAGAAGACTTCATACTGTTTCCATAGTGGCTACACCAGTAGCCTTCCCTTTTCTCCACTCTTTGCCAACACTTGTTATTTCTTCTCTTTTTGATAATAGCCCTTCTAACAAGTGTGAAGTTGTATCTCACTGTGATTTTGATGTGCTTCTCCCTGATGATTAGTGATGTTGAGAAACTTTCATGTACGTGTTGGTCATTTGCATGTCTTCTTCTGAAAAATATCAATTCAAGTCTTTTGCTCATTTTTGAATTGTACTTTTTTCTGAGTTATATGAGTTCCTTATATATTTTGGATATTAACCCCTTATGAAAAGATGGTCTGCAGATATTTTTCTCTCGTTCTGTAGGTTACCTTTTCATTTTGGTGAATGTTTATTTTACTATGCAGAAGCTTTGTAGTTAAATATAGTCCCAATTGTTTATGTTTGCTTTTGTTATTTGTGCTTCTGTCATATCCAAAAAAATTGTTGCTAAGATCAGTGTCAAGAAGATTTTAACCTATTTTTTTTCTATTAGGTTTACAGTTTTGGATCTTCCTCTTCCATTTTTGTCTTCAAGCCATTTTGATTAAATTTCTGTGAGTGGTGTAATTAGGGGTTCAAGTTCATTCTTTTGCATGTGGATATCCAGTTTTCCCATCACCTTGACTGGAGAGACTATTTTTGCTCATTGGGTATTGTGGCTCCCTTGTCAAATATTAGTTAACCATACCTGCATGAGTTTGTTTCTGGGCTCTTGATTCTGTTCCATTGGTTTGTGTTTGTTTTTATGCCAGTACCATTTTGATTTAATTACTCTAGCTATGTAGTATGATTTGAGATCAGGAAGTAATGCTCTTCTTTCTTTAGATGGCTTTAGCTATTTGGGGTCTCTTGTGGTTCCATACAAATTTTAGGTGTTTTTTTTTTTTTCTATTTCTGTAAAAAATGCCATTGAAGTTTTGATAGGATTGCATTGAATCTATAGATGGCTTTGGGTAGTATATTCATATTAACAATATTAATTCTTCCAACTCATGAACATTTTTTCCAGTTATATTTGCATCTTCTTCAATTTCCTTCACCAGTGTCTTATATTTTCCAATCTTTAGGCTCTTTGGTGGAATTTATTCCTAAGTATTTTTTGTTTTTGATGCGACAGAGAAGGGGATTTTTTTCCAGATATTTTGTTATTAGTATATAATAACATAACTGATTTCTGTATATTGATTTTGTATCTTGCAACTTTACCGAACTCATTGATTAGATCTAACAGGATTTTTTTGGTGAAGTTTTTAGAATTTTTTCTTTTTTTAAGATTTTATTTAAATTTGAGAGAGAGAGAGAGAGAGACCACAAGTAGGGGGAGCAGCAAAGGGAGAGGGAGAACAAGACAATCTGCTGAGCAGGGGGCCAACGCTGGGCTCGATCGCAGGACCCTGGGATCATGACCTGAGCCAAAGGCAGATGCTTAACTGACTGAGCCATCCAGACACCCCATGAAGTCTCTAGGATTTTCTATATATAAAATCATATCATCTGCAAACAGAGACAATTTTACTTCTACTTTTCCAATTTTTTCTTGCCTGATTGCTCTAGTTAGGACTTCCAGTACTGTGTTGGATAGGAGTGGTGAGAGTGGACACCTTCTCATGTGCTTGATTTTTGAAAAAAAAACAAAAAACAAAACACTGAATATGGTGTTAGCTGTAGGTTTTTCATATTTGGCCTTTTTTATGTTGAGGTACACTCTTTTTTTTAAGATTTTATTTATTTATTTGACAGAGAGAGACACAGTGAGAGAGGGAACACAAGCAGGGGGAGTGGGGAAGGGAGAAGCAGGCTTCCCGCTGAGCAGGGAGCCCGATGCGGTGCTCGATCCCAGGACCCTGGGATCATGACCTGAGCCAAAGGCAGACACTTAATGACTGAGCCACCCAGGTGCCCCTCGAGGTACATTCTTTCTATATTCAATTTGTTCAGTTTTAGTCATGAAAGGACATTAAATTTTAATGATTCTCTGCATCTATTGAAATAATCATTTTTATCTTTTATTCTGTTAATGTGGTACATAACATTTACTGATTTGCGTATGTTGAACCAGCCTTGCATCCCAGAGATAAATCCCACTTGATCATGGTATAGGATCTTTTTAAATATGGTATTAAATTCAGTTTGTGTTAGAAAGTGGAGGAGGGTCAGTAATGTATCCTCCAGACTGAGAACAAAAAAATAAACAAGCCACTCCACACCATTTACACAGAATTTTATTCAGGGTAACTTACTGGCAAGGGTTAATCGAATGTACAGGCAATTCAGGTGGTATGCAGCCTCTATTCTCTGCCCTTTCTCTACACCTATTCAGACCTCTAGTTTTTATGGATCGAGGGGCATGGTAGTGAGGTCACAGGGTAGTTATCTAAAGTGGACCATCGTTAGGGAAGATCAGAACAAGCCCTCACACATTTTAGTCAGGGTCCACATTAACCTCCAGGAGGCCTGGGACACAAAGCACCAAGGGAGTTCTCTGTGGGCATGAACAAGATGGACAGCTAAAGATGGAGTCAGTTTTGCCAGCACTCCTACAGTTTGCTAATAATTTGTTGAGAATTTTTACATCTATATTAATCAAGGATACTAGTCTATAGTTTTCTTTTCTTGTAGTGTCCTCCTCTGGCTTTGGAATGAGAGTAAGGCTGATCTCATGAGACTGAGAATCTTCCCTCTTCAACTTTTTGGAAGACTAGGAGAAGGACTGGTGTTCACTCTTTTAAAATGTTTGGTAATATTTACTGTGAAACCATCTGGTCCTGAACTTTTCTTTGTTGAGAGGATTTTGATTACTGAATTAGCAGATGCTGGGATGATCTAGGGGTCTGGGTTCACAGGAGTCTTCAGGGAGCCACCTAGGGCTATGAGAGTATGTCTGGTGCTAGGATGGGCTGGCTCTGGGGTCTGCCATGAAGTCAGGTGTGACTTCACTGTCCTTCTTCCATGAGGTGGGGATCTTACTTTCCACTATGATGCCTGGGCTTGGGGAAGGGGTGATGAGTGTAATGTGTATCTATCCTCCTACCCTCATCAATGAGTCTTTTCTTATGCTTTACCCAGGTGCTGTACTCCCTTGCTTGGAATTCTTAGCTCTTGTGAAGGTATTTTCATACATGGAATGTTGTTCAAAGTGATGATTCTAGGGAGGAGAAGAGCACTAGAAATTCCTATGCCAACACTTTGCTCTCTCTCCTTTTTAAAATGCTTGCTTTCTTCTTTTTATTCCTTCATTAATGTGTAAAAAATTAGTCTCACATTGAATTTTAATTCCGTTTTTTACTGTATTGCAGTTATGTCAATTCTCCTTCCAAGAATTATCAGTTCATAACTCTTATCCATTATCTATTGAATTCTTAGAAGTGTTTTATACTATTTCTAGAGATTCTTCTGTACTATTTCTATGAGTTAGAATAATATGTTTTATAAATTTAAATTGACTATATAGCTGTGATCAAAATAATATGGTGTTAAAAAAGTGTATAAACAGAGTTCATAAAGAATATATACACGTATATGTGTAGATAAATGTGTAGATAGATAGGCCCAGATGCACAGAAAAAATTAATATATGATAAAAGTGATATTTCATCTCCAAGAAGAAAGATGGTTTATTTAATGTATCACTGGTATAATGAATAATCTCTAAGAAAATAAATTTAGACCTTTGTCTCACATCACAGAAATACATATTGGGTCAAGAAGGAAAAAAGAAGACAAGAAATAGGAAAGGGAAAAAAAATCTTCAGTTCTCTAACTCAGATTTCTTATCAGAAAAATAGGAATATATAAACTCTTACAGTAAAGGTGAAATAATGAATATGACAGCTTTTGTCAGAAAAACAGAATAAAGTCATCTGTAAATGCAAAACAGAAATACTAAGCTTTAATGAATGAGATGCTCCATTTGGTGAGTGTTTTGCAGCTAGAGCTATCTATTCACTGGTAAGGCATAGACCACTATACTTCATTTATGTCCAGACTATAAATGCTTCTCTCAAAAAAAAAAAAAAAGAATTTACAACAAAGGAGAGAAAAAGTTGTTATACCTTTGTGATAACAATGCAGATTGAATATTGACGTATAAGGAATATGAATGTGAAATTTCTCCAGCAGGTTGTAAGATATTAGTAAAGCAGAGGAAATTTGCTTTCTTCTCATTAAATCAAAGAGAAATTACTCATCTCCATGAATGCCAATGAAAGCTTTCCAAATAGTGTGGTCATAACACAGTAATTAAATGCCTAGTACCAGCCAGATTCCTTCATTTTTCTAATTATAATAATTACAATTGACCATTACTGATAATTACAGTGATCATAGTCAAATTCCAATTTTTCATTCTCTCTTCTGTAATAAATGTGCAACTTCCTTCCAGTAAAATCCACCAGGTTTTCTTTTTCCTTACCCAAATCCTTTATGACCTTTTACCCCATCCCCACACAAAACAACTCTCTCTTCATCTTTTCCTTTATTTTTATTCACCTCATAATATTGGTTTCTTTTTTTGAATTTCCCTCAGGGACTAATCAGGAGGTATGTGGTTATATAAGCATTGTATCAAGGTAAAATTAAAAGATTAAATATATAAACTATTATTTCAAAAAAGGTTCTGTGTATTCTAAGTGTCTGAATCATTTCAGACCCACATATTATCCATATAATTAAAATAAGAGCTATCAAAGATCTTAACCAATTTCTTGAGGAAAGCATACAAGTTAAAACCCTTCCAACTTTACACACATTTCTAATACCTCGTTTCTCAGCTTATATAAATGTATCATTTTTCCTAATGGCATAAGTAACAAATGGTGGTTTCTGTTGTGGAACTGCAGAGGGGCTCCCTACACATCACTTCTTTAATGTTTCTTTCCTCTTGAATTAATTCATTCCATTCTGCAGTGTGTTCCTTGAAAATGTAAATGTCTCTAAGTCAAGCTGCCCTTAATCACCCATGGCATAAATTTATCAATTTGTGTCTTTTAGGAGTATTAACTCAAAACAAGTGTTTAGGGAATTCTGAAGGCCATTTTGGCAATCTGAGACAAAATTTTAATGCATAGATATTTTGACCCTGCAGTAATAGCTATAAAAAGGCACAGATAAGTGGCTATTTATTATAGTGTGCTTTGTTACAGTAAAAAAAATGTGAACAATTTTTATGTTCATTAATAGATAACTGACCACTTAAATTATAGTACAAATGTGCAACATAAAATATTTAGATATATAAATGATTTTACACAAATTATATACTTACTGACATGAGGAGGTGTCCAAGAAATATGATTCCATCTATATATAATTGAGTGTGTTTGTATATGTGTGTAAACATAGAGAAAGGACAGAAAGAATCACAACCACATGTTAACAGGGTTTTATCTGAGTGCAGGATCTCAGGTAACTTTAATCTTTTATAACTTTTATACAATTCTATATACTTTTTATATATTTATAAAGGTGCAGCATGAAGCAATCTTCAAGTAGATTTTATTTAATTGCCTCTATCTATCATTTATAAATATATATATCTACTGTTTATTTTCTGGATTGGTTGAATCATGTCCCTATAAAAATCTATAATATTCATAGAAGGAAAAAGAAAGCAAAAATCTATTAGATTTGTGTTCCCTACTTAGAACATTCCAACATTTTTAATTCAGTGATACAAGGACATATTTAACTGGAACACTTATTCATAATTTTGTATTAGGCAAGGCTTTGCCTCTTAGTTAGAAACATTGTTGTCTTTATCAAACCCAATTTTGTGGGGGGGGGGAAAGGAAGAGACCTGTAGGAGAGCTGCATTATTCCCTTTAGATAAATGGAAGTTTCAGTGAACCTCTAGAAGCAGACATTCTGTGGAAATTTACTGCTTACTCGAGATCCTTGCAGCAAGCTGCTGATGGAAAGATTCTTTGATATGTCACATAATTCTTTGCATACTCTTATTTACTATTCTTGTCTTCATACTTTTCTGGTTTATTCTAAGATTTGGCCCTTCATATTTAGCCTATAGTGGTACCCTTCCTAAATCTGGGATTCACTAAAAACCTCATCTCTCAACACCAATAGTTTTTACAGGGGTGATTTTGTCTTGCCTCCCCAGCCCCACTGGGGGCATGTGGCAAAGTCTGGAGATATATTTGGTTGTCATGATTGGGGAAAAGAAGTGCCAGAAATACTCTTAAACACTGTTAAGCATCCTTCAATGCATAAAACCACCTCCCCACCATGAACACACACAACGAAGAATTATCTGATCCAAAATATTAATAATACTGAAGTTGAGAAACCCTTCTGTTGATAGATGCTTTGGCTGACCAAGAAAAAAAAATAGGAGACTGAAAATAAAGAGAAGTTCCCTCACTCCTTGAAATTAACTGTTCCTCAACTATGTTAACATGTAGCCACCTGAACCAGTTTTAAACCCATTCATCCATCCCTGCAAATCTGCTTCTGTGAACAGTTATACAAGTCAAACAATCAGTGACAGTCTTTTGTTTTTGAAAGTCAGATAATCGGAAAAGAATTCATTCCAATACATACACTCCTCAACTGTAATCTATAATTACTACACATATATAGATGTGGTCAAACCATTTACACCTCTGAAAATCTACCTGTCTCCAAACTTTGTCCTCCTCAAAACCCTATATGAAATTAACAGGTTTCTTTTTTTGGGTAGATTGTGCCTGACCAACATAGTTCTATCTCACTATAGTAAACAGTAAATTTATGTTTATATTTCAGAGAGCAATAAATCCAGAATCGTCAAAGCATTATGAGAATACTTCTCAATATCCAAAATTAAAAGGTAAATTATTGATTTTTTATAATAAAGGCAAGCTATGCTGATCAGGAAAAACAGACTGCTGATTTTATATAGTGATTTGGGGAAGCCTGGAGTTCTTCCAATAGGAGGTCTTGGCTTTAATATCACACCAAAAACAGACAAGAAATAAAGGTCATTATGATTGGTCAACAGTATGTGCTTGCAAATAATGTCTTTGGTTTCCAAACCAAGCAGAGGCTAGGAAAGGGCCATATAATAAACAACCTGATGGTGTTAATAATGGAGTACAGACTAAACAAAAGAACATTATTTTCACAAATTAACAAATCATGAAAGATTTATAGGGCACCTAGGGAAAGTTTGACCAATTAACTTTTTGTGAATTTTCACCAGTCTAAAAAAATATTAGCCCTTAGAGCTGCATTAGAATTGAAAGTTATTTGGCTGATGCCTCCATGAAAGATCTTCTTATACATTCAACAGAAGGAATAAAATCCAGGCAACAGCAAAAATATATAAACCAGAATCTGTGTGTGTGTGTGTGTGTGTGTGTGTGTGTGTGTGTGTGTGTGTGTGTGTGTATAACAGTAAAAGCAAATCAAGTAGCAGGAGAATAAACAGGATAAAAAAAAGATTACTAAATGGCATACTTTCAAACCTAAAGTTCTAATGACCTTGTACAGAAAACTAAGTCTTAAGTATTTTCCATATCAAAGAATATATTTGTGTAAATAACCTCATACAAAGACTAGGCTTAATTATACAAAGACTCTGGTCTATCAACTTTATGTAAAACCTTACTTGGTTACAGATTCTTTTTTTTTAATAATTTTTTATTGTTATGTTAATCACCATACATTACATCATTAGTTTTTGATGTAGTGTTCCATGATTCATTGTTTGTGCATAACACCCAGTGCTCCACGCAGAATGTGCCCTCTTTATTTTTTTTAAAGATTTTATTTATTTATTTGAGAGAGAGAGAATGAGAGATAGAGAGCACGAGAGGGAAGAGGGTCAGAGGGAGAAGCAGACCCCCCCCTGAGCAGGGAGCCCGATGCGGGACTCGATCCCGGGACTCCAGGATCATGACCTGAGCCGAAGGCAGTCGCTGAACCAACTGAGCCACCCAGGCGCCCAGAATGTGCCCTCTTTAATACCCATCACCAGGCTAACCCATCCCCCCAGACCCCTCCCCTCTAGAACCCTCAGTTTGTTTCTCAGAGTCCATCGTCTCTAATGGTTCGTCTCCCCCTCCGACTTACTCCCCTTCATTCTTCCCCTCCTGCTATCTTCTTCTTTTTTCTTAACATATATTGCATTATTTGTTTCAGAAGTACAGATCCGTGATTCATCAGTCTTGTACAATTCACAGTGCTCACTATAGCACATACCCTCCCCAATGTCTACCACCCAGCCACCCCATCCCTCCCATGTCCCACCACTCCAGCAACCCTCAGGTTGTTTCCTGAGATTAAGAATTCCTCATATCACTGAGGTCATATGATACATGTCTTTCTCTGATTGACTTATTTCACTCAGCATAACACCCTCCAGTTCCATCCACGTCGTTGCAAATGGCAAGATCTCATTCCTTTTGTTGGCTGCATAATATTCCATTGTGTATATATACCACCTCTTCTTTATCCATTCATCTGTCGATGGACATCTTGGCTCTTTCCACAGTTTGGCTATTGTGGACATTGCTGCTATAAACATTGGGGTGCACGTACCCCTTTGGGTCCCTACACTTGTATCTTTGTGGTAAATACCCAGTATGCAATTGCTGGATCGTATGGTAGCTCTATTTTCAACTTTCTGAGGAACCTCCATACTGTTTTCCAGAGTGGTTGCACCAGCTTGCATTCCCACCAACAGTGTAGGAGGGTTCCCCTTTCTCCACATCCCCGCCAAATTCTGTCGATTTCCTGACTTGTTAATTTTAGCCATTCTGACGGGTGTGAGGTGGTATCTCATTGAGGTTTTGATTTGGATTTCCCTGATGCCGAGCAATGTTGAGCACTTTTTCATGTGCCTGTTGGCCATTTGGATGTCTTCTTTGGAAAAATGTCTGTTCATGTCTTCTGCCCATTTCTTGATTGCATTCTTTGTTCTTTGGGTGTTCAGTTGGATAAGTTCTTTAGAGATTTTGGATACTAGCCCTTTATCTGATATGTCATTTGCAAATATCTTCTCCCATTCTGTTGGTTGTCTTTTGGTTTTGTGGACTGTTTCTTTTGCTGTGCAAAAGCTTTTTATCTTGATGAAATCCCAATAGTTCATTTTTGCCCTGGCTTCCCTTGCCTTTGGCGATGTTTCTAGGAAGAGGTGGCTGCAGCTGAGGTCGAAGAGGTTGCTGCCTGTGTTCTCCTTTAGGATTTTGATGGACTCCTGTCTCACGTTTAGGTCTTTCAAACATTTGGAGTCTATTTTTGTGTGTGGTGTAAGGAAATGGTCCAGGTTCATTCTTCCGCATGTGGCTGTCCAAATGTCCCAACACCATTTGTTGAAGAGACTGTCTTTTTTCCATTGGACATTCTTTCCTGCTTTGTCAAAGATGAGTTGACCATAGAGTTGAGTGTCCATTTCTGGGCTCTCGATTCTGTTCCATTGATCTATGTGTCTGTTTTTGTGCCAGTACCATACTGTCTTGATGATGACAGCTTTGTAATAGAGCTGGAAGTCCGGAATTGTGATGCCACCAGCTTTGCTTTTCTTTTTCAGTATTCCTCTGGCTATTCGGGGTCTCTTCTGGTTCCATACAAATTTTAGGATTATTTGTTCCATTTCTTTGAAAAAGGTGGATGGTATTTTGATGGGGATTGCATTGAATGTGTAGATTGCTCTAGGTAGTACTGATATCTTCACAATGTTTGTTCTTCCAATCCATGAGCATGGAACGCTTTTCCATTTCTTTGTGTCTTCTTCAATTTCTTTCATGAGTATTTTATAGTTTTCTGAGTACAGATCCTTTGCCTCTGTGGTTAAATTTATTCCTAGGTATCTTATGGTTTTGGGTGCAATTGTAAATGGGATCGACTCCTTGATTTGTCTCTCTTCTGTCTTGATGTTGGTGTATAGGAATGCCACTGATTTCTGTGCATTGATTTTATATCCTGCCACTTTACTGAATTCCTGTATGAGTTCTAGCAGTTTTGGGGTGGAGTCTTTTGGGTTTTCCACATACAGTATCATATCATCTGCAAAGAGTGAGAGTTTGACTTCCTCTTTGCCGATTTGGATGCCTTTGATTTCTTTTTGTTGTCTGATTGCTGTGGCTAGGACTTCTAATACTATGTTGAATAGCAGTGGTGAGAGTGGACATCCCTGCCGCGTTCCTGACCTTAGGGGAAAAGCTCTCAGCTTTTCCCCATTGAGAATGATATTTGCTGTAGATTTTTCATAGATGGCTTTTATGATATTGAGGTATGTACGCTCTATCCCTATACTCTGAAGAGTTTTAATCAAGAAAGGATGCTGTACTTTGTCAAATGCTTTTTCTGCATCTATTGAGAGGATCATATGATTCTTGTTCTTTCTTTTGTTAATGTATTGTATCACGTTGATTGATTTACGGATGTTGAACCAGCCTTGCAGCCCGGGGATAAATCCCACTTGGTCATGGTGAATATTCCTTTTAATGGACTGTTGGATCCTATTGGCTAGTATTTTGGTGAGAATTTTTGCATCCATGTTCATCAAGGATATTGGTCTGTAATTCTCCTTTTTGATGGGGTCTTTCTCTGGTTTTGGGATCAAGGTACTGGTGGCCTCATAAAATGAGTTTGGAAGTTTTCCTTCCATTTCTATTTTTTGGAACAGTTTCAGGAGACTAGGTATTAATTCTTCTTTAAATGTCTGATAGAATTCCCCTAGGAAGCCATCTGGCCCTGGGCTTTTGTTTCTTGGGAGATTTTTGATGACTGCTTTAATTTCCTTAGTGGTTATAGGTCTGTTCAGGTTTTCTATTTCGTCCTGGCTCAAATTTGGTAGTTGATACATCTCTAGGAATGCACCCATTTCTTCCAGGTTATCTAATTTGCTGGCATAGAGTTGCTCATAATATGTTCTTATAATTGTATTTCTTTGGTGTTGGTTGTGATCTCTCCTCTTTCATTCATGATTTTGTTGATTTGGGTCATTTCTCTTTTCTTTTTGATAAATCTGGCCAGGGGTTTATCAATCTTGTTAATTCTTTCAAAGAACCAGCTCCTAGTTTCGTTGATCTCTTCTACTGTTCTTTTGTTTCTCTTTCATTGATTTCTGCTCTGATCTTTATTATTTCTCTTCTCCTGCTGGGTTTAGGCTTTATTTGCTGTTCTTTCCCCAGCTCCTTTAGGTGTAGGGTTAGGTTGTGTATTTGAGACCTTTCTTGTTTCTTGAGAAAGGCTTGTATTGCTATATACTTTCCTCTCAGGACTGCCTTCGCTGTATCCCAAAGATTTTGAACAGTTGTGTTTTCATTTTCATTGGTTTCCATGAATTTTTTTAATTCTTCTTTAATTTCCTGGTTGACCCATTGATTCTTTAGTAGGATGCTCTTTAGCCTCCATGTATTTGAGTTCTTTCCGACTTTCCTCTTGTGATTGAGTTCTAGTTTCAAAGCATTGTAGTCTGAAAATATGCAGGGAATAATCCCAATCTTTTGGTACCAGTTGAGACCTGATTTGTGACCTAGGATATGATCATTTCTGGAGAATGTTCCATGGGCACTAGAGAAGAATGTGTATTCTGTTGCTTTGGGATGAAATATTCTAAATATGTCTGTAAAGTCCATTTGGTCCAGTGTTTCATTTAAAGTCTTTATTTCCTTGTTGATCTTTTGCTTAGATGATCTGTCCATTTCAGTCAGGGGGGTGTTAAAGTTCCCCACTATTATTGTATTGTTGTCAACGTGTTTCTTTGCTTTTGTTATTAATTGGCTTATATAATTGGCTGCTCCCATGTTAGGGGCATAGATATTTACAATTGTTAGATCTTCTTGTTGGATAGACCCTTTAAGTAGGATATAGTGTCCTTCTTCATCTCTTATTACAGTCTTTGTTTTAAAATCTAGTTTGTCTGATATAAGGATTGCCACCCCAGCTTTCTTTTGGTGTCCATTAGCATGGTAAATGGTTTTCCACCCCCTCACTTTCAATCTGGGGGTGTCTTTGGGTCCAAAATGGGTCTCTTGCAGACAGCATATCATGGGTCTTGTTTTTTAATCCAATCTGATAGCCTGTGTCTTTTGATTGGGGCATTGAGACCATTTACATTCAGGGTAACTATTGAAAGGTATGAATTTAGTGCCATTGTATTGCCTGTAAGGTGACTGTTACTGTACATTGTCTGTGTTCCTTTCTGATCTATGCTGCTTCTAGGCTCTCTTTTTGCTTAGAGGACCTCTTTCAATATTTCTTGTAGGGCTGGTTTTGTGTTTGCAAATTCCTTTAGTTTTTGTTTGTCCTGGAACCTTTTTATCTCTCCTTCTGTTTTCATTGATAGCCTAGCCGGATATAGTATTCTTGGCTGCATATTTTTCTTGTTTAGTGCTCTGAAGATATCATGCCAGTCCTTTCTGGCCTGCCAGGTCTCTGTGGATAGGTCTGTTGCCAATCTAATGTTTCTGCCATTGTAGGTTACATATCTCTTCTCCCGAGCTGCTTTCAGGATTTCCTCTTTGTCTCTGAGACTCGTAAGTTTTACTATTAGATGTCGGGGTGTTGACCTATTTTTATTGATTTTGAGAGGGGTTCTCTGTGCCTCCTAGATTTTGATGTCTGTTTCCTTCCCCACATTAGGGAAGTTCTCTGCTATTATTTGCTCCAATATACCTTCTGCCCCCCTCTCTCTTTCTTCTTCTTCTGGGATCCCAATTATTCTAATGTTGTTTCATCTTATCGTATCGCTTATCTCTCGAATTCTGCCCTCGTGGTCCTGTAGTTGTTTATCTCTCTTTTTCTCAGCCTCTTTATTTTCCATCATTTGGTCTTCTATATCACTGATTCTCTATTCTGCCTCATTTATCCTAGCAGTTAGTGCCCCCATTTTTTATTGCACCTCATGAATAGCCTTTTTCATTTCGACTTGGTTAGATTTTAGTTCTTTTATTTCCCCAGAAAGGGTTTCTCTAATAACTTCCATACTTTTTTCAAGCCCAGCTAGTATCTTTAAAGTCATGATTCTGAACTCTATGTCCGACATCGTACTAATGTCAGTATTCAGTAGGTCCCTGGCAGAGGGTACTACCTCTTGTTCTTTTTGCTGAGGTGATTTTTTTCATCTTGTCATTTTGTACAGAGGAGAATAGATGAATGAGAGAACAGAATGCTAACAGGTTAACAACGTCTCCAGCAAATATACTCTATACAAATCAGAAAAGACCTGAAACCAGGGGACAAGAAAGGGAAAGATAAAAGAGAAGAAAAAAAAAGAAAAAGAAAAAGATAAAAACAAACAAAAACAGAACAAAACAAAAAAACAGAATATGATCAAATATGATCAGGCTAGTGCATAGATCAGTGCCACACACTAGCTTTTGGGCATATTTTGGTCTGTTAGAAGAAAGTGCCTGCGAAATTTTAAAGGAAGAAAGACTTATATATGTACAAAATAAGGGTTGATACAATGAAGGGATGGCAGATGACTGTAAAGATGAAAATTATAAAAGATTTTATAAAAGAAATTGATAAGAAGTTGTTTTCAGAAAGAAAGAAGATTTAAAAAGAAAAAGAAAAAAGAAAAAAAAAGAAAAAAAAGGGAGAGAATGTGATCAGGCGGGAGAATAGAACAAAGCCATACACTAGTGATTTAGGGTATATTTTGATCTGTTAGAAGAAATTGTATCTCAAAATTTTAGAGAGAGAACTTATATATATATGCCAAAAATAAGGGTAACTACTATGAAGGGATAAAAATATGACTCTAAAAATGAAAAATAAAAAGTTTTTTTAAAAAAGGGATTGATAAGATGTTGTTTCAAAAAGGGAAAAAGAAAAATTCAAAAGAAAAACCAGTTAAAAAAATTAACTTTGAAAAACTAATGAATTATGGTAAAAAAGCCATGAATTCTATGTGCAGTATTCCCCTAGCGCTGGAGTTCTCCCGTACTCCTTGATCGGTAAACTTGGTCTTGGCTTGCTGGCCATTTGTGCTGATCTTCTGGGGGAGGGGCCTGTTGCCGTGGTTCCCAAGTGTCTTTGCGGAATTGCCCCGCCCTTGTGAGTCTGGGCTAAGCAAGCTGCTCCGGTTTGCTCTCAGGAGCTTTTGTTCCCTGCAAGCTCTCAGTACAGCTTTGGAGGACCAGGGTGAAAATGGTGGCCTCCCAATCTCCACCTGGAGGAGCTGAGAACTCGGGGCCCCGCTCCTCAGTGTGCCCCCAGAGAAAGCAGTCACTCCCGTCTCCCTGGTCTCCGGCCACACTGCGTGCTCACCCAGCCTGTGACCTAGAGTTTCTCTCTGGCACTCGACCCCGTGTGGTCCCCAAACCCAGCAGATCCCTGTGGTGCACTCCCGCGCCGCTCCCCCCGGGGGAGGGAAGAGAGTCTCCCCGGCTCTGCCGCTTGTTGGGTCCCTGCTGGAGGAGCAGTGGCCCGACTTCCAGGAAGTGGTCGCTTTTCTGTTCAGAGTGTTGTTACTCTTCTTATCTTCGATCTCCTATTGAGTTCGTAGTTGTTCAGAATGGTTTGATCCCTATTCAGCTGAATTCCTGAGACCAGACAAAAACCAGGTCTCATACTCCTCCGCCATCTTGCTCCGCCCTCCCCGCCCCCCCCCCCCGCCGGGTTACAGATTCTAAGATAAAGTAAATTCAGCAAGAAAAGCTCAGTGAAACTAGTCAGAACTTAAAATACTATTGAGACTGACTCACGTGGCCCAAAATATAGAATGAGGGCCCAAGGGGCCTGAGGAGAACACCTGTTGCTCTGAGCATCCCCTGTAATCCTACTATGCCTAGATCTTCAAAACAATCTCTGTAGAACTGAGGTTATCAAAACTTAAAAAAGAAATGATGTCTCTATCTGCTTCTCTATCAGGAGGATAAAATATTTCACTTTAAGAGCCTTGACCCTCAACCTAGATTTTCTAGAAAATGTTTTTTTCTCCTTTCTTTGCTGTATTTAGACTGTATCATGAGGTTGCCCAGATTGTGTAGCACATTCCTTGGGAAGCATTTCATTGTTTAATTGATGAATTTGTTGAAAAACTCTTAGTGAATAGTAATTATGTAACAGAAATAACTTTAGGTGTTGCATGGTCAGCAATATTTGTTCATCTGTGGGTCATTATTTATCTGTGATTGGACTATTTACCTAGAAAGTTCTAAAATTAATTTTAATATCTTCTAATTTGTTGTCAGTTAAGCCTCAGAAAATAAGCATGCAAACTTTCTTATTTTATTCATATAAGAATAGAAAATTCTGGTATTCTGATTTTTTGAAGAAATATGGATGCTAGAAAAAAAATAATTTGATGTTCTTGGAAATGTTTGTCATTAAAATGGCCTAATTGACGTAGAAGAAAAAAGTTAACACATTAATAAGGCCATTTTTAGTACATATATTCAGATTGGTCAGTATTATGGAAAGTAATTTGTTTGTAAAATAAATTTATTTTCTTTCACCATCACACAAGTGTCCACCCAGTTAAATAAAACAAAAATTTAGAGGGTCTCCTTGATTTCCTCACTCACCTCCAATCCATCAGTTAGTCTGTCCTACCTAACTGCTATACCCCTAAAATGTAAACCTGCCCCTTCATTTCCACTGCTACAGTTAGTTCTCTAATCCTTGTCCAGTTTACTACGATAGCCTCCCACATCCTCTCATCTGTTATACTCTTGGATTTCTACAATCCACTTCTCAAAAAGCAGCCAAAAATATCACATTAAAATATACACCATGAAATATAACATCCCAGTTTAACACCCTCCAATGACACAATCCAAAACTACTTACCAAGGTCATGACTGGTTCTAATCATGCTGTTTTAATTTGTTGGCATGACTTCCTTCTTTTTTTCTCCTCATTCAATACAATCCTGCCTGACTGACTTTCTCTTCCTAGAAAACACCAAGCACTTGTCTCACGGCTTTTGCATCTATTATTCTACCTGCTGAAACCGATTCCTTGTGCCTTCGTTGGAAGATTTTTATAAACTATCAAGTCTTACAGCAACAGTCACCTAGTTAGACTATGCATGGCCTTTTCACATTGCTCAGCTTTATATGTGAAGCATACATTCTTCATTGTACACTTATTAAAATATGACATTACCTTCTTTAATATTTCTCTTACTCCATTATTGTCTTCCTCACCCATTAGAATGTATGCCCTAAAAATATTTGTCTGTCCTGTTCACTGTCACCTTAGTACCTACAACAGTGTTTGGAAGATAGTAAGTATTCAACAAATATGTACTGGTGAATACATTTTATGATTAATTGACTCATGAAATCATGCATGTAAATGGGACAGGTTCAGGGGAGTCAGGAAAATATCTTACATGTCTGAACTGGGAAGCCCCCACAAATAATTGCTGGATCCCCATTTCTGACTTTTATTACAGTTCTTTCTTGGCATTCTCAACAATGATATTTAGATTTGGCTCACCAGAGATTATTTGATAGTTTTCTTCTTTAAAAGTCATACTAATTTCTAGATCATTATTTTCCAGTGGTGAAAGATATTGACACATACTCCATAAGCACATCTTCTTCAGGGTATCTGGTAAAATTGTGAACTGGATATAATTTTCAATGGTAGTTTATTAAGTGAGGAAGCATTTAAAGACCAGAATGTTCTCTAAGCCCTGGAATGTTAGAGGTAGAGAACATCAGTCTTGAAAACTCTTAGAATTTGGTGCTTGTCAATAATTTACCTCCCCTGATATGCTATTATCCTTCCTTTTTGCATCAGTGAAAAGTTTTTTTGTGTGTGTGTGTGCAATTATACCATTCACCTACACAATGTGGTCATATTATTTTCTCCCCATTCAATCTTCACCAAAATGACATTGAACTTTATGTAGAAGTATGTGGTATGTGAAGAGCAGCATAGTAGTAAAAAGAGATTGACTAAATTTGGAACTAGACAATCAGGGGTTCAAATACTGACTCTACATTTGCTAGCTGTGTAAAATTAGGAAAATTTTGTAACCTCCTTGAGACTATTTCTCACCATTAATACTTAAAATATCTTACAGTATTGTTATGACTAATAAATTTTACAAAGAATTTGTTCAATATAGTGCTTGACACCTAGCAGAAATAACGTAAGTGTAATTTACCTCTTATAGCTTTTCTGTCTACCCTTAATGGGAAATGTTCTGAGAACATTGGAAAGGCATATACAAATAAATTTTTTAAATATAACCTCTTATATAAATGTAGAAAAATAATATACAAATTCTGGCACCTCTTAAATGCGAAACATTGTAAATAAATTTATAGATACTAACTTAAGAGACTGCATGTTGAAAATAGACTTTTTTACACCTAAGAAGGGTTCAGAAGAACTAACAGCAAAGAAGCTGTTCACTGAGGGGAGATCAGGCAGGTCAGGCACAACACTTACCAGAGAAGCTAGCCCTTTCCTTTGTGGTTCAGCTCCAAGACAAGGATCCAACACAGAGGGCCAAGTTTTTTACTTTGTATTTTGGAATAGTTTCAAATTTACAGAAAAGTTACTACATAGTTCATATAACATTCTTGTACTGTACTCGTTACCATTATTTTTAACATTTTCCACATTTATTTTCTCTCTCTCCCTCTCTGTCCTCTCCCCTCTTTTTCCCTCACCATGTACATGTTTTTTTTTTTTTTTCTGAACAATTTAAGAGCAAGTTGCAGACATCTTCCCCATTTACTTCTAAATACTTCAGTGTAAATTTCCCAAGAACAATAATATTATCTTACATAATTAGAATATAATTTACAAAGTCAGGAAATCAACTTTGATACAATATAGTATCTAATCTATAGGTATTATTCAAAGTTTACCAACTGTCTTAGTAATGTCCTTTCTAAGCAAAAGACTATCCTAAGTCATTCAGTTGTCCTAGCTCTTTAATCTTTTATCTATAAAAATTTCTCTCCCTTTGTCTTTCATGTTATTGATAATGTTTAAGGGCAGAGGTCAGTTATTTTTTTGAAAAATGTCCCTCAATTTGGGCTTGTCTGATGGTTCTTCATAACTGGATGAAATGATGACCTATAGAGTCTATGTATTCTACTCAAGGGCCAATGTCTTCTCTAAATCTTCTAGCTCTATTTGAAATCACACTGATCTCTTTGTTCTCTGCACTCTTATTGTATTTAGGGTCAATACCATAACATTAGACCTAAATCTTTTGTAACTGACGTAAATTTACCTGAGAAGAGAGGGTGTCTTCTATATCTGTCATCATATAGCCCTCTGTATAGGAAGAAGGCAATCATTTAGGCTTCATGTCAGAAAAAAACATGTGAAATCTATGTTTCAGAAGCTATGTTTACCCAACAAAAGCTAAGCGACAGTGTCCATTTCATCATTCAACTGGATTCTCTGAACCTCCATTAATTTCTAAGGTCGTCAGTGGAAGAAAGCAGACAGACTATTTAAATTCATCTTATTCCTGTCATAATTAGCTTAGGAGATTCTGAGGAGACAATGATTCTAGAGGTGAATCTGAAGTTATGATAGAAAGAGGAGAAAATTAAATTGGGTATCCATAAAGGTAGGAGAAAAAATGAGTACACATGTTTTCTTTCATAGTTTTTTTCAACTACAGCAGAATGTTTATTGTTATGTTTTAGTCTAGTGTGTGTGTGTGTGTGTGTGTGTGTGTGTGTGTGTGTTTTAGCATGCTAGAACACACAGCCTGGATCATCATTCAGCACCCCAGAGTGGCTCATGACCTGGAAACTGACTTGTGTTACTCTAGTGTATGAGACTTCAGGTACAGATACTATTGTTTTCACCTCCATTGGCTGGGCTTCCTATGGCTTCTGAAGTGTTACCAAGCAGAAACAGGCTTTCCAGGAAGCCTTTGCATTAGGGAACAATTAAGATCAGCTGTTCTCCATTCACAGCAGTTTGAGGCCCCCTGGAGTTTATGTAGATTAAGAGTTTGAAGATTTGGTGACTTTAATATGCTGAACTTTTCGCAATGAGAGCTGAAAACATGGCTATAATAAGGATCCCCTTGTGCACAAAAAGCTTAGAGAACAGAGAAAATACATAGAACCTGCATCATCTTTAAAAACAAAACCATTGCATTTTTAAAAAATATATGAAGAAAGTGGAAAACAGCAGAAGCCCAGCTGAGGCAATCACTGCATTTTATGGATACTCAGTCTAAAGCATTTAAATTTAACAATTAAAAAGACACTGGGGAAGAAGGTAATGTTCCATTTTGGTACTTTAAACCTGTTGTTTATGTTTCACTGAGTGAGTTCTTAAAATTTTCAGCTGTTTCTGCTTGAAACCAGAGGTGCAAATATTTGAGATCTGGAACAAGATTATGAATCAAGACAGTCAAATTACTTTAAGGAAACAGAATGCTCAAGATTTCAGTGAACTGAGATGGAGAGAAAATATCATTGTAAGCAGTGAATCACACCGTGAAACAGAGGACATTTTATGAGAAAATACAGTATCATCAAAATGGAAACTCAGAGATGCGAGTCCTTAAAAGAATAATTAAAATCATAATAATGCCTATTTCTATCTCTTTGCATTACATTCTCTTCATTAGCCCCACCAAATTCAGAAATATGTGATATTATAAAAATTTTCTTACATATAGATTATTGAGCCCAGGCACAGAATTTTTTAAATTATAATAATAATTTATGAAGGAACAAAAATGAAAAGTTGGGCATCCAATCTCTTCAGTAAGTCAACACTTTTCCTTTCTAGTATATCTAGTATGTCCACAAAGTATCTGTTAGGTACACAACCTCAGAGTAGAGAATATATAATTAAGTTAAACTGACAGGATACCTATTTACTGGCAAGCTATAAAAGAAAATAAACAAGTATATCAAACTTTGCTTTCTATTTATATTCAGTCCCGGTCTGTTTCCACATTCTCTGTCTACCATATGTAGCTATCAAGCTAAGTGAAAGCAAATATTGAAAAAAATAATAAAATCTTTATAGCAGAGATATTAGCTCAATACGTTAACTTTGGCTAGATATACTAATACTGGATAAATAGAGAAAAGGTATTAGCTTAAACATTTTGATTACTTTGACCAGTGAGGAGTGAATTACAAAAACCATTCATGTAAATAATATCTGAGGAACTCTCACATGCCGTGCACTATAATTGAGGCCAGGATATGGCAGTGAACAAGATGGTCAAGGTCAATACTTATCAATTACCTCAAGTAGAGCAATAAAACTAAAAGAAAAATAAACAAGGATAATATGAGATGAACTACTAGAGGGAAGGAATAAGAAGTGTTTGGACGGTCAGGGAAAAAGTTTTTGAGGAGGTGGCATTTAAACTAAAACCTGATGACAGGAGGCTCCAACCATGAAATGACCTGAGAGTAGAGAGCCTTCTTGGTAAATAGAACTATAGGTACAAAGGCTTGGCTGGATGGAGGGGGGAAAAAGAGTGCTATGGTTTAGTGCAATGAATACAAGCCTCTAAATTCATTTGTGCATGTCTCTGCCAATTCAATCAAAACAGTCCAATCAGTTTTGTGTAGACACAACTTTCTGTGGGGTTTCTTCCCCATGGAATACAAAATCAGTCTAGGATGGGAATCTTGGCCTAGAAAAAACTTGATAGGATGGTCCTTCTTGGTAAAACCCTGCTTAGTTCCTCTTTAGAGGGCTCATGGGCTCTCTCTGAATCTTGACTCTTAAAATAGTATCTTTGTAAAAAGTCTGCAGAGCTGAATATCAACACTTGGCATGCCATCTGCATAGAGCTAATTATATACACTTCGTTATTTGTCACTATAAGATATTTCAGAATGAAATGTGTGAACCATCTGCCAACAACTTTATTCACATTTCTTGGATCATCAACAAGAACCCTTATTCTTCTTTTCCCCCAGGGAACATAAATTGTAATGTGCACAAGGTGGGTAGATGGAAAAAAATTCTAAAAATGGCTTTGCCATGTACCAGAAAATAGTAGGTATTTTCATAAGAATGTCCTAGAATCATTTATATCCATTACTCTGCCATGTGTCCGTGAGACAGTGTTATACAAACTAAAGCTAACCCCCCAAGTGTCAGACACGCACCAGTGCTTTTGGCATTATTTACATGATTGTTGGGTAAGGAAGAACAAAGAATCCATGAGCTTAAAATAAATTGCAGTTTGCCATTTGATTATGTAAATATGTGGTTGCATGATCCCCAAATTCTCCAAATCACATTTTATGCACAAAGGCAAAACCAGCTTTAATGTTTTGAAAAGCAGGTGCACAATTATTCCTGCAAAGAAAAAGAGAGTCATTTGCAGTGATTTTTGGGGGGAGATGATTGAGCAATTACAGGCATACATGCTAATTTTGTTTCGCCCTCTGACCATCTTCTGTTTGTAAAATGGACAGGCCTTTCTGTTTCTTAGATAAGAGAAAGAAGCTGCAGAAACAAAGATATGTACGTCGGACAATTTATGCAGTTGCCAGTCTACATCAACCTGGCACTACATGTTCAAGCACTTCTCACTGAGGACTTGTCATGGCCCTGCATTTACTAAAACACCCAGGCAAAGTTTGATGCCTACCTTATTGACAGTGTTGTCCAAACACCCCCACAGAAAGGCAGGGACTTGGTATTGCTTGCAACAGGTATATATATAAATACATATAAAAATATATATTTTTAAATTTTCATTCCAGTATAGTTAACATACAGTGTTCTATTAGTTTCAGGTGTACAATATAGTGATTCAACAATTCTATACATTACTTAGAGGTCATCAAGATAAGTGTACTCTTAATCCCCATCACCTATTTCACCGAGTCTACCAACCTCCCCTCTGGTAACTATCAGTTTATTCCCTAGAGCTAAGTCTGTTTTCTGGTTTGTCTCTTTCTTTTGTTTCTTACATTTTGCATATGAGTGAAATCATATGGTATTTGTCTTTCTCTGACTGACTGACTTTGCTTAGCATTATACCCTCTAGATCCATCCAAGTTGATGCGAATGGCAAGATTTCATTTCTTTTTTTTTTTAAGAGAGGATGGTGGGGAGGGGCAGAGGGAGAAAGAGAATCAGAAAATCGTAAGCAGACTCCATGCCCAGCATGGAGCCCAACATGGGGCTCAATCTCACAACCTTGAGATCACAACCTGAGCCAAAATCAAAAGTTGGATGCTTAACTAACTGAACCACCCAGGTGCCCATAGGTTTCATTCTTTTTATATGCCTAATATTCCAGTGTGTGTGTGTGTGTGTGTGTGTGTGTGTGTACACCACATCTCCTTTATCCCCTCATCTATTGATGGACACCTGGGCTGCTCCCATAATTTGGCTATTGTAAATAATGCTATAGTAAACATAGAGGTTACATATATCTTTTTTTTTAAAAGATTTTATTTATTTATTCGACAGAGAGAGTGAGAGAGTACAAGCAGGGAGGAGTAGTAGAGGGAGAGAGAGAAGCAGGCTTCCCGCTGAGTAGGGAGCCTGACACGGGGCTCGATCCCAAGACCCTGAGATCATGACCTGAGCCGAAGGCAGACACTTAACCATCTGAGCCACCCAGGCGCCCCACATATATCTTTTTGTATTAGTGTTTTTGTATTCTTTGGGTAAGTACCCAGTAGGGGAATTAGTGAATCATATGGTAATTCTTCTTTTTAGTGTTTTCAGGAAACTCCATACTATTTTCCATAGTGGTTGCACCAGTTTGCATTACCACCAACAGCACGACAGCACATGAGTGTTCTCTTTTCTCTACACCCTCACCAACACTTGTTGTTTCTTGTGTTTTTGACTTTAACCTTTCTGACAGGTGTGAGGTAATATCTTATTGTGGTTTTAATTTTCACTCTGATTATGAGTATGTTGAACATTGTTTCATGTGTCTGTTGGCCATTTGTCTGTCTTCTTTGGAGAAATGTCTGTTCATGTCTTCTGCCCATTTTTAAATTAGATTATTTGTTTTTTGGTGTTCAGTTGTATAAGTTCTTTGCAACATGTATAATTTTTAATAATACTTTCTAATAGTCCTTTTGGAAAGAAATTGAGAGGTGAAAGTAAAAGATTAAAAGAGCGTATACTTTGACTTGGAAATTCAACTTACTTCCTTGCTACCGTGAGCTTCCCTCAAAGACAAAGGGCCACAAAGTCACTGTGATTTAAGATTAGAACTTGGATGATTCTAGAAGGCAGAAAAGTGAGAGGAATAGTGTCCTTGAGTTTTGTGCTACTTGTACTACTTGAGCTCTGAAAATATTCCAGGCTAGAACTGTAATTAATGTTATAAAATGTCAAATTTCTCTTTCCAAATAAAATTTTATAAAGTTGGCTTAAATGTATATATCTAAAATGTATGTATATACACACACACACACACAATGTACACACACATACACACAAATACACACACGATTTTTTAAACTATATTTCTACATCTATATTTTAAGGATCAGATGGAGAATCTCTAATTGCAGGAAATTGCATAATACAAAATCATTGAAATGTTGAGGTGCCTGGGTGGCTCAGTTAGTTGAGCGTCCAACTTGATTTCAGCTCAGGTCATGATCTCAGGGTCATGAGATCAAGTCCCGTGTCAGGCTCCATGCTCAGCACAGAGTCTGCTTGTCCCTCTCCCTCGGCCCCTCCCCTTGCTCTCTCTCTCAAAATGAATAAATAAAATCTTTTAAAAAAATCATTGAAATGTCAATTACCTTAGAAAATTATCTCATTGAAATTACTTGGGAGATATTCAAGTGTAGATAATTTTACTTAAATAATTTGATAGGACCACTGGTAAACCATTAGAAACACTTGCTATAAACAAACAGCAGCCAAGTATTAGAAAAGTCTATCATAATATCCTTGATAATAAGATGGGAAAATATATCTGTATACTAATTAATCTAGATTACATTGAAATAGTTAAATGTCCTCCTCAAAGGGGTACAGACACATGAATCAATATCACTTATAAGAAAGCATATACCACTATAGTCCATCCTTGACCATCTGTGCATCAAGCTCATGAATGTTTTGCATGGGGAAAAGCTGCTAAGTTAATTATTTGCCCATTAAAAGAAATGAAGAGAAATAGCCAACGCAAGGAAAGAGTCAGGATTAAAAGTGACAAGAAGAAATAATGTGTAAGACTGTTGAATCACAGACCTGTACCTCTGAAACAAATAATACACTGTATGTAAAAAAAAAAAAAAAAAGGAAGATAGTAGGAAGGGAGAAATGAAGGGGGGGAAATCGGTGGGGGAGAGGAACCACAAGACCATGGACTCTGAGAAACAAACTGAGGGTTCTAGAGGGGAGGGGGGTGGGGGATGGGTTAGCCTGGTGATGGGTATTAAAGAGGGCACGTATTGAATGGAGCACTGGGTGTTATATGCAAACAATGAATCATGGAACACTACATCAAAAACTAATGATGTAATGTATGGTGATTAACATAACATAAAAAATAAAGAAATAATGGACCAAGTTTATCAAAAAGAAAATGAATAGTAAAATGTAGTTGGGTTTTTTTAATTCAATTATTGTTAAAGATTTTATTTATTTATTTGAGAGAGAGAGATAGCAAGAGAGAACATGAACGGGATGCAGGGAGAGGGAGAAGCAGGCTCCCCACTGAGCAGGGACCACCCCCTCACTCCCACCCCTGATATGGGGCTGGATCCCAGGACCTGGGATCATTACCTGAGCCAAAGGCAGATGCTTAACTGACTGAGCCACCCAGGTACCCCAGTAGTTGGATCTTTTTTTTAAAGTGCAGGATAGGCTGGAATCTTTGCTGTGCCCTTTACTCACTGTATATGAATGAGCAAGTTGCTTAACTTCTCTGTGTTTCAATTTCTTCAACTACAAAATAGATATAATTTTTAAAAATACTGATCTTTTATGAATGTTGTAGGATTAAATGCGTTTCAAGGATGTTTAGGCACAAAGGCAGGTCTCAATGAATATTAAAGTTCAATTGTATTTGTAAAGAAACAAGAAAGAGGAGGGTGATTTTGGTTAAAAGCTTAGTGTGAATCAACAATGTTGACTGACAAAATACATTGATCTGGGGCTTGATTAAAGGAAGGAAAATATCAAGACTGAGAAGTCTATGGGAGTGTAGGCACATGCCAAACCACCCGCCTAGCTATTTATTTCTGGTACATCTGCTTTCTGCTGTCTCTCTTCCTTTGTTTCTCTATGCACATCTTTCTTGTATATCTTCCTCCCTCCCTCCTTTCCTCATTCTCTCCCTCTTTTTCTCTTTCTCTCTCTCTCTCCCCCTTTCTACACCACTTCTTTTCTGTCACATTAGAGGAAACTTCAACATTCTTGAGTGCATCTAGGGGAGAGCAAAGACTAGCTGGTGACAGCTGGAACTGGGACACCAGAATGGCAGCTCCATAAACAGAGATGGCAGGGCTCAGGGACATGCTGAGGAGCAAAGCAAACTGTTTTCAAGACCACCAAATATACACAGTTTAACCAGGTCTGTGAAGCTTAGCAGGGAACAAGAAGAATAAATGGAGAAAAGATATTTGAATTAAAAAAATTTTTAACCTAAAACTTTGGAATTCATAGTAGTCTCCTCAAAAATGTAACCCTGTGCACTTTTGGTGGGAATGTTAATTAGTGCAACCATTTTGAAAAACAATACAGAGATTTCTGAAAAAAATTGAAAATAGAACTACCATACCAGCAATCCCACTTCTGGGTATGTATTTGAAGGAAATGAAGTCATTACGTTGAAGAGATTTCTGCACCCCCATGTTAATTGAAACATTATTCATAATTACTAAGATATAGAAACAACCTAAGTATATATTCACTAATGAATGGAAAAAGAAAGAAATTCTGCAATATGTGATGACATGGATGGACCCTGAGGGCATTTTGCTAAGTGAAATAAGTCAGACAACGACGACTACTGTATGATCTCACTTACATGTGGAATTTTTTTTATTATGTTATGTTAACCAGCATACATTAATTTTTTTTAAAGATTTTATTTATTTATTCAAGAGAGAAATGAGATAGAGAGAGAGAGCACAAGAGGGGGGAGGGTCCGAGGGAGAAGCAGACTCCCCGCTGAGCAGGGAGCCCAATGTGGGACTCGATCCCGGGACTCCAGGATCATGACCTGAGCCGAAGGCAGTCGCTTAACCAACTGAGCCACCCAGGTGCCCACATCATTAATTTTTGATGTACTGTTCTATGATTCATTGTTTGCGTATAACACCCAGTGCTCCATTCAGTACATGCCCTCTTTAATACCCATCACCAGGCTAACCCATCCCCCCACCCCTCTCCCCTCTAGAACCCTGTTTGTTTCTCAGACAATTTTAAAAAAAGCCAAACTCATAGAAACAGAGAATAGATTAATGGCCGCTGGGGTCTAGGTCTTGGGAGAAATGCGGAGATGTTAGTCAATGGTACAAACTTCCAGTTATAAGATGAATAAGTTCCAGGGATACGATGTACAACATGGTGACTATAGTTACATGCTTGAAAGTTGTTGCGGGAATAAATTATAAGTGTTCTCTCCAAAAAGAGAAAAAGGTAATTATGTGATGTGATAGATGTATTAATTAATCTTATTGTGGTGGTCATCATGCAACATATATGGATATCAAATCATCACTTTGTATACCTTAAACTTACATAATGTAAGTTGTTAATTATATCTCAATATAGCTGAAAGGGGGAAAAAAAAAGAATAGTTCCTTCACGAAGCAGTGAATTTCATCTCACCCAGAAGTTCAGAAAGAGAATGGAGAGCTTATGATTACCTTATAGCTAACTTAAAGAACCTGGAAAAGGCCTATCAGGTTTTGGGGGGAGGTTTGTTTGTTTTTTGCTTTATAAGTAAGCTCCACTCCAACAAGGGGCTTGAACTCATGACTCTGAGATCAAGAGTAGCATGTTCTACAGACTAAGCCAGCCAGGCACCCTCTTGGCCTATCGGTTTAACATGACAAAACTAATGGCTTTGTGTTTGCTGTGACCTGAAGGGCAACAGAGACCTTCCAATAAAACAAGCAATTCATAATAAACATCATTTTGACTAAAAAATGGAACAGGATTTGGATTGCTCTATTGGATCAAGATATTAAAGTCTCTTAACAGAAGTGGAAAATACTACCTGGGTATGATTTTTTTAATCATTATCATTTTACTGTGAATTTGTTTCCCAACTGGACAAATGAACATGTTTATGAGCTAAAATGGAATTCATTTTTGTATATATAATAGGAAATTGATGAGAAGATATAAACAATAAAATACACTGGATTATGTTCTTCCTTTTGCTTTTATGTCCTTCCACTCAGGAAGGCTCTGGTTATTTATGTGGTAATTGAAAGACATACCTCTGCAAAATACATAAGCCACAGAAGTATTATCAATAACATGACCACACAGATACAAGAAAAATATGTATAATTAAATTTAAAAAATTGCTATTTTCAATATACCCAATGTTATTGCTTTAAGTATGTCAAAAAGGAAAAAAAAAACCCACAAGCCTTTACTATTATCTGTAATCTCAGTGCAATCTGCAATGCTATTTAAGGATGACATATACATATAAAAAGAAGGCATATATACACAGTATCCCAAATATAATTACTTCTGAAACAGATTTCAAAAGAAACACTCATGATATATTTGCATAGAGATACAATCATCTTGAAATTTTACTACCTACTTGCTAATGAGGATATAAAGATTATTCATTTTAGATGATGCCTTAGGAAGTAAGATTTTTTCTTACAACATTCATTATGGACTCTTCTAGTTGACTTAAAACTGTATTTTTGTCACTTGCCATTTAGAAAATTGAGAAGGCAAACATTCCAGGAGAGAAAGATGTTTGAGAGCAATGACATAGCTCTTGGGTTCTCTAAGATCCTTCTCTTCTTCTAGAATACTAAGCTACTAGAGAGTGTTCTGGGAGGAATTTTGGGAAATCAACTTTGAGGCTGTATCTGTGGAAAAGAGAGCAGACTAAGCATGAGCAAGGTGTATGCAGGAATGCAGATAAAAAGAGATGGATTTTGAAGATGCATGGAATGGGTGAGAGACAGAGACAGAAAGGCAGAGACACAGAAACAGAGAGAGACAGAGGTAAGAGAATCCAAAGATGGTTTAAATAAAGAAAAATAAAAAGAAACCAAATATGCTACCCAGTAATGCTGTTATATTTTATTGTGCCCAGTGTAAAGGTTATGAGGAATATCTTGAGTAGTTCCCAGGAGTTAGATATTATTATTCTGTTCCTGCAGCCCATGGTTTCATTTTGTTCAGAACAAACAACTGAACTTTTCGAAGATAATTAATGAAGAAACCTTTAAGGCCTTAGAACTTCATATTATTGCCACAAGCCTGATCCTGCCTCCTCTACACATGGTGATACTGGAATATATCTTTTATTTCTTTGATCCCAAAGGTCACTTCTGCAAATTCAAACATCAAAGGAAAGGAGAAACTGGTGGATTATTTTTCTTACTGTAGCAATTATTTCAAACAAGTTCCATTTTGCCTTTTTTTACTCCCACAATAGGAGGAACAGTACACACTTATTGAATCTTTTGCCACACCAGGAAATCAGTTCTTGCCACATGGTAAACTTTTGGATTATAAGAGCCACTGGTCAAAATATACTGAAGGTCAAGAGATGAAAGATATACCAATAACACCATGTGATTTGGGGAAAATTATTTCCCTTCTCTGGGTTTCTGTCTACTGAAAAATAAAAATCCTTAATTCAGTGCTTGCTAATGTCACTTGTACTAATGAATTTGTATTATTCTGTAAATAACCATGTAACCATATAACATACTAATGAAATGATTTTTGAATGATAATCTTATTCAGTTGTTATTTGACTTAGCACTTTATATAGATGCATATTTAATGTATTTAACATATATTTAAAAACAAAATATATTATAATCTTATTATTTTCCTGATGGGTTTTTAAATATTTATTTATTTATTTTTGAGAGAGAGAGAGAGAGAGAGAGAGAGAGAGAGAGAGAGGGAGAACATGGGGGGGCAGTGGCAGAGAATCACAAGCAGACACCCCACTCAGGGCAGAACCCAATGCAGGGCTTGATCCATGACCCTGAGACCATGACCTGAGCCCAAATCAAGAGTCAGACACTTAACCAACTGAGCCACCCAGGCACCCTTTTCCTGATAGGTTTTTGGTGCACTTAATTCTATTTTGCTTTTGTAAAACAGTTATGGCTCAACTACTCTGTTAAAGTGGAGAGTATTACCATCTGTCAAATGAATCACCCACACACATAGACACACACACACATGCCAAATCTATTCTTTCTTGCCATCAAAATAATTTATTTGTCATGCAAAGGGGGGGAGGGAGATAATGTCATCTTAATCAGACAATAATTAAACACATCATTAAGAATGCTATAACATCAAGAAAATGGATCTCAAAAATTGTGAAAAGTTCTTAGCAATTAAAAGATACAGGGGTGGGAGGGATGACGTGGCTGGGTGATAGACATTGGGGAGGGTATGTGCTATGGTGAGTGCTGTGAATTGTGTAGGACTGTTGAATCACAGACCTGTACCTCTGAAACAAATAATACATTATATGTTAAAAAAAAAAAGAAGAAGATAGTAGGAAGGGAAAAATGAAGGGGGCGGAATCGGTGGGGGAGATGAACCATGAGAGACTATAGACTCTGAGAAACAAACTGAGGGTTCTAGAGGGGAGGGTGGAGGGATGGGTTAGCCTGGTGACGGGTATTAAAGAGGGCACATATTGAATGGAGCACTGGGTGTTATACGCAAACAATGAATCATGGAACACTACATCAAAAACTAATGAAGTGATGTATGGTGATTAACATAATAAAATAAAATTTAAAAAAAAGATACAGTATATATATTGGCCATTTTTAAGGAAGACTGAGTTTGGTATACTATGAAGGTTTAGGGAAAAACAAATGAACCCTTCAAATAAGTACAGTTCTCCCAACCATAAATGATTATATTGTGGTAAGTTTAAGACTCATTTTTTTTTAAGATTTTATTTATTTATTTATTTGACAGAGAGAGAGCGAGATTGCGAGAGCAGGAACACAAGCAGGGGGAGTGGGAGAGCGAGAAGCAGGCTTCCCGCGGAGCAGGGAGCCCGATGCAGGGCTCGATCCCAGGACCCTGGGATCATGACCTGAGCCGAAGTCAGACACTTAATGACTGAGCCACCCAGGCGCCCCAAGACTCATTTCATGACATTAATCTGTGGGAAAATTCCAGGCGAATTCTGTTATCAAAATTTTGAAAATGATGTCCTAGTCTTGAAATTGTAAAAACTATAAGCTAACTCATTGACTCGATGTCAAGGAAAAATCTGGATATATTTCTAAACATTAAAGTCTATTCACCCTTGTGGGGGGGGGATACAGTGATCTGTGTGAACCACCAGAGTGATGGCACAAGATAAATTAATTTTGCTTTTTTGTGTATGAAATGTCTATTAAAATTTCCAAGCCAGATTGTATGATACATAAATTATTGCAATGTGACCTTGGTTCCACTGAGTTATCATTTTTATCAATGACCTGAATGAACACTATTATTTATGGACAAGCATGATAACTATTATCATAGATAAAACAATCAAAGAATCCAAACATGTAAGATTGAACACACATAAATGTAAGCTCTGTATTGGGTTCCAAAACAATTGCTCATATATGTAGTCAGAGGAGCATGCTTTGAAAGTAATTCTTGTGAAAATTATAGTGAGGTACAGCTTGAACTAGACATTGTTCTACATCTGCCTATAGAAGTATATTTTCAGATAAACACTACCTAAAGAATCAGAGCCAAAAAGAATGAGATCTTCCTTAATCAAGCTTAAATGAAATACAATAATGGCACATCCTCAAAATAAAACTATCAATGAAGATCTTTCAAGTGTTCAGAGAGTGCCAGGCAATGTGTTAAGCAGTTTATATGCATAATCCCATTTAATTCTCACATCAATTTCATGATGTAGAAACTGTCCATCCTCATTTATTGAGAACCTAAATACTGAGGCTTAGAGAGGTTAATTAATGTGTTCATTGTCACATAGCTAGTGAGACGGTAAGCTATGACCTAAAGCTATTCCTGATACTCCACTGCCCAGGTTCTTATCACTACAGTATATAACTTCCCTAGTTTTGAAGTTATTAAATTAGAAACCGTGAGCTAAGTTTTTAGATAAATTGTGTACAACAGCTGATAGGAATATAAACATCTTTAGTGTTAATGATATGGTTTCAATATTATCACCCAGATGGCCTAAAGAAACATTACCCACTGCTCTCATGAAGAACTCAATATCAATTAAATTCAAATGAAAATATTTATTGGCTATTACATTTAAATTTTAGTGGAACAACAATAAAACAATACCACTTCTTGACCTGATAAATTACATTTTAACATCTCAATATTATACAAAAGAAATCAAAGAATCATTTCATTAGACCATTGTTGAAGTTTTTTTTTAAACTGTGAAGATTATAGTAATTATAGAGGATGAATACAGAAATAGCATTCTAATATTCATAAAGGATAAAATTGAGTGCATTTCCTATAATGGAGCACTAAGTAATACAGTCTAAGTAATACATTCTCCAACTGAGGACAACTAGAAAAAATGGAAAAATGTGGAAAAAGCCAAAAAATCCTCTTTAGAGTAAAAAGGCACCATTCTATCCCTCATATTATTTCCACAATTTTTTTCAAACATAATATCCAGCAAAAATGAAATAGAACATAAAGAAAATTTAAAAGAAACAAAAATTAATATCAGATTTAAAAATTGATTTGAATATGTTGTAATTATCAAACTCAGATATTTAAATACCTGCTTATTCTATTCAATAATCAAAAGAAAAGTGTTGCCTGGGTGGCTCAGTCAGTTAAATGTTTGCTTTGGCTCAGGTTATGATCCTGGGGTCCTGGGATTGAGGCCCCACATCAAGCTCCCTGCTCAGTAGGAAGTCTGCTTCTCACTCTCCCTCTTCCCCTCCATCCTGCTCATGTTCTTTCTCTTGTGTTCTCTCTCTCTCAAATAAATAAAATCTTTAAAAAAAAGAATTGAAAGAAAAAAAGAAAAGGTTAGCAGAAAACTGGAACTATAATTACTTTGTAGGTTTGAAAAAGAACCAAAGAAAGCCAAAATTTAAAAACACAATAGCTAAAATTTTGAACTCAGATGTATTGAACAATAAATTAAACAAAGCTAAAGAGAGAATTAGAGACCTGGAAGTTAAAAAAAAAAAAACTGTTGAGGATTAAGCACAGTGGGAAGGCAAAAATAAGAATAGGTGGGAGACACTGAATACAGTGAGAAGTTCTGACATATAGATACTTATAACCCCAGGAGAGGAGCATATGGAACAAAAGCAGTATTTGAAGATATAATAAACAAGAGTTTTTCAAAGCTGATGAAAGAAATCAGTTAATTGATTCAGACATCCAGTTAGCTCCAAAGTATACTAAATTAAAGAAATCTGCTCATAGATAACTCATTGCAAAACTGTAGGATACAAAAAAAAAAAGAGCAGCCAAAAAAAGAGAGAAGATTAGAATTTTCTTTAAAGCTGACCTCTTAAAAACAATGAAACCAAAAGAAAATGGGTCAATATTTTAATTGTGCTGAAAGAAAATAACTATCAATGGAAAATCCCAAACTAAGTGAAAATAAGAATTCAAGTAAAATTAAAAATTTTTATACAATTGTAAACAGAGAACTCATTACAGAAAGACTCTAAGAAGAATACACGTGCGCACGCACACACACACACACACACACAGGTATATATTAACATATATTCACATATATTGACATATATATGAATGATATATATGGATGAAAGGTAGATAGATTTAATGTGCTGTAAGGTCTTTGCATTGTCTGGGAGAGGGATAAAGCACTAATTAATATTGGACTTTAAAATCAAATATGTATTTAATCACCTTTAGTATAACCACTAAAAAAAAACACACACAATAAAGCATAAATTCCAAATACATAGTGAACAAAATGGAATAATATAATCTACCTATGCAAAAACAAAAAAAATGAGACAAAAGGAGAAAATAAAATGGGTGTAGGAAATAGGTAAGTGTATACACAGCAAAAAAATGATAATTAAAAAGATATTAGTAATTACATTAAATATAGGTGAACTAGAAACTCCAATTAAAAAACAAACAAAAAAAAAACAAAAAAAAAAAACCAAAGGTTATGAGATTATAATAAAAGGGGTGCCTGGGTGGCACATTTGATTAGGCATCCAACTCTTGGTTTCGCTCAGGTCATAATCTCAGGGTCATGAGATCAAGTCCGTGTCAAACTCCCGGCTCAGAATGGAGTCTGCTTGGGATTCTCTCTCTCCCTCTCCCTCTGTCCCCCCACCTGTGCTTTCTCTCTCTAAAAGAAATAAATCTTAAAAAGAAGAAAAGATTATAATAAAAAAAGAACCCATATGTTTGCTTCTTACAGGAGATGTATATAAAATATAAAGATACAGAAAGTTTAGTTGAAAATAAAAGGATAAAATTTAAAATACACTATGTGAAAACTAGCAAATATTAAAACTGGAATAGCTGTATTAATTCAAACTCAGTAAACTTAAGGGCAACAGGCATTAAAAGGAATAAAGGAAAATGCATTGTTAGAATGAAATGTTCAATTTACCAGTAGGATAAAATAATCCTAAATATGTATGCCTATTTAATGTATGTATGTATAAATATGTATGCAATGTATGGTTTTAGAATACATTAAACAGTATTGACATAACTATAAGGAGAAATCAGCAAATCCACAATAACTGTAGAAATTTTTAATACAGCTTTCTCAATAACGTAGAAAAAATAGGAAAAAATACTGAGTATAAAAGATTTGAACAGAGCAATTAAAAAATTTGACCTGATAGACATGGATGAAATGTATCCCACAAACATAAAATACAAATTCTTTTCAAGTACATCTGAGACATTTACAAAAAGTGACCAAAGTAAATCTCAATATATTTCTAATTATTAAAATTATAAAGAAAATGTCTGATCACAATGGAATTAAGATAGAAATCAATAATGTTTCCATGATTTGGGGAAATTAAGAAATGAAACACTTTAGAGCCTGTGGGTCAAGGAACAAATTACAAGAAAATTAGAAAATATTTTGAATTAAATAATAGCTAAAATACATTTCAAAGTTAAGAGAATCAGCTAAAGCTATATTTATTAGGCAATTTATAACTTTAATTTCATACTTGGGAAAAGGGATAGGACTAAGAATTTATAAACTCTGAATCCAACTCAAAATGCTAGAAAAGTGATAAAAAATTAATAGATAAAAAATAATGAAACCAATTAATGAAATAAACATCAACACACCAAGGAAAGAATTGGCAGATGAGAAGGCGGTTCTTTGAAAAGAGCAATAACATTAATAACCCCCCCAAAGAGAATAAAAAGGAAATAAGAATTAAGACAAATATTTTAAAATCAGTTTCAGAAAGAGAAAAGAAAGCTCCATTAAAGATTCTACAGACATTATATAATGTAATACGTATTATAAAAAAGATCATGCCAAAAAAATGTAAATTTACCAAGATGTAAACAGTCATAACTTAAACTGAATCCATAATTTGAAAACTTCATACAAAGAAAACCAGCCCCACTAGCCTCATGGGTGAATTCTACCAAACATTTAACATCCATTCAATTAGAATACCAAGATACCTTAAGGATAATTTGAGAAAACTTATTGGTCAACTTCATTCAAAAACAAATACAAAAATCCTAACAAATGGCAAAATAATTCAGAAATATATAAAAGGGACAACAAAGGTTTTTTTCAGGAATAAAGATTGGATTAATATTTAAAAATCCATCAGTATTGTATGTCACATTGACAAAAGAAAAAAAATGATATAATCATCTCAATAGATGCAGATTAAGCATTAGGCAAAATTCAACATTCATTTATGTTTATAACTCTTAGTCAACTAGGAATAGAAAGAAATTTCTTAACGTAAGAAAGAACAATTATAGGAAATCTGTAATATTTAAAGGTGCTTTCACTTAGTGGTGAAAGTTGAAAACCTTTCCTTTGAAATCAGGTTCAAGACAAGTATGTCTGCTATGACCACTTCTGTTCAACCTTATACTGAAAAAAAAATAAAAGCAAGAAATAGAAATGTAAGAATTGGAAATGAATAAATAAATAGGCATTGTTGGCAAAAGGACTTGATTATGTAAGTAGAAAATCAAAAGAAAATTCAGAAAAGCAGTAAGATTTGGTGATCCACATACAAACAAAAAGCAGAAAATAAAATCAAAAGATACTATTTATAGTAGCAAAAAATATTAAACTAAAATATGTAAGTTCTCCATACAGACCTCTACAAAACATTGTTGTAAGAAATGCAAGAAAGCTGGGGGCACCTGCGTGGCTCAGTTGGTTAAGCGACTGCCTTTGGCTCAGGTCATGATCCTGGAGTCGTGGGATCGAGTCCCGCATCGGGCTTCCTGCTCAGCAGGGAGTCTGCTTCTCCCTCTGACCCTCTCCCCTCTCATGCTCTCTATCTCATTCTTTCTCTCAAATAAATAAATAAAAAATCTTAAAAAAAAAAAGAAATGCAAGAAAGCTTATATAAGTTGAGATAAACATTTTAATTGACCAAAGACTTAATATTAAAAAATCAATCGCTCCAAATTAAACCATAGGCTCAATGTAATCACAATGAGAATTGCAATGGATTTTTGGTTTTGTTTCTGTGGAACCTGACAAGTTGTTTCTGTAATTTATACGAGGATGCAGAAAATCAAGAACAGCTACGACTACATATTTTCAAATGTTTTGTACTCTGAAAAATCACTGAAGACCACAAAGAGTTTTAATTTGTATGGGTAAGATATGTTGATATTTACTATATTAGATATTAAAACTAGGAACACTTAAAAATAGTTAAGATTAATTTTTAAATAACAGTGAATATATTATATTTTAACATAACATAAAGAACATATTTCAACATATAAAAATATTGTATTTTCCAAATCAAAAATAATTGGTAACAATGGTGGCCCTGTTTTGCATATTTACTAACTTCTGCTGCTTACTCATATTGTCTTCAGAATTAAAATCTGTTACATACGCTGTTTGGTTGAAGTATATGAAGAAAATGCAACCTCACACTTTAAGTAGCTAGAAAAGGTGGAATCATATGAATCCTGAAAAATCTTGGGGACCACTTGGGTCTCAGACACACTTTGGGAAGCAAGGGCCAAGAGAATGACTAGAGAATGACGACCTGGTCTATTTATTATATAGTGGCAACAGTTTGGTGTTGGTAGAGAGAGAAAAAAATAGACCAGTAGAACAATATAAAGATCCTAAAAATATACATGGACTCTTAATTGATAGATGATATAACTGTCATTATAGAGCCACAGGAGAAGCATGATGGTCTTTTCAATAAATGATGCTGGGGTAAATGGATACCCATGTCAGAAGAAAACAAAGCTTCACTCCTCCTTGGTACCATATAAAAAATCAATTTCAGTTGGATTTTAAACTAAAATGATCAAACTTTTAGAAGTGTAGAGAAGAATATTAGAAAATTCTCAGGGAAGGGACATGTTTTATTTTTACTTTTAATAGAAAACCAAAAACACTAACCATAAAAGTGAAGACTGATATTTTTGACTACATTAAAATTAAATTATTTTTCTCTAAAGGTATCAGGAGAGTTGATAGGCAAGTCATAGAATGGAGATGGTGTTTACAATTCAAAGAACCAATAAAGGAGGTGTAAATGCAGAATATAGCACCACACATTAGGAGATATTTAAATGACCTATAGTAATATGAAAAGCTGATCTTTAATCATCAGGAACATGCAAATTAAAACCATAATGATATTATCATTACACATCCACCAGAATATGTTAAATTAAAAAGACTGAGATTAAGAATTCCTCATAGTGTATGTGCTATGGTGAGTGCTGTGAACTGTGCAAGACTGTTGAAGCAGAGATCTGTACCTCTGAAACAAATAGTACATTATATGTTAAAAAAAAAAAAAGAAGAAGACAGCAGGAGGGGAAGAATGAAGGGGGGAAATTGGAGGGGGAGATGAATCATGAGAGACGATGGACTCTGAAAAATAAACTGAAGGTTCTAGAGGGGAGGGGGGTGGGGGGATGGGTTAGCCTGGTGACAGGTATTAAAGAGGGCACGTTCTGCGTGGAGCACTGGGTGTTATGCACAAACAATGAATCCTGGAACAAACACTACATCAAAAACTAATGATGTAATGCATGGTGATTAACATAACAATAAAAAATTTAAAAAAAAAAGACTGACAAGCGGGGACTTTCATAAAGTTTGGCATTATCTACTAAAGCTGGATTCACCCTCTGTGACTCAGCAATTTCATTCCTATGTACAGACTCAACCAAAATTCATTCACATGAACCAAGAGATAGATAAAAGAATATTCACAGCAGCCTCATTATTAACAGCCAAAAGCTAGACTCAACCTAAATGTCCATGCACAGTTGATTGGATAATTTAAGTAGTGTTCACTAGAACACTATAACAGCATGAGAACGCAAAGACAATGGTTATATAAAAACATGGATGAATCTCACAAACATAATGTTGAGCAAAGAAACCATACACAAAAAGAACACTTACTAGGTAAATCAATTTACACATCCAGTTTTTCTTTATATGTGTTATATTTTACAGTAAAAATTGTTTTTTAAAAAAGGCTAACACTGTTATGCAATGACATGTATAACCACACATGTACCAGAAGCCTTTCAAAGTGCTTAATATGCATTATCTCAGTCACTCTTGAAAAGAATCCCTATTTTATAGATGAATAATCAGAGGCATAGAAAGATTAAATAACATACCGCAATCACAAGTGACAGAACCAAAAACAGAGCTCTGAATTCAGAGCTTACAGAGCAGTCTATTGCATATGCATTACCTCATTTAATCTTCTAAACTTGCAAGGAAGGAGCTATTATTTCTATCCTGTATGAGAAAAATTAGCCCTGAAGAAGTTAAATCATATGCCCGGGGTCACAGAGCAAGGGGAAACCCATTACGCTGCTATCTTTGAGTAAAACAAACAGGTACCTTTTTATTTTTTACTTATACAAGTCCACTGAAATAAATAACCATCCTTGCTTATACTAAGTAATTTGATGAATAAAACATGCTATACCAAGCCATATGACCTATTTATTCCAAAATATAAAGTGATTCCCTGTTTCCTAAATAAGAATTAAGAAGTGACATGCATTGGTTTCTGGCTTTCCATTGTAATATGTGGCTAATGATTTTGCTTTTGTGACACTGGACCCCTGGGGCCTAAGCAGGACTAGTCCTGATAATTAGAAAACCAATTTGAAAGAAGAGTACAGAACAGCTAACCGAACAGAGAAACAGTCAACGCTACCTCTGGGATAACTCCTTTGTGTTCCTGGTGTCTTTATCCCAACCTGCAAGTACGATGGGACAAGAAACCATGTCAGAGGATCCAAGGAGAAGAAGAGAAGGAGCTTAGTCTGAGAGAAGTGGAGAGAGAGAAAAGAGGTAATAAAGAGGGGGGAAAAATGAAGGGAAAAAAAAATAAGGCCAAGGAGAGAGAACAAATTTTAAAACAGAATTTCCATTTTTTGATACATTGAAAAGAAGAAAGGAAAGAAAGGAGGGAGGGAGGGTTGGAGGGAGGGAGGGAGGGAATGAGGAGGAAGGAGGGGAGGAAGGAGGGGGGAAGATCCCTCCCCCTAGAAAAAAAATAGAGAAAAATGTGATGATAGCAACTTCCATCCTGAATTCTGCCAGTTTGTAGAATCAGATCACATCCTCAGTGACTCCCAGCATTTAATCACCATTCCTTTCTAACTTTCTCAGCCTGAATGGAAAAAAGCCATCCCACATTCAGCATGATGTTACAATAAAATGACTTCTTCCCGGAACTTGCCTTGTAATTTGGTGAATTACAATTGCCCACCCAACAAAATAATGCGATGCCTGTTAGTGACCTAAAGCCTTCAAAGTACCATTCCCTTGATTCCCTGCCCTGAAAATAAGTGGTTTGCCACCAAATTTATTATTTCAGAAGGGCCTAACTACCATTATTTGAGTTGCTATTGCACACAGTAGTACCGGTAATATTGACAGCAAATACTTGGCATCGATTTTAAAAACAAGATGAGCTTTGCCCAGCATCTCATATCGCCTCCCTTTTGAGCTCCTTTAACTGTGCTAACAATCTTTTAATGTGCCATTTCAGCTGAAGGGGATGCTCAATCTTAACCATCAATTTTATGCAGACTCCGATTAAAAGAAATGCCACCACTGGCATGTGTCTTGTTTCCAAACTCCATCATGTGTGATTTGTAAATCTCCATTCCCAATGGGGAAAAAATGAAATTCATATCCTATATTTTTATGAGGCAATACAGAAAGTTCAGCAGTTTTCTGAAACTGGGAGAATGGCAGAAATATCTTTGTCATATAAGAAGACAGTCCCAATCTCCTCCAAGGGAACTCCAGCAGTGGATAAAGGAACATTCTTTAAAATCCTAAATTAAGTTTTAAAATTTATAAATGGTTTGAAATAGGAAGTGGATATTTTGAAAAAGTTATTGCCATGAATATCATAAACTGAAAAGAGTATCACTACGTGATACCTAACATGGTGATTATTTTCACAAGTATTTTTCTAACCTCTCCTTGCCCTTAAAATTGTCTGTATTATTTCTTTATTATTTAGAAAAACTTACTTATACTTTGAGGTAAAACTATACAAATGCTCTCAACAAGAGGATAGTTTAACTAACAACCAGTACATTCTACCTGAAGTAAAAGGTCAGAAAAAGACATATCCAAATTAGTATCAAATATATGTGCTGATGGAAAGCAAGAGAACTATGTAACTCTTATGAGGTAGAAAATCACCACCTCCAGAATTAGGAGTAATGGGACATTGAGCATTCTTTGTGTCCACCACAAGAAAAGGGCTCAAATGGTTTTCCTGTGTCTGCTCCCATTAAAATAGAGATTTGGAAAGGAATCCCATTGGAGAATAATTTCATGTGTAGTTTAGGGGCCTATTTATATAGGTATGAAGCTCAGACATCTCTTTTAATATCAGTAGGGGCCAAACAAGGAAGAAAGAAATGACATTATTTTTCTGGATTTATCATCTGGCTTTAAGTATTCTGTCAGGCAGCCTGGGAAAGGCTGAACCAGAATCAGGCCCATCAGTGCAGAAGTTCTCTACCAAGGGTAATCCTTCCACCCCTCCCCACCCCACCCCAAGCATACACGTGGCAATGTCTAGAGGCATTTTTGGATTGTCAACTGCAAGTTTACACTGTAATCTATTGGATGGAGTCCAGGGATGCTGCTAAACATCCTAAAATGCACAGGATATCTCCATGACAAAGAATTATCTGGCCCAAAATGTCAATAGTACCAAGGTTGAGAAACTTCGGCTTGGGGATTATCCATATATAAAAATGACAGGTATGGGGTGCCCAGGTGGCTCAGTCAGTTAAGTGTCTGCCTTTGGCTCAAGTCCTGATCCTGGGATCGAGCCCGCATCGGGCTCCCTGCTCCACGGGAAGCCTGCTTCTCCCTCTCCCACTCCCCCTGCTTGTGTTCCCTCTCTTGCTGTGTCTGTCAAATAAATAAATAAAAATCTTAAAAAGAAATGACAGGTAGTTTAAAGTTAGGTACACAATACACTAAGTTCAATGAGATTTTTTTAGAGGTCAAAGGCAACTAAAAACTAACTGGACTATAGTTTAATTCTTGATTTTTTTTCTATGTTAAAGTATATCATAAAGAAATCAATGCTTTATTTTGTCATTTGAAAGTTAAAAATATTGTTCTAAGACAACATCAAAAACCTGATCTATCAAAAAATTGATATATTGTGCCTCAACAAGATTAAAACTTTTCTTCTTCAGAAGAGACTGTTAATATAATAAAAGAACAATCCTCCAAGTGGAAGAAATATTTGCAAACTTATAAAGGACTTGGGGATAAGAAGTAGGGGGTAAGAAATTACATACAGGCATCTGGAGCTCAGGAAAAAAATAAAATTGATATATTGTGATATCAGTGATATACATTTGGGAGTAGTTAGGGTATATATTTTATTTTATTTTATTTTTTAAGATTTTATTTATTTATTTGACAGAGAGAGAGAGAGTGAGAGCCGGAACACAAGCAGGGGGAGTGGGAGAGGGAGAAGCAGGCTTCCCGCCGAGCAGGGAGCCCGATGCGGGGCTCGATCCCAGGACCCTGGGATCATGACCTGAGCCAAAGGCAGACGCTTAATGACTGAGCCACCCAGGCGCCCCTAGGGTATATATTTTATATACAGCTGTGAGATCAATGATACCTCAAAATTGTGGATAGAGATATTGGAAGCCAGAAATCTGGAAAAGCAGGAAAAAAAATATGTCTCTCAAAAAGAGGTTATACAGCATAAGCAGAAAACTTAGAGGAAGGAATGATTCAAACAGATTGACTATTAGTGATTTAAAGACAGCATACAATAGATCCTCCTTAACAGGGGAGGATATGTTCCAAGAACCCTAGTGGATGCCTGAAACCATGGATAGCACAAAACCCTGTATGTACTATGTTTTTTTTCCTATACATACATACTTGTGATAAATTTATAAGTTTGGCACAATAAGAGATGAACAATAACTACTAATAAAATAGAACATGTATAACAACATACTATAATAAAAGTTATGTGAATGTGGTCTTTATCAAAATAACTTAATGCACTGTACTCACCCTTCTTGTGATGTGAGATGATAAAATGCCTACATGATGAGATAAAGTGAAATCAATGGCATAGGCATTGTAACATATCGTTAGGATACTACTGACCTTCTGACAATAGGCAGAAGGAAGATCACCTGCTTCCTAACCACAGTTGGCCACGGGTAACTGAAACCATACAAAGCAAAACTGCAGATAATAGGGGACTGCTGTATTTCATTCATCTATTGCATCTTCAAGAAGAGAGTATAGTGCCTGGAAATCAGAAGATCCGAAAAAATGACAGATGACTAGTGAGCAAGGCACATGAAGGCAGCAAAAGGAAACTGTCTTTAATGAAAGGTGGGAGGCTGAGGGGAGAGATTCATCATATTAGTGACTTTGCCTCAGAGATATCTGATACTAAAACTGGCAAACATTCTTCTAGAGTGTGAGAGAATTTCTCTGAAACGGAAGCACAAGGAATTTTGCAGATGCCCTGGTTAGGAATAAATAGGTGCCTTAACTTCGAGACTCAGCTGCAAGGAAAAGTGGTAACTGTAGAGCCGCCTGAAATTCTTTCTGGCATCAGGGGAGGTTGGGGAGTGGATTCAAAAAGGTAAAGATAGAAAATAGGTTAACAAAAGAGAGTGCCCAGGTCAACTAATGGGTCATGTGCCTTGCAGATAATTTTAAAGTCCTATATTAGGGCTTTTTCTTATTTAAAAAATCCTTTCATCCAACAATTTTAAGTACTGTATGGTTTTCAGTACTGTGACAGAAATATTGTGTAAAAACAAAATTTTAAGTTGTCCTTTCAGTACTGTGCCAGAGGTGTTGTGGAAGATATTAAAAAGAAGAAAAAACATGACTGCAAGCAACCACTGGAGAATCAGGAGTCAATGTACACCCACATTTTGGAGGTATTATTAAAGTTCATAGAAACAATATTTTAATACTTCTATAAATTATTTAGAAGCATGATATCTTAAACACTTCCATGAGATTGCCCTGCTATACCTTAAACCAAATGTATATGTGCTTATACGTGGAAGGCATAAAAAGCAGATTTTGGTCAAATTCACCAAAACACTGGATAAGTAAACTGAGTGTCTTTTATGTGCTCAGCACTTTCATCTGTGTTAATTCAGCTAGTAAGTGGCAGCATGTGGAAGTGCACACAGGCTGTAGGATCCAAAACCACCCTTTCCCCTCTCCTCCCTGTTTGTCTTTGCCCCAGAGCTCCTTCCCTTTCACTCTGCATGTGTCAACTCAGATTGACTAATTTATACATTCATGCTCTTCCCTTTAAAGAAATGCTTAAAAAAATAAAAAATAAGTCACCCTGACACATGACAATTTTGCAGAAGCACTGGAAGTTCTTTCAAGTGTTGCTATGAGATAAATTATATACCAAAATAATGTACTGTCAGGTACATTTCTTTCTTGCCACTTGGATAGATTTAATAACGTAGTAGGTCCTTTCCACCTCTAATTGATAGTTGGCATGGGATTTGACATTCTGTCTGGGTAAAATTATATCTCCTAGAGGGAATTTTCAATTGATAAAGTTAATTTCAGTCATTTTGAACTTTCAGCAAGTCTGGGAGATTTTTAGAAAAAGAGTAACACTGTCAACCAATGAGTCAAGTGACTATATATTTTAGTTTGAATTTTTTGAAAGCACATGAAAAGGCAATTCACACAGTTTTTGATACCAGGAAGAATACTCAGGGGTTATATGTCTACCAAATGTATCACCTCAAAGAAAAAAAAAAAGCGAACATACAGATTTTATTAGGAAATTGGGTAAACTCAAAGATTTAGAAACATACTAAGATAATTTCAATCAAATCACCAAAATTTTATCCTTTGTGTAGATAAGTCATAGACACTGTGGTCTATGGTCCATAGCTATGGTCACATACACCTCCAGATAAAGATGAAAAGGTTAGCCAGAAAGTCTACTACTTTCTTACCCCAATGTCTAAGCATTGTAAACACCCCTTCCTTCCACTGATGTTTTTCACCTTTTCAGCTAGACATTGGGCACTGTATACACATAGACAACAGTGTGCCTTTAAACTTAAGGAGACCTAAGCTGACTGACTCAGGCACACTTCCATTAGATATCACTAATGTGATAAAGTACATAATTGTATTCTCAAAGCTAAAACAAAACAAAATTTTTCCCACCTAAATACGGCTTTCTAGAAGGCATTGCCTTCTGTGACTGCTCAATTTTTGTGCTAGTAAACCTCATTCCTTATCAGATTTTTATTAAGAACAATAAAACTTATTAAACTCTATGTTGTAAATACGTACTCTCAGTATCCACAAAAAATCTTGTAAGTTGGGATTTACATCCTGATTTTGAGCATGACCAATAAAGGTATAAAGATGAAAATTAATCACCCAGTAAAATCATACATAAAGATGAAAGCTAACTTTCCTCATCTCTGACTCCAAAGACAATGACCTTTTAATTGCTAAGTACTTACCTAGCTTTAATGCTTAAGTAATAGAGAAATCCCACTTTTAAAAGAGAGGATACCTTGGAAGTTGAAGCCCATGATATGTTTCTTCCTTGGTGCTGTTCTCATGTAATGTATTTTCTAGATAAAATTTACAGGTATCAGGCAAATCTTCTAAATTCTGAAGTACTTTCCTTCTTACTCTCAGCATCACTGTATTCTTGTAACATTCTCTCATTTCAGGAACAATCCCAAGAAATGGTCTTTGAGTCATTACTACCCTATTTTTACTAGAGAACCCCCCCCCGAAAATGGAGTTCAAATTCAGGCTTAAGTTTTAAAAAAGAATCTGAAAGAGTTTCTCCATTCAACTGCCTGCTATTTCTCTGCTTTGACTACAACCTCCAAGTCACTGGCTGTATTGGGAAAAAAAAAAAAAAAAGAATATAAATAAAGAAAAAGGAAGTGGGGAAAAATAATGGAAAAGCAGGTTTGGTGAAGTTTTCAGGCATTCAGAAATGGATTGGAATTAGGGATTAGTACCCCAAATTCAGAATTTTAGTTACTTTTATGCAAATATTGGATAAATAAACATGAATTGAGAAGTCTAGATCTGGTGAATAAAATGTGCCAGTGAAATTTCGTGGGATAAAACAAGGGTTTCCTTACCGTATACTGAAGGCCCCAGCTCTCCTCCTAATGATTTTATAATTTCTACAACCCCAAAGTGCTATCAACTTTCATATTACAGAAAGGGAATAATAGATACTTTTAATTACTTACTTGTTCAAAGATCATAATCTTGAATTACTTTTCCAAGGTTCTTGATAAATTTTCTGAATTCCTCTCCACATGTACAAATAAGAAATAAAATTTAAAATGTCCTCCTTCTGGATAACACCAATAGATGCTTTAAACATAGGCAAAATCTGGCACTTTAAATTATATACTTTGGGATGAAATTAGGTATCATATTAGGGAATGAAAGTCATAAGCAAGAAAGCAAAATGTCCACAAATGAAACATAAATAGACATCCTTAAATGTGTTACTTGAAAAATTTTGATGACAGCATGATCCAACAGTTTAAAATAAAAATTAAGATGTTAAAAAAAAAGATGTGGTACATACATACAATGGAATATTACTCAGCTATCAGAAAGGATGAATACCTACCATTTGCATCAACATGGATGGAACTGGAGGGGATTATGCTCAGTGAAATAAGTCAAGCAGAGAAAGACAATTATCATATGGTTTCACTCATATGTGGAACATAAGCAATAGCACGGAGGACCATAGGGGAAGGAAGGGAAATCTGAAGGGGGAGAAATCAGAGAGGGAGGCGAACCATGAAAGACTATGGACCCCGGGAAACAAACTGAGGGTTTCAGAGGGAACAGGGGTGGGGGGAGGGGGTAACAGGATGATAGGTATTAAGAAGGGCACGTGTTGTGATGAGCACTGGGTGTTATATGTAACTAATGAATCAATGAGCATCAAAAACTAATGATGTACTATACAGTGGCTAACTGAACATAATTAAAAAAAAAGAATCCTTAAATACGGTCCCTAAGGTTTAAAAAAAAAAGATGTTCGCTTAAACATATAGCCCATCTGTCTAAAACATGGAGGAATATTCTGTCACACACTTGACCATTTTAACTAGATGTTTTCTTAATATGTCAAGGGTTGGGGACCCCAGATAGTTTTTCACTTTTTAACCAGATGTTTTAGGATGCAATCTCTTCTTGCCTCACTATGATATTTTGCAGTCTGTTCCTTCTTGCTCTTGCACCCTCTCCCATCTTGCAACTCCACACTGCTAATTATCTTGGTGTGAATGTGAAACAGAGAAAAAGGGAAGATTTTAATTCTAACAGCAAGAACTCTCAAGTCAATAGTTTTTATGGATATAGCTCAAAATATTCCTAAAGATACATCTGCTATATCTTAAATAATTGTTAACTACTGTTTAATGAAAATAAAATTAAATGTTCATGACAATGGAAAAGAGATCAATTTTAGGCCAAGAAACATCAGCATAATTTTCCCAAAACTACGCAAACTGTCTCATGTGAAAGTGTTTTAATATCCTTAACTGCTACACCAACAGCAACTACTTGTGCCTGTATTTTCAGTCTCCATAAAATCCACTGACTTCCTCTACAAGTCTAAGCACCTTTTACTATTACATAACACAAATTTATCCCAGAGTTTTTCCCATGTCTAAAAACTCCATGAGGCCGTTGAGTGCTGCCAAATTAGAATGCATTTTCAGACAATAGAAAAAAAGAAATATGGAGAGGAAATACTTTGCCACAGCTAATATCATAAAGTTACAGGATCATGTTTCCCCATCAATAAGTAGCAATAACAGATATTAGATGCAGGGTGCTTTTCAAGGGAACATACTGATAATTTAATTTTTCCTACCAAAGGAAACAAATTAAAGCCATCTCACTGAAAAGGAGCTTAGCAGAAAAAATAAATTCTAATTTATCTGTCACAAATATTCTGTGGGTATACAAATGGAACTATAATGTTCCTATAGTGGTAGACCTGAAATAATTAACCACATGAGTATTTACCATTAATGATGCAAATAATTGATGACTTGGAGAGTGGTGCTTCCATATTTATTATTTTAACAATATTTTATTTGTGCGAGTATTGATATCCCTTATTTAAAATCTTTATCAATTCTATAAGAAATCCAATGAAAAGTAGAGAAAACACACCAAGCCATTTTTTCTAGATGTCTGAAACCCATGGGAGGAAAAAAAGATACACAGACATGTAAACAGATACAGATAGAGATATTTACCCATAATGCTTATTGCATCATTAGCCTTGGAGGAAATAAGGGATATATTAAGAACACAAAAACAAAAAAGAACTAAAATCAGAGTAGAAAGTGGTAAGCAAATCTGAAAGCTAGAATTGCTCTGAAGACAAAAGTCAATCGCAGCATTGCAATGAAGACACTGAACCTTGGTATAGAAGCAAAAAGGGAGAGATGAAGATTATTGGTTTAATCCAGGGACCCTAAAAGAGGGGTAAAGATTTACTCATTCCCCACTGCCAGGTTAAAGAAATGAAAATCCTTTCTGAGGATATATGTGTATATATATATGTATGTATGTGTGTATATACATCTCTCTCTCGATATATATACATCTATCTATACATATCTATAGTAGAGATCTATATGTATACATAAATATACATATCTATATGCCTATATACATATATCTGTGTATACATATATACATATACACACACACACACATATATATACACACACAGTTTTAGATACCAAAGAACTTAAAATATTGTGTCAGCTAGAGATTATAAGATGCTTATGGATGAGATATTCTAAACAATAATTTTTAGAATAAGCAAGCTCTAAGATACTATTAAAAGGGATTAGGTAAACCTGAAAAAATAACTAAATAGAATTTTTAGAAGTTAAAAAATGTTATGGAAAAATTAGAAATGAAAATAGATGCCCACACACAGATAAATGAATAAAGAAAATGTGGTATATACATACAATGGAATACTATGCAGACTTAAAAATAAATGAAGCTCTTCCATTTATAACATAAACCCGGAGGATGTTACCTTAAGGAAAACAAGTCGGTCACAGCAGGACAAAATACTGTATGACTCCACTTATACAAGGTAACAACATTAGTTAAACAAGATGAATATGTTCTAGAGATCTGCTGTACAGTATTGTGCATACAGTTAACAATATTATATTGTATACTTAAAAATTTAAGAGGATAGATCTTGTGTTAAGTACTCCCCCCCAACCCCCCAACAAGAAAACCTTGGGGGGTGTTGGATATGTGCATTACCTTGATTGTGGTGATGTTCTCATGGGTGTATGCCTATTTCCAAAATTCATCAAATGGTATGCATTAAATACGTGCAGTTTATTGACAATTAAATTTCAATATAGCCATTTTAAAAACAAAAATTTTAAATGGTTAAAATAAAAATATTAATAGATTAAATATCAGAATAAGCAAAACTGAAAAGGAAAGCCTTGAATTCAGAGACAGCATTGAAGAAATTATTCCAAATTTTTAGAAAGAAAAGCAGATGAAAAATTTAAAAGAGGGGGTAAGAGTCATGGAGGAAAGAAAGAGAACATCCATTCTATAAACATTCAACAGTATTCATTAAGTATCTGCTATGTTTTAGGGGATTTCTGTCTCTGAGGCAAAAAAAAAGTGGGAGAAAAAGATAGGAAGTAGGAAGTATGGAGTAGATCACATAATGATGGCCGTGATAGGGAAAACCCATACAGAGGACCGAGTCAGAGTTCCAGAGAGGAGAAGAGATGTAAAAGAAGAGAAGTTACATTTGAAGCAATAGTAGTCATAAATTTTCTAGAGCTAAAGAAAGAAATGAATCCAGAAGTAAGGAAGTATAACCTATACTAAGTGGAATATATAAAAATAAATGCATATGTAGTTTGCAGTGAATCTTCAGAAACTCTATAAGAATATCTTTAAACTAGTCACAGAAAAAGTATTTTTAGCCACAAAAATAAAAACAACCAAATGAACAGATTTCTCAAGAGCAAAAATGGAGGCCGTAAGATGTTGATTTATCCATTCAACATTTATTGAGTACTATGTGCTATGTATTAAACAGGAAGGAAACAAAAATTTCTGCCCTCACAGAACTTATATTTTAATGGTTGGAGACTGATAATAAGTGAAATAATAAATAAAACATATATTAATAAGTGGTATGCTGTGGAAAAATTTTTGAAAAAATGGAAAAAACAGTGATTGCGGGAAACATGGAAAAGTGTTTGCAGGAGTTGCAATTTTAAACAGAGTCTGGAAAAGCCTCAATAAAAAGAAAACTTGATCAAAGACTTAAACTGAGAGAGTGAGCTTGGAATTTGGAGCAGAAGTGTTCCATTAAGTTTATTGACATGAGGGGAGTATGGCTGCTGTTTTCCAAAATCAAAGGATGCTAGTGTACCTGGAGTAGAGAGAGAAAAAAGAAAATTAGTTAAATATGAGGTCAAAGAAGAACGATAGGGAGAGTGCATATTGTTAAGAACTTGAAGTATATCGTAAGGATTTTTTCTTTTACTCTGAATGATAGATGAGCAATTGGAGGGTTTTTTATATGTATTTTAAAGATTTTATTTATTTATATGACAGAGAGAACAAGAGCACAAGTAGGGGGATCAGGGGAGGGAGAAGCAGGCAGGGAGCTCAATGTGGGGCTAGATCCCAGGACCCTGGGATCATGACCTTTGCCAAAGGCAGACACAACCTACTTAACCACCCAGGTGCCCCAACTGAAGGGTTTTAAATAGAAGTGGTATAATGGGCTAAATGGTGGCTCCCCAAAAGATATATGTGAGCCCTAACCCCCAAGACCTGTGAATATCACCCTATATAGCATACAAATATAAAAGTGAAATATATAACAAGAACATAAATGATAAGAGGAGATGAATGGAATTCTACAGTTTAAGGTTGCTATATTACATGTAAAGTAGTATAATATTAATTCAAAATAAACTGTGTAAGTTAAATGTGATATCATTATCCCTAGAACTTCTAAAAAAATTACAAATGGTATAGCTAAAGGCCAAAACATAAAATTAAGTTAAATATTCAAGGTATTTGGTTAACCCTAAAGAAGGGAAGAACAACAACAAAAAAAACAAGAATTACTATTATAGGTGTGATTCTGCTTTTGCTTTTTTTTTTTTGGAAGATTCTATTTATGAGTGGAATAATATGATATTTGTTGTTCTCAGGCTGACTTATTTCACTAAGTATTATACCTTCTAGGTTCATCCATGTTGTCTCAAATGGCATGACCTCATCTTTTTTATGGCTGTGTAATATTCCAATGTGTGTGTGTGTGTGTGTGTGTGTGTGTGTGTGTGTGTGTATACACACACACCACATTTTCCTTATCCATTTATCTGTTGATGGACACTTAGGTTGCTTTGATATTTTGGCCACTGTAAATAATGCTGCAATAAATATAAGGGTGCATATATCTCTTTGAATTAGTGTTTTTATTTTTTCTGGGCAAATACCTTATGGCAGAGTTATTGGATCATATAATGTTACTATTTTTAATTTTTCGAGGAACGTTCGTACTGTTAGAACAAGCTGATGGTTGCCAGAGGGGAGGGACAGAGGGGGTGGGCAAAATGGGTGAAGGGGATAGGGAGATACAGCCCTGCAGTTATGGAATGAATAAGTCATAGGAATAAAAGACAGCATAAGGAATATAGTCAATGACACTGTAATAGCAATGTAACGGGACAGACAGTAGCTACACTGTTGGTGAATATAGCATAATGTATAAGCTTGTCATATCACTAAACTGTACACCTGAAACTAATGTAACATGTTAACTATACTCAAAAAAAAAAAAGATTTAAAAAAAATCAGGAATCACTGGGACCATCAGAAAATAAGTAGGAAGATAGCAAGCTTAAGCATACTGCCCTTGTATTAATAATAACATTAAATGTTAATGGACTAAATACCCCACTTAAAATAATCAGACTGAATAAAAACCAAGATTTTCTTTTACAAATACAGAAGAAATTGAAAATAAAACAATGGGAAAAGATAGCTGGTGTATATCTGACCTCATCTTCCCACTGGGCATGTTATAGCAAGACAGCCATGCCCACAAATTTATTAAATAGGCAACTAGTCTTATATTTTCAGGAGGTACCCAAAAGATAACTAGTCCTATAATTTTGAGAAGAGGATGTTAAAGGTTGCCTTTCTGCAACTAGAATAGAGTAAAATCTGGGACCTTATCCTGGGTCTAGTGAGTCAAATATGGGAAATCAGTCTTTAATCACTTGTTTATATTTGCAGTATTAAATTATGATTCAATTGACCCTCCTTGATGTTCATTCCAAGACTTCATTTCATATTGGACAAACCTGGGCTGGGTTTTCAACTGGCCCTTGTTCGTGTTTGGATTTTTCCCACTCAACATTATAAATATAGTGTTTTGTGCTAACCAGAATGAAAATTTTTGATTGACAGTGAGCATCCAAGCCAGTGGGAAATATTTAGACACAGACATACCTATTATATAAGTAAGATGCAATAAAGAAAAACCGTGATTGCTCTCTGCATCATCTGTCCCCACCTACAAATTAAGTAATAAATATTAAACAAATGTGACCAAATTTCTGCTTTTTCATTAGCAGTATTCATTTAATTTTAGAGCCGAATGGAATTTAAGATTACCAACCTTGCTATGGGCTGAACTGTGTTCCTCCAAAATTTATGTGCTAAAAATCATATGTTGAAAACCTTAGAATGTAACTACTGTACTTGGTTATAGTGTATTTACAGAGATAATTAAGATGAAAATGAGGTCATTCAGGTGGAACCTAATCCAATAGGACTGGTGTCCTTATAAGAAGACAAGATTAGGACACACCTATCTACAGAGGAAAGACCGTGGGAGGACACAGCGAGACGGTGGTCATCTAAAGCCCTGGAGAAAGGCCTCAGCAGAAACACTGGGGACACCTCGAGTTTGGACTTCTTCTGTCCAGAAGTACCACCCAGGCTGTAGTACTTTGTAATGGCGGTCCAAGCCGACCAACACAAATTTCATCTTCTTGTTATTCAGTACGGAAACTGACGATGTAGAAATTGATGTCCAGAGAGCATTTTGACTTGGTTAAGTCTCCTAGAAACCAATCCCAATTTTAAATAAACATCCAAATGCCTGACACAAAAAACTCAAAGATGGATGATCTGCTGAATAGTAGAAGAAAAAGCTCATTGTTTGTGAAACCCCCAAGATATTCCCAGTGATTCACAAAGCAATATTTGAAAATCAGTACACTGGGAAGGCTGACATCTTATACAAGCATTAATAGAGAAGCTTGCTAACCTTCACCTTTGAGCTTAGATAATAAGTTAACTATGACTATAAAAAGGAACAAATATAGGGAAGAAATACTTTCTGCAGTTGATGAAACAAGATATATTTAAATATAGTACTTGAAGATGTAAAAGTAACAAATAAAGAGACTAAAATATTTTATAACCATACCAGGAAGAAGAGGGAAAAGAGATGATAGGCTAATTAGGCTAAAGCATTAGCAGAGTAAGAGGCTTAATGAATCCAGAAATAGCTAAATAAACATTGATTAGCAAGGTGCAAGTAACTGCCAAAAGAAACTGGAAATAGCCAGAAGTCATTGCCTTTGGAGCTCTGGGTTAGAAGTTGGGAGGCAGGAGGCAGGAGGTGCCCCTGTAGAACTGAGGTGTATGTATGTGTATGCCACTGTCCATGTGTGAGTGTGTACTTCTCTTTAAAACAAGAGGAGAAGAAACTTGTGGAAAGAAAGGTTTTATGGAACTTACATCCTTTCCATATCCACTAGAGGGAATAGTGAAGTCTGTTAGTATACACTGAAAAATATAATCCAAAAAAGAAAACAAGACAAAATATGACCAAAAAAATCACTTATCTGTTCCATGCTGACTTCCATTAAGATACAGAGGCCATCAAGCCTCTTCCCACTCTTCCCTAAAGATTTTCTAAGGCAGACACTCATGCTCTAGGTCCGTGGGGACAAAGTCAATTCAAATATCCTCCCTGCTCTCGCTTATGCACTTCCCTCTTCCTCTTGCCTCCCTCCCCAGTTTTTCAAAAAACAAACCCTTTTATATACTAGAATGGAATCTGTCTGTCCTCTGAAGGAGAAGACAATAAATTTCTACAGAATTTCATTCTAGGGCTAGAATTCAATTGTAGACACCTCCATCATTTATTTTACTTCCATGGGCTGTTGAAGAATTGAAACAAAGTATTTTTGTTTTCCCCCTAAATATGAAGGTAAAAAAGAATTGGCAATTTTGTTCTCCAAAAAGCAAGTCATAAAGGATGTATTAAACATAACAAGATAACTGGAAAAGCTATCTCACCTTTAATTATACTAAGATCTACTAGAAAAAAAAATTCTTGAAAATCACATGCCAAAACACAATATAAAATAAAACTTTGATAACTTTTCTGTCATAAACTGATAGAATAGAAAGTACCTGTTATAAAAATATTTGCTTGTCTTGGATAACTTCTGCATACAGCATAAATATAGTTGTTACATTTCAGTGTCAAAATCTCAATTAAGTATCATAGCTGTATTCCCCCACGCAACGTATAACACATAAAGCCAATACATCGTTCAGTCACAAGCAACCTAATTGTAATACCGAAGGAAAATATCTAGGTTATTTTCAGACTAGGAAACTGAAAGGTAATAAACTGATTATGCCCATGTAACAATTAAAGCTGTCCATATGCAGTACAAGTTTGGTTCATTAACAGAAGGCCACAGAACAGGTCCTCTCTCTGGTCTTGATACATAAGGAAAACATGATATGCAGCATTGTCCTGTCATAATCTGCAATATTACAACTGTCTGAGCAGTATGTTTTCCACAGGGACATTTCCGTTTGGCTCCTTTCTTTCTGAAGCACTGCCAATTTTGTCAAATTATTTGCAAGTTTTCACTCCATTACTTTCAAAGCTACCAAGCTTATGTGATCCAAAGAATTTAGAAATACCTTGTAGCCACCTGGAAATTAAACACACAAAGTGTGTTTCTGAATTGGTGGAATTCTCTTAAGAGATCACATTTTTATAAAATAAATTTTCAAATCACCAAAGGAAAAGTCTTTACTGTAATAGCTCTCTGAATAGTTAAGTCATCATGACAAAGATAAGCGCCAAAAATTGACAGACACAAACTCTGTATAGTCTAGGTAGCATGAGGGACAGGCCATTCCTGAAGGCTCTAGCTGCTCATTTAGACACACATTCTGAAACTGTTTCCTATAGAGACTGTGCTGTCATTCTCCAACTGGAAGGAAACAAAACAAAACAACAACAAAAAAACGACTTTTTTTTTTTTTTAGAAAATATTCTCCATCTCACTACTCAATCAGTGAAGAAAACACTCTTAATTTGTTACTAGATATGAAAGTGCAAGGAACTCTCAACTCATCAGATAAAATGTTTAATGCAGGCTATAGCTGCAGGCTCAGAAAACATGACAATATTCCTTAAGAGAGATTCATTACCTTTTTGAGTTACTTCCATTGATTTTTTCATGGCTACACACCTATGTTTCCTGCTGCACCACAATATTCTATTTTTTCTTTGGATACTTTTATTTTCCATCTGCCTACTACTAACTCAAGTCTTTAATAAATTTTTAATGGGTTTTTAGGGTGACCTTAGCAGACCATGCTTTTGTTTCTTTCGAGTAATCTCTAGAGGCAGAGGCCAAGGTCAGCTTCTCTAACACAAATAGGAAAATAAATTGCTGGTTAAGCTACAAGTAATTTTAGGTGTTGTGTCTCTATCTCTAAAACAATGCCACAGTATTGATACCACTGATTTTTTAATGCCATTCAATGTGATTTCAATGATTGGAGAATAGTATAAATGGATAAAAATTAAATGTCTTAGTTAAAGTATTTCTAATCGAATGAGAGGACTTAGACAAAGTCTAGAGGGTAGAAGAATTATAATACAGAGTACAGCACTGAGTAAGTGCTTATTAAATGTTACTGAATCAGTAATGATTTTACTTCACCTTTTTTTTTTTTCCCCCACCAAAAATCTGCTCAGAAAGGAATGAATAATTTTTGGCTGCTACAAAGCCTGATCTGAGTCCTAGACCACTAAAAATAAGAATATAGAATTTTTAAAATGGTCACAAGATAAAAATTATTCATGTAGAAAGAGATGACTTTAAAACCCTATAAGGAATGCCTGTTTAATGAACAAAGAAAAATATACGCCATTTTTATCCGTAGTTGTTGGAAGAGATCTTAGAACCCATCTTATTTGCTCTTATACCCAAAATACCACTATTCACCACAGACTGACTGTGGTCATCAGCTCCGTTTGAATACTTCTGAGAAGAAGGAGGTCTCTCGCTGTCATTAGCCCATCCAATGTGAACAACCAATATTTTATTTACCAACTGAATTGACTGCATTTATTTTGGTTTTGATCTCAGAGATTTGCCAGTTAACTAAATGCCATGAGACATTTTCGCTGAAACCCTTGTCAGCCAGTCTCTTGGATCTACTTTTGGAACCTAGCTTGAAAGTTTGCCTTGTTCCCCATTTTATTTTAGGTAAATGTTAAATAAATTTACAATATATTTTTATTGTAAAATATTTTAAACATACAGAAAACCCTAAAGCAATAAAATCAATACTCATTTAGCAACTAATTTTAATAATCTCATGTTTTGCCATGTTTATTTCTAATATGAAAACAAAGAAATTCAGAGCGAATAAATCAAAACAACCCAAAACTTCACAACCACTGCTCAATTACCTTGTGTGATCCTTCCCAAAGCTATTTCTTTCCTTCTCTCCCCAGAACAAACCACCACAATGAATTTGCCTTGAAGGAGTCTGCATTTCAGAGTTTTACTCATATACATATATCTATAAACAACACAGCAATATTTAACAACTTTCAAATTCTGTATAAACATCCCACTCCCTTTCTGTCCCTCTCTCTATACACGTATGTACATATAATGTCACATTTTGCAACTTGCTTAATTCTACTTAACTTCTGAGATTTTCTGGGTCAATACATATTACTCCAGTTAATTCATTTAACCCACTGAATAACAACAACAAAAAATTAAATGCTACAATGAGAAGATCTGTGTACTTAAGAACATGTGGGAGAGTTTCTCTACGGTGTAAACCTAGATATGAAATTACTTGGCTATAGAAAAGAGGCATCTGCAACAACTACCACTATAAAGGGATTGGAATAATTTATGCACACACCAGGAGCCCCATTGCTCTACTATCTCGACAATACTTGGTGTTATGAAATCTTGTACTTTCTACTAATCTGATGGGAATTATATTTCATCGTGGTTTTATTTCCATTTCCCTAATTACCAACAAGCCTGAGTATCTTTGCTTATAGTGCTTGGACATTCAGTTTTCTTTGCCCATGAATTGCCTGTTTAGATACTTTGTCTTTTTCTTTTTCCTCTTGAGTTTCTGGCCTGGCTTTACTTTTTCATTTTTATTGTATATATTCTAATACATTTCACTCAAATCTTTCTAATGTGAGAGTTACAACTTTATAGTCATACATATATCTTTAGCACGAATGCAGTCACATTTATGAATATTATTATAGTATGTGCTTACTGTGTCTAGTCTAAACAATTTTTCCTTGTCATGGGGTCATAAAATAACCTACTTTTTTCTAGAAGTTCTAATATTCTGCCTTTCACATTTATGTTTTTAACCAGCCGGGGACATATGCTTGTGTATATGGGGTAGAACCTGTTATTTTTTTATCCACCAAAATAAGCATTGTTCCAGTACCATTTAGCAAGTGCCTCGATCTCTCCCACTGCTTTATAATGTCACCTCTATCATTTGTGATATTTTCATTTTACAATGGTTCATTTCAGGACTCTTTATTCTATTACATTTAATCCTTGAAATAATGCCGCATTTTTCACTTTTAGTTTTAATTGCTATATTTTATGATGAGCCTTGGTGTCTGGTAGGGAAAAACCCTCACCACATTCCTCCCTGTGATGGTTAATTTTATGTATCAACTTGACTGGGCCAAGGAGTGCCCAGATTAAACGTATTTTTGGGTGTCTTTGAGAATGTTTCCAGATGATATAAACATTTGAACCGATGGACTTGGTAAATTACCTCCTCAAATGAATGGGCATCATCCCATCTGTTGAGGGCCTGAATAGAATAAAAAGACGAAAGTAGAAGGAATTTGCACCTTTTGCTTCCTGCCTGCTTGTTGACCTGGAATATCGGTTTTCTCATTGACTCTTCTCCCAGAGGATTTTCAGGTCTTCGGACCAGGACTGGTATATAACAACTTTCCTGGGTTTCCAGCTTGCAGATGGCAGATCATGGGGCCTTTCAGCCTCCACAATTACATGAGCCAATTCCTTATAATAAGTATCTTCCTATGAATATAGCCTATGTGTTCTGTATTTCTGGAGAACCCTGACTAACACACTTTGCTTCAAATTGCCTTAATTGTAACTGGCTTCATGCTCTTCAAAGTACATTTTAGTATTAGTTTGTCCCGCAAGATTCCTCTTGGGGTTTTGATAGAACTTGCATTAAATTTATAGGTTAATAAAGTGGAATTTTTCACATTAAGTGACCCCACACATGACAATTTTATATCTTCTCACTTAAAAAGATTTTTAAAATCTTCTGCAATAATATCTCATATTTTTTTCAATAAAAATGTTAAGTATTTTTGTTGAATTTATTCCTAGTTATTTAGCATTTTCTTCTATGGGCACTTAAAAGGAATATATATCTTAACAAAGAGAACAAAATTTTAAATATATTTTAGATAAAGCTTGCTAGTTTTCTTGTTCAAACATTCTAAATCCTTCTAATTTTTGAGTGCCTGACTTCTCAATTTCATAGAGGAGTGTTAAAATATCCCACTACAATTGTGGATTTTTCAAATTGGCCTGTGTTCTGTTCCTGAGAACAGTGAATTTTGGCTCTTTGTTCACTTCTCCTTCCCAGTATCCAGAATGATACTGAGCATATACTAGACACTCAATAAATAATTGTTGACTAAGCAACTGTTTTATATTCTTAGTAATTTTTTTATATTCTTATTAAATTTTTTAAGATACAGTATTCCTATTTTTTCCTGTATATGATTTTTGCCTTAAATTTTATTTTGTGTAATATTAATTTTGACACAACGCCTTTCTTTTAATTCATACTTTCCTAATACATCTTTTTTTCATTTCTTTTTGTTCAAACTTTTTACATGGTTTTGTTTTAGGTCTTTCTCTCATTAGTATCATATGGCAGGATATTTTATCACTATATCTGATAATGTGGTATTTATCTCATCAATTTCTATCATCCTAATTTTTCTATTTATTGACTTTTCTCTTCATTGGTTTTTATTTTCCCCTATTATTTCCTCTATTTGAATTGATAAAGTACTATATTTTCCTTTTGTTGGTAGGCTGTCAAAAATTATATACAGCTATTCTTTTAGTAATTAATTTTATTTTCAATTTTTTGTTATGGTAAAATACACATAAAATGTACCATCTTAACCATTTTTAGGTTTACAATTCAGTGGTATTAAATACATTCATATTGTTATACAACAATTACATTCATCCATCTCCAGAATTCTTTCATCTTGCAAACTGAAACTCTATACCCATTAAGCAATAACTGCCTATTCCTTTTCCTTGCAGCCCGTCAACCACCATCCTACCTTCTGTCTCTATGAATTGACTGGGAGCCTCATACAAGTAGAATCATACAGTATTTGTCTTTTTGTGACTGACTCATTTCACTTAGCACAATGTCTTCAAGGTTCATCCATATGGTAGCATGTGTCACAACTCCCTTCTTTAAGGGTGAATTATAGCCCACTGTGCATCTATCCCACATTTTTTGCTTATCCATTCATTTGTGAATGCACACTAGAGCTTTATCTTATGTGAATAATGCTGCTATGAAAATGGGTGCACAAATATATCAAGACCCTACTTTCAACTTTTTTAGATATATACCTAGAAGAATTGTTTGATCATACTGTAATTCTATTTTTAATTTTTTGAGGAACCCCCCCATACTGTTTCCCATAGCAACTACACCATTTTCCATTTCTCCTATCATTGCACAGGGTTCAAATTTCTCTACATCCTTGCCAACGCCTATTGTTGTTGTTTTATAATAGCCGTCCTAATAGGTGTAAGGTGATAAGTGTTCTTAAAATTTTTAACACTCATACTTAACTATAAATTGTTATAACAAAACTTATTATATATTTCCATCTCATCCCAAATATATCATAGATCCAAACATAGTTTAACTCCTTACTGAAGATTATTTTAATGCCTCCTTTCTTTTCCAATGTTTTACATTTATCTTTTTTTAAGTGTTATTTTACAGTCAGTATACATGTCATACATGTTATTAAATCCTACAACACTGTTTTTTAATAGTTTTAATAGTTTATTAAAATGTAGTTTTAATAGTTTATTTTTATTTTTTTAAAGATTTTATTTTTATTTATTCATGAGAGACAGAGAGAGAGAGAGAGAGAGAGAGAGAGAGAGAGAGAGAGAGAGAGGGGCAGAGGGAGAAGCAGGCTCCCCGCTGAGCAGGGAGCCCAATGCGGGACCAATCCCAGGACTCTGGGATCATGACCTGAGCTGAAGGCAGACGCTTAACCATCTGAGCCACCCAGGCGCCCCAGTTTTTTTTTTTTGTACTTTTTTTATTTTTTTAAATTTTTTATTGTTATGTTAATCACCATACATTACATCATTAGTTTTTGATGTAATGTTCCATGATTCATTGTTTGTGCATAACACCCAGTGTTCCACGCAGAACGTGTCCTCTTTAATACCCATCACCAGGCTAACCCATCCCCCCACCCCCCTCCCCTGTAGAACCCTCAGTTCGTTTTTCAGAGTCCATCGTCTCTCATGGTTCGTCTCCCCCTCCGATTCCCCCCCTTCATTCTTCCCCTCCTGCTATCTTTTTCTTTTTTCTTAACATATGTTGCATTAGTAGTTTCAGAAGTACAGATCTGTGATTCAACAGTCTTGCACAATTCACAGCGCTCACCATAGCACATACCCTCCCCAATGTCTATCACCCAGCCACCCCATCCCTCCCACCCCCCACCACTCCAGCAACCCTCAGGTTGTTTCCTGAGATTAAGAATTCCTCATATCAGTGAGGTCATATGATACATGTCTTTCTCTGATTGACTTATTTCACTCTGCATAACACCCTCCAGTTCCATCCACGTCGTTGCAAATGGCAAGATCTCATTCCTTTTGATGGCTGCATAATATTCCATTGTGTATATATACCACCCCTTCTTTATCCATTCATCTGTCAATGGACATCTTGGCTCTTTCCACAGTTTGGCTATTTTGGACATTGCTGCTATAAACATTGGGGTGCACGTACCCCTTCAGATCCCTACATTTGTATCTTTGGGGTAAATACCCAGTTGTGCAATTGCTGGATCGTATGGTAGCAGGCGCCCCAGTTTTAATAGTTTATTTTAAAGATTTTATTTATCTGATAGAAATAGCGACAGAGAGCACAAGCTGGGGAGGAGAGGGAAAAGCAGGTTCCCCACCGAGCAGGGAGCCTGACGCAGGGCTCAATCCCAGGACCCTGAGATCATGACCTGAGCTGAAGACTTAACTGACTGGGCCACCCAGGCGCCCTAGAAGTTAAAACTCTCAATCATCGTAGGTCTGAAAGAAACCTCTTGGTTGATAATACAGTTGAAAGTACAAATCTAGGCTGAATATCATCTTATGGCAGCACTGTGAAGCCACCGTTGTGCTATTTTCCAGTGTCTACTACTGTCGAGAAGTCAACTGTCCATCTAAGTGCTATTCCTTTGATGGACACCTTTCTTGTCTTTCTGGTTTAAGAGTTTCCCTTATTCACTGATAGTCTATAATTTCACAATAATCTTTCAAGTTGTAGATTTATTTTTTTGAAGTGTTAATTTAAATTCCAGTTACTTAACATACCGTGTAATATTAGTTTCAGGTGTTCAGTATAGTGATCCAACACTTCCATACGTTACCTGGTGCTCCTCACAAGGATACTCCTTAATCCCCAACACCTGTTTCACCCATCCCTTCCACCCCCCCCCCACCCCTCCAGTAACCATCAATTTGTTCTCTGCAGTTAAGAGTTGGCTTCTTGGTTTGCTGCACTCTCTCAAGTTGTAGATTTACTTTATTCATCTTTTTAGTCTCAGGACTCAGGGCTTTAATTCTGAAAATCTATAGATTTTATCTCTTTGAATACTGATGTTCCACAGTTCTTGTTATTCTCCTCTGAAGCTCTTTAAGCTGTCTATTGGAACCTTTCAGTCTCCCTTTGATATCTCCTAACTACTCATATTCTTTGTCTCCCTGGGTACTGGTTTGGGTGAACTCAGCCTCACCTTTTGGTTCACATGCTCACTCACCACATACAGTCTAGAGTGTATCTAATTTGTCGCATTTTAAAATATTTCAGTATTTCAATTTTTCTTTACTAATGATTTTCACATATATACTCATCCTTGTTTTATTTATGCTTATACATGTCACAACATCATGCTCTTTAATAAAGTTATCCTTGAGTTTTCTAGACAAACTTATTTGAAATCCCTTGGGGTACTTCTCTTATAAATAGTTCCTTTGGGAATAAATTCACATTCTAGGTATTTTTTTTAAGATTTTATTTATTCATTTGAGGGACAGAGTGAATGAGAGAGAGAGAGCACACACAAGCAGGGGCAGAAGGAGAGGGAGAAGCAGACTCTCCCGCTGAGCAGGGAGCCTGTCGTGGGGCTTGATCCCAGGATCCTGGGATCATTACCTGAGCCAAAGGCAGACGCTCAACTGACTGAGCCACCCAGGTACCCCACATTCTAAATATTGATAGGCTGTCTGTAAGGGCATTACATTTACTCATGTGTTTTGAAATTTTGGTTTGCAAATTCATTTTGAATATTGTTTTTTTCCTGGTGTTATTTTCTCTTTCTAACTTTCTGTGTTCTCTCCACATCAGGAGGATCTGCAATTGTCACTTTCCAAACCTTTAGGATCCTCAGTTCTTCTAATGGAATACTGGAGCTCCTTCCCATTGTGATGTTGATAAAATCGTACATCCATTTAGGGAACCAGGGCATGGCTTTGTTCGGTCTTGGTTTGGATGTTGTATAGGACCTTCCATTACTGTAGTTCAGCAGCTCATTTACATCCAGTGCCACATATGGTGGCAAGTTTTTATTTTCCTCATAGCGTATATTCATAAACTTCCTGTACAGTCCAGATTCAAGCAAGGAGACTTCTGCAAGGCCCCATCCCCCATGGTGTACTTTTAGTCTCCCTTCTCCTTCAAAGGTCAAATGAAACCACAACTTACTGCTTGAGGTCCTCAGCCAGAAGGTATACAGTCCAGCTATATTCACCATTTTTAGTTTCTCTTCAATTCAGCTCCATGGAGACTCTTTTTCTTTTGTTTAGGTTTTGTTTTGTTTTTAGCCTAGTTATACATTTTCTTTTTCTCTCTGGTCATAATTTACCCATGTGTTTGAAGCAAAGAGGATACATTATGGTATTAATTAATGGTGCCATCCTGACCAGAAATCTTGAGAGGCGAGTTCATAAATTTGAAATTTGAAAGGCGAGTTCACCGTTCCTATTATTTTATTCTAAGTTCCATTTACATTAAAATTCCTTGGACACAGTTGTATTTTCAGTTACAAATTTCCCAAACTATGATATTGTCATTCCCAAATTATTTTACTTATTATAGAGAATATCATGAGAAGCTTTGGCAAATGCTTTGCAAATATCAAAATACATATATTATTCTATTTCTGTATCAGTTACTAGAAAATGAAATGATTAAATTTTGGCCTGAGTGAATTACATAATCAACTAGTAATCTTTATGAAAATCTGCTTGGGAGATATATCAACCTTGTAAGCCCACTTTTATGACCATTTAAATAGTAAAACAAATACTAGTTTTTATGGCAGGAACTCTGGAAGGCCTCTCTTTCCTAGCGCTTCTCCCCTCCTCTGCAGTTCTTGAAAATTCACTGTAAAGGCTCTTTTTCCACCTCTGCATCTTCACTCAATCACCCTCACCAAAATATTTATTTGGTTCTAAAGAAGTGATTTGATTTAAAAGAGCAAGTTTCCCACAATTATCTGTCATGAGTTATATTTTCTCCTGATTATGTTTGCTTTTTCTATTTTTGCCAGTTTATTCTCCTTGGTAAGAAAGAACAAAGCATAAAAGAATTAAATAGGTAAGATTTCTCACATCTCTACACAGTATAGTATCTTCCTCCAGTGATATCTTTATCCTTTAACTTTTTTCCATCATCTCAACCAGACTAAAATCATCCCAATTATCCTTCTGCAATGTTGCCCCTTTTCTGTATTTTATACCTATATTTTAAAAAAACTGTGCTTTCTCAAGTGTTTCTAATAGAGATAATTACTTTTTATCAAAAATAAGCATGAGAACCCTAGAGGGGGTGGGGTGGGGGGATGGGTTAGCCTGGTGATGGGTATTAACAAGGGCACGTTCTGCGTGGAGCACTGGGTATTATACGCAAACAATGAATCATGGAACACTACATCAAAAACTAATGGTGTAATGTTTGGTGATTATCATAACATAATAAAATAAAATTTAAAAAAACCGGCATGTGAATTTTGAAAGACTCTCTGCAAGTAATTGTTGACCAAATAACCATATCATGATAAAAAGGAAGTTCCCCAAATCTTGAGAACTATCACCTTTTACAGAGGATGGTTTTTATCGTCATTAAATATTTGAGTTAGGGATTTCTAAAAACAATTGAACAAACATGATCAAATGGCTAAACCCTCCAATTTCATATACATGATCCCTTGAAGATATCAAGGGGATTTGTCAAATAGTAATAGTGGTAATAATATCAATATCTAACTTTGTGAGGCACTTACATGTACCAATGTACTTCATCAAAAACTTTACATAAATTATCCCATTAAATCCTTAAAACAACTTTTAGGTAGTGTAGTGGGTTGAATAGTGTCCCCCCAGAGTTCATGTCTACCTTAAATCTCAGATGTCACCATATTGAAAATAGGGACTTTGCAGATATCATTACTAAAGATGAGGTCATATTGAATTAAGATGTGCTCTAATCCTATGACTAGAAATCCTATAAGGAGAAAAAACAGAAACATACATAGACACACAGAGGGAATGCCATGTAAAGAAAGAGGCAGAGACTGGAATGATATGCCCACAAACCAAGGAACAACAAAGACAGCCAGCAACCACTAGAAGCTAAGAAGCTTCCAGAGGCAAAGAGAAAAACTTTGCTGGAGCCTTAAGAGACAACATGACCCTGCCTGCACCCAGATTTCAGACATACGGCATCCAGAACCCTAAGAGAATAAATTTCTGTTGTTTTAGGCCACCAAGTTTCTGATACCTTGTTATGGCAGCCCTAGGAAACTGATAAAAGTAATTGCTTTTGTTATTCCATTTTATAGATGAAAAAAACTAAAGTTCAGGAAAGTTAGATAATTTATCCAGATCATATGGCTTGAAAACAGCAAAATTAGAATGAAAACTGAGGAAGCCTGATCCCAAACCCAGATATGTATCTGTGTGTAAGAGAGATGTATATGTATGTGTGTATATATAAACACACACACATGTGCGCACGCGCGCGCGCTACAAATCACCATAAAGTTGTATAGATATGAGTGATATTGTTCACATAAGACAAAAGCTTTGCAAGGTAGCCCCATCAAAATTTTTTTTTATCCAGGAGGTAAAACTTACATTGGACCTTAGATTTTGATAGAATTAAATAAAACTAATAGAAATTGAAGTGCTCAGGATGGACAATGAAGACTACATTAAAAGATGGACTGTCATGGCTGTTAAATGATTCTGTCTGTAGTATAGAATCCAGGAAAGGATTCATATTAGGACATGGTTGGGAATACAGAATGGACGGAAATGGTGGAGCACCAGGTACACTAGGAAAAGAAAGTGAGTCTTCATCATAAAGGTGCAAATTGCTATAATTGAGTGTAAAAGAGTATTTGCTTTGAAAAGGAGGGCTTAATGAAAACTGTACATTTGGAAGATTAATTTGGCAATTATATAGAATATGACCAATAGAGGAACAATATTAGTGGAAAGAAACTATTTTAGAGAACAAAGCAATAGCCATGAGGAATTAAAAGCCTAGATTTGGTTGGTAGCAAAGGAAAACAATAAGGTAAGATAAAGATTCGAGAAATGTTGCAGAAGAGATTAGAGGAATTGATTTCTGATTGACTTGGTTAGTGGGAATATAAAGAGAAAGGAAAGAAAGCAAGTGGAAAAAAATAAAGTGTATTTTTTCTTAAATTTGGAAAGGGAAATGAGATTAGGATAAAGATTGTTACTTTAACAAATCCAATTTATCTATATCCATGATCTTAATTATTATTATTCTATTATTTTCATATCCTAAAAATATATTGATTCAAGTTTTTTTTCAAAATTATTTTTAATATGCATTGTGGTCTTTCTCCTATTTTTATTCAAAATCCTAAAAGCTATAGACTCTTGAAATTATACACACACACACACACACACACACACACACACCCCATTACATTAAACTTGGAAATCATCACATAACACATTTTCCTAAATAGCAATTGGGTAAGCTAAAGAAAAATAAAATGTTTCACTTTAGACTACTTAGTCCACCCATTAATTTATCCAATTATTAGTAATCAAAAGTGAGACTGGTGTATTTCACAATTTGCCTCAAAAACTGATATTTAATGTGTATAACAGGGCAAATCCAGGAAAGCATCAACCAGATTTCAGTAACACAGTTTTACCTCGTCAGTAATAACCAAGATGTTATATATTCAATAAGGCTCTTTCTTTTTTAAAGCCATGAAAAAGATCAGGTTCATTAAATTTTTTGCACAGAGAAAACACATATGAAATAAAATACAGTTTGATTGAGAATCTACTACAAGAATTTCAATTTTTTGGCAAAATCACCCCAAGGCTCTCTCCAAATGCCCAGCTGAACTGAGTAGAAAGCTTTAATTACCAATAAGTATTTCATCAATATAACAACAAAAATGTTTCCCTTGGCTCCTCCCCTCAAAGTCATGAAGGCAATATAGTAAGGACAGAGACTACTCTGACTCACAAGATATTTTGAATATTTATTGACCCATAATACATGCTAGCATGATGGGAACAGGCAGGTGATTTATCAATCCCACACTAGGAGGTTTTCACAGAAGGCTTTGTGATTCAAATACTCTCTATAGTCTAAAATGAAATATAACTCTTTTCTCCTCATCACCATAACAACTTTAACTAGCATGAATGTGTAAGACAACCACTAAGCTAACATGGTTTTACCTAGTAATTATAGGGAAGGTGAAAAATCCAAGATCTAACTCCAATTATGAATTTAAATACAATTTTAAGATGAAAGGTTAGAAGAAGGCATTGCTTATTGTCTATAATGATATAGTGTTGAGATACTTTTTGCATTAATTTCTCCAAGGCTAATCTCTCATTTGTTTTTGCACTCCACACATACCAACTCTCCAGCCACACACCTGTATATACCTTCAATAATACTGAGAATGTTTAAATATTTGAAGTATCCTCCTACTCAGAAACATGTTTGCTACACTGGGAAACTTGTATTTTTCTCCTAGATTCAACATGTCCTTGTATTGCTGCAGTCTGGACTACTTGATATGTTGGTATCACACATTGGGAGTGAGAACCACTGTCTTTATATCAGTCTTTGAATTTCTGTTTGAGGATGTGAGCATGTTGCTCTAATTAAACAAAAATGTCCCAGTGAAAACTTCACACAGAGGAACTTTACTTGCAGAATTTATACTTCAGGTCTTCTTCTTCCTGATCTCCAAAATCTACTGACAGTGATACATATTTATGTCAACAATATACAACAAGCCCAATTAGATTGTGGACTTCTTGGGGTCAAGTACCATATCCCAAAGTATATTTATGGTTTCCACAATATCAAATACAGTGTTAAATACACACTGAAATATGACTCAGTGTTCACTAATTTTAGCAGGCAAATTATTATTTATTTATTTTTTTTGGTCTAATGAAGAAGTGGTCTGCTGTTACTCCAAATCAAGGAAAATACTTCATGACAGCTAGACATTTAAAAGGAAGAATTTGAAGATAATTTCCATCTCTCTCTCTCTGATAAAGCAACCATTCTCTCTTCATTTTGTAATTTAGGAATCCACAGCAATAGTTTGATTTCAAATACCAACCTAAATGACAGCTCCATCATTCAAATTCTGAGTGCAGATGGCTGACATTCTAGTCAGGCAGAGAGAGAGCTCTGCATTTGTTCAACTTATAAAGGTCTCTATTAAAGAGACCCTTTATTAAAAAAACTTAAGTGCTGTCAAAATATTTTATGTTCCAATTACTGTTTTAATTATGAAAGTATAAGCATTCGACTGAATTTTGAGAATAATCACTCTTATGTCTATACTCCCTGCTTTTCTACAAATTCATTTTGAAAAGTAATCTCTCTGAAAGACAAACCAACATTAGAGATGTCATATCCATAAAACACCCACATAACAAGTTCATTGCCTTGATTTCCAAACTTTTGGAACCTGTAAATTAAGTTAGGAATCTATTAAAGAAACAAAAAGGAAGCAGTAAAAGAGAATGAACTTTGAATAAGACACATGTGGATTCTGTTCAAGTTGATCTAGTGACTAGCTCTGAACTTGTGGGCAAGGGACTCTGGACTCTATTTTTTTCATGGATAAAGTTCTGCTTCATAAGGTGGTTGTGTGAAGTGATGTAATAATATATATGCAGTGACTAGTACAGGGCCCGACACATAATATCTCTTCGATAAATGATAACATCCACAACTTCTGGGAAGAGAGCACGGAGAGGCAGGATGAAGAAGAGAGGGATAGGGTGAGGAGAAAGGATTTTCATCCAACACGATCTTCTTCTTTAAAGAATGGCCTAGATGATCTGGTCATGGGCAGAGAACTGTAGAGCTCAATACCTGGCCAGTATTTAGATGTGACTTAGCTGACTGGGTGAATAAATGGAAGAAGAGAAAAGAAAAAAAAAAAAAAAAACTCAAAGACAAAGAAAGAGATTAAAAAAAAAAAGAAGAACAAGTCACTCAGTAACTGAGTGCGCTCAGCATGTGGGACAATGAAAGAAGTACAAGCTACCACCCAGTGGGACATTGTCACCACCATCAGTAAATGTTAGTACATGTCGATTTGCTCAAATACAGTTTGAAAGACTGAACCAGATAATTGTGATTCTAACAATGCCTTAGAACCATTTAGCAAATTAAAGCAACTTGTCTACATTTAATAAAGCCATATGTGAGGTGAGGCAGGTGCACACCTGAGCGCCAGAACCTATCCCCACTTGGCAAGGGTGCGCATGGAGTCCTTCAATCTTTGCCATCCCATCCCATTCCTAAATTCAAGCTATGAAAAAGTCATGGGGGAAAAGTGGTATTTATGCTCTGGTTTTATTTAATCTATTTTCTTCCAGTTAAAAGTTGGTATTTGTGAGCCTATAACGCCCTTTATTCCAACCACGTAAATATGAATCTAAAGAAAAAAAATAGATCATCCAATAGTGGACTGTAGAAGGTACACTCAAAACAGAGTGGTTTAAGAAAAAAAGAAAGGAAGAAAGAATGACATTTATAATTTCTCAGAAACCCAGGTTATTATGACCATACATTCTCAATGACCACACTGCCCTTATGCAATTAGGTTGATATCCAAGGTATGGTTTTAGATCCTGGAAACTAAATTGATTCTTATTATCTCAGAATACAGAAACACTTATGACTTGGGTAATAGCTGCTTCTCATAGATGATTTTCAAATGAGCTAAATACAGTGAGTTGAGGAAAATAAATTATGAACACATGCAAATACATATAGACAATTCAGTTCACCGGTTTTAAATGCTGCTTGATTTTCCTGAAATTTTATTGTATCTCATTTATTTAATGAATTATTTCTAATTTTTGGAGGTGCTTGCCATTACATTAATTCATGTTATATAATTTCATAATGAACATAAGAAAATATTATGTTTTATCAACTACATTATTTAGAACCAGGCTCTTGTTAAGGTAATATAATTCATCCACTTTATTAGGAATGGACTAGTTATTTTTGCCACTGTTTTATCCTAAACAATATTCTTCTAGGCCCACATTTAAGTACATGCATTTAAAAAAATGGCAATTCATGTAGAGATTGTTGGATAGGAAATTTCAGAGTATGTTTTGTAGAGCATATATGGATTCTCCTACAGACACAAACTCTTGACTATAATAAATGTAAAATATGTAAGATCCAAACTATTCAATTCATTATTGATGTATGCCTTTAGACCACTGCCAATCTGATGTTCTTTAGAGTTTTTAGATTTGAGATTTTGCTTTCACTTTCAGTTATTAGTTTCACCAAGGTTTCTGAGGAGTAACTATGAATCATGCACTGTGCCAACTCCTGGTGCTGCTAAGAGGAATAAGACAAAATTTGGCATCAGGATCTTACAGTTTATTCAAGGACTCTATAAAAGCAAAGAAGGAAATAAGTTATGCTTGCAATGATAGAAATCTGAATGCAAAAGGAGGCAGAAAGGTATTTCCCACTATATAAGCTTATGGGGAGAATGGGAAGGGCATACAGAATGAGCTGTATTACAAAAAATAAAAGAAAATTCTCCAGATTTGTCGTTTTGTTGTCTTCAGAATGGAATGCCAGAGAGTATGATGTAATGGGAAGCTGTAAACAGTAAGCAAGACAAGGCCATGGATGGCTGTATATGCCTTGCTAAAAAGTCTGGAGTCTTACCGAGTTTTGAACAGGGGCGTGAACATCACATTACTTATTTGTCAAAAAGCTCCCTCTAGTGGCAGTGGAGAATTTGTGTTGAGCTGGAGGACTGCAGATGGGGACAGGAGTGATAGAGCATTGAAGAATCCAGGGGAGAAAAGGTAAAGGCCTAGAAATTAAGCACCAGTTGTAGTAATGCAAAGAGAAAAAACAGGTAAGAGAAAGAGGACAGACATCTAGGATGAAACCTGAGTTTAGAGCTTACAGATTGAGTGGGGGCTTATGACATCACAGAAACAGGGAAAAATAAGCTATAAGACTGTGGAGGAAAAGCTCCTTGATTTTGACTTCTTGAATTTGAGATTCATGTAGAATATCCAGCCAGAGATGCCCATAGACAATTATGTATATAGAAGTAACACCGACTTTTTGTGCATTTGAACCTCTTAAATTATTTCTGTGATGGTATATACCTCTGGGAAGCAGATATAGGTAATGATTAAGAAGCTCTCTCAAGTTCACACTTAAACAATAAAAAGTCACATCTAAATGGAAGAATCTGAGAACAATTATGACACTCAGAAGGCAGTTAAGCTTGTCCACCAGAAAGAAAACAAAGGCACTGGCAAGAGCTAAATTGTAGAGTCAGCTCTGGGTCAAACTGAGTCAGATCCCAGCTCTAGTATTTACCAATTGTACGAGGTTAGGCAGTTGACTCAGCCTCAAGTACTTTGTAAAGTAAGGCTAGTGATATTAAACTCAAATACGTTGAAATAAATATTTTAGGTCATGTACATAAAGCACCAGCAGAGAGCCTTCACCTGCCTAAAAGATATTATCTAAATTTAATCACTGTGATTAGTTCATGATCTTAGTCCAGTGATTTGCTTCCTGATAAAGGCTGCCTGCAGGACACACACATCTTTCACACAATGTTTGGCAGATTCACAGCTGTGGAAGGTAAAAGTTGAGCCATGACTAGTTGAATGATAAGAACAGGTAGTTGACAGATGGCTCTTTGTTCCCACAGTTTCTACTTCCGAGCTTTTCATAGAACTCCAATTGCTTTGTTTAAGCTCGAAAAAGATGAAAGAATGATTTGCTCCTCGACACCATCCGAAAGCATTTTGAATCTGCATTGTCATCCTTCGTCTTTCTCCTTGACATAAATGAAAGCATTATTGCAGAGATTTATGTGGTATTCTTAAATAATTTTCTAACTAGGGATTTTATCATTCCTCCCCTCAGTCATCTAGGATGGGAACCACTTCAATCAGGACTTTACACAAAGCCTCTCCAAACAACCCTTCTCAAAAACAACAAACAAACAAACAAACAAACCTGTTTGGAGGTAAAGGGAAGAATGAAACTTGGAAGCTCAGCTGAAGTAAGCCCATTATCTAAGTTCTGGAATGTACCACTGAGACATCAAAAAAGCACAGACAGTGGTTTTCCTGCTATTTAGACTTGATATTGTGTCCTCTAGCTGGCTGTGTCCTTGGAAAAACCTACAGAAAACAGAAGGATCTTTATCTATCTTTCATGCTTGTCCCAAAAGAGAAATGTGTGGCATATAGGGTGTGGGATGGAGTTCAAAGAGGTCAGCTGGATAATTTTTAAAGCCTTAGTTCTAACAAATCTATGTTGTGTATAAACACTTCACTAATTTACCTAGCCCCCCTGAATATCTTTATAACCAAATGATTGTAAATAAGTTTGCCTAGGAGGAACTATATGAACCACATTCCCTTTAATATAAAAAAAAAAACAACTGAAAAATGTGGATAATTTCCTCTCTATAAAGCCTCACTTACTATAATCATGGTGTAGTGGTAAACCATAAATCTAGTGTTTGGTATTTGCTGGGAAGTGATTTTATAACAATATGTTCTAGAACCTACTTCCTGGAGTTTGTAGAAATCAGTTCAGACCTCCCGATTCCTATTTGTAGTAACTGTTGAGGAAACATTTCTGAAGTTTAGACCCTTTCTAAATAACAATCTGTTGTCCACTTACAAGAAACACCAGTTTTGAGGACACCAAAAGAAGTTCCAGAGGAAGCATATGGACATCAGGAAATTATGTTGCCTTTTGATCATGAACAAGTCATCTGCAAGTGTCCCCTGAGAGATGAGATTGGCCCAGGACTTCATTTTCAAAGAGAATTGATGGAGCATTAAAGCCAAAAGCATCTGGGACCAACTAGACAACCCAATCAGCTTATCTTTGCATGAACTATGACAGACACCAAATGTAACTCCAAAAAACATCAAGGCAATTGCCTGTGGATTCTGCCAAAAGAGAAAATGCTGCCAGTGAAAAAGAGCATTCCTGGCTTAGCAGTTGGAGCTTCAAACTGTTTTTTTTTTTTTTTAAGTGAACAAAAATAGAAGCACAAACAAATGGTGGTCAGCAATAGTTTGGGGAACATAAAGTGAAAATATTCAATAAAATCTATTTGCTAGTCATATTATAAATCTTCCTCTGCTTACTTGGATACTTCACATCCAACAGAAATGCTTCTCTATTGGTTAGTATATCCTATTCAGTTACTCAATTTTTAATCTAGTATGTTTTCTTTAGGAGTCAAGGGAAGACAGTGATTAGGGAAAAGTCGTATGTGTTAGATGTTTTAGAGACATTAAATTGTTTACTCTGTTTTTACTTCAAGAAGAAAACTCAATGATCTCTTCAAAAAGAGAAATCTTGGAACTAAAATGGTTGAAAACAATTAAAACCATTCAGCCACAGTCTTGGATAGGACTTTAGAGGTTCTTCCACAGCATTCCCCATTCAAGGCAGAGTCTACTAGCTTCTTCTTGCACAATTGTAGACATGTGGACGCCCCTAGCTATAAGCTTGCTCATACCATCATTGCATAGCCCTAATTATTAGAAAGCATTTCTCAAATATTTCCTACTAACTTCCATGCACCCATTCTAGCTCTACTATATGATGAAATAAAGAGCAGGGATGCTGTTTCTTCCCCATCATCCCCTTTTTTCAATGATGAGGTGACAAGCACTACGGCTTCCCAGTTTTTCTTTATTCCTAGACAAATCTTCAATTTATACAATCATACCTTGGATAATTCTTGACTCTAACAAGAGTTCAACTCCCTTTCCATATTTCAAATCCCTTTCCATATTTGAGGATTTAGTGAGGGCTCAAGCATAGGACATATAATCTATCTGAAATGGTCCAATACACAACCATAAGATACGGAATCTAGATGTGAACTCAATGTTGCAGATGTGGTAAGATCAGCACAGAAAATAATATGTGACCATTACCTCATTTCTAGGCTTATGGTTTTGATTCCTATTAAATCACTTAAGAAGAATAGCACATCAAGTTTTCAGGTGTAGCTAGGAGAGGAAGCTTCAACAGAGAATCAAAGAAAAACATAAAGAACAACACTGAATATCTGGAGTAAAAAAAGTAGAAGATCTACTAAAATAGGTGGCTAAGAGCGCTGAAGAAAGCCTCACTGGATCCAGTGTTCATTAAAGTTAACTCTATTGATGACCAAGGTAAAACCTCCGTTCAAAACCCCTTGAGCTTCCTGGAGAGGCAGATGAAAATTTCCACATTCTTGAAAGACAGCATACCTCTCCGCTGGTGAAAGCTTGAGAATCTAGTGACAGGAGAGGAAACATGCCCATCTCTCACTCTTGTAGGTTCCTAGGTATTACTGGGGCACACGCAAAAACCTATTTGAATAATATGAACTATGTTCATTAATTTTCAAGAATCTTGTTTCATTCAGGTTGGTTTTTCCTTTTTATGCTTCTGATGTGGAAAGGCCTTAAGGATGGAAGAGTAAAGGTAAAGGGGTTCTGAGGACTTATATGCAGGAACTAAGAGTTCATAATCATGGCAAGATTAAAAATCAGAAGTATGCAGTGCTACAGGCTATGTATTTATACTCCAGATTTATCAAGCAACAGAAGCCAATGTATCAGATTGGACTGATTTTACAGTGGAGACCCTTTGTACGAATTATTATTCAACAGCCTAGTCCAACTCTCCTTGAATTGCCTTAGTTTGATTGTCACATTTCAAATCCTTAATAACTATCATGTAGCTTATTCCATCAAGAGGATACTTTAGATTAATACCTGGTTTGAAGAATTAGATCTTACCAACAAGAGTAATAAACACAGGAGGGACACTGCTTTATCATTGTGAGGGAAAAACGGAAAGAACTCCTGTCTTGTACAGATGCCTTGTTTTTCAATGATATGTGAATATATTTATATGCACAACTCCAAACAGGGGTCATTGTATCTGCAGTGGCAGAAAATAGAAAGGTCAATCTCTCTATTTTCTTTTTCTGAAAGCACTGCTCAGACTGCTGGGAAGGCTTACTTCCCGGTTACTTCTAGATACTCAGATTTGAGCTGTGTGTCTGTGTCAAGCATGACATGATGTGATGTGACATGATGAGAGAGGCTGATCCTGTGATGCGACATGATGCCATGACCCATCAGAGATGCACTTAATGATACATACATGCCTCCTGCATTCCATGATCCAGCCAGCAAAAGAGCAAAGTCAAATGTCACTGAGCTTTGCACTCTCTGTTGTAAATAAGCAAGGAAAGGGAGGAGAATGTTGCAGGAATGATTTACTCAAAGCTTAATACCCAGAAAATCACCACCATCCGGAAGCAACCATGCAAATTAGCAGGCAAGGAAAATGGCCGGACCCAAAGCTCTGCAGCATGGCTGGTGAAAAGGCATATGATCTTTGCCCTCCTGCCATTCTTTAACTGCATAGCTCATGTGCAGAGCATGCTTATGTGCAGAGATAATATTTGTGGAATCTTGAGTGCTGCACCTGGGGATTTCCCAGTTTGAGGATTCTTAGGGGATTTAAGGTGTCTTAAATAACATTTCAAGACTCTTCATTTCAGATCTGCTTGTAGAGTGGTTTCAGTTAAGGGCCAAGCCTTGAAAATTATAATTTACCCTTAGTGCTGCTACACTTTGTTGAAATAGAGTCCTGAATTCATTGCTGTTTTAGTGACACAAATGTCTTCTCCCAAACCAAAAAATTTTCATGGGAATCAGAATACAGTCTAGCCCAATGAAGCTGGATGATGCAGAGGTCTATGATTTGAGAGCAACTAAGTTGGTTCAATTTTCTTAGTGTGATCTACCTCCAAGAACTTTTTTAGAAAGCCCCTTTCGAAAGCATCACAGATAAAAGTGATGACTTTTTTTTTTTTTTTCTGCCAAGTCTGGTGGGCAGTACTGGCAAGACCAATTGACAAATGCCAATTAAAAAAAAAAAAAACAACAAGCAGTCCTTGGTTTCCCGCACTGAAATTTACTATATGCATCACATCACCACACCTGTTTACTCTCCTTTGAGGTTTCTAGAATATTCTATTTGAACTTAATTTTGATTCATCTTACTGTTTAAGAGTTTCAAAATACATTTCCCTCCATTAGGCCATGTTCTCATGGGATTTTGGCAAATGGACAGGTCTGTTGTTCCTTTCCCAAGCTGAATTTTTATTTATCTTTTTTTATTTGAGTATACTTGACACACAATGTAACAGTAGCTTTACCTGTACAACCTAGTGACTCCACAAGTTTATACATTATGCTAGGGTCACCTCAAGTGCAGCAACCGCCTGTCCCCCTACAGAGTTATTACAGTATCTTTGACTGTATTCCCTATGCTGTGTCTTTTATTCCCATGACTTATTCATTCCATAAGCCAAGCTGAACTTTTTACCTTGAGGATTTCAGATACAAACAATGGACCTATTGATGGTGGTTTCCCATCACTTCAGGAAAGCTGATAAAAAAACTTCATCTAGATTGTTATTATGCATAAATACTTTCAGTGGTCTATTTGAGTGTCTTTCACTTCACAAAATTCAGAAATCAATCAAAGGAAAATATTTTAGAACCATGCATCTGAGAATCATACATTTCATATCATTGTTCTCTTGTTGAAAAGTCCTATGCCAACTTGCCTTTAGGGTACCCCAGGGTGGTGACAGTTGCAGCAGCTACCAAAGACACATCTAACCATACCCCAAATACAGTTCAGAGATGCCGCATTGTGAAGTAACATTAAAGAAACTTTTTTTTTTTTACTTCCAAGGTCAAATATATTCTTTTTTTTTAAATTTTTTATTGTTACATTAATCACCATACATTACATCATTAGTTTTTGATGTAGTGTTCCATGATTCATTGTTTGTGCATAACACCCAGTGCTCCATGCAGAACATGCCCTCTTTAATACCCATCACCAGGCTAACCCATCCCGCCCCCCTCCCGCTAGAACCCTCAGTTTGTTTTTCAGAGTCCATCATCTCTCATGGTTCCTCTCCCCCTCTGATTTACTCCCCTTCATTCTTCCCCTCCTGTTATCTTTTTTTTTTCCTAAACATATATTGCATTATTTGTTTCAGAGGTACAGATCTGTGATTCAACAGTCTTGCACAATTCATAGCGCTCACCATAGCACATACCCTCCCCAATGTCTATCACCCAGCCACCGCATCCCTCCCACCCCCCCACCTCTCCAGCAACCCTCAGTTTGTTTCCTGAGATTAAGAATTCCTCATATCAGTGAGGTCATATGATACATATCTTTCTCTGATTGACTTATTTCATTCAGCATAACACCCTCCAGTTCCATCCACGTCGTTGCAAATGGCAAGATCTCATTCCTTTTGATGGCTGCATAATATTCCATTGTGTATATATACCACCCCTTCTTTATCCATTCATCTGTCGATGGACATCTTGGCTCTTTCCACAGTTTGGCTATTGTGGACATTGCTGCTATAAACATTGGGGTGCACATACCCCTTTGGATTGCTACATTTGCATCTTTGTGGTAAATACCCAGTAGTGCAATTGCTGGATCATATGGTAGCTCTATTTTCAAATGTATGAGGAACCTCCATACTGTTTTCCAGAGTGGTTGCACCAGCTTGCATTCCCACCAACAGTGTAGGAGGGTTCCCCTTTCCCGCATCCCCGCCAACATCTGTCGTTTCCTGACTTATTAATTTAAGCATTCTACTGGTATGAGGTGGTATCTCATTGAGGTTTTGATTTGGATTTCCCTGATGCCGAGCGATGTTGAGCACTTTTTCATGTGTCTGTTGGCCATTTGGATGTCTTCTTTGGAAAAATGTCTGTTCATGTCTTCTGCCCATTTCTTGATCGGATTATTTGTTCTTTGGGTGTTGAGTTTGATAAGTTCTTTATAGATTTTGGATAGTAGCCCTTTATCTGATATGCATTTGCAAATATTTTCTCCCATCCTGTCGGTTATCTTTTGGTTTTGTGGACTGTTTCTTTTGCTGTGCAAAAGCTTTTTAACTTGATGAAATCCCAAGAGTTCATTTTTGCCCTTGCTTCCCTTGCCTTTGGCGATGTTTCTAGGAAGAAGTTGCCCATTTACATTCAGAGTAACTATTGAAAGATATGAATTTAGTGACATTTTATTGCCTCTAAGGTGACTGTTACTGTATATTGTCTGTATTCCTTTCTGGTCTGTGCTGCTTTTAGGCTCTCTCTTTGCTTAGAGGACCCCTTTCAATATTTCTTCGAGGGCTGGTTTTGTGTTTGCAGATTCCTTTAGTTTTTGTTTGTCCTGGAAGCTTTTTATCTCTCCTTCTATTTTCAATGACAGCCTAGCTGGATATAGTATTCTTGGCTGCATATTTTTCTCGTTTAGTGCTCTGATAATATCATGCCAGTCTTTTCTGGCCTGCCAGGTCTCTGTGGATAGGTCTGTTGCCAATCTAATGTTTCTACCATTATAGGTTACATATCTCTTCTCCCGAGCTGCTTTCAGGATTTTCTCTTTGTCTGTGAGACTCGTAATTTTTACTATTAGATATCAGGGTGTTGACTTATTTTTATTGATTTTGAGAGGGGTTCTCTGTGCCTCTTGGATTTTGATGCCTGTTTCCTTCCCCACATTAGGGAAGTTTTCTGCTATAATTTGCTCCAATATACCTTCTGCCCCTCTCTCTCTTTCTTCTTCTTCTGGGATCCCAGTTATTCTAATGTTGTTTTGTCTTATTGTATCACTTATCTCTTGAATTCTGCCCTCGTGATCCAGTAGTTGTTTCTCTCTCTTTTTCTCAGCCTCTTTATTTTCCATCATTTGGTCTTCTATATTGTTGATTCTCTCTTCTGCCTCATTTATCCTAGCAGTTAGTGCCCCCATTTTTTTTTTTAAAGATTTTATTTATTTATTTGAGAGAGAGAGAGAAACAGCATGAGAGGGGAAAGGGTCAGAGGGAGAAGCAGTCTCCGCGCTGAGCCGGGAGCCCGATGTGGGACTCGATCTCGGGACTCCGGGATCATGACCTGAGCCGAAGGCAGTCGCTTAACCAACTGAGCCACCCAGGCGCCCCAATGCCATTTTTGATTGCACCTCATTAATAGCCTTTTTGATTTTGATTTGGTTAGATTTTAGTTCTTTTATTTCTCCAAGAAGGGTGTCTCTAATAACTTCCATGCTTTTTTCAAGCCCAGCTAGTATCTTTAAAATCATGATTCTGAACCCTAGGTCTGATGTCGTACTAATGTCCGTATTGAGTAGGTCCCTGGCAGACAGTACTACCTCTTGTTATTTTGTCCAGAGGATAATAGATCAATAAGAGAACAAAATGCTTTCAGGTTAAAAACTTCCCCAGCAAATATACTCTATACAAATCAGTAAAGACCTGAAACCAGGGGAAAAGAAAGGGAAAGAAAGGAGAAAGAGGAAAAAAAAGAAAAAGATAAAAACAAACAAAAACAGAACAACAACAACAACAAAACAGAGTGTGATCAGGGTAGTGCATAGATCAGTGCTCACACTAGATTTTGGGTGTATTTTGGTCTGTTAGAAGAAAGTGCCTCCTAAAATTTTAAAGAAAGTAAGACTTATATATGTACAAAATAAGGGTTGATACAATGAAGGGATAGAAGATGATTGTAAAGATGAAAATTATAAAGGATTTTATAAAAGGAATTTATAAGAAGTTGTTTGAAAAAAGAAAGAAGACTTAAGAAAAAAAAAGAAAAAAAGGAAACGAATGTGATCAGGCAGGAGACTAGAACAAAGCTATACACTAGTGATTTAGGGTATATTTTGATCTGTTAGAAGAAACTGTATCTCAAAATTTTAAAGAGAGTACAACTTATATATATGCCAAAAATAAGGGTATCTACTATGAAGGGATAGGCTATGACTAAAAATGAAAAATACAAATGTTTTTTTTCCAAAAAGGGATTGATAAGATGTTGGTTGAAAAAGGGAAAAAGAAAAATTAAAAAAAAAAAAAACAGTTGAAAAAAATAACTTTGAAAAACTAATGAATCATGGTAAAAAAGCCATGAATTCTATGTGCAGTATTCCCCTAGCGCTGGAGTTCTCCCGTTCTCCTTGATCGGTAAACTTGGTCTTGGCTTGCTGGCTGTTCATGCTGATCTTCTGGGGGTGGGGCCTGTTGCCATGGTTCCCAAATGTCTTTGCCGGAGGCGGAATTGCCCCGCCGTTGTCGGTCCAGGCTAAGCAATCCACTCAGGTTTGCTCTCGGTAGCTTTTGTTCCCTGCAAGCTTTCCGTACAGCGTTGGAGGACGAGAGTGAAAATGGTGGCCTCCCAATCTCTGCCCGGAGGAGCTGAAAACTCGGGGCCCCGCTCCTCATTGCACCCCCAGAGAAAAGCAGTCAGTCACTCCCGTCTCCCTGGTCTCCGGCCGCACTCCGTGCTCACCCGGCCTGTGACCGAGCATTTCTATCTCTGGCACCCGACCCCGTGTAGAGTCTCCAAACCCAGCAGATCCCTGCGGTGCACTCCCGAGCCGCTCCTCCCAGGGGAGGAAGGGGAGTCTCCCCGGCTCTGCTGTTTGTTGGGTCCCTGCTGCAGGAGCAGTGGCCCAACTGTCACCGATCACAGTTTATGGCAACCCCGAGCTGAGAGCCCGTGCCTCGGCTCTGTGTCTGCAGCCGGCTTCCCTGCTCCGATACCTGGGAGTTTTGCTGCACTCAGGCACCCCCGGTCTTTCTGTTACCCTGAGGGTCCTGAGACCACACTATCCCACGAGGGTTCCACCCCCAGCTTAGCCACTGGAGCGACGTCCCTCAGCAGAGCCAACTTCTAAAAGTTCCGACTTTGTGCTCTGCTGCTCAATCACTTGCCAGAAGCGGCTGACGGAGGCCCCCTCCCCCGCTGTCTATCCTCCCGAATATCGCCTCAGATTCACTTCTCCGCACGTCCTACCTTCCAGTAAGTCATCGCTTTTCTGTTCAGAGAGTTGTTGCTATTCTTTTCTTTGATCTCCTGTTGAGTTCATAGGTGTTCAGAATGGTTTGATCCCTATTCACCTGAATTCCTGAGACCAGACGAACTCCAGGTCCCCTACTCCTCCGCCATCTTGCTCCACCCCACCAAGGTCAAATATATTCTTGTAGTAAGGACAGAAGACTAGTAGACTCAATTGATTTCTTCATACTAATTATGTGTGACTATTTCTTTTAGGGGAGGGTATGTGCTATGGTGAAAGCTGTGAATTGTGCGAGACTAATGCATTACAGACCTGTACCTCTGAAACAAATAATACATTTTTTGTTAAGAAAAAAAGAAGATAGTAGGAAGGGAACAATGAAGGGGTTGATATCTGAGGGGAAGACAAACCCTGAGAGACTATGGACTCTGAGAAACAAACTGAGGGTTCTAGAAGGGAGGTGGGTGGGGGGATGGGTTAGCCTGGTGATGGGTATTAAAGAGGGCACGTATTGAATGGAGCACTGGGTGTTATATGCAAACAATGAATTCATGGAACACTACATCAAAAAAAAAATAGGAAAAAAAGAAAACTACTTTAGGCTTGCTTCATTGATCAAGACTCTTAGAAAAAAATGCACAAAGCAGCCTGTTCTGTATGCTCCCTACAATAATTAAATAACAAAAGCCCATAGTAGATAAACAATGAAGTTTCCCAAATATCCAAAGTACAAATTCCTTCTAGCTTCCTCTTGGATCACACATTTTAAGATAGAGCATTTCTCCATAGGAATCAAACACAGTCTGATCAGCACAGTTGGTAAATGTTCCAAAATAGGAAAGCAAATGAAAGATGACAATATAAAATTAGAGGTATCCTGTTGAATCATCAAAGCATTCCTTTTAGTTTAAGAATTACTGACATCCCCAACTACTGCAGTGACAATCTGCTGCTGTCTACCTTGATCATCTCTTCACACAAATAGTATTTTCACTTTAAAAGTTATATATGCACAGCAAGCCCGTGGAAAACTTAGCAATGTGCACAGCTTTAAAAGGAAAATGACAAGCTTCCATTTTCTTTTTAGTGGTTATATTGAAAATAAGGTGTGCTGGATGATTCACTGGACTTTTGATTCCAGTTGGAGGGTTGGCCCTTGCCAAAACTGATGAAGTATATCTTCCATTAACCACCATAGCACTTTGTAAGAAATAAGTTCAAAATTCAGTTCAGAAAAATATTTATATTTCACCAGGTAATAAGGGTAAGAGGCTCCCTTGAGTCCCTAGATGTCTGTGGAATATTCTTTTGTTATTTTCTCTGGGAAGAAGGTAGCTGTGATAATACAATACTCATAAAGGGTATAGATATAAAAACTAAGGTTCTTAAAATATAAGTAATTGGTTTAGTTACCAATTAGTGGCCCTGGTTGGGATTTATCTGCAAAGCTATTTTTTTTTTTTTTTTTAAGAGTGAAGCATTCATTCTGCCTCCCAGGTGTTAAAACATTAAACATTACTTAAGTGGGCTTCATGAGATCTGGGTCTGAATCCATGTTCTCATGAAAGCTGAGGGGCATGTGATAATTGAGCTTAAGCCTTCATTCCTTACCCATAAAATGTAAAATGTTGTCATACCTGCCTTAGAGGCAAAGATAAAATAATTTAATATACATAAAAATTCTTGACAACCAACATATGAATATTTCCAGCTACTATTCTTTATGGACCTTCACTTTGTCATTGTCATTTGTAAATTGAAACAATTATATTAGACAACTGATATTCTACCTCGTGATTTAGCAATTTCTTCATTTCTGTCCTGCTTTGAGTAGCTTTGGTCCCCATGCCTAATCCAGTGATGACCCAAAGAAGAGCCTGACTCTAAAAAAATCATTACTATCAGGTAAAGTTGAGCAAATAGAAATGGCATGGAGCAAATCGAGGCCATCATACCAGCAATGAGCACCTGCTCTCAGAAATGGCTGTGGCATTCCTTACTTTCTTTATTAATTCATTCAGCAAATCTTATTTTGTATCTACTATGTGTCAGTCTTACTCATGGCGTAGTAAAAAAAAAAAAAATCTCCACCTTCATTTACTTTATATTCTAGTAGAGAAAAATGTTAAACAAAAAAAAAAAATGTAATCTTGGATAATAATAGTTATAGACATATTTAGAAAACAGCAGGACAAAGAGAAAGAGAATGACTGGGCCTATATTCAAACATGTGAACAAGCAAGAGAATCAGGGAAGGTAAAATGTGAGCAGAGAATGAAATGAAGTGATCTGTGGAGCCATTTGAAAATCTAGAGGTAAAGCATTTGGGGCAAAGGAAATAACAAGCAGAAAAGTCACTGTGTCCGAATAAGATTGGTGTGCTCAGGAAAAGAGCAGGAAGATAGTGTGGCCGGAGAGGAAGAGCTGGGGAGAAGTTTGGGAGACAAGGTTGTGCAATGGACAAGGACCATTTCAGGTCGGGCCTTGTAGACCATGCTTCCTGTTTAGGAGTGGGAATCTTCTGTTAACTGTAGTCTTCATCCCAAAGATCTACTTTGAGTACAGAAATGACATACAGTGATTTAGATTTCAAAAGTCCACTGGCTGCTATGTGGAGAAAATCCCGAAGAGGAAGCAAGAACGGAAGCAAGGAGAGCAGTAAAGGAGACTACTGCAAAAGCCCAGATGAGGAATGGTGGTTTGGACCAGAGAAGTGGTGTTCAACGGTTGACCGGTGATGGATGATGGTGACTTACTAAAGTGCTGGCCACAGAGTAAGAATGAATGAGAATATCAGAGAATGATTCCACAATCACCACTTATCAAAGTGGAGTATGGAGGAAGGACACCTGCCCTAGATCCTATTGTCCACCTGCCTATACTGCCATTGGTGCTCCTTCTCTCATTATGTTAGCTCAGATCTGCTCAGGTCTCTTATCTGCTGGGCTTTCTCAAAATTCCAAGGTAGGACTACTTTGACATCTTTTGTATATGAAGCCATGATTAGACCTGACATTGATCAGGAAGAGATAGCATAGGAAAAAATGCCCTGGAGGCACAGAAACAGTCATTGTATTTCAACATATAGAAAACACTCTCAGGGGCGCCTGGGTGGCTCAGTCGTTAAGCGTCTGCCTTCGGCTCAGGTTGTAATCCCAGGGTCCTGGGATCAAGCCCCTCATCGGGCTCCCCGCTCAGCGGGAGGCCTGCTTCTCCCTCTCCCACTCCCCCTGCTTGTGTTTCCTCTCTCGCTGTGTCTCTCTCTATCAAATAAATAAATAAAATCTTAAAAAAAAAGATAAAAAAAAAAAGAAAACACTGTCAAAGTTGACCAAAAGGGAAAAATCAATCAAAAGCTATTAACTGAGTATCTACTATATGTTTTACCTTGTTTTAGGTGTCATCAGAAATTTAATAAAAGAATCAAATGTTAACTGCTCAGAAACTACAGCTGAGTTGGAAAGCCAAACAGTATGAATAATACAATTGCAAACAAAATTAAAGATTACTAAATAAAAACTTAAGAATTTACTGTAGAAAAAGTTATCTGAGTTCCTACCTGACAGTACCTAGCAGTGACTGGCATATAGTACTACTAATAATTTTTTAAAATTATCAATAAATTAATTAGTTTATTAATATAATCAAACTAATTTAGATTGGCATTATGCGAGGGGTACTTAAGAAAAAAATACTAAATTTACACAGTAAATTATTCTGTGCAAAAAAAACACATAGAAATGTATAAAAGAGGCCAATGATTGGAATAATGCAGTCCGGAAAGAGCATCATGCTATTTAATTAAAGAAACAATATGCAGGGCACCTGGGTGGCTCAGTAGGTTAAGTGACCAACTCTTGATTTTGGCTCAGGTCATGATCTCAGGGTCACAAGATAGAGCCCTGTACTGGGCTCCTTGCTGGGTATGGAGCCTGCTTAAAATTCTCCCTCTGCCCTTCCTCCCTGTTCTCTCTCTTCCTCTCTCTCTCTCCAAAAAAGAAAGAAAAAGGAAAAGGAAAAGAAAAGAAAACAATATGCAAGAACAGTATTTGCTCATTCTATCCTATACCACCTCATCAGCATATAAAGCTTTGTCTTTTTCAGTAAGTTCATCTCCTCTCATTAGATAGATGTTCCCTGAAAGGAGACAAGACACCCCCCCCCCCCACCCCGGGATTACTGTAAGCAGAGAGACAAAGAATAGCACACACTGGACTCCTCTCACCCACTCAGCCTTGATACCACCCAACCTAGAGAAGTGCGGGCTCTGCTGCTGACGATCTCAGGCAGGTAGAGAGGTCAGTCCACCCTGAGTCTCCCTGTGAGGGTGTCGGCCATTCTATCTGGTTGGCAATTTTGAATACTCAAGACCCTCTGAGGTAAAAGCAGAAAACTTAATTTCCTGGAGAAACATTACTCGCTGCTTCGATCCTTGGTATCTCGTCTATTGCCTAAAAGAGAAAAAGCCAAAGCTATTTACCAGATTGTCAACTTCATCTCTAAACTGATTTTATCTTTGCCCTCAACTTTAAATCAAATAACAGAAGAAATGGACCACAAGTTGATGGGCTTAAAGGTGAACCGGAGACACAAAATGGCTTAGCTGACAGGAGGAATTCACCCACATAATCTCTGCTACCCTGCACACTACAATTTTGAAGTAGATCCATTGTCACTTATGCAAACAGCAGGGATTTCTGACACCTTCCATGAAAAGGGAGGGTACACTCCACATTTCTTTTCCTTTGTTGCCTGTTCCTTTGTTGCCCAGGCTGTTAATATCAATTTGATGAGGAAAAAGGCTGGCGTCTCTGTCTACTTTCACTCCTTCAGATAGAATGACTTATATCCAAGCTCTCTGTTTAAGGAAAGCCCCCAAACAGTGCCCTTCCCTGTGGGACCCATCAGCGAGCCTTACATTCTAGCCCATTTACAAGTTTAGAATCTATATTTAATCTCCACAGTACAATTGAGCAGCTTGGAGAAATTCACAGGTTTATCAAAGGGAAAGCAAAAAGTTGAAGAAAATACTTTTCACACATCAGATGGACAATTTTACTTTCTCTGAATGACCATCAACAGAAAACTTATTTTCCAGATGGTCAAATCAGACCTTGCTCTCCTTTATTTGCTAGGGCAGCTGCTTTACTCACACATCTCCTCTCCTCCCCATGCCCTGACAAATTATCCTTAGTTTTTGCGCCAGAGAGTTTCCCTTTATCTACGGGAAGACCCAGCTGTGATCTCTAAAGGCATTTTAAGTTATGTCTTTGGTAGCATATTTTTTCTTCCTCCTTTATGGTTGAAAGTTAGGAATGCTCTTGCCTGCATGTACAGAGCCCTCTCCAAGCAGTCAGATAATATTCCAGGACAGTGAGAAAGGCTTCAGATCAGCTTTCTCTTCACCTCTTGACAGCCAGGATCAGAAAGAAGATATCTGCCTCCCTAGAATGGTAAAGTGGCTGTGAGCACTGCTCTAGTGTTGGAACAGAGCTGGCTTCTCTCAAATATGTTCTCAGAGCAGAGAGATCAAGGAGATGGGGAACTGACCCCAAACAGAAGAAAAGTGAAAAATTCATAATGTTCCACAGTGATTTTTCTAGCAGTCAAGTCCTGCTTAGAAACACACACATTCACACATATATATACTCCCACATTCCCCACCCACATGCAGATTTGATTTAAATGCATTATAAAGGTTGCGAGTTCTCCAGAATGAAATATGCTTTTTAAAACTGGTTGCAAAAACGCATCATCCTACCTTTTTCATGGTGCAAAATCACTCTTAAGACATTAATATTGGCAGGTGGTACAGGTATTGTTAAAGAAAAGTCACTCAGGACCACGTGAGCAGGCAGACGTTGATTTTATTCCAATACCACCAAAAATGAGCAATATGAGGCAGAGCATAGATACTCAGCTTTGCTGATACAAAAGGTGGGAGATTTTTAGGTGCTGGGGTGAGCTAGGAGCAAAGTACCGGAGGTTGTGGGGAGAGGTTGATCAATGGGATGTGTCTTGTTATTACAACACTGAGTTATTACTGAGTTAGCAACTGCTTTTTTCTGTGATTATGTCATCTGTGTTTGCTAATTGGTGCTCATTGAAGATAGGCTCCTGACATCCAGACACTGGGAGATGGGGTACTATCTCCCTCTGTATTTACATTTCAAAGAGATAGTTCCTAGGTCCTTGAAAAAACTTTTCCTGGGCTATAAACTCACAGGCTGAGAGAAGATTCACATCTCCCAGGAGCAAAGAAAGAAGTTATAATGGCAAGTTTTCTAAAGCATTTTGACTACCTAAAAACTTGACTACTAATAGCTTACTATCGACCTGATCAATAATATAGTTGGTTAACATATCTTTGTATGATATATATATATATATATAATATACTATCTTCTTACAATGTAACTAAAGAAAATGTTATTAAGAAAATCATAAAGAAAACAAAACACATTTACAATAATGTACCATATTTATCCAAAAATATCTGTTTATAAGTGGACCCATACATTTCAAACCCATGTTGTTCACTGGTCAACTATATACATATTTCTCTCAATTTGTGGATTCATACGTCAGAATTATTTCTTATCAAATCAGATTCTATGAGAAATACTCTGGATGTTAAAGTATTGATTTTAATAGGCAATGGCTTAGTTATGGAAGTCAAGAGTTTCTCTCTCCTTCTTTCTCAATCTTTATTTCTCTCTCTTCACATGTATATGTACACACACACACACACACACACACACATTTCAATAAGCAGGCTTTGATTAGCTATAGAAAACTTGAGTTCTTGACACTTCATATGTCCAATCTCATCAAGAAATAAAAGAGCTCAAACGTCCATAATGAGGTTAGAAGGTTCTCAAAAGAGAACACTGCTCCTTCCCACACCTTATCTTTACTAGCCTATTAGAGGGACAACAGGTGTAGAGAACTGTTAGCATCCAATAGCCAGGACCTTTTATTTCTATTTAGAAGACAAAGTTCTCGGTCTTATGAGGATTATGCAAAGTGGTCTAACTGCTAAATAATTCTGAAAAGGAATTTGAAAAGCCCAGAAATATAAAGAGAAAAACTCTCAGGGCACATTGAGACAGTATCTGGGTAATCTTTTCCTAAGGAGTTTAGATACCTATCAAAGACATTAACTTTCTGTGCAGATAAGCAGGGCAAATACTTACTCTTCTCACAGAGATCATTTCCTCACTTGTGAAATCAGGAAAATAACATCTACCTTTTTGGGTGGATTTAATGAGATCATATATGTCCAAAATTGGAGGCTTAAGAAGGGTAGCTTTTCTATTCGCATGGCAATTTTGACTTTAAGATTCTATAATCACTTACAAAGGAAAACATTTTTAAACATATTAAATACTTTATTGCATTATTAAGCCCAATCTGCTGGACATAAAGAACTTTGTTGGTGGCTTGAGATCATTGGCATGATCTAAGAATGATGCCACTAAGATGTCTGAAAATCCTACATGGTGTTTGCCTAATATCCCAGTGCACAGCTCTGTCCAAAAGTTTGAAGTTGCTGGAAATCTAAGCTCCATATTAAGTAACCACAAATTTCCTTAGTTCTGATGCTACATTTAGAAATTAATAACGGAAGGTATATTTCATTCAAAGGCCTAAATAGCAAAATAGAATTTATTCGGGTAACTGCAGTGCAAGATAAAAAGTGACCTACACTGGGAATAGAGAAACAATCATATAGAAATAATTACAGTCCCAAAAAGAATTCTCAAATTCTGAGTTTTAATAAAAAATGTGGGTCAACCTGGGAAACAAGAGATAGCCAGAGGCAAGCAATATTGTTCAGCATATAAGATTAACAGAGAAAAAACAGAAGGTGTAGGCAAAGCGTCTGAGTTAACGGCAGATGATTTCAACCCTCCGGAAAGCCTTTTGGACAAGAAATTCATAGCTAGAGGGACAATGTGTCAGAGGAATTTAAAGCTCATCCCAGACTCAACTGCTAAAACCCTCTAAAATATGTATTTAGAACTAAAGCTTGGGCAACTAGAAATTTATTAGTTTGAGGAAGAAATTGAAGTGGCCCAAATGACATCAGAATTAAAGAAGATATCACAGCAGACAAAACAAATTAATCCCATAGTCAGGTTTCACGTAAAGATACCTGGTTGAGAAGAGGGTGAGGGGTCCTCCCACTGCCTAATGCCAAGACTGACAGTGCCACAGAGAAAGGGGAGCAGGGAGTTCACATTCCAGTGGGGCGCGAGAGATAAATACATCACTAAGAGCTTTGTGTTTTCCAGTTGTCAGAGAAGAGGGTGGCTGGATTCAGGACATGGTTAAAGGAGACGACCATTCTCTGTAGATTGCAATAGGTCAATGCTGTCTGATTCCCTATCAGGAATGGGTTTAATTGTTTTTGGAAGCTAGTGGCAAAATAACAGATGCAGTTATAAATAATGGGATATGCCATGCTTACCTAAAGCTCTGTATTAAAAATGAGTCGTATTAAAGCAACTTTATATTAAAAACAACTTGAAGAAATCATTAAAAATAATGACAATTAGCATGTATGTTACAATGGGTGCTCAGAGGCGAGTATAAGAATAGCAGCAAGCAAATGCTTGATTGGATTTCATGCTGGAGGAAGTTAGGGAAAAAACTGAAATCCTGAATAGTTTAAATGTTCAGGCTATGATTTATAATAATTAGAGAGAAGGCAAGCTCTCAGTGCTTAGAGGATGAGTATTTTCATCTCTAATCTGCAAAGTGTTTCTCAGAGAGAATAAGTAATTCGAGCTCTCATTGGTAAAATCTTTAACATTCAGGGAAGATTCTCAATCAACTAACAGTTATTTCTAAAACACTGTTTATGCGCCGAGTGCCAAGATAAACACTATGAAAGGTAAAAGAGAACTGTGAGATGCTGACTGCTGCCTTTGTATAGCTCATAGTCTAGTTGGGGAGTCAAAACTGATGGTATGAAATTATTGAAATGCACATCAGATAACAAACTCTAGTGTGTAACATCAAACCAGAGGGAACTGTAAACAGGGAGTGCTCAGAGGAGATAAGGACAGACAAGGAGAGAGACAGACTTCCGTCAAGGGGGTAGGTTTTGACTTGGGTGTTGTCAGCGGGGGGGCGGGGGGGGCGCCTGGGTGGCTCAGTCGTTAAGCGTCTGCCTTCGGCTCAGGTCATAATCCCAGGGTCCTGGGATCGAGCCCCGCATCGGGCTCCCTGCTCAGTGGGAAGTCTGCTTCTCCCTCTCCCACTCCCCCTGCTTGTGTTTCCTCTCTCGCTGTGTCTCTGTCAAATAAATAAATAAAATCTTTAAAAAAAAAAAAAAAAAGAAAAAATGTTCTGGAGAAAGTTAGCTAGAAATACCTTGTGGAGAGACATGAGATGTTAACAAGCCCATGGGCAAAAAAGGAATGTTACGAAAATTGTATTCTTCTAACAATAGGACAGTCTCGAAAAGGCAAACCTGTGAGACAATAAAAAGAGCAGCAGTTATAGGGGTTAGTGGAGAGATAAATAGGCAGAGCACAGAGGATTTTTTAGGGAAGTGATAATACTATGTATGCTATTACAGTGATAGACACATGTCACTATACATTTTTCCAAACCCATAGAGTGTACACCACCAAGAGTGAATCCTAAGGTAAACTATAGAACTGAGGTAATCATGATGAGTTAACACAGGATCATCCTTCATAAAAACCTGTATCATTTTGGGGTGCCTGGGTGGCTCAGTGAGTTAAGTGTCTGACTCTTGGTTTCGGGTCAGGTCATGATCTCAGGATCATGAGATCAAGCTCCGCATCCGACTCCACTCAGTGTGGGGTTTGCTTGGGATTCTTTCCCCCTTTCCTTCCCTCCCCCTCTGCTCTTCCTCCTACTTGTACTCTCTCTCAAATAAATAAATGAATAAAATCTTTTTAAGAAAGTATCATTTTGGTGAATGATGTTGATAATGGGCGAAGCTATGCATGTGTAAGGGCAGAAGGTATATGAGAAAATTCTGTACCTACTTCTCAATTTTGCTGTGAACCTAAAAGTGCTCCAAAATATTTTTAAAATTTTTAAAATGGAATATGTTGGAGAACAGCTTCCATTCTGCTATAGACATCATTAGGGAAAAATGTACCCTCAGTATTAAAAATTCAATCTGCAGATAAAATAGTTTTGATGCCAGGGCAACTGAGTGACTCAGTGGTTAAGTGTCTGCCTTCGACTCAGGTCATGATCCCAGGGTCCTGGGATCGAGCCCCACATCGGGCTCCCTGCTCCGCGGGAAGCCTGCTTCTCCCTCTCCCATCCCCCCTGCTTGTGTTCCCTTTCTCGCTGTCTCTCTCTGTCAAATAAATAAAATCTTTAAAAAAAAGATAGCAAGATAGCGAGATAGCGAGAGCAGGAACACACACAGGGGAGTGGCAGAGGGAGAAGCAGGCTTCCCGCGGAGCAGGGAGCCCGATGTGGGGCTCGATCCCAGGACCCTGGGATCATGACCTGAGCCGAAGGCAGACGCTCAACGACTGAGCCACCCAGGTGCCCTCAAATAAATAAAATCTTTAAAAAAATATTTTGGTGCCAATACTGTGTCCAAAACAGACATTCTCCAAAATCTCCACTTCATCTTCACTTTCATCCTAGTTTTCTTAAATCAGAGAGAACCTTTCCAATGCTCAGTATCACAGTGAAGGCTTTTTCTAAACATGTTCCCCTTGAGCTTTAGGGAATGGTTTCTGAACCATTGCCTTTTGCAGATTTATAAGTTGAGTTCATCTGTGAAGGGTGAACTGACAGATTCTTTGGTAACATCTCTATTTCATCCTTTGTTCAGTCCAACCCCCTCTAGAGCTCCCTCTTCTTTGCCTTTCAGGTTGTCAAGTCTGCTCTCCCTCTGTCCACTGCCCTCTCCCGGTTTTAGTAGTCACTTACTTTATCTGAGACACAGATTCAACATTTCAACAGTTCCAGTCCATTGTCCTTCCCTAGAGGGCCATCTCGATCATTCTATAGTATCATCAGGAGAAGGCACTGGAAGTTTACCATTCTTTAATCCTTTTAATTAGATGTTCCAACCCTGTCTGCTCTGCACCTGTTTGTTGTCCTACCTAAAACACCCCTGTGATATCTGTCTTGTTTTTCCATGTAGGGTGAGAACTACTGGAAGACAGAGAGACAGACAGACAAATCTCAATTGCCCAACTGTGCAAATGGATTTCAGAAAGTGTGTAGGGGCCAGACTAATTGTTTAGGAAGCTGTGTGCCTTATAATCAAATCTGTGATATCAGAGAGCCTAGAGAGTGGTATAAATCCTCATTTATAATTTTAACACTTGGAATCAGACATGTAAAAATATTCATTTTTTGTAGATATCCAATAAACAATACTTTTTAAAGTGGAACAAGATTTATGTATTTCTAAATTATTTGTACAGTAGATTATATACAAATCCACAAGAAATTCTTAAGGGAAAAATAGTTCAAGAAACAACCGCGGGACGCCTGGGTGGCTCAGTTGGTTAAGCGACTGCCTTCAGCTCAGGTCATGATCCTGGAGTCCCGGGATCGGGTCCCGCATCGGGCTCCCCGCTCGGCGGGGAGTCTGCTTCTCCCTCTGACCCTCTCCCCTCTCATGCTCTCTCTCTATCTCATTCTCTCTCTAAAATAAATAAATAAAATCTTTAAAAAAAAAAAAAAAGAAACAACCGCAAAAAATATAATTTGTAGGGCGCCTGGGTGGCTCAGTCATTAAGCATCTGCCTTCGGCTCAGGTTATGATCCCAGGGTCCTGGGATCAAGTCCCACATCGGGCTCCCTCCTCAGCGGGAAGCCTGCTCTCCCTCTCCCACTCCCCCTGCTTGTGTTCCCTCTCTTGCTGTGTCTCTCTCTGTCAAATAAATAAATAAAATCTTAAAAATATATATATAATTTGTAGAGTCTATGTGGGCTGCATTAAATTTCTTCTTCTGAAAAAAAAAAAACATTTCTGTATGTCAGATGGGTAGGTGGGAGTTTTCAGGAGTTTCTAAGACATTATTCAAAAGACCAATGTTCTTTTGTCTTGGGGGCTCTTCCATATTGGTATGGTCTTGACTTAGGAAAAAATCATTCTTTTTCATTCTCTCTTTACTAGCCCTGGTCACATATTCAAGTAATCTCTATAAAGTTAGGTTCTACCTTTCTAAAAATGATGAGTTTTTTATTTCACACTTACTGAACATTTCCACGCATCAGAATCCTGATTTAATCCTGAGGGAAGTTTTACATATGACATGAAATTAGATGTAGCTAGGTCAAGGTAAATTCCTGGCACAGAGGGTCCCAATCCTGTGGGGTTTACTCCCAGCTCTATCACAGAAGAGCATGTAATCTTCGCCAAATTACTTAACCTCCTACAGTCTATCTCCATAGTAACATGTGGAGCTGGGTGACAACAGAAAAACTATGGCATACAACTTTTCCTTTTAAATGAAGTTGATTCTATATCTCAGTGTCGCACAATTTTTTTTTGAAATGATAAATTCAGCTGTGAATGCATAGTTACACAAGGAGCTTATCCATTGAAACAAACCAATAATAAAATATCCTAATATTTTTGTATTTATAAGGACAAAGGAACATTAAGACTTTTGGTGGTTTTTTTTTTTTTTAATGGTAATATCTACTGCACCACCTGAAATTTCTTCAAAATATTTTCAAGAAATCTTATAAGGTAATCGGAGTAGAGGAGGGCTTGGGAAAAAAAAAAGGTTTAGAAAAGACATGTTATTTATTAAGCCTCAAGTGCTATAAATCCCAATTGTTTACCAAGATGGTAAGAAATCTGGCAACAATGTGCAGTAAATTATTAAAGCAAGGAAAATAAAATCTAGAAGGAAAAGAAAGCCAAATCAAGGCAGAATATTAGCAGTTTCATGATATAGTTACAGTTAGGGACTACATAAACACAAAAGAAAGAGAAATCAATTCGAGATGGGCAGATGAAGGACTTCACAAAATGCTAGATAGGGTTTGGCCCTGACAGTGTGGACAGAATCCTGTTATATGAGAGGAAAGAGGATACATTTTATGATATATGGAAAGAGAAGGGGAAAGGACTCTGGTTGAGGTGGGGGGAAGGCAGGTGAGCAGAAATTACTTCATAGGGTATTTATAAATAACTATTATTTTTCCTCAAGAAGTAGACTCAATGTAAATAAATGCCTCTATATTTGACAACGAAGAAGAATCCCATGGTTTGAAAAAAGTCGTGCGGCTCTAGGGTGATCTCAGTAGTAGTGAAGAAGGGCTGGACGTCCTCCTGCCCCACATTCCTCCTTTACCACAGATGGACACAGGGATCTCCTGAAGTGCTGTCAGAGTCAACAAGGGAAGATGACATCCAAAGTGTCATGAGGGAAAAAAAAAATCTATGTCTCCCTGTGCTTTTGTTGTTCTCTTTTCATTTAATTTAAAGCTGTTACTTATCAGGAAACTATTTAGTGCTCTCAGACTACATGCAAAATTCAAGCCCTTAGGACCCCTATTAAGTTTACTTTTCAAATAACTAAATGCAACCTTTTCAGGGGCTTTTACCTCTCTGGAACCAAGCTGAGCAAGTGTGCTACTTTGAGGCTTCCCATAGGATGGGGGTGAAGGGTAGGAGTAGGTTGACTATACTTTTAGCCTCGGGCTCTTCACAGAGTCCACTATCCACACCATGTTCTTTCTTTCTTATTATTTTTTTAAAGATCTTATTTATTTGTCAGAGAGAGAGAGAGAGAGAGACAGAACACAAGCAGGGGGAGAGGCAGGCAGAGGGAGAAGCAGGCTCCCAAGGAGCAGGGAGCCCGATGTGGGACTCCATCCCAGGATCCTGGGATCATAACCTGAGCTGAAGGCAGGGGCTTCACCGACTGAGCCACCCAGGTGTCCCTCACACCATGTTCTTTCCTTGAGGACTCACCAGCCTAAATCCTTTTGCTTTCGCCAGTTTGAAAGAAAACATTAGTGGCATCTCGATGATTTTTTTTCCATGTGGTTTAATACTATTAGTTCCATCTCAGATGCCTTTAAATAAATGCATCTGCAAATAATTGTTTTAAAGGATAAACAATTGTTTTGACAACTATAGAGCAAGGCTTTCAATAGATAAAGCAGAATTAAATTTGGGATTTGTGAAGCTACCAGAGTTAGGCTTTGAAAATACATATGGTATTCAAGTATACCACGGACATGCTGCTGTCTTGCTAAGTGGCTTGTTATTTCAACTACTATAGACACAGGCATCAGAACACCTCTTGGTTCACAACCTCATTATAATGGCATCGTCTAGCATTACTATGGCTAATTTCCTGGGCTTAATCACTTTCTGGTCCCTAGGGGAGTTTCTGTGAAAAATGTCATTTTGAGGGGAAAATGTGGTAGTAATGAATATATTCGTCCTAAGACTTTTGTATAAACGCCTTTCAAGGATATAGGTAAGAATCAACTCCATGGGAAAAACAAAACAAAACAAAACATCTCACTCTGTGCTTATGGTACTTCCAAGAACAGCTGTGTTAATGACCAACAAGCAATTCCTCTCTTAATGAAGAGGATGTCTTCTAAAAACACATTCTGATAGATACACTCTTACCAGAGCTAAGAGTTGGGAGTCTATTGATGGCATCTAAAAATAAGATGATCACTCTTCTTTTCCTTCCTTTACTTCTAGGTGGGGCGAGAGTCCTCCCCACCACACCTGAAATCTGCAATCCTCTAAGGGTAGTGATCCTACCTTGCTTAAGACAACTAAAGGCAGCCATGCAGCAAAGCACAGTTCTTCCTTCAGCTGGGCCAGCATCTCAGCAAATCTAGAGGCATCTATGCTTGAGACAGGATCAATGTTATCTCCTCTTAGCAGCTCTCAGCTCTGGCTGAGGAGCAAGGACATACTTCTGAATCTTACTATGTCTGCCACTTGTTGGCAGATAATAAAAACAACAGCAAAACAAGGTTAGCAGTACAAACAGAAACTGTTGTTGGTTTGGGAGAGGAGAAATCCAGACGTTCCACTTCCACAGGAGCGACATCAGCTGAGGCCTTGCTCCCCAACTCTCACTCACTCTTCCTCAGGAGAAGAGGATAGTCTTATCTGGATGGAGAGTTGGAAAAAAAAAAAAAAAAAAAAAAAAGAGCCACATAGGTATGGCTGAAAACCATTGATGTTGTTCACAGAACACATGCATTCTGTTTCCCTCTCTGTTGTGTGGGAAAAGACTGTCCCTTTTGGCGGGGGGGGTCCTTGAATTGTCAGAGTTCCAAATGGGGAATCGAGTTAATTCAGGAATATGATGTTATCACACTTACTTAGCTGCAACTCTAAAGCCACGTTTTCCATCAGTTTGTCAGTAATATTCTGATCCCCATCAGTACTTATGTTTAACTTTTAATTGATTCTGAATTTGGGAAATGAATGAGGGTATTATTTATGAGCCTCTAAGGACTTACTAGTGATAGCATCCAATGCTAACAATTACGGGCCATTCACTATATTCTGGATACCATACTGAATACTCATTATTATAGCACAGTGGCTAATTGCTTAGACTCTGGAGACAGAAAGCTTAGGTTCAAATCTCATACATCACGTGTTCTTTAATTTAGGAATATTACAAAACCTCTTTGTCTCTCGTTTTTCTCATCTGAGAAAAGAGGAATCATACCATCTCCTACCTCACAAGATTGTTGTGAAAGTTCAGTGGATTACATGTAATATACTTAGAAAAATGCCCAGCACAGAGTACATGACATTTCTTACTACAACCCAGTAAGTCCTTAATTTGTCTTAATTTTAGATGCGGGGACTGAGACTCAGAAAAGTTTAATGTATTTCTCAGGAAGTGCTCACTGTTGGCCAATTTGAAACCAGATCTAGCTAACTGTAGTGCTCTGGTTCTGACCTCTGTATTTTGTTCTGAAAAGGGATGTTTATTAAGACAGAACTACTGAATTGAAAGAAAAGGAGCAGGGAAAGCTAAAATTCCTTCATCTGTCTTGTTTTGCTATATAATAAATAAATGTCCACTGTTTCACATTGTAGCAATCTTCTCTGCATACTCTTCTATATATATTGTCCTTTCTTAGCATCTATATGTAATTGAATATCCACAACCACGTTTTAAGAATTGCTCACTTTAAGGCTCTCACTAAAGTTATATCTAAACTATCATTCAGATATTTGTAACAATACACAAATTCTTACACTAAAAATCCTTGCCCCTCCCCTCTTGCACAAATATGAAAAAAAATCATAGGTATATTTAAAGGCATTCTTTATAGTTGAAATTCCCAAGGATGGCATTCCTATTTTTAACAAAAATCTGTTAAGTAATTTAAAATATGTCCTGGTGAGCTCACTTACTGAATTTTCTCTGTAGACTCAAAGCCCTGAGTTGAGTCAGATTGCTTGATAATCAGGGCATTATCCTAATAGATTTGCTTTTTGGTGGAGTTTTGTTTCCAGTTGAGTGGTATGTTTTAAGGCTAAAAATATTCTGTAATGAAGAGAAATAGCATAGGAATATGGAACATAGTCATCACAGAGGCATGAATTCTCTTACTCCTAATTCACAATGGATTCTCCCAATTTACTCACTTTCAACCTATTGGACTGTAGAAGCAGGAAAGAGAATTATGAAAGTCTGAATGATGACCAGCAGCAATTTTGTCACCCAGCAGTCAGGAAAAAAAAAAAAAAAAAGGTAGCCTGAAAGAAAACATAGGTCTACATGAATCTAAAGAAGATTCTGAGGGACCAGATTGGACCAGTATAGATGATATGGTCCACTCAGTTAAAATGTGGAGACACGAGCAACCTGGTTGTCCAATCTAGTTGCTTGACATATTTCTAAGGAAATCTTGAGAAACTGTACATGCATTTGCTCTGCATCTAGCATGATTTTTTGCCAACGCATATAATGCATACATAAAGGAACTTCACTTCCTCTGTGGCATTTCCAGTAGTTTCTGCATAGTTCTCACCAATACACACAGGAATGGGGCCAACGAAGATGCTTAGCTGAGAGTTTGACATGAAACACCAGCTGTCCTACGTCTTGATGCCTGCCTTCCCTCACATGAAACCTTGAGCCTCTGACTATGAAGCTGAAAGTAAAAGGTTGTCACCAAAAGTAGACAGGTGGGTTGTCCAAGCCAATTAAACATGTCTACATCTGACAGTAATTGTTTCTATTATTTATCCCTACCTGAATGATAAGGACTTCTTAATTAGTGCCTGAGAAAGTAAATGAGGATTTAATTGACAGAAAGAGTGTGCATGGTTTTGCTATAATGAAGTCAGTCATGTAATGAAGCATAAGCCAGTTTATTACTCTACCCAAACACAAACTACTAAATTGCTACAGTAGACGCTTTCTGAATTTCACCTACCATTAACATAAGCAATGTGAGACATCAGCAGGCATATATTTCCTTGATACAACCTTAATTTCAGCTTGTACATTTTTTTAAATACAGTTTTCTATAGGATAATACCAAAAAACCTCAGTGAATAAGAAGTTGGCATTCCTGCTCCTAAAAAGCTTCTCATTCTTACTTAAGGAAATGTAGCATGCAAGCCAAGTCATTCTGCAGTTAAGACTAAGCTGTGTTTAGAAGGAAAGCAAGGGAAAAATTAATGAAGCCAAAAAAAGAAGCCTCCTGAGAAAGAGAAATATATAAAGAAAAGACTAACACTGAGGGTGTTTTTTTTCCCCCCATTCTGCGGAGACTTCTTTTTCTCCAACAGAATTCTCTTCTCTTAACCTTCTAGATAGAAGGCAGATTATCTTTGGTAGATTCTTGCAAGCTCTGGTTCTCTCTCTCTCTCTCTTTTTTTTAAGATTTTATTTATTTATTGGAGAGAGAGAAAGTGAGAGAGAGAAGTAGCAGGGTGAGGGGCAAAGGGAGAGGGGGAAGCAGACTCCCCACTGAGCAGGGAGCCAGACACTGGCTTGATCCCAGGATGCGGGCATTGTGACCTGAGCCAAGGCAGACACTTAACCAGCTGAGCCACCCAGGCGTCCCACAAGCTCTGATTCTATCACCCTCCACTCTCTAAGACTTATAACAGGGGTAACAAACATAAACAGTACCCACTTACTATTTTTCTTCATGATTTACTCCTAAGGCTCAGTGGCGTATCTCTGCCACTTGGGCGTATCTCCCTTTGCCACTTACTGATTGCAATAACATCATATTATTACCTCATGTTATCCTATTCTCTCATCTATATCATAATACAGACTGCCGTTTTAAACTCTATTATTTCTTGAATGGTTCCTCATCGACATGGCAATATGACTTCTACCCAAATTTATTATCAATTCATTGGGGGAAAATTTATTTACATTTCTTTTGTATCATCAAATATATGAGGCAGGGCTGAGTCCATGAAAAGTGCACATCGATTATGTGATATGTGGTCAATAATCTCAAACTAGGAGATCACAACTTGTCTGCTTTATAGAGGTTGAAAATTCTCTAAGTGCTGCTTGTGTGAAGAACCAAATATTCCATGCAATTGAATCTAAACATATCCAGATGATTTTCCTAATGAGTTTTCAGAATTTCAGATCTAGAAGGCAACTTACAATTAATTAGAGTCATTAACTCCGTCTTGTCCTTTTTTATGTGAAAAGTCTCAAAATCACAGATATTTTATGACTTGATTAGAATTGTGGACCATTAAGTTAAAGATCCAGAATTAGTACCTTGATCTTAATCTTTGTGGCTAGTATGGAACTGTGTCTTACTCTAATAGTATTCTTTTTATACTATAGAAGTTATCATGTTTTTCAAATTTGGAGATTTAAAAATGTTTTTAAAAGTAAAATAAAACCTAAGCTGGTTATAATCACACCTTTCAGATATAAACATTTATATATATATGCACACACACACACATATACATATATATATATAGCTTCAGTATCTTCCTTACATAAATATAAATATATATGTATATTTCAGTGTTTGTCAATTGACATCTTGACTGCATGGTGTTGACTGTCTTACTGATGGCAAAATTGAATTTAAGAGAAAGATTCTGGCGGGCCTAAAGTTATTTTTTATAGATATGTTAAATAAGAATATTGAAATAATATTAAGGCATATAACTTCTTCCTATACAGAAATATTCCAAAATATTCTACAGATTCAAGAACTGCACTAATCTGATCAGGAAGGGGAAGGCTTGACCGTCACCCATTGTCCCTTCTCACACTGGGCTTCCCAAACATCTTAGAGTGGTACAAGGACTATGGGAAGTTGGCTTAAAAGCCATTAACAGGAAATTTCTAGCAGATTCATGTTGATGATGATTTCAGGGTTTTCTGACCCTTTTTATTAAGGTCCCACTCTTGTGCTATCCTCACTTTGCAAGAAAAGGTGATGCTAAAACCCAGCTTGGCCCGTAGCCCCAGACAGCTTTCTGTTGCTGAGGACACTGAGGAAGTTTGTCCTGCAGGTTGTGTGGCAGTTATAGGACAGAAAAAATTACATTCTGGAGAAGCAAGGCCTTCTTAGATCAAAGCTGGCAAACTCTGTAGTTTTATCTGATATATATTACCATGACATTCCAGTAAGACTACGAAACAAAATGAAACATCTCACAGCCACTTCTGTCTGACCTTGGAAAGATATAGTCCCAAAACAGATCATATGACAAATTTTAAAATCATATAATTGATTCATTATATTTTATACCAACTGTTTTTAATGGGTGGAATATGCCTTCATTAGGACTATTTAGAATATTTGTGAAGCCAATAAACAGCTATTTTAAACAATAATTACAACTTGCTTTCTTGCTCCTATGTCTTACTTTAACATCTGTCCCCTGAACCCCCAATGTCTGATAAATATCGCTAAATCCACATGGAATTAGAAGGACAATATAGCAGTGTAGACCACCAAATTCCTACATGTCTGTGAGCATTCATCAAACTAAAACTAACGACATTGATAATACAATATGTAAATATTAAAATCAATTTACAACTCTTAGGAATATATATTCTATAATTTTGAGAAAAAAATACATAACAAAGAAACACATAAATAGACATATATAACAAAAGAACCAATCAGATTAACTCAGAGTAGTCACGTGTAGGGATCAAGGCATACATTTTTATATAGCATTTAGATTCAGAATTAAGAAAAAATGTGTTCTGTTCCCCTAGCTGACTCATCCTATAAACTGATAGTGTGATTTTCTCTTAGGAGAATAAGCACTTTGCTAACTTTATCTCAAACTTACCATCAGACCAGAGAAGAAAGATTGCTCTAAGATGAAGAAACTAGTCTCTGAAAAGACTCTAAAATATAAACCATAGATTATGAATCCCAGTTGATTAGCTATATTTCTTCACACCACCAAAGCCATCTAAACATTTTGAATCTAAAGAAAATACTCTATGAAAAAGCAGTTGGCTCAAAACATCAATGAAAAACCACTTCTCCAGGAACATTTCTTTTATGTTAGAAATTATTTTTTTTGAAAATTTGAAAATTATAGAAATGTAAAAAATAAGATACTGTTAATCATGCCTGGTAAAATGACTATGATCAAAAATAGTTAAGTGTTAGCAAGGATATGGAAAAATTTGGACCCTCATACACTGCTGGTACAGCTGCCTCAGGAAACAGTTTGATAGTTCCTCTAAATGTAAAACAGTTACCAGAGAGCTCAACAATTTAATTCCTAGATATATACTCAAAAGAAATAAAAACATTTATCTCTATAAAATCTTATACATAAATGTTCAAGCAACATTATTCATAATAGACCAATAGGTGAAAACAATCTAACTATCCATCAACTAATGTGGTAGATCAATAAAAGGGAATATTATTCAGCCATAGAAAGGGGTATAGTATTGATACATGCTACAACATGGATAAACTTTTGAAACATTATGCTTAAATAAAAGAAATCCAATCACAAAGAATCATTTATCATATAATTTCATTCATATGAAACATGCAGAAAAGGCAATTATCTAGAGGTAGATAGATTAGTGGTTGCCTAGCCTAGAGGGCTTAAGGGTTAACAGAGACTGCCCACTAATGGGTATGGGGTTTCTTTTGAGGGTGATAAAAATGTCCTGGAATTGATTATAGTGATGATCACACGACTTTGTGAATATGTGAAAAAAAAACAACATTGAATTTCTCATTTTAAATGGTTGAATTCTATGGTATATAAATTACATCTTAATAACACTGTTTAAAAAAAGTAGATGATGTTATAGTAAATGGCTCTTTCTTCCACCTTTTATTTTTTAAGAGAAAAACAGAAGTTTTCTCAGAAGTGATTCACTACATCATTGAAATCAGTGACTCTTTGAATTAACAATGTTACATTTTCTTCATGTTATCTACAGTTAATACCAAAACACTTGGGATTAATAATCAAACCAACTTTATATATCACCCAGATTGTTCCAAAAATTAAGACGTTTAGCATCATGCAGCCAGAATGGAGAAGAAAACTAAAGATTTCATGGGTGGTTCAGTATATTCCAGTGACTGGATCTCTGTTACCACAGGGAATTAACATGACTTTTGGCGGCGGTTTGTGGGGGGTGGGGGGGCTTCATCTGGATTTTTGTTTCCAGCCTAACATCAGAATCTGACATTGTGTATATCTCTTATGATGATTTGGAAATTTTTACTCCTAAGTCTTTAAAGGGAAAACCAGTAAGAAGGAGAACAGAATTATCATTATTATTTTTTTTTAGATGCCTATTTGATTTGTTCCATCGTAACCTTTAGGTGATCTGCAAGGTACAAACTTGCAACATAAAGTCCAAGTGCTACTTGTGAACAGATAGCAAAGCTTCCATCCAGGAACAAAAGTGATCAACATATACAGAACTTATTGCCAATTTACTTTAAATAACTGGAATATTAGATTTCATTAGGCTTTCTCCAGGAAGAATGGTCAGAAAAATCAGAAAATATATAGTTATAGTTGAAACAACAGAAATTACATTGCAGGTTGTTTTCTGAATATTTTAAATCCCTAAGTACCCTTGTACAGCCTGAATTTGAAAGTTAGCAACAGGTTAAAAAATACACTTTTCTATTGGATTTAATGAAATAAATACATGGGATTGTTTAGAAGTAAATTTTATATTAAAAAAAGACTGAGAGATACAAAAGTAAAAACCTCAGCACATGAACACCAATTTTTGCCTGCATCACCTAAGATATTTAATCTTTATTCTTCACGTAAAAAAATGGATTTTTTACCACGTGGATCTGATAAAATGCCAAGTGAAATTAAACAGTCAGTATTAAACCCTCTATGATGGTCTCTGAAAAGGGCCGAGCCTCCATTCAAATTATGCTAACAGTTCTTTAGAGCAGTTTTGTTTTTCTCTTCATACCACTTGAGCAGAGGTATGACATCCATCCAGAGAAATAAAGACGTTCTTAAGAGTGTGAGATTAACATGAAAATGCAAGACTTGCAAAATTCATATGCATGTATATGTGTATATGTATAAGTCAAAAGTTAAATGGAATCCTCTGGAGGCTAAAAAAGATGGCATGTCAAAGAGTTTCTTTCCACTTTCAGGAGATTTAAACCCTACTTAATCTTTTGGGTATCACTTTAAAGGGAGCTTTGTAGAGATGTAATTCACTTTTATACATTTCACCCATTTAAAGCATACAATTAGTTTTTAGTATCTTTAGAGGTATGTGTAAACATCACTACAATCACTTTTAGAACACTTCATAGCCTCTAAAAAGTCCAGTACCCTTTAGTGACACCCTCATAGTTCCTTGTTCCCTTTCCCCATACTTCAGCAACCACTCATCTTTCTGTCTCTATAGATTTCCCTCTTCTGGACTTTCATATGATTGGAATCATGCAATCTTTCTTCTTCTGTGATTGGCTTCTTTTATTTAGCATGATGTTTTCAAGGTTCGTCCATCTTGTAACATGTAGCAGTACTTTATTTCTTTGCATACCCGAATGACATCCCATTGTATAGATAGGTTGCATTTTGCTTATACATTCATCTGTTGCTAAATAATTCAGATTATATATTCTCCCTTAATTCTATACAAAATCCCAAGAGGGTTATCCATCTTGATCCCTGGAAAACTGAAGTAACATTGTGTATCATACTAAATTACTAAGTGGAGCTGCTGGGATTTAGATGCATGTGGCCTTCTGCAGAACCTGCACTCTGTTCATGTATGCTCTACTCCCTTAAACATGTTTATCATAGGTGGACCAATAGTTTCACTTCCAGGAATTTTTCAGCAGGCAACAATCAACTACTTACAGAAATATCAATATACAAGAGTTATTTATTGCATCATTTGTAGAAGTGAAAATTTGAGCTTAACTGTACCATATAATAACTGTGGATGTGTTAAACTATGGTACATCAATGCTATGGAATATTATGCAGCCACAAAAATGGAGTTTTCAAAAAATGATACAGAAAATTGAGGAGACTATAGTCTTAAGTGTAAAGAAAAATTATAAAAAATATTATGTATAGTTATATACAACAGATCCCACTTTTTCATATGTTTACCATTTGTAAAATATGTATCATAATATCAACTTCATGGGGATATTGGGAAGATTAAATGTGTCAATATATGAAATGTGTTTAGAGCAGTATGTATGCACATTTACCTGTTAGCCACAAACACACACACATACACACACAGAGAGACGAATACCAAAGAATAAATAGATACACACAAAAATTCCCAGCAGAAAGATTGTGGATGAGTGTCATTTTTGAAAAATATTTTTCTCTGTATTTTCCATCTATTCCATAAGAAGCACCAAAAGGTTAAAATTGGTGGAAATAAATGTCTTAAAGACAAGTAGTAAAGCAATAAAACAAACAATCATTTTGTTTAATCTTTGTTTCCATCAGATTGAGGGACAATTTGAACACAAGTAACCACTTCAGGTTTATCCTAGAACAAGAGGTGGCACCATAAAAATCATTCCACAACTCTTACATCTCTAAGTGTGAAAAAGTGATTTCTGTTTATAGACTGAAGCCTGTTTTGAAAAGGAGATTACCAAAATGATCCCTGTAAAAAACCAGATGCTTAGCAATCTTGAAATGTACGGTAGGATATGTGAGAGAGTACTTTTGCCACCATCAGATGTTGCTTATTAACCCCCCACCTAGCAAAGCACGCATTTAGACTAGGGAAGAGCCTGTGAAACTATTTTCTTCCCAGGAGACAATTTGTTTGGTATGTCAGTTGCAGAAGACAGTTTTCCAAAATCACTCATATCTTCCTCTTTTTAATAGCTCATACTTAATTAACACTATTTTCCCTTCCATTTTAAACCAATATAAGACAGCTGTCAAAAGCTGATTTAAGTAAGTTGCCCCTACTTACTTACTTGCCCTAAGTAAGATTTCATTAGCAATTAAAAGCTTTTCTGTCACTTTTGCATCTTGCAGATACAAAGAAAAGAAAACAAAACCAAACCCGAAGAGGAATTCATTTTCACATACCCACCTGCCTTTCAACGGCCATACCAACACTAATGCAAGAGGCACTTCAATGGTTCTGACTTTTTTTTTTCTAAATATATTCTTATCTGATTATAAAATTAGTACAGGTATACAATTCCTTATCTGAAATTCTAAAAAGTCATAAATAAATAAAGCTCTGAAAACCAGAAGATTTGGCAAATCATTTTGTGGTAAAAGATGACCTGACCTGAGCTGACCTAAAGCTGTATCAATGCCACTCACTGAGCAGATCCATATGTTTTCCTGTGAAATATGAAGGTGCTTGATTATAAGAGGCTGTCTCAGATCCCACGGAAGGTATAGGTTAATATAAAGTGTATGTACCACAGAAACATCCTCAAATTCAAACACTTCTCAATTCTAAATCATATTTGGCTACATGGGTTTTGAGAAAGGGAATGGAGACCTATGTATTCTTATTGAAAAAACATTATACAAAAAAGCATGAAAAGGGGCGCCTGGATAGCTCAGTTGGTTAAGCATCTGTCTTCAGCTCAGGTCATGATCCCAGGGTCCTGGGATTGAGTCCTGCACTGGGCTCCCTGCTCGGTGGGAAGACTGCTTCTCCCTCTCCCACTCCCCCTGCTTGTGCTCTCTCTCTCTCTCTCTCACTCTCTCAAGTAAATAAATAAAATCTTTTTTTTTTTTTAAAGCATGGAAAGTAAAATTAAAATAAAACTGTTATGCTACTACCAGAACCAGCAAGTGTGAATGAACATTTTGGTGAATGTTTTTACTGTTCTTTTCCTCGAGTTATATATACCTAAACATATATTACTGTATAGGTTTTATAACCTTTGTGACTTCTTGCACAATTTAATACTATATCATAAACCTCTTTCATCATATAGATCTACCACATTATCATAATGAGATATTGTATACATGTACTATAACAGATTTAACCCAACCTCTGGTTTTAGGTTATTTAGATATTTGAAATAAATATTTTAGGGTATTTGTTTCAAAGTGGTCACAACTATAAACCACACTGTGTTAAATATCTTAAATTAATTTATTATTTTATTAGATTTCAAGTGGGATTGCTAGGTAAGAGAACAGAACCATATTAAATTCTGATGCATATTTTTTAGACTGCCTTGCAGAAGCACAATACCAATTTACATCTTCAATTGCACTGTGAAACAGTGCTCCTTTTCCCACACCATCACCAGCACTGAGTTTAAAAATCTTTCAAATATTTAACATAAGTCATACGTAGCACCACCCCCCAAACAGTTTTTACTATATCATTTCCTAGAGGGCTTGATTGTATTGGACAATAATAAACTTATCTAAGGAAAGTCATCTAGGGAGATAACCATCTAGCCTGTGTCCTATTCTGTACATTTTTTTTAAAACACAGTCTATTTTATTTAAAAAAAATTTTTTATTATGTTGTTAATCACCATACATTACATCATTAGTTTTTGATGTAGTGTTCCATGATCCATTGTTTGCGTATAACACCCAGTGCTCCGTTCAGTACGTGCCCTCTTTAATACCCATCACCAGGCTAACCCATCCCCCCACCCCCCAAAACACAGTCTATTTTAAATGATTGTTACATAATATATTATTTTCTACTGTAGTTCTAAAATGAGGGAATCATTAAAGATGATCTTTGTGTCCAAACCCTTTCAATAGCCAGACATCATAATAAAATAATTTATCAAGAGTTTTATCAGATAGACTGAAACTACTACCTCCTATTTGTACCACAAAATTAATTCATGTTTTAAGACATGCAATGGTACCAAGCTCTCAGGGAAATGTGCCTATGGGAGTGGGGGACAAGGAACTACTGTGGGGGAGATAAAGTGATAGAAGGTACTTGTTCCTTAATTTACTTACTGCTTCACCGTGGTAAATCTTTCTGTGTCTCATTTTTTTTTTTAACAGATAAAATCTGATTAATTTAACCAGTAGCATAAGGTATTATGAGGATCAAATGAATTATTATATGTGAAAACAATCAGTAAAAAGTAAGTGCATGATAAATATTAGTTGGATTTGAGTAAAAGTGAGTTCTCATGATTCTATTCATTCATTCAACAATAGGTTTGTGTGTGTGTTTCCTCTTATTCCAGGACTCTTCTCATTGATTTTGTTCTGTGAAACACACTTGGGGAAATACAGGTTCTGTTCAAATTGCTACTCTGCTATTCAATGACCTGTTTCTCTTCAAGTTCCTCACTTGCAAAGAGGGGATTTTAATGCCTATTTCAAAGAGTAGTTGTAAAAATTAAAAGATGTAATGTATTTAAAGAACAGAGTGTGGTATACATAGTCTGTGCTTAATCATCTTAATAGTGTTGGTGGTGAGTAGTCTAAATTCCCTCCTCACTGTCTTAAATAGAGCTGAAGCCATACAATACCAACTTACTTCCGTTTTGCTTCTTCTCATGGGTTCATGATCAAAGGTGCTTACTGGCCAGCCATTGCACCAGCTCAGGACAAGTTCAAAGTTTGAAAGGTAGGTGAGAATTAATGAGTTAGACCAATTCTCACCCACAAACAAAACAACAAAAATTAAAAATGTGTCTTCCTGAGGACAACCTTTTTCTTAATAACACAAATAATGAACATATGAAAAATAATGAAATATAGAGATTATGAGAGAATGTGCCATGATTACCAGAAAACCCCAAATAGAAATCTCACTGAATAAAGAGGTTATTTTTAAAATAGCTAGTCTTCTCACCAACAAAGAAAAAAAAATGAAAGGCCATACTTTCAACAAAGTACTTTGCTCTCTAAGGGAAATCTGATTCATAATTACATAATTATAATTTTTTTAAAAGACAATTTATTCTAAGTTAATGTTGAAACCCATTAGTTTTAAAATAACAAATTTTTATAGTGGTGTCTCTTTTATTCATAATGACTACATATTTGCCAACCATTATTTTATACTCCAAAACCATGGTCATTGATATTTAAAGAGCCATGAATATATCATCAAATAAAGACCATAGTTGCTCAATTACCTGGTAAGCTTGAATGCACAATGACATTCAATCTAAATCATTACAGCAACAGAACAGTGAAGTGATTCTGGCATTCAAATGTCTTTTAAGTTTGAATTAGCTATCTTCATGGAAGAAAACAATGCCCCAATTTATTTATGGAAATACTGCCCTTGAAAAGGCCAGGGGTGAATCCCCAAGGAATCACTTGCTCAACTAGTCCAAAAAATTGTTTTCACCCTTCTACTTTCTCATTTTGAACCACAATGGGACCAGGTGGTTCAAAAAGGCACTAACGAGGACTCTCTCTTATAGCTTGAGTAGAAGAGACATAATGACTGAGTGAGCAGCAGTGGCATTATGGGAATTAGCCAGACCCCTTTGTGGATTGTGTTCCTAGTTTCAATAATTGTTCTTAAGAGAGAAAGAAATGCAGTTCCTTGAACCTAAAAATGTCTAGTCTGTGTTTGTGTAGGTGATATCACCTGCTCTCCTGACATTTTGGCATTTGGATTTGCTCATGCAGCTAGATACAATTGCCAGTTGTGTGAAAAATACATTCTGAGTAATTGCTAGGTGTGAAAACCAGCTTTAGTATTTTAAGACTGTTAAGATGGAAGTACTCAATTCTTTTATCTAAAAAATCAATATGTAAGAAGCTACCATATAGTTATCATCTTTGATAAAATGGATGGTGGCTAAATAATAAATTTTTATTTTATAAATTTGACTTCTATATTAAAACCTCTTCCCCAAGTTTTGCAGATTTTTGAAGCATGTTGTGACAGAGACAGTTCAAGTGATTCTTAATATTCCATAGAAAAATGGGGGAGTTTAGATATAGAAAAGTTGTAGACCTGAAGCCACAATATATTCAGAAATTTTCCTACTGTGAAATTTTCCTAATAATGTGAAAATTAATAGGAATTAAGGTGAAATTTTCCTCATAATTAAATTACCCCTAACTTAGATATATTCAGCCTTAACTTCTTTTCACTTGAGATCGTTAGGTTTATTGATAACATCTAAAACTATTAGGCATTCAGATTAGGTTTAAGGGAGTTAACTCCACTTCTCATAATGTTTCCCTATCTATAATTACTCTAGACAGAAAGAAGGACAAGGAAATAGGCTGAAAGATGTAGTCAGCTTAAGAAGCTGTTAACTATGTAAGCAGAACCAGCATGGGTGAGGGCTGGCAGTTTCCACAGGGGGAAGGAATGTGAGAGGATCAGGCTCAAGGCAGACAGAGTTCAAGAATGGAGTCAAAAGATCTTTACCCCAATGATTTGATGGGAATGGTCCCAAAAAGGAGCAGATAAAAATACAATCCTCAAAGCCAAAACTCACTTCTGTTAAATGGAAAAGACCTCTCACTTCATTGGGCAATAGAAAAAACAATCTTTATTTCCTAAAGTTGTGTGAACAAAATTTAAAAAGCTGTTTATATTTCCCATCCCTTGGGGCTCTGTGGTTTATTCTTGTTCTTAGGAGTTCTAGCGTACAATCTGAGGAAAGGATTTATTCTTCTTTTCACCCTGAGGATGATGTTCTAAGAGATTTTCTCCCTTGTCCATGAATAGAGGTTTAGTTCATGGCCAGAACTCTAAGTGCTCTACCTAGATAGGCTTTGTAGCACACCACAAAATAGCAGCCCTTCCTATAATAGAATAAGAGGCTAAAAGTCATGAGGCAATTGCTAAGAAATTTAATTCCAGTATTAATGATTAATCAATTCTCCCTCCTCAAAAAATACTAGTTCTTTTGAGTTCCCAAAATCAGTTACTTCAAGCATCCTCTATTGCAATAAGAACTTCATTAGTTTCAATTCAAAAATGTACTAAAACAAAGGACATAATCTATTAAATAGCACAGATAAGTACTGGTTTATAGTTATGTCATGAAATTGCCAGCCCCTTCCCCTTGTGTTCTCCCTTTCTACCATTCCAGGCTGAAGTCAGAGGCCTGGCTTCTGAACTTTGAGGTAGACTCAAGAAAGGTGTTGCTTTCATGAGGTAACACGCAGATGGAAATATTCTCATACCTTCAACTGCCTGGACCAAATGTTTACTGTTCACTCCGAGGACATGATTACTGTTTTGCCCACTGCTACCAACCAATGGAGTTGTGAAGTCAGCTATTTGTTGGACCACAGGCAGGAGAGAATGTTTGTATTGGCTGCGGTCACCATTTGCAACAACAGCTGATGTCAGGGACCAGTTAGAATAACCAAAAATAGAGTTTAGAGGAGCAAAAAAAAAAAAAAAAAAAAAAAAAAAAATTGCTTTTACTGAGACATTTGCACCAAGAACTAGAACCATTTATCTTCTGGTGGATAGGTCCCCTTAGTTGCTTAGAATGAACAAATGTTTCTATGGTTTTATGGGTCAGCTACTTTTTGAAAGTGATCATGCTAAAATAGTGTTGCCAAATTTGAATAATTATTGAATTTCAAGTTGGTCAATTAGCTATAGTATGAATTAGAATGTTTGACATGCTATGACCCTTCAGAAATTTTATCATCGGTAAAAATAATGCACAGGAAGTGTTATATCAAACAACCCAATTAAATATTGGGCAAAGGACCCGAGTAGCCATTTTTCCAAAGAAGACAAACAAATGGCCAACATGTATATGAAAAGGTGTTCAACATCACTAATCATCATGGAACTACAAATCAAAACCACAATGATATATCACCTCATACCTGTTAGGATGACTATTATTACTAAATAAATAAATAAATAAATAATTAAATAAATAAATAAAATAAACAAACGGTAAGTGTTGCCAAGGATGTGAAACAAAAAAACCCTTATGTACTGTTGGTGAGAATGTAAACTGGTGCAGCTATCATGAAAAACGGTATGGAGTTTCCTCAAAAAACTGAAAATAGAATTACCTCAACAATCTCTCTTCTGGGTATATACTCTAAGGAAATGAAATGAGTACCTTGAAGAGATAGCTATGCTTCCATGTTCACTGAAGCAATGGTCATAATAGCCAAGATAGGGAAATGGCCTAAGGATTCATCAACAGATTAATGGATAAATTGTTATAGATCGATGATAGATAGACAGACAGACAGATGGAAGGAAGGAAATCCCATCATGTCCAACAATGCAGATGAACATGGAAGACGTTATGCTAAGTGAAACAAGCCAGAAACAGAAAGAAAAAATTCATGATCTAATTTATATGTAGAACCTAAAAAATTTAAATACATAGAAGAAGAAAGTAGAAAGGAAGTGGAAGGGATAGGGGAAATGGAGAGATGTGGGTCAAAGGGTGCAAAGTAGCAGTTATGTAGGATGAATAAGTATACATATCTCATGTACAATATGAGGACTATAGTTAAGAATACCGTATTGAATACTGGATTCTAAGAGAGTTCGTTTCAGGCACTCTCTTCTCTCTTTCTCTCTCACACACAGATGTGTGTGCACACGAACACACACAGAATAGTAACTATGTAAGAAGATATGTTTAGCCCAAGTGTCCATCAATAGATAAATGGATAAAGAATGAGTGGTGTACACACACACACACACACACACACACAGGAATATTACTCAGCTATTAAAAAGAATGAAATCTTGCCATTTGCAACAACATGGATGGAGCTAGAGAGCATTATGCTAAGTGAAATAAATCAGTCAGAGAAAGACAAATACCATATGATCCATATGATCTCATGCATATGTGAATTTAAGAAACAAAACAAACACGGGGGGGAAAAAGAGACAAACCAAGAAACAGACTCTCAACTATAGAGAACAAAGTGATGGTTACCAGAGGGGGGAGGGGCAGAATGGGTTAAATTGGTGATGGGGATTAAGAGAACACTTACAGTGATGAGCACTGAGTTATGTATAGAATAGTTGAATCACTATGTTGTACACCTGAAACTAATGACACTGCAGGTTAACTATCCTAGAATTAAAAATTTTAAAACTAAGAATTAGAAATTCATTAAAAATTAAATATATTTTCTAGTTTAAAAAGATAATTAGCATGACTGTACTAATTCATTCACTATGTATATGTATATCAAATATCATGTTATACATCTCAAATATATACAATTTTTATTTAAAACATTTTAAAAGGGTTATATTTCACTAGTAGCCATCACTTTGCTGCTTCTTTTCTTCTCCATTTCACTGCCCTCAAATCACGGTCCCACATTCTGAACAATGTATAGTTCCTCTGACATAAAATATGTAGGAAGCTCCTAGTCTAGACAGCTACCACTGTAATACCAAGCTCCTTTATTGCACACAATCCTTACCTGACTTTCTCGTAATTTATCATTAACCAGTCTTCTGGCTCATATTTCTAACCCATACTCCTATTTGCTTGCCTGTGAGCACCTAGGCTCCCTCATGAGAATTGTCTGCATTTTTCAATCTAGTCTATTTAGTTTTGCTTCTACCTCCAAAGAAACTCCAGTTTCACTCTACTTAGTAGATGGAAGAAAGAAAAATGGTAGCTTACCAAATAGCACTCTCCCATTATCTATCTCCATTAGGTATCCAGACCCTTGTTACAGAACTCAAAAGAAGAATGGAAATTTTAAATAGACCTGGGTGGGAGAGCATGGGCTTAGATACTGCTGATATGTTTCATCTGAACCTCAGAAGTTCAGTAAGAGGTCAACAATTCTTAAGACAGCCTAGAGCATTTATACCTTCATAATACACATCAACATCTAGTCCATCAATCAGATTATATGAGCAAATGAGAAAATGTTACTTGATTCTATTGTTATCACTTCCTCAAAGGCAACTGAATTTTAGAGTTATAAAAAAAAAATCTTGCTGAAAAGCACTCCAGTACTCTTTAAAGTCTTTGTGCTTAAAAAGAAAGAAAATCTCACTTGGGTTTAGGTCAGAAAGCTAAAGAACACTTGAGGAGAAATTAGAACAAAGTGTTTTCTCTTTTAAGCAAAATAATTGTTAAACACACACACACACAGATGCACAAACACTCCGTTTCTTCCATATAAAGACAAACCTGGAGATTCTTCCACACGGCCACTCTTCTATGTAACACCCACACTCCAGGCCCAGCCTTTTCCAGTATAGTTTCCACATCTGGCAGTTCTCCTCCTGTTGTCAGAACCTTCAGAAAACAAAAAGCACTACCGCCAGTTAGAAATGGCGTCTGAATCTTAAATCCCAGAGCCCACAACCATCAGATGAATCCAATTTGAAGATCAATGTTTTCAACCATCATCACCTGCTATCTCACCCAGATTCCAGTTTGCTCCCTCAACATGTCTTTTTTGTTGTTGTTTTTTTATTAAGCGTCTGCCTCCTTGTTTATGACCTATTTGGGGGTTTACTTTACATAGCTCTCTTCTTTCTTGACTGCACATTATGTGAAAACAAAAGAAATGCAGAGAGTAAGTTATCATGTAACCTCTTTAACAAAACAGTAGTAGGCAACGAAGGATATCATCTGGCACAGAGGCGATCTTACAAGTTTCTCTCTGATATGAAGTTCTGGCAATTATATCTAGACTAAAATCCAGTATTGAGTCTATCCCCTGAAAGTTATATATTCCTTTCAATAATTGAGGCTTGAGGGGATTTTACAGAAACATCTTTTTATTTCTGAAATCAAATATTTCCTTCTTCAAAACACCTTGCTCCAGGGACGCCTGGGTGGCTCGGTTAAGTGTCTGCCTTGGGCTCAGGTCATGATCGCGGGGTCCTGGGATCGAGTCCCACATCGGGCTCCTTGCTCAGCGGGGAACCTGCTGCTCCCCCCTGCTTGCGCTCTCTCTCTGACAAATAAATAAATAAAATCTTTAAAAAAAACAAAACACCTTGCTCCAAACCTCATAGCTCCTCTTTCTAAGAACATTATTCTCCCAAACACCCAAGATAAAAACTACGGACTCAAAGATGACCGCTAGTTCCTTGCCTCCTAAGACATTGTAAAGTCTACAATTCTACCATATAACATAACTTTCTACCATCTCCTCCCCTATTTCAGATCTCCCAAGATCTTCAGAATGTCTAAAATCTAAGTGACATCCAGTATTTTCTATGTTCTTTTCCAGTCCTGTCTTTCCAATCTATTTAGGGAGCAAATGGTTATGTTATTTCTTTCATCTGGGCCTTGGCTCTTCTGCCCAGAATACCTACCTCTATGTTTTCCATTTGCTCAACTCTCATTCATCCCTCAGGCAGCAGTACAAATACCTCTATGCTGGAAATCCTTCTGTTTCCACAAATGAAACAACAATCATCACTTCCTCCTCTGAATTCGTATGTTCATAATCATGCCCTCTCTCGTTATTCATCTATTACCTATATTTTTTCTAGTAGACTATAACATCCTTGAAGGTAGAAACAATGATCAATTCAACTTCATTTTTCCATCATCTTCTGGAACGTAAATGGATATTTTAAACATTCAGGTAAAAAAAATACGTTAACATTTTAGTGCTAACACTTTAATAGATAAATTGGTCCTTGATGCTGTCTAAGTAATAAATGGGTCCACATGGACATGGAATAAATCATCACAGCCAGGTGATGGGATTTTACTGTTTTACATTATTGCCATTTACCTAGTCACCTTTGTCATAAATGCCCCTGGCTCTACTCTAAATGGATCAGAAAGGTGTAAAACCCCTCCATTGAAAAGGGACACTTAAGGTTCGAACTGGCATGAAATTCAAATAGGGTAAGGCGGCAAGTAAGGAGGCTTATTTCTTCTATCACAAGTCTAGTCAATTTGACCACCTCATTAATGCATGAAGTTAGCCTGAAACTGCTTTTTCAAGTGGAATGTTACTCACTGCGGACCTTCAATGTCAGTACTCAAGTAGCCTGTTCACACACCTGGTTCACACCGGACGCAACTTTCTCAATCCCTCAGAAATGACCGGCCAACAGTAAATTAATAAATGAAAAGTTTCTTTTAACAGGTTTTTGCATTCATTTGCAAGTTCAGTGAAAACTGAAAAATCAGTTACAGAAAAGAAATTTAAAGTAAAATTGGGAGAAAAGAAAAGAGTATAAAATGGTACACTTTTGATTAAATATAACATAAAAGCAGGAGGAATTAAAAAAAAAAACCTCACTTGGCAAGAGCTGTTCCTCTGGTAGCCCTGCATTCTCAATCAGAGAACTGCCAATGGCTATTTGAAGAAGAAAAACAGGAAACAGAGCTTTTCACAAGAAAAAAAAATATTTGTCAAGGGCAGTTTATTACAGAATGTCATTTCCAGATGACTCCCTTGAACAGAGTAATAAAAATGATTTTAAAAATTAAATACAGTCCTTGCAGACAAATATAAGACTTTGTGTGAAGGCAGACTATCAAGAACCGGGGCTCACCTTCAGTCAAGGATATGAACTAGGGGAAAATAAAAGCCATATAGGAAAAAAGAACATCAAAGCCCAGTGATATTCATTGGCAAACACCGAAGGTTTAACTAGAAATATGTTTACTATTTTAATGCATCAATAATGATTTCTGAGTCTTGCTTATATTAATACACTTTTGTGTTGGCATCCTGCACCAGAACTTTCAATTCAGAGAAAATAACAAACTTTGAAAAGTTTATTTTCCTGAAAGCCAAAGAGCAACAGAGAGACAGAGGAGGAGAGAGAGACAGAGACAGACAGAGAGAAACTGCAGTCTAGCAGGAACCAAAATGCTCTCCTGCAAAAGCAAAATGGTTTGCTTGCAAAAGCGAAAAACAAAAAAGTTGCAAGGTAATAAGTTAACATCTGCTGGAAGGACAGAGACAACTTCAGGTCAAGTAAACTTAATCCCCGGTAGAAGAACAAAATTGTGTCCCCCACCCCCACAAATTCCTATTTGAAGCACTAACTCCCAGTGTGACCGTAGTCAAAGGCAGGGTCTGTGAGGAGGTGAGAAAGGCTAAATGAGGTCTTAAAAGTGGGGTCCTAACCCATTGGGATTGATGCCTTTCTAAGAAGAGGAAGATCTCTTTCTCTCTCCCCGCCCCCCCACCCCTGCATCTGCTATGTGAGGACACAAAGAGGAAGGTGGCCATCTGCAAGCCAGGAAGAGAGCGGAAGAGAGCTCTTACCTAATTGGCACCCTGGTCGTGGACTTTCCCAGTCCCGGAACCATGAGAAATTATTGTTGTTTAAGCCACTCAGTCCATGGCACTTTGGTATGGCAGCCCAAGCTGACCAATACATCCAAGTAAACTGTCAACTTGAATCTAGCCTTAAGAAGAAAGAAATTAGATATGTTTCCACCCATTCAATAAATGAATATTTATCAAGCCTAATCATTGTGCTAGGTGCTAGAATTACAGTGATAAACCAAAGAGCCAGGTACCTTATCTTTGGGAGCTCAGAGACGAGTTGGGACAAAAAAAAAAAGATATTATTTAAATAATCATCAAAAAATGTAATTACCGACTATGACAAAAAGCTTTAACTAAAAGGACCTGTGGGGCCTGATTCAGTGTGAGTGGCCAGAGCAGGCTCCTCTGAGGAAGTAACATTTGAGGTGAGAGAGAAAAAAAATCAGTGTTCAGTTGATGTGGCTAAAGAGCGGGAGAAAGACCAGGGCAGGGCTGGGTAGAGGGGCAGCGGGCTAAGCTGGGGAAAAGGGCCGTGCAAAGGCCCCAAATGTGAGGCTTGCTCTTCCTCATGGATTCTGTGCCTCAGTATTATGTATTGAAGTCTGTGAAATAAAATCTTCTGTGAAAGTATTGTCTGTCCCAGGAGAAACAAAGCGCCTTTTTTTTTAAGGGGGAAGAAAATAAAAACAGTCTTAAAAATTATCAGCGATATTGTGGGGGACGCAAAGATGATGTGACCTATAAGGCAGTGGGTAGCATTTGGAGATGGTGGCTGGAGACACAAACGAAATGAATTCCTTTAAGTTTCATTGCTCTTTCCGAGCTTCTTAACCCAAGTGGCCTGTGATGTTGCCATGGGAACAAATCTCAGCCAAAGAAATCAATGAGTTAAAAATAAGAGTGAAAACAATGGTAACCAACTCGATTCGCCCCAGTGTCCGACCTCTCCAGAACATGTCTCAGTGTGGCTGGGGAAAGTGAGAGAAGAAATGAAGGTTCCTCCCCAGAGAGGGATCTGCTTGGCCCGGCTTTCTCTAGTATGCCAAGCTACACAATCCAGTGTTCCTGCTAAGGGAATCAATTGGAACAGTTCCTTCTCAGGCTCCAATTGGCTATGATTACAGGGAGCAGGAGTGGGATCATGCGAGGGTTTCTTTGCTGAGTGAGGCAGATTTTATGAGAAGGAGCTTTTAGGGGAAGAAGTGATCCAAATCCAGTACAGTTTTACACAAAGCCAGACATGTAGGCTCTTAGGGAACCTTTTAATTCTGCCAAACAGAGATTAAAAATAGAGCTCTGAATATACCACTGAAGCGTCATTCATTTAGCCTGAAGTTTTACCTATCTATTCAAGTTCAGATACACCATTTAGGGGTGACGCTGAAAGTTGATTTAGTCCTTTAAACCTTAATGTGAGGCAGTTTCTTAGATCCTTTCCTGAAGTTTTAAGGGGAGTAGGGTAATTTGGGGGCACTTGGCTAATGAGATTTAAAGGTATAAAGTAAACAAAGACCAAGGAGGTGTACACTGGCCTCATACAGTCAGTAATTTGAAGAGAGGCAGGCCTGATTCTATCCCCCAACATCCTCAGCTTTATTTTCTCCCAGTCCTGGCCCTCCTGATGTATTCTTTAAAAAACAATCACATGGAAGCTTTTGCATCACGTGTTTTGTTCATAGACCTACTTTGAAATGTTAACTTATTTTATTTGCAGGAACAGAATTACAGTTCCTTTTATAAAAGTCAAAACAGTACTTATTGAAGACTCTATTGCCTCTGCATCTGAAGCATCCAAAGAAAGAAGTGGTCTGAGGGAGAATTCAAGTTTCAGCAGCTTTATCTGCAGTTTATTGATTAACAGCAGAAAGTAAAAGTAAACTAGGGCCCTGTCTGAAAATGAACACCCAAGAAAGCCAAGAGGCCACATGCAGAGTGGCAGCAATGCATGGCAGATCTGCTCCATGCCTACGCATTTCTGTCTGCACATGACAGGATGAAAAAATGAACATTTCGTCTCAAACCAATGACCAGAAGATATACACGAAGGCCTCTGATTTAGCATCAGTGTATTAAGTACTTGAAAAATAGGTCATTAAGCTAAAGCAAATTGGCACATGGAATGACCGGGCAAACACAGATGAAAAGTGAGAATTTACTATTTGTGGGGCCTGACTTCTTATTATCACTAAAATAATTTGCTGCTTGTGAGAAGTTATCAGCAGTGTACTAGATAAGGATTAAGGAGAATTACCTGATCATTTCGCTTGTCATCAGCCCAGATGCCATTGTATTCAGTATAGATCTGATTCCTCTTTTCCCTGTCCTGTCTTCAGAAAGAAAGCAGGTGAGGGCGCTTGGGTGGCTCAGTCGTTAAGTGTCTGCCTTCAGCTCAGGTCATGATCCCAGGGTCCTGGGATCGAACCCCGCATCGGGCTCCCTGCTCTACGGGAAGCCTGCTTTGCCCTCTCCCACTCCCCCTGCTTGTGTTCCCTCTCTCGCTGTGTCTCTCTCTGTCAAATAAATAAATAAAATCTTAAAAAAAAAAAGAAAGAAAGAAAGCAGGTGAATTAAGTCAAGCAGGCAACTTAAGACTTTCTTGCCATGTGGGTTGATGAACTTCTTTATCCACTTAGAACATGATGACGTTCACCCTTTAAAAGCAATGCTTTATTAAGGCCTGGCTATTTCCTATTATATCTGTGCCCTTTAGAAAAATCACTCTAAGCTTCAGAGTTTTTACCTAAAAAATGATGTATATAATGTTTAAATGTCCCAATAGATAAAGTATACACCAAAAATGTTTCTTTTATGGCACATTACTGTACTTTGAAAGTAAATAAATGCACACACGGATACACATACACAAACCTTTTGTGCTCCAAAGGAATTTTAGGTTGAGTAGAAGTTCTATATCTTAAATGTAGTGATGGTTATATAGGTTATAATTCAAAACTCACTCGACCGTACTCTTAAATGGATGGATTTTATTACATGCTAATTATACCTTAATGTTGATTTTACAAATGAAAGCAAAAGAGTCACACCAAAAAAAAGATAGTTCCATTTCTAAATAGGGCTTATTAATATCAGATACATGAAAAATAATATCTAAAATTATTCTCATTTTCAAATTATTAGTTGTTCAAATTTTAGGCGTAATTTCAGCCATGTATATGTTCTAGATTTTAGGAAAAAAGCACATAATAAATTTTTTGTACCCTCAGTAGAAGCTCCAAAAATGTTCTTTATCTTCCTTGAATAGGGTTTCTTCCACTTAGGAAAGTTAGATACATTCAAGAGTACCTAAGAGTTGCAAAATACAAAACACAATGTTTTGAGTGATGTGCAAAGTATTAAAATTGGTCCTTACCTTAAGAATCCTGTAATTAACTTTAGATATGTGCTATATGTGCACTGGGCATACAAGTAACAAAATATTAAGTAACAAATGAACTGAGTGGTATAGGCAGTAAGCATACAATGGTGTTTAGAAAGGAATAACTAGTGAGTTTAGAATGGCAAAGCAGGAGAGGCTCCATGGTGGTATGTGTACGTGGGAAAAGTGCCAAAGGCTACATAGGGGTGTTTTCAAGCTCTGGGGAAAACTATGACTATAGTGAGTGTACAGAATTTCCCAGAATGAAGAAAAAAGGGAAGGTAGAATACTTTGAACTTAGCAAAGGGAATCAAAATAATAACATTCAATCCAGCCAAACCATATTGCATGTGCTTTGAAATTGAAACCTACATACCATTAATGAAAGGTGATGACAAAGAACAAAAATAAATTCCAAGTTTTTTATTGGATTTTATTCTGTTACTTACTATAGTACCTCAGGGACTGAAAAGAGAACCTGTTTGTTGAATATCTTCAGAAAAAAAGCCCTTATTTTCTAATGTTATGATGCATAATGCAAGGGACAGAGATTATTTCAGCTTTCTGTTATTCTCAGGCGCCACAAAACAATCCCACAATATTAGCAAATGAATAATTTATTTAATGTATATGTACACACTTGTTCTCAGAGTGATGCTGACACATTATCTTATTGTAGGGGGAGGAAAGATTTATAAAACAAATCTCTACAGGTATCTGTGGTCCACAGACTTTTTTATTGTTGTTTTAATTGACAAAATCCCTTCATCCACTAGCTTACTTTAGAAAATCTGTTGCTTGCATTTTTTGTTTTTTGTTTTTTTTTAAAAAAAGCAATGTAATAAGAATAAGGGGTAAAATCTGTTTCGGAGGAAAGATCTCTCCTCCCCTCCAAATTAGCATCTTTCTTTACCATTTAGTTTCAAAACATATTGAGAAGTAAAACAGTGGCATATGGAGGCCAAACTACTACTTTTAATTTAAGGCTAAGTTAAAAGTGGTAGCTTTGTTGTGAGAACTAAATGCACTCCTAACACTGAATCCCCAAGATTAGGCGGACTTACCCACCCAGTGTCTCTCATAGTCAGAGGAAGCAGAAATTACCCGTGGAAAAACCAAACAACTTGTCCTAGTGGGCAGGTTTACTTTAGTTCTAAAAAGAAGAAGTGGTAGCTCTGAGCTGAGCAGGTAACCAGCAGATACGCCTCTTTTTTTCTTCCCAGTTTTACTAATCAGATAGGTCATTCCACTGCCCCTGGGTTGAAGTGAGTAAAGGGACAGGCAGATTCTGAGTTCCTTTTATAGGCATGAAACATGAAGAATGAGGAGTAAGTGTTCCCCATAAAATTCCCCTACTTTTTTCTTCAAAACCCATTAAACTTTTCATAAAGCAGGAGTGTGGCTGTACGCTTTGGGAGAGGGGACCAACAGTCTATCAGGGAAATACATTAGACTGCCTCTCCATTACCAACCACTGCTCTTTAGGAATCATCCTGGGACCACCGATACTCACTTTAGATTTCGCTAAAATTGAGGAGAACAAAGTATCATCGAAATCAGCTCCAAGGCCCCTCTGTACCCAAGGGTAAAAATCCATTTCCTATTTAGTTTGCCATCCCAGCCACACTATCCACATAGCATTCCAGAAATTCTGCAAGGACATTGAACACATTCAAATAATAAAAATACTCACAAACAGGGACATCCCAATGTGAATGAAAAAACACTCTCCCATTATCAAATTCCAAGGGAGAATGGTTAAATCCACCTGCAAGTTAAAATCCCCAAATATTAAAGTCCCACTGCCTTATTGTTTAGATTCAAATCATTTTGCCCTTTGGCGTGTAGTCCAGACCTCCAAATTTTTAAGTCCAAACTCCATCATTTTCAGCAAAACGTTGGTGGTGTGAAATTGAGTTTCTTTAAGCATTCTCAGAAAAGAGATGATGTTCCTTTGGGATCACGAATTGCAAGGCCAGTTCTCGGGGATTGTTTGGTGTTGAACACTTTCGGGCGCGAATGGGCATGCGTGACGATGAAGCACCGCCCCCACTATCACCAAGTCATGGTGGCGAGTTACACCGAGTCCCAAGAGACATTATGCCCAGCAAAACCACATTCCCAGCCACGCATACTTAATGTTGGAGAGGTCACAGCAAAGGGAGGTGGAGGTCTTCACGCTCTCAGCCTTGACGAGTTACCAGTCACTGGTTGATGCCCAGATGTCTGCTGTCCCACACAGAGGCCCGATCTGAGAGGCCAGACGTCCCCTGCAGTCAGCTTCACGGTGCCCTGATCCTTGACGCCGGCCCACCGCCCGCCGCCGCTGCAGGCAGTCCTCCCACCGCCCTGACGCCACATCCCCACCTGCTCTGGGGCCACCAACCGTCGCAGCAAGCCCTAGCCTGCCTGTCCACATTCCCCCACTTTGACCACGAAGCTGCAGCTTTGAAGAACTTGGCCAGAATTTTCTTCTCCAATCTCACGAGGACAGGGCACACGCTGAGAAACCCATGAGGCCACACGTCAAGGTGGTGCCGCATCTTCCTTCAGGATATGGAGGAAACAGAGCTCAACGACTGCGAGGGCAGCAGAAGGCAACGGATTCTGCGTCACACTTGGAAACTAGTGTGAATCAGTCACTACTGGAACTGCACAAACTGGCCACCGACGAAAACGACGCTCACATGTGTGACTTCTTTGAGGTTCCTGGCTGAAGGAACAGGCAGGTGAAAGCCATCTACGAATTGGGTGGCCTTGTAACCAAGTTGCACCAGAGGAACGTGCCCCCTCCCTGTCCTGGCCGTGTCCCCGCATGTCCCCTGCCCCCACCCAAGCTCCAGCCCCCACCCTGGAACCTGGCTTGGCCGAGTGTGACAAGTGCACTCTGGGAACTAAGCCTAGGTTGGCTTCCCCTCCACTGTGGGGTGACTATGGTCACCAAAGCCCTGGGTGCATATCGAGCTTACATTTGCTCTTTCAGTAAGTTGTACCAGAACATTTACTTATGTTTTATCATTTGTACCATTTTTCACATGAAATAATTTGGTACCTCTCTCCTCCAAAAAAAAAAAAAAAAAAAAAATCCCCCAGACCCTGATTCATTTTGTCTCATTGCATACACCATATTTGGAAGAAGGAAGTGGATGGGGGAGACCTTGCTTCCCATGCAGCATGTATTTCTTAAATTTGTTAATGTCCATTTCCTCCTGGACATGATTGATTTTTGAATCCTGGTACTTGAATAAATGTGAACTCTATCTAATTACATGCTGGTTTTTAATTCATTATTATTATTATTTATTCTTTTCTGTTATCTTCTTTTCTTCCCTTTTCAGTTATTGCCACTACTTCTTGAGATAGATACTTAGAGCTAAGGCTTTCACCACATCTCTGCATTTGGGTTAACTGCAAATCACCCTTTGCAGATTATAGAAATTGCTGTTGTTGCTTCTGAAGCTTGTGCTTAGGGAAGTGTTTCTCAAAGTGTAGTCTCCAGAGCTGCATTATCAGCATCACTGGGAATTTGCTAGAAATACAAATTATGGGCCTAATGGAAGCATCTGAATCAGAAACTTGGGAGATGAGGCCTAGCAATCTGTAAGTTAGCAGGTCCTCCTGGTAATTCTGATGCATATGCAAGTTTGAAAATCACTGCCGTCTTGTAGAAGAGGCTGGTAAACTTTTTCTGTAAAAAGCCAATGGGCTATATACCTTCTCTGTCACAACTACTCCACTCTGCCACTGTGGAGAGGAAGTCACCTTAGACTAATGAGTGTGGCTGTGTTCCAATAAAATTTTGTTTACAATAGCCTGATTTGACCTGTGGCTATAGTTTGATGACCCCTGCCCTAGGGGATAAACATAGAATAATACAGCCTTGTATCCTTTAGGAGACTATCTTCCTTCCATTCTTCAAGTCCATCTAGCTGTGAAACATGTTCTCTCAGGGCATAATACCCACCCACAATAGTTCAATCATCTTGAAATATATCTACTAATTTTTGAGAATTATTCATTCATTCATATGAATATACACACACAGACACACACATATATATACAAACACACACATATATACACACACATATATATACACACATACACACACACATATATATACACACACATATCTATATATATACACACATACACATATCTATATATACACACACATATATACACACACATGCACACATATCTATATATACACACATACACACACATATATACACACACATACACACACATATACACACACATCTCTATATATACACACATACACATACACATCGATATATATATACACACACATATATACACACACACGCACACATATCTATATATACACACATACACATACACACACATATACACACACATACACACACATACATATACACACACACATACACACACATATATACATACACACATATCTATATACACACACATACATATATATACACACACACGTATACACACATATATACATACACACATATACACACATATCTATATATACACACACATATATATACATATATACACACATACACAAACACACATATACATACACACACATATATATATACACACACATATCTATATATACACACACACATATATATACACACACGCATATAAATATATATACACACACATACACACACACATATACACAGACATACACAAACATATATATACACACACACATATATACACACACATACACATATATCTACACACACACACACACACATATACACCCCCACACATATATATATATACACACACATATATATACACACACATATATATACACATACACATATATACACACACATATATATACACACACATACACATATTTATATATACACACACATACACACTTATATACACACACATACACACACACACACATATATATATACACACAAACATACACATATAGCTGCATTAAAGAGATAAGATTAATTACCCCCAACAGTTTTTCCTTGGCTCTGAATATATGATAGGATTTAGAACAATCATCTGGCATTGACTTTAAACTAGATTTTGTGAACACTAAATCATAGAATTATAGGAACTTGGCTTTCTTAATGTTTAAATGTAACAAATATTTTATGCCCACCAATACCAAGGACACAAGTGAAGATTCTCTTTTTTTTCTAATATAAACTTTACCATAGTTAGGAAGAGCCCATGTTTTTAAATCAAACTGTGGTCACACAACCTATTAGAGGCCTGTCCAGGCCCCTATAGCAGAGCTAAGAAGCTTTGATCAAGCATCACTGTGATTCTCATGTATCTTTGCTGAGAGCATTCATATGAGCTGTGTGCTTTTGCTGGGACTCTCTGGCTTTTGCCAGACCCTTTTGTGTCCTTGGTTAAGGCCTACACACTCTTATACAATTAAGCCAAACTTAGTCTAGCCTGCAATGGAGGGAAAGTGGTAACCACTAAAAATTGATAATAAGCCTCTAAAACCCCCTAAGGTCAGAACACTATGGTGACATAGGAAAGCCCGGGGTCCAAAGATACAGTCATGATCCCACCAAAATCTTCTCTAATATACTTTTCCTCCAGAATTCTACTCCTTGTTCTTAATGCCTCTAAGTCAATGCACCAAATGTTGAAGCCTCTTAGGGGACTTAATAAACAGCTTCCCTCCCCCCATTCAAATTCTAAACACATGGAAAATTAATGTAGAGAGTAGCTATCTATCTTATTGCTTATAAATGCAGCGTCAGAAAAATTAGCTTGGGTGTCAGAGTCTAGTGGGCTTTCTAACATTGATCCCCAGAACTAGGCAGAGTTAGACAGAGTCTTGATACCCGAAGACCGGGGAAGACCTCCCTATGCTCACACCCTTTCCCCAAGGAGATGGAGCCTCCCCCTGGTGGAGCAACAGGTACTTGCTGTCTCTGGTCAGCTCCTCTAAATGATCACTCACTGCTGAGCTAACATAGTCTGTTTCTTCCCAAATTTACCCAACAACTAAGTCACTTCATGCCATCTATGGCAGAATGAGTAAAAGGATAAAGAATAGAAGGAGTTAAATCAGTTGAACTCTCTCCCCATGGGGTGGGGGGCAGGCAGTGGATATCAGGAGTGAGAAGTAAATATCTCAACAGAAGTTAGTTAGGCAAGGAAGGTATGTGTGAGACATGGCTGATTGTCAACCATCAGTGTGACTGTCAAACCTATCTTCAAAATTTTCCCTATGAAATGAACCCTGATTTTACAGGTCAGATGATGAGATGTTTTGATCTTAGGAAGGGAAGCTCCTACACAGGCCAAGAAACAATGGTTCAAATCAGTCACAACATTCCTATTCCACTTAAATTGAAATCAGTCCAGGGGTTTGCAAAGACCCTCTAGCCAATGAGAAGTAAGATAATATTCTTACCCCTTGAGGACTTTCTTTCCCTGATAAAAATAAAAATATCAATTGGAAAGTCTTTTTTCCCAGTCCTTCTTTCTTGATGTGGCTGCCTGGAAGGGCACTAACCCTATTTTGAAAAGGAAGACAAAATCTGAGATTTTAAGCTGAATTATACCTGAAATGATTAATCCTATTGATTGACTTATTGTTAACAAACTCCTTAGTGAGTTTTCTGTCACTTCTGCTTAAAGCATTCCTGATACGGATGAAAGCAATATATTCAACTACTTAGACCCTATGGTTGTTCAGTTTACTATCTCTAGACTTGACTTAAAAATCCTTAAACAAATTATGTGTCTTGAAAGATATGAATTAGAGAGTTTGAGCCTCTTCATTTGAAATCCTGATCCCCCCATTTTAAATTTCTTGCAAATTTAGGCATAATTTGAATATAGTGAATTGCACTAATGCTAAATGTACAGTTTGATTTTTACAGATGAATAAATCCGTGTACCCTTCTTCCTATCAAAATAAAGAATTTTGTCATCATCCCTAGGAATATCCATCATTTACCTTTCTGTTCAATCTTGGCCCTGCATCCAGAGGCAACCACTGTTCTTATTTCTAGTACCATAGATTAATTTGCCTATTTTAAAATTTCATAGAAAAAGAATCATACATTATGTACTCTTTTGTGTCTGCATTCCCACAAGTGGCATAATGTTTTTGAGATCCATCCATTTTGTACTTATCTATGTTTGTGAAAAGTGTTCCATTGTACAAGTATACCACAATTTATTTTTACATTTACCTGTTGATGAACACTTGTTTTTTTTTTTTTCTTTTCTTTCTGTTATTTTTCTTTGCTATCATAACTAAAACTGCTACTAGCAAATGTGTAACTGTTTTTGTGGACATATGTTTACATTTCTCTTGGATAAATAGCTAAGAGTAGAGTGCTACTCATAGCATTTGTGTGTGTTTAACTTTATAAGAAAATGTCAAGACATTTTCCAACATGATTGTATTATTCTACTCATTTTCAGCACTGTATGAGAGTATCTTTTCCAATATTTGGTATCATCAATCCTTTGAATATTAGTCATTCTGGAGGGTGTGCAGTGACATTTCCCTGTTATTTTAATATGTATTTCTCAGATGACAAAACGTGTTGGGCATTTTTTTATATGCGTACTGGCATAAATCTTCTGTTATGGAGAGTCTGTTCAAATCCTTTGCTTATTGTAATTGGATTATTTGGCTTCTTATTGTCAATTTGTAGCAGTTATTTATATATTTTGCAAATGAGTTCTTTGTCAACTATATGCATTGTGAATATTTTCTCCTAGTCTGTGACTGCTCTGTTCTTTTCTTAATGATATTTGGTTTGATGAGCAGATGCTTTAAATTTTGAACAAGTTATCATTTCACCATTTATTTCTTCTCCTAGTTATCACTTTTTGTTTACAAAACTTTTCTTAACCACTTATCATGAAAGTATTCTCTTATGTTTTCTTCCAGAAGATTAATACTTTTATTCATTTGGGCCACTGATTCATCCCAAATTAATTTTTTGTATGGTGCAAGGTAGACATCATATGGATATGTAGTAGTACCCATATCATTTGTTGAAGAGACTTTCCTTCCTTTCTTCCACTGAATCATTTTCACACCTGTATCAGAAATTGAGGGACTGGATATGAGTTCACTTTTGACCTCTCGATTCTCTTTCATTTATGTTTGTCTATTTTTATATCAATGACATGTTGTCTTAATTAGTGTAGCTTAATAATAAATCTTAAAATCAGGTAATACAGATCCTCCAACTTTGATCTTTATTTTTTTATTTTATTTTTTTTTATTTATTTATTTGAGAGAGAGAATGAGAGAGAGAGAGGGTCAGAGGGAGAAGCAGACTCCCCGCCGAGCAGGGAGCCCGATGCGGGACTCGATCCCAGGACTCCAGGACATGACCCGAGCCGAAGGCAGTCGCTTAACCAACTGAGCCAGCCAGGTGCCCCTGATCTTTATTTTTAAGATTTTTTTTTTTTTTTTGGCTATCCAAGCCCTTTGCATTTCCTTATAAAGTTGAGAATAAGCTTGTAACTGTCTACCAAAAAAAAAAAAAAAATAAGTGTTTTGGGTTTCTTATGGGGACTGAATAATATCTGTAAATCAGTGTGGAGGAAATTGACTTTTTAACAATTTTGTTTTGTAAGCCATAAATACAGTATACCTCTCCATTTACTTAGGTGTTGTTTAATATTTCTTAGAAGCAATGTTTTGTAGTTTTCAGTGTAGAATTTTGCACAGCTTACATTGTTTATCCTTGCATATTTTATGATTTTTCATACAGCTATACATTATATTGATTTCATCATTTTAACAGTTTGTTACTCATATATAAAAGTGCAATTGCTTTTCATATATTGACACCTATTCCATAAATTTGTTAAATTTATTTATTACTTTTTGTTTTGGTTTTGGTACAAAAATCTTAAGATTTTCTACACACAGTCACATTGTCTGCATATAGATTTGGTTTTACTTCTCCCTTTCTAATCTCAATGCCTCCTATTTATTTCACTTGCATTGTACCATCAGTACAAGGATGAATGAAAGTGATGAGTGGCTAATCTTGCTTGTTTCCAAATTTTCCAATTTTAGAGAAAAAACTTCGAGTATTTAATTTTGGTCTTACCTCTAAGGTTTTCATATTTGTGGCAATTCATTTCCATTCCTAGTCAGTAGAGAGCATGTGTCATGAATGTGGATTGTTTTTTTCCAAATGCCTATTTTGCATCTATTGAGATAAGTTCTCTTTTTAATGTTAAATAAATACTTCCCTTAGAATAGATGTGAGGAGAGAGAGATGTAGCTTTGCTATTTGTCTGTTATATTTCAGTAGGTTTTATTTTTTCTAAGTTGAGTTTTGGATGTCTTGCATTTAAATGGAAATGGACTGATAAATTAAAAGTCTAAGATAAAAAAATTAGAATGATGAGAACAAAGTAGTGAAATAATAACAGTTTAAATGGAACAAATGACTAATCTTTGAAACAAAATATATTCTCAATTTCAGATTGGAGTCACCAGTAGTTACTTTTCCCTTCCTTGTTTATATATTCAGGAACAATCTAACAAGTACTTATTACATATTAGGTATAAATAGATGTTATCTGTGCATATATGAACATACGTATAGAGAAAAGATTGCCAAAATGTGCATCAAAATTGTAACAGCAGTTATCACTAGGCAGTATGATTGCACGTGGCTTATTTTCTTCTCTAAATAATTGTATCTTGTGAATTCTCCCCAAAAAGGATGTCCAATTTTTACAATTTGAAGAAAATTATTGTTTTATTTTATTTTATTTTTAAATCATTCCAAGATAAGACAGTAAAACCTATGATCTTAACATGACTCACCTATGATAGCAGTTTACATGGTACAGATTGGCAAACTGCCATGCACAATGCATAGTTTCTTCAGTCCCAAGTTCAATGTCATCTGGAGCAGCATTCGTCGTGTCAGTGCTGGATGTCATACAACAGTTTCTTCCCTTTATATCATCATGCCTGCTAGTAAATTAAATTTTCAGCATATCACAAAAACAGAATGAAGGGAATGGAGTATCTGTTTCTAATGTCCAGACTCAGCTTCACTGCATACTTTTTAATGTGTTCACCTGATTTTATATACCCCTAAGACAAATGGACTTTCAGGAGGGAAAATCACAATGCTCATTTACTAATGTCTGACTTTTTGTCTGTATTCCTTAGAGCCCTCATCAGCTCAATCTGTTAGATCTAATGATAGTATTAGAGGTATCAAGAATGGGTGGCCACCATTTATTCCTTTAACAAAGAATTAATATCTTCCTGGCAATATTCTAAGTATTGAGGATATACTAGTGAACAGCATAGACAAGACTCTTGCTTCCGTAGAGTTTCCGTTCTAGTGAAAAGGGGGAGATAGAAAATAAACAAAGGAATAAATGGCAATGTGTCATAAATGCTAAGAAGAAAATTATGCATGTATCAGAAAGTTACTTTCTTCTCTATATTAGGAGATCAGTAAAGGCCTGAGTAGTGAAACTTTAAGCTAAATTGTAAGAAAAAAAATAGGCATGGAAAAATCTGGGTGACAACATTCTGGACAAAAGGAATCTTAAATACATAAGTACTGAGGTGGGAAAGAGTTCAGTGTTTCAAGACACCGAAAGAAGGTGAGACTAAAACATAATGGACAAGAAAGAAGTGGAGGAGATATGGTTTAAGGGGTAGACAAGGGTGGCCCCATATGATTCTAAAATTACTACAGATCATGACATTTTACTAATTTCCCTTGCCAGCTTTTAAGATTCTTTATAAAAATGATCTCTCTCACACTCTCAAAATGTAACTCATAACACTAATTCTGGGAATAACTATACAAAGGTACAAAAAATGACAAAGAGTTAGACTCATTCTAAGGTGACTTAGAAATAAAGAGCAACTAATATTAGAGACTCCAGATGTCTGTTTCATTTCTCTCTGCTCTCAGTTTTAGACTGTACTATGTGTCTACTGTATCATGAACGTGAGTCACTGAACCTTTATACCCTCAATTTCCTCAGCAGTTCAAAGCAGATAATAGCAACCGGGTGGCCATGATGTAAGATTTTAGTGAAATAATGGTTGTGAAAGAACCTTGAAGAGCTGGAAACACTAAGCCTAGAGTGAGGAACCAGACTTTAAGTGGAAAATGCTAACCTATAAAAGATCTTCTATGAAACAGGAACTAGAGTTCTTTTGCCTTTCCATTGATAGGAGACTATTCAAATTATCAGTGAAATCACCCACCTCTATTACTTTCTTATGGCTGCAATAGCAGATTACCACAAATTTGGTGGCTTAAAGCAACACAACATGAGTTTATTTTCTAACCATTCTGGAGGTCAGAAGTCAGAAATAGATCTCACTGAGCTAAAATCAGTTGGCAAGGCTCTTTCTGGAGGCTATGAGGGAGAGTATAATTCCTTGCCTTTCCCACCTTCTAGAGGCCACCTGCATTCCTTGATTCATGGGACTGTTACTCCATCTTTAAAGCCAGCAACTTTGGGCTGAGTCTTTCCCATGCTGCCATATCTCTGACTCTCTCCTCTTCCTCCCTCTTCCACTTGTAAGTATTTTTGTGATTACACTGGGGCCACCCAGGATCCACCTGGATCCAGTTGATCCAGGATCAACTTTCCATCTCAAGATCAGCTGATGAGCAACCTTAATTCTAGCTCCAGTACTCCTTCTGTCTTGCACATAACCTAATATCGTCTCAGATTCCAGGGATTAGGATATAGAAGTCTTTGGGAACCATTTTTTCTGCATATCACACCACCCTAAGATGGTTTATCAAGGAATTCATAGGTAAGTAGTCATGGATAACAGTAAGGGTTTTAATGTGGGAGTGAGATTGTAGCTAAGATTTTGGTGCTTGGAGGAAGAGAATATTTGATGTAGGTTTGACACATTCACACAGGGAAAGAATCTGTTTCAAGGGGAGAAGGAAGCAGTTTTCCATAGGTTCTAACTCAATCTACTCAAAGAATAGCACAAACCTTCTAGTGTCTAGGCTTTCCTAAGAAAGGTCATGTGAGGTGAGAATATAAAAACCTGGATTCCACCAATCAGAGGTTTGTTTCCATAGCATTTCCATTTCTTTTAGACAATTGCCCTGTAATTTGGACTAAGTCAAGCTCTGCGCTTTCTGTAAATGTCTCCTTGTTTAGTCAAGAATTCTTCCTGTTGGCTTTTATTCAATAGTTCATTATTAGAAAAATTATTTTGGACCAAAACATCCACAGTTGCTTTGCCTATCTTAACATATAGTCATGACAAAAACTCTCCCTAATGCCAAGAATGTGACAGACCAGAAACTTAAGTGTAACATATGATCTGTGCATAACTAAAATTTATTAAAATTATCAGCATCAAATATTAATCATGAGCACACTACCCACAGGGCTTTCTATGTTAGGCAATGAAGATAAATAGTTATGAGATATGGTTTCTACTCTTAAAGGCCTGACAAGCTCTTTCGGGTGACAGGATCCATACATAAAATGATAAGTAAAAATGCAGGGCAAAGTGCCAAGAGAGTGGTTGAGGCAATGAGTGCTGCAGAATTTCAGAGAATGAAAAGAATCACTGGAAGAGAGAACATTTATTGCAGGGTTTATGGAGCTTGAATTCAGTTTGCCTTGCATACATATAGAGAAGCAAATAGGTCATTCCAGATGACGAGGATACAGTTATGGGAGTAAAGTCACATAGGTAAAATCATATGTGATTTTTCTGACCGGCAATGAGAAATCTATTTTGACTAGCATAGGTGATATGTTAGACAATAGAGGGAGGTCAACTTGAAGCTTGACTGCACAAGACTTTCTACATCAAGGTGATTAGGTTGATCCTTAAGCTTAGACAAGAGGAGTAAGTTTTGATTAAGAGGATGTCAGTGGGAAGAGCCAGTTCAGGAAGAAAACTAGCAGAATGCATAAATGAGAGGGTATTATTATAATGATGTGGTTCTGAATTATCCATCTCACTATCTCTAGTTTTATATCTATGCCTATATCTGTACCCATAAACATACACATATCTGTATAATTTCACCTATTTCCCCCATTAAATAATAACCATTTGGTCCAAAGGATGCTCTTTCATTTTTATGAAGCTGTACCATGGCACCAATGAGGTACTAAGAAAAAACATTGGTATTCAGTGTGTTTGTATATTGTCTAATATTTCTGTAGTTGAAAACTGTAGAAACAATGCCTTCTGAAGCTGACCGCTTTAGTGAAAAAAAACAACAGCAACAAATACTCCTCCAGTGACTACATTTCAGTGAACACTAGTCTCCTGGGAACATGCAGAAAAAACATATTGTTAGTACGAGGTTTCAGTTGGCTACCTGACACACTCCTCTGAATTAATGCACCTCACCATCTTCCCAATGCTAATGCAGCATGCAGTGTCTCTGTGTGGGTTTTAATACCACAAGAATGCCTTCAGCTCAGGTGTGTTGGCTCTACAAAAGACAGGGAGGTGGCCCAAAGGAATGAACATAGTAAGAATCAAGCCAACACTCAACAGTGGTTGAAAATGCAACCTGAAAGTTAAAGGATATTGTGAATAAACGAACAGGCAATGAAAATCACTCCAGCATTTCCAGGGCCTCTGAATTTGTCTGTGCCTTCAAACTGGAGGAAGATTATTGTGCTCTTACATGTAGCACCTCTCACCAGTACTGATGGCAAAATGAATGCTCAAAATTAAAGGAACAGTCAGTGCACTGACGAAAATATTAAAGTAAGAGATGTTTGATTTCCAGTTCAAAACAGAAGTTTGATGCTTTGCACTTGTAGCTAAGATATGATTTTAAATAAATGTTCACATTGTATGTATCTGATTTTAGGCTACACAGGGTACTTTATATATGCCTAAGATCATCATAATAAATTTATGGATCATCAGTTTTGTTTTATGAATGAGAGAAACAATCACAAAGAGAGTTAATGACTCATCAAGGTTATGTGGTCATTCAACAAAATTACACTAAGATAGATAACACAGACTGTGGATTTTAACATATCTCTATAGGATTCTTTTCTCAGTTCCCTTTTAGCCAAGAAATGTTCTAATTTAACCTTAAAGTGGGAGTAATGTCTGACATACAAATTTGGGTGAAGATTTAATGAGATAATGAATGCAAAGTTTCCAGCACAGTATCTGGCACATAATAAGCACTCAATAACTGAAGATATTTTGGTTTGCTATTACTGCATAACAAACTACCAGAAACTCAGTAGCTTACGACAAAAATCACAATTATCCCTCAACAGCCTGTAAGTTGACTGTGTTCACCTGGGGGCTTTTGCTGCAATCCTCCTCAGCTTTGGCTGCTTGGAACGTCCAAGATCACTTGTTCACAGGACTGGCAGTTAATGCTGGTTTGGTAGCTTGGAGCTCATCGGAGGCTGTCCACAGATCACCTCTGCAGTCCTCCATGTGGTCTGTCTATGTGATCTGGCTTCTTTCAACATGCTGAAAGAGAAAATATTCACAGCACACAAAAGCAGAAGCTGACAATCTCTTCAAGGCCAAGTCTTTGATGTTACACAGAATCATTTTCTTCTCAGTCTATTGGTCGAATTAAGTCATAAGTTCAGCCAGACTGAATAGGAAAAGGAATAAACTCCACCTCCTATTGCGGGGTATCCAAAAAACGTACAGTTATTGCTCATCTACCATGGACACAAGTTATTTACAACCTTCACAAAGGCAAAAATACATGCATCTTGTATCAGTTTCCTAGGACTTCCACAAAAAGTACCACAAACTGAGTGGCTTAAAACTACAGAAATGTATTGCTGCACAGTAGTTCAGGAGACTAGAAGCAAGAAGTCAAGGTATTGGCAGGGACGTGACTCCCTCTGAAACTAGGAGAGGAGTGTCCTCTATTGCCTCTTCTAGCTTCTGGAGTTTGCTAGAAATCCTGGGTGCTCTTTGCCTTGGAGATGCTTCACAGCTATCTCTGCCTCCATCATCACATATCTTCTCTCTGTGGGCCTCTTCTCTTCTGAAAACATAGCAGTCATATTGGATTAAGGGCCGACCCACCTGACTCCACTCTGACCTCATCCTAACTAATGACATCCACAACAACCTATGCCCACAAAGGTCACATTCTGAGGTACTGGCAGTTAAGACTTCAATATTTTCTTTAAATTATCCTTTACTTGTTGGGGCGCCTGGGTGGCTCAGTCACTTAAGTGTCTGCCTTTGGCTCAGGTCATGATCCCAGGGTCCTGGGATCCAGCCTGGTGTCGGGTCCCTGCTCATAGGGGAACCTGCTTCTCACTCTCCCTCTGCTGCTCCCCCTGCTTGTGCTCTCTCTCAAATAAATAAATAAAATCTTTAAAAAAATAAACATAAAAAATAAATTATCCTTTATTTGTTTTTAGAAAAAGTTCAAGGATACTGATTGCATGAGGCACTTTGTAATATTTCTTCCAAATCTGTAATTATATGGTTCTGTTAGCCTATAGTAATATAATCAGAAATTTTTCTTAATCTCAAGGAAATTATATGTATTTCTCTTAAGGTTTGGGTACAGTGTAGCATTCTTTCAATAGCTATAATTGTAAAATGGTAATAACAAAAGTAATAATAATAGCTGATATGAAATGAATTCATACTATGGTCCAGACACTGATTCTTGCACTTTGCACTAATTAATACACTTAATCTTCAATACAACCTATGAGATACTAGGTATTACTACTGTTATTACTACTACTAGGTAGTCACTATTATTGTCCTCTTTTACCAGTGAGATGGCTGAGGCAAAGGGAAATAATTTGTCCAAGTTCACCCAGGTAAGAAGTGGTAAGGCCAGGATTTCAAGACAAATATAGCTACAGGATTTATAACTATAACTACACTTACTGAAGGAAATTTCTGTGCTGGTAAATGCTTCGCCAAAATTAGTAATACAAAAGAATGATTAAACACATTTTCTACTCCCAAGGAGTTTATACACATATGAAGCCGATTTCAGTTCGGCATGTTGCTTGAGGAAATAGAGGTAGATGTCTTAGTCAACTCAGGCTGCTATAACAAAATACCATAGACTGGATGGTTTAAACAACTGGCATTTCTTTTTCACAGTTTTGGAGCCTGGGAGTCCAAGAACAAGGTGCCGGCAGATGTGGTTCCAAGTCAGGAAGCATGAGACTTGCAGACTGCTGCCTCCTGCTGTGTCCTCACAAGCCTGTCCTCAGTGCCTGCGCAGGAGGCACAGACTGCCACCTCGCTCTTTCTCTTCTTAGAAGAACTAAATCTTATCATAAGTGTCCTGTGCTTGTGACTTCATCTAAACCTAGTTACCTCCCAAAGGCCCCCACATCCAAATACCAGTAACATTGAAGGTGGGGACTTCAACCTATGAATTTTGAGGGGAACACATTCGGTCCATAACGGGAAGTATGCTGGGGATTTGGGTTTAGAAACCTTTTGTATGGAAGAAATTATGTTTAAACTGAGTCTTGAAGACTGAAGAGAATTTCATAAGGGTGATTATGGAACACTTCAGTAAAAAATATACAAAACCAAATGCAATTTTCAGAGTCATCTATTAGGAATGGCCCAAATATCAATTAACATACATCCATTCAAAAATATTATAGGAAATCATTGTAGATTATGGCTCTAAGCCTAAGAAGCTCCATGAAAAATGGTCATGATATGTTTGGTAAATAAAAAAAGAATGTAAAATTATATATTAATTGATTATGGAATGAAAAACCAAATCCATGAGAAAAGAGATTGGAAAGAATCCTAAGTATAGAGTAAGGGACTTGCTTTTTTTATTTAAAATGCATAATGTTGTAATCATATTTATAAGGTGAAATATATACACAGTAAAAATATTGATGAGTACAGAGGAGCATTGTTATATTCATCTCTTAAAAATCCTGTTTCTCATTTATTGCAATAGTATAAAACTTAAAAATATTGAGGATATTAAAATCTATTACAAAACAAAAATTTTACAGATGGTGTGGATTGAAGAAGAAATCATAATAGAAAGTTATGGACTCCATAGTATAAAACATAATGTGATACATGATAAGTGAAGCAGTACAAAATAATTCAAATGAACACAGGGTATCTGTAAATAAATAAAACTCACTGAAGCAGTGATTTTTATACCCATAACTTAAATCACATTTATGCAATAGTTCCATAAGGAGCAGTGAGATACATGTAAAAATAATCAATTGGAACTTCAGAGATTATAGAAACTAGCATGAACTGGGGAGTATGTGATTGTCTTCCTACAGGGGTCAAGATGAACTAAGGTTAATGCTATTCTATCAGTGACACATTTCATAGGCTTTAAATATATTCTAGAATCTATGACATATATATGTATATATAATCTATATATTTAATATACAATATATTTACAATTTATTATACATTTATTTAATTATATATTTAATTTAATTAAAGGAACAGATAATATAACCAAATATTAATATTTAAATTATAATCTTTTAATATTTAAATATTAAATAAATAAACATTAATAAATATAAATATTTATTAGATATAAATAATAAAACAAAATATTATATTAAAAATATATTATATATATATTAAAACAGATATCTGGAACTTACTCCTTGAAACATTTCTCAGCAATATCTGGACTATATACTTAACAGAATTCAGTACTCCATGCCAAAGTAGTCCTTTCTTAGCCTTAGAACAACTTGGGCATAAAATCTTACAAACCAATTCACTCTATTTAACTAGGACTTTGGGAAGCTTAAAATATATGTGGGACTACAGATACAGGACTTATTTATGTGTTTACTACGAAATGATATTAAGTCAGATCTGGGAATTTTGAGACCAAAATGTAAAATAGGGTATATTCCAGGAGATGCGGTGGCAGAAAAAGTCATGGAAGGAGCACATCACAAAGGAGCACAAAGTAAGTTTTGGTCCTGATGAATATGTTCATTATATTGATTGTGGTGATGCTTTCATGGGTGTGATCACATGAAACTCATTTAATTGTACACTTTGCATATTTCTAGTTTACTGCATATCAACTATACCCCAAAAAGTAAAAAATAAACTATAGGGATTAGACATTCATTGGATGATAAAACTAAGGAAATTAAAGTGATTTCCACAGAAGTCAGGATGCTGGTTATCCTTAGCAGGAGAGAGGAGGTCATGAGTAAGAGAGGAACATTGAGGGCTTCTGAGATTATGGATAATTTTCGATCTACTAACAAGGTAGTAGCTACTTGGTGTTTTCCTTATTTCAGTTCATTAAGATGTACATTTCTAATGTAGCTTTTGGTATTATTTTGAAAGAAATTTAAACATACAAGGGCACCTGGGTGGCTCAGTTTGTTGAGCGACTGTCTTGGGCTCAGGTCATGATCCTGGAGTCCTGGGATCGAGTCCCACATTGGGCTCCCTGCTCAGCAGGAAGTTTGCTTCTTCCTCTTACCGTCCCCCCCCTCATGCTCTTTCTCTCTCTCATTGTCTCTCTCTCAAATAAATAAAATCTTTTAAAAAAAGAAATTTAAACATACAAAATATAAGAATTATATATAATTCAGATATTCAAAATAAAATCAAGAATGTATTTTGGAAGTTTTGACAGGAATCAATGTAGGGTTTATTTTTCAATTATTTTAGAAACACACCTTGTCCCCACATTTTTCTTATCACAACATTTACACTATTTTTTTCCTCTATGCTTTATTATATTTGCCATTGTTGTAAGGAGTTCCAGTATTGTGAGATATAGTTTGTCTGGTCTAGAGACGAACTTTGTTAAGCTGTCTTATTTGTTTTTCTTCTATCCTGACCTTCAATTTCCTCATAATAATGTCTGTTCTATACTTAACATTTTCTATTAAATTAAGTTTTTTAATGCATCACCAAAAGAGTCTGAGTCAAAACAGAATGGTTCTTTGGGGTGACCATTGCTCCTGAGTCTTGTTTTTAATTTTTTTTTACTTTTCATTGTTTAAATGAAACATCTCAAAAAGATCAGTTTTTAAGAACAGTAATTATAAAATATACCTTCTTTCTTTGTAATTTTCAAACTTCCTATAAATTTCCTGTGACATTTATAATATTCATAGGTGTTAATAAGGAAGAACACAGACTATTGTTCAGTTATTAATTGATTGCCAATTATTGACTAAAAATTGGATCTGTGCTATGATGACAACTCTATAAAATATTGCATGGGTATAGACAAGATGGAGAAAAGAGTATTTTGAGTATTACTGTTTTTTACCAAAAGAGTTTTCCATGTTCCTAGAAGGGATAGAAGAGGAATTTCCCTTTGTAAGTAGTCAGGTAACTAAGGTCTTGTTGATAAAATGTAAGTCAAAGTGATATGTACTTGTGCCTCACTTTCTTTACAGGAAATTTCTGAGACTAGTCCTTGATTTGGTAAGATAGCAGTGACCATGAACAATGAGCCTTAAGTCATATATTGATGGCACATCAACCTATGTGTCTAAATGACTGTATGGAGCTGACTCTAACATCCACACTGAACCACAATGGACCACTGTGCAAGAGGGAAATAAACTTATTTATTTGTTTTGTTAGAACTTTTGAAGTTTAAAGTTTTCAGGTCTTTTCTGATTTGTTTAGAGTATATTTTCTGGGGACATCGTTACCCTGTTAGCATTTTATTCCCTCATTCATCTATTCTCCTCTGGACAAAATGACAAGATGGAAAAAATCACCTCAACAAAAAGAACAACATACAGTACTGACTGCCAGGGACCTACTCAATACTGACATTAGTACGATGTCGGACCTAGAGTTCAGAATCATGACTTTAAAGATACTAGCTGGGCTTGAAAAAAGCATGGAAGTTATTAGAGAAACCCTTTCTGGAGAAATAAAAGAACTAAAATCTAACCAAGACGACATCAAAAAGGCTATTAATGAGGTGCAATAAAAAATGGGAGCTCTAACTGCTAGGATAAATGAGGCAGAAGAGAGAATCAGCGATATAGACCAAATGATGGAAAATAAAGAAGCTGAGAAAAAGAGAGATAAACAACTACTGGATCACGGGGGCAGAATTTGAGAGATAAGCGATACCATAAGATGAAACAACATTAGAATAATTAGGATCCCAGAAAAAGAAGAAAGAGAGAGAGGGCAGAAGGTATATTGGAGCAAATTATAGCAGAGAACTTCCCTAATTTGGGGAGGAAAACAGGCATCAAAATCCAGGAGGCACAGAGAACCCCTCTCAAAATCAATAAAAATAAATCAACACCCCGACATCTAATAGTAAAACCTACGAGTCTCAGAGACAAAGAGAAAATCCTGAAAGTAGCTCAGGAGAAGAGATATGCAACCTACAATGGTAGAAACATTAGATTGGCAACAGACCTATCCACAGAGACCTGGCAGGCCAGAAAGGACTGGCATGATATATTCAAAACACTAAATGAGAAAAATATACAGCCAAGAATACTATACCCAGCTAGTCTGTCATTGAAAATAGAAGGAGAGATAAAAAGCTTCCGGGACAAACAAAAACTAAAGGAATTTGCCAACATGAAACCTACAAGAAATATTGAAAGAGGTCTTCTAAGCAAAGAGAGAGTCTAAAAGCAACATAGACTAGAAAGGAACACAGACAATATACAGTAACAGTCACCTTACAGGCAATACAATGGCACTAAATTCATATCTTTCAATAGTTACCCTGAATGTAAGTTGGCTAAATGCCCCAACCAAAAGACACAGGCTACCAGATTTGATAAAAAAACAAGACCCATCAATATGTTGTCTGCAAGAGACTCATTTTATGCCCAAAGACATCCCCAGATTGAAAGTGAAGGTGTGGAAAACCATTTACCATGTTAATGGACACCAAAAGAAAGCTGGGGTGGCAATCCTTATATTAGACAAATTAGATTTTAAACCAAAGACTGTAATAAGAGATGAGGAAGGACACTATTCTACTTAAAGGGTCTATCCAACAAGAAAATCTAACAATTGTAAATATCTATGCCCCAACAAGGGAGCAGCCAATTATATAAGCCAATTAATAACAAAAGCAAAGAAACACATTGACAACAATACAATAATAGTGGGGGACTATAACACCCCCTGACTGAAATGGACAGATCATCTAAGCAAAAGATCAAGAAGGAAATAAAGATTTTAAATGACACACTGGACCAAATGGACTTCACAGACATATTCAGAACATTCTATCCCAAAGCAATGGAATACACATTCTTCTCTAGTGCCCATGGAACATTCTCCAGAATAGATCACATCCTAGGTCACAAATCAGGTCTCAACCAGTACCAAAAGATTGGGATCATTCTCTGCATATTTTCAGACCACAATGCTTTGAAACCAGAACTCAATCACAAGTTGGAAAGAACTCAAATACATGGAGGCTAAAGAGCTTCCTACTAAAGAATGAATGGGTCAACCAGGAAATTAAAGAAGAATTAAAAAAATTCATGGAAACCAATGAAAATGAAAACAACTGTTGAAAATCTTTGGGATGCAGCAAAGCCAGTCCTAAGAGGAAAGTATATAGCAATACAAGCCTTTCTCAAGAAACAAGAAAGGTCTCAAATACACAACCTAACCCTACACATAAAGGAGCTGGAGAAAGAACAGCAAATAAAACCTAAACCCAGCAGGAGAAGAGAAACAATAAAGATCAGAGCAGAAATCAATGAAAGAGAAACCAAAAGAACAGTAGAACAGATCAACGAAACTAGGAGCCAGTTCTTTGAAAGAATTAACAAGATTGATAAACCCCTGGCCAGACTTATCAAAAAGAAAAGAGAAATGACCCAAATGAAGAAAATCATGAATGAAAGAGGAGAGATCACAACCAACACCAAAGAAATACAAACAATTCTAAGAACATATTATGAGCAACTCTATGGCAGCAAATTAGATAATCTGGAAGAAATGGAGGCATTCCTAGAGATGTATCAACTACCAAAACTGAACCAGGAAGAAATAGAAACCCTGAACAGACCTATCACTGCTAAGGAAATTGAAGCAGTCATCAAAAATCTCCCAACAAACAAAAGCCCAGGGCTAGATGGCTTCCCAGGAGAATTCTACCAAACGTTTAAAGAAGAATTAAGACCTATTCTTCTGAAACTGTTCCAAAAAATAGAAATGGAAGGAAAACTTCCAAACTCGTTTTATGAGGCCACCATTACCTTGATCCCCAAACCAGAGAAAGACTCCATCAAAAAGGAGAATTACAGATGAATATCCTTTATGAACATGGATGCAAAAATTCTCACCAAAATACTAGCCAATAGGATCCAGCAGTCCATTAAAAGGATTATTCACCACGACCAAGTGGGATTTATCTCTGGGCTTCAAGTTTGGTTCAACGTCCATAAATCAATCAATGTGATACAATACATTAATCAAAGAAAGAACAAGAACCATATGATCCTCTCAAGAGATGCAGAAAAAGCATTTGACAAAGTACAGCATCCTTTTTTGATCAAAACTCTTCATAGTATAGGCATAGAGGGGACATACCTCAATATCACTAAAGCCATCTCTGAAAAACCTACAGCGAATATCATTCTTAATGGGCAAAAACTGAGAGCTTTCTCCCTAAGGTCAGGAATGTGGCAGGGATGTCCACTATCACCACTGCTATTCAACATAGTATTAGATGTCCTAACCACAGCAATCAGACAACAAAAAGAAATCAAAAGCATTCAAATTGGCAAAGAAGTCAAACTCTCACTCTTTGCAGATGACATGATACTTCATGTGGAAAACCCAAAAGACTCCACCCCAAAACTGCTAGAACTCATACAGGAATTCAGTCAAGTGGCAGGATATAAAATCAATGCACAGAAATCAGTGGCATTCCTATACACCAACAACAAGACCGAAGAAAGAGAAATTAAGGAGTCAATTCCATTTACAGTTGCACCCAAAACCATAAGATACCTAGGAATAAATCTAACCAAAGAAGCAAAGAATCTATACTCAGAAAACTATAAAATACTCAGGAAAGAAATTGAGGAAGACACAAAGAAATGGAAAAACGTTCCATGCTCATGGATCGGAAGAACAGACATTGTGAAGATGTAAATGCTACCTAGAGCAACCTACACATTCAATGCCATCCCCATCAAAATACCATCCACTTTTTTCAAAGAAAGGGAACAAATAATCCTAAAATTTGTATGGAACCAGAAGAGACCCCGAATAGCCAGAGGAATATTGAAAAAGAAAAGCAAAGCTGGAGGCATCACAATTCCAGACTTCCAGCTCTATTACAAAGCTGTCATCAGTAAGACAGTATGGTACTGTAACAAAAACAGACACATAGATCAATGGAACAGAATAGAGAGCCCAGAAATGGACCCTCAACTCTATGGTCAACTCATCTTTGACAAAGCAGGAAAGAATGTACAACAGAAAAAGACAGTCTCTTCAACAAATGGTGTTGGGAAAATTGGACAGCCACATGCAGAAGAATGAAACTGGACCATTTCCTTACACCACACACAAATATAGACTCAAAATGGTTGAAAGACCTAAATGTGAGACAGGAGTCCATCAACATCCTAAAAGAGACCATAGGGAGCAACCTCTTCGACCTCAGCTGCAGCAACTTCTTCCTAGAAACATCGCCAAAGGCAAGGGATGCAAGGGCCAAAAACGAACTATTGGGACCTCATCAAGATAAAAAGCTTTTGCACAGCAAAAGAAAATAGTCAACAAAACCAAAAGACAACCACAGAATGGGAGAAGATATTTGCAAATGACATATCAGATAAAGAGCTAGTATCCAAAATCTATAAAGAACTTATTAAACTCAACACCCAAAGAACAAATGATCCAATCAAGAAATGGGCAGAAGACATGAACAGACATTTTTCCAAAGAAGACATCCAAATGGCCAACAGACACATGAAAAAGTGCTCCTCATCACTCGGCATCAGGGAAATCCAAATCAAAACCTCAATGAGCTATCACCTCACACCAGTCAGCATGGCTAAAATTAACAAGTCAGGAAATGACAGAAGTTGGCAGGGATGCGGAGAAAGGGGAACCCTCCTACACTATTGGTGGGAATATAAGCTGGTGCAGCCACTCTGGAAAACAGTATAGAGGTTCTTCAAAAAATTGAAAATAGAGCTACCATACAATCCAGCAATTGCACTACTGGGTATTTACCCCAGATACAAATGTAGGGATCTGAAGGAGTACATGCACCCCAATGTTCATAGCAGCAATGTCCACAATAGCCAAACTGTGGAAAGAGCTAAGATGTCCATCGACAGATGAATGGATAAAGAAGAAGTGGTATACACACACTATACACACACACACACACACACACACACACACACACACACACACACACACACTGGAATATTATGCAGCCATCAAAAAGAATGAAATCTTGCCATTTGCAATGACGTGGATGGAACTGGAGGGTGTTATGCTGAGTGAAATAAGTCAATCAGAGAAAGACATGTATCATATGACCTCACTGATATGAGGAATTCTTAACCTCAGGAAACAACCTGAGAGTTGCTGACGTGGTGGGGAGTGGGAGGGATGGGGTGGCTGGGTGATAGACCATGGGAAGGGTATGTGCTGTGGTGAGTGCTGTGAAGTGTGCAAGACTGTTGAATCACAGATCTGTACCTGTGAAGCAAATAATACATTATATGTTTAAAAAAATGAAGAAGAAGAAGATAGCAGGAGAGGAAGAATGAAGGGGGGGAAATCAGAGGGCGAGGCGAACCATGAGAGACGATGGACTCTGAAAAACAAACTGAGGGTTCTAGAGGGGAGAGGGGTGGGGGGATGGGTTAGCCTGGTGATGGGTATTAAAGAGGGCATGTTCTGCGTGGAGCACTGTGTTTTATATGCAAACAATGAATCATGGAACACTACATCAAAAACTATTGATGTAATGTATGGTGATTAACATAACATAATAAAAAAAAGACGTAATTGGCTGTTCAAAGTGGAACATACTTTGGTGCTTCTAGCAAAGTGAGTCCACTTATGAATTCAAACAACAAAGATAGACATATTCTTTTGAATATTCAAATATTCCCTTGCCTCCAGTAATAAGGTTATTATAAACTATCTGAGATTCTTGAGAGTATGCATATCCTAAATGCTGACTTGGTTCGCTCCAGAAGGTTATGGTGAATTCCAGAGGCAGGGTAGAAAGGAGAAGGAAAATCTCCAGGGAGGATGCCAATCATTAACTGAGATTTTGTGTTTCCAGAGCCAAGACATAACTATGGGGGGAATACCACCAAGGAACATTAAAGAAACATCAGGCTGACTAATAATAAGAATTTCCATCCAAATCCATCTACCAAATCAAGTGAATCTGCAATAAATATAAACCCACATGCAGTAGTCTATCTCCAGGGAAATCTAGCATTTTCCCACCACACAGAATTACTCTGCATAGCATTCGTTTTACAGGGAGGATGACAGCTTGTCTGTCTTTGCCCGCTGGGATCACATCAGAATGTCAGCTATGCTACCAGTCAAGTCCCCTCTTCAGACTAACTGAGGTGACAATTTGCCAAAAGGAAACATTCTCTCAGCCATACCACCCAAGGGCAGGACAATAAGAATAAGTTCAGCCGATACAAATGATATGGGAAATTTCTCAATCCATTTATAGGAAACTTTTAAAATTCAAAGTTCCAAAGAAGCACACAGTGTCAAGAGGGTCATTAGTAACAAGCTATTATCCTGAGTAGAATTAGTGATTTCTTTAACAACAATTTGCTTTTTTTTTAATTGAAGTATAATTGACATACATTATCCTATTAGTTTCAGGTATACATCATATTGATTCAATATTTTTATGCATTAATGAAATAATCCCCATGATGTCTGGTTACCATCTGTCACTATACAAAATTACAGTATTACTGACTATGTTCCTCATACTGTAAATTACACCCCCTATTACCTATTTATTCTATAACTGGAAGTTTGTACCTCTTCAACCCCTTTGCCTATTTTGCCTGCCACCCCCCTCACTTTCCCACTCTGGTAACCAACAGTCTGTTTCCTATATCTATGAGTCTTTCTGTTTTGTTCATTTGTTCATCTGTTTTGTTTTTTGGATTCCACATATAAGTGAAATCACGTGGTATGTGTCTTTCTCTGTCTGACTTATTTCACTTAGCATAATACCTCTAGGTCCATCCATGTTGTTGCAAATGGCCATATTGCATTCTTTTTATGGCCAAGTAATATTTCAGTGTCTGTGTGTATGTGAGAGAGAGAGTGAAAGAGAGAAAGAGAAAGAGAGAGAGAGAGACATCTTTATCCATTTATCTATTAATGGCTAGTGGGTTGCTTCCATATCTTGACTACTGCAAATAAGGCTGCAATGAACATGGAAGTGCATGTTTCTCTTTGAATTGGTGTTTTTGTTTCTTTGAGTAAATATCCAAAAGTGGAATTGCAGATCAAATTTTTGAGGAACCTCCATACTGTTTTCCATAGTGGCTATATTCCTACCAAGTTTACACTCCCACAAAGGGTATGAGGGTCCCTTTCCCTCCACATCCTCCCTAACACTTATTTTTTCACCCTGATGATTAGTGATGTTGAGGGTCTTGTCATGTGCCTGTTGGCCACCTGTATGCCTTCTTTGAAAAAAAAAAAGTCTCTTCAATCCTCTGCTTATTTTTTAATTAGTTTTTTTTATATTGTTATGTAATGTATTTGTACTTTTGGATATTTAACCCCTATTAAATGCATGATTTGCAAATATTTTCTCCCATCCAGTAGGTTGCCTTTTCATTTTGTTGATGGTTTCTTTTGCCGTGTAAAAGTTTTTTAATTTGATGTAATCTCATTTATTTTAGTTTTTGTTGCCCTTTGCAGGAATAATTTATTATTTTATCACTTAGAGTGAGCCAGAAATTGAGCTGTAACTAACTTCCTAAGGCTTGTAGGTTTGAATTGTTTTGTACCTTCACCCAAGGATCTCTTTTTGTCTAATATAATAATAAATAATAATAATAATAGTAATTATTTCAATGTTTGGAGATTAGTTGTTACTGACATGAAGATGGATGGGTCAACTGGTTCTTTACATTCATCCAAATTACATTGTGATTTAAGGATTCAGTTAGGAAGAAACCAATTTACATTAATGTATTTCCTACGACAGTGGTACAAAAGGTATCAGATTATTATGCTTTGTAGATTCTTAATTTGCCATGGAGAAGTATATATCCAACAAGAACTTGAACTAGCATTACTATTCAGTTCTGGGTTTTGTTTGCTTTGTTTTTCATAATCCTGGATGAGATATTTTCCTTATGAAAGAGCAAATATTGCTCTCCTTCAAATAACAGAAAGTCATCCATCATATATATTTTTCCCTAAGTAATACTATAAAGCAAAACCATTTGTACTAACATCTTGGATCTGTTGGGTACTGAGAACCTGTCAATTCACTAGATTAGTGAAGATATGGGTAAAAAGCCAGACCTCAAAATTAAGCATAGCTCACTAGAGATTATACATAAGAAAGACTACAATTCATTCTGGAGAAATTTATCAGTATATGTCAATATGCTATAATACAAAGTTGTTAGCTAATGGAAGAAGTAATATTCAAAATGTAATTATATATTTTTTAAGTTTTCAGCAGTATCACTAAACAAAGTAAGAAAAAAATCAAAATTTCCAAAGCTGCAAAAAGTTAAGGGATGATCTGACAATTTATAAGGCTATACTATTTTATTTGTATTAATAGTATCCTTGGTTGTATATCTCCTCCTTACCTGTCATTTGACAATGTTAAAGCATTCAGGGTAAGTGAGTTGTGGGGACTAAAAAAGTGGGGAGGAAAAAAAATGTGTAGGCAACAGCAAAGCAATAAGAACAAAAAGAACTTTAGAAGTGCCTAAATTCTGTCCTCATTTAAGATTTTGCAAATGTAAATACGACTAAATACGACAAAGTATTTCCGTACTTAATGTCTCAACTTTACAAAGCTTCTAGAAAAACATTAGTATATACCATTAATTTACATATTTTTAAATGAAGTAAATTTTGTTCATTTTTGAAAAAAGAACATGAGAAACAAAAATAAGCAATATATAAACTGTACAGCATCTCAAACCCCATCATCCACTTTGATTATTAAGGCTTATGCTTGAACTGTCCATTAAAAGGAAACCCTTTTCCCCTCTCCTGGTTCCCTAGAGGAGTGATTTACCCAGCACATACTTCTGTCTTCTTTTTCTTTTTTTAAAGATTTTATTTATTTATTTGAGAGAGAGAATGAGAGAGAGAGAGCACGAGAGGGAAGAGAGTCAGAGGGAGAAGCAGACTCCCTGCCGAGCAGGGAGCCTGATGTGGGACTCGATCCCGGGACTCCAGGATCATGACCTGAGCCGAAAGCAGTCGCTTAACCACTGAGCCACCCAGGCGCCCTACTTCTGACTTCTTTCTAGACCTTTCTCTATTCTATTTCTGGACAGAATGATTGGTAAATATGGAAAGAATATGCTGGCATGTTTGGCTCAGATACTCCCACCTCCATCTATTGCTGCCCCTCTTGGGATTGGGTAGGGGTGCTGGCCTGCTCCAGTGGGTAAATCTGCTTAATTACAAGGTTCAGTTAACAGGTCTAAAGGCTGACACTAAGTCACACCTTCTGACTAAATCATTCCCAATACTGAAAAAACTTCCATCTACTTCCCTTTGTTTTGTTTCTCAACTTGTTCAGAGCCCTGGAAGACGACAGAGGTGCCATTTATTTGGCCTTCTAAGAGATCTGCACTCTTAGCTACTTTTAATAACAGTAGGGACAAGTTTATAAGTAACATAAAAATATATAAGCTGGTCATTACAGGCCACAGTTTTATAATTAGCCCCACTCTGTAATCCTAGTTAAATCACAGAACCCGTATAGGCTTCTACTTTTCATACAGGAATTAACAAACTTTTTCCACAAAGAGCCAAAGAGAACACTTTAGTACATTTTAGACTTTTGGGGCTATAGGGTGTTTGTCACAACTACTCAGTAGTTTGACTCACAACAGTCACTTCTGTCTTTTTAGTGAGAAAGCAGTCACAGACAATACTTAAACAAAGGGATGTGGCTTTGTTCCAACAAAACAGAAATATGTGGCCTGCTGATTTGGCCTATGGCCAAATTCACATTCCTAAATAAAACTGTTACTCTATCTCTGAATTTTTAGTTTTCCTTTTTTCATTATATTATTTTTATTGAAGTAGGTAAGGTCTAAGAAATTATATTGTGTAACATGTAGGGTCCTAGCTCTTTAAGAGAAATTATATAACTTGGTTATGAGTGCAAAGTTCTCCTGTAAATATTTCTCGATCTAGCTGAGAGATCCAAACCCATAAAGTAGTTTTTTTGTCTGCTCCATCTATATTGGGCAATATTGGGCCCTAGGAAGACTGACATTTCCAGGACAGGGTTATGATAATTTCAGGAATCTCCCTCTTAGCTGGCACTTACTCTAAGAAGATTGGATCTGATAATGCTGATGGAATGAGCCAACCCTCCACTTCTCTACTTCCCTAGGTAAGGCTATCTACTTTTTCTTGCCCAGAGAACACTTCTACTCTAAGCCCCTTTTTGGCCCCTGTAGAATATGCCTTTAGTTCTCCTTGATTTAAAGCAGAAGCTGAGCAGAGGCTGGGACTATCAAAAAAAGGGAGGACATCAGCAGGGTGGTTGATCAATGGATGGGTTGAACACACTGAGTTATTCCTAAATTTGCACATGGTTTTCCCTATGATTAGGCCATCTGCGTTTGCTGAATGATACCCATTAGTTTCCTATCCTCCCAACAGAAACTTGGAGATAGGGGTTCCCTCTCTTTTCATGATTACACTTCAAAGGGATGGCTACCAGGTCCATGAGAAAGACATTTCTGGGTTGTAAAACTGGCAAAAGGCTGGGAGAGTATATACATTTCAAGGAGGTAGAAAAGAATTTTCACTTACAAGTTTTTTAAAGTAAAAGCTCTAAGAAAAGGGACCAAAGGGGCTAGAGTTAGGAAGATGCCTATATAAAGTTTAGTTAGGCTAAAGAGAATGTTAATCCTGTCATGGCCAGAGCCAATCAATACTTCCTGTATATTTGAATTTCCATTACCTTGGAGGGAAGGGAGGATTATTGAAGAGTTTTACTACATATATATCTTCCTATAAGTGAGATTTTATGTTTGTTTCTTATTTGTATAAACAAACAAATAGCTAAACAAATATATTTTTGTATTTATTTCTAACAATAATCCAACAAATTGGTATTACCATCTCCATTTTCCAAAGGAAGAAACTGAGAAAGATAAAGGAACATCCCAAATTTTAGCTCAGATCTAATTCCATATCTTCTTTCTACACCAGGACATTTCTCAAAGAAAAAAAAAAAGTGCCTTTTTAGAAACAAAGAAAAATAATACTCACAGTATTGTAAAATCAATACTTTTTCCAGCACTTCAGGAGAGAATTTAGAGCTGTTATGGAAATCATAGCTCTGTTTTAGAGCTGGGTTTTTCAACCAAAGCACTATTGACATTTTGGGTCATATCATTTTTTTGTTGTAGGAAACTATTCTGTCCTGTGCACCTTAGGATGTTTACCAGGATTTCTGACCTCTGCCAACGAGATGCCTATAGCACTACCAAGTTGTGACAACCCAAAAAATTATACGTAGACATTATCAAATATCCCTTTGGGGACAAAAGAGCCCCTGTTGAGAATCACTGGTTTAGAGGAATTTTCTTGTACAGTATTTTTGGCAGTGGAACTCACTGAATAAAGAAAATTTTTATAGAACACTGATTTTTAAAAATTGGAGAAAAATGAGAGAGGTTCCCCAGGAGATAGAAGTCTACCCACTTCATTTTATCCTCCCCTCTCCACCAAACTCCTGAGATACTTATAACAATCCTAAGATTTCAATGTGACAATGTAGAGATGGCTGTTCAAATAGAACTTACATCATTGTCTTGAGACGTTGCCAAACGTGGTTTTCCAATATATTCTATCTACCTCTCATCTCATTAAACATAGATTTGTCAGTCATACTTTTGACAAGGTAGATAAGCAGAGCTATTGTTACTGTTTTTGTTTTTAAAACCTCATCCTGGCCAGAAAAATGACTCCAACTGTTCAGGAAAATGGCTGTTAGATCCACTTGGGTGAATAGAACAACCCATTTGCCACTAGGATATCTCCAACAGTGATGCTCCCAGCATGCAATGGACCTGGCTCAGATTTCATTAGGAGTAAGATAGATCCTTGACTCAGCTGGTCCCAAACTTTGTCTGCAGGTTATAAGTATTCTAGTTGCAAACCTACATTTTCTTTGTGGTTATTGTTCTATAAGGGCTATTTGTTTCGTGACAAGTGAAATATTCCATCATTCTCAGTTTAACAAGTAGGAAAATTTCATAGTGTAGGTTAGTTCCTATGGAGAGAATGTTTTACACTTCACCAGATCTTCAGGCATATTGGTATAAATTAAATTTCATGCTACCTGGCTAAAGCCAGAAGGGTCAATAATGTTTGGTATTTAGCTAATTTCATCCAAAGCTTATACACATTACTGAACCCATGTTGAGTGTTCCTATTATAAAAATAGAAATTATTTAAATTTACCTTGTACTGGCCAAAAAGTATTTCAAGCTGTATACAGACCAGAGAGTAAATATTATGAGTTACACAGAACAGAGATTGTGCACTACACAGAATAAAATCAGTCTGGATGATGTAATTTTGGGGGTTAATGAAATGTTTATATTGACCCTCAAAACAGTAGACACTGAACTGCCACTTGAAACCTTACCATTAATCATTAAAATCTTCTTTCATGGAAGGGACAATACCTTTAGTCATTAACAATTCAGAGTGAATGAATACATTACTTGTTTTTTTGTTGTTTTATTTTTTTTTTTATCCAGTACTTGATAAAATGGAACAAAGTTTAAAAAACAGGTTGTTTGTTTTGGCATAAAGGCACATTTACTAAGTCCTTAAAAAAGTCCTAAACATTTGTTTGAGATAAAATTTAAAATTCTGGAAACTTCCTTTCTAAATTCATCAAAAATTAAAGACTTTCGCCTATTTTCCTTATCTTTTTTTAATTAAAAACTAATGCCAGCACTGGGTATTATATTAGACTGATGAATCACTGGCCTGTACCTCTGAAACCAATAATACATTATATGTTAATTAATTGAATTTAAATAAAAAAATTTTAAAAAACAACAAATGCTAATTCTTAAAACAGGCCAAAATTTGAGTCACTTGAGAATTCTTAAGTTTTATGCTATTATCATGTTTTGTTGTTAACCTAGACAAGACACAGAGTGAGGGAAAAAAAAAAAAAAACAGTGAAAGAAAGAGAATGGTGTTCTTCTGAATTCAGGACTCTAAAGCACAACATATAAATTAGCTTTTTATAAATTTGATAATATTTTTCTGCAGACACTTTTTTCTGCAAGTTTGTTGGTGAGTTGTTTTATTGTTTCTATTTGTTTAAATCTCAGATGTTTCAATGAAACATCTTCTACCCTAACTACAGATTTTATTTTTATTTTTATTTTTATTTAAAGCAGACTCTGGGTGAGACCAAATCAGACACAAGGTCATGTCAAATTTTTATTTTACCTATTAACTTCAGCATCTTTTAACTGGTAAACAATACTTTAAAGTTCATCACAGTTCTCATATAACTTAAATCAACACGTCAAAGACTTTGCTTAATTCAATAATGAAGGAATGAACCAATAAATTGTTACAATTCGTTCAAAGAAGAGTTCAAAATACCATACATCTATTGGCAGATAAGGTAGGCTAAAAAGAACTTACAAATACATGGGAATCTGACAGATTACAAAGTAGGAGAAGGAGAGGTGTTAATTGTAATTCCACCAAACGTAACTTATTTGTATGTTTATGGATAAGAATTATTTGCATTCACATCAGTTATTTACAACTTAAAAAGTTATAAAATAACTCAAATATAATGAAAGACAGAGGAGTGAAGATGGCGGAGTAGTAGGGGGACCCTGAGCTTGCTTCGTCCCTTGAACACAGCTAGATCAACATCAAATCATTTTGAACAACTAGGAAATAGATCTGAATATTAAGAAAATAATCTGCACAATTGGAGGGAGAGAATGTGGCAGATGTGACATTCAGAGACATGAACTGGGGGAGAGAGAAAAACCTTGTTGCTGTGAAGAGGAGGGGGCCCTTTTCTCAGAGAGAAGTCAGGGGGAGAGGGAGAAGACAGAGCAGTGGTTCGCACAAGACCAGGGGGATTCCCTGGATTGCACAGGGACAGAACGTTCCTCTGTCAAGAGTACATTTGGAAGAGCGTATTTTGACTCTCCAAGGACAAAAGGCCCACCAGGCACCATGGAGCAGCAGTTCAACAGTAGAAGACAGAGGAGGGCGTAGAGGGCAGATAAGCTGCTTACAGCTTTTCACTGTGCTTCATCACAGACTCCAGGCACCTACACAGGCATGCAGCTGCTTTTCTGGGACAGAACAGTGTCCAGTGCAGCGCTGTGAGGTGCTCTTCTGGGGGAGGGGAGTGGGTCTGCACCTTGTCTGGTCCTTTAAGGTTTGGAGTTTTAAACCTGAGCTACCAGCCAGAGATAAACCACAGGAGAACTGTGGCACCGGGCACACCAACAGCCTGGGCATGGACAGGCTGAGGGCAGGGATATGATAAAAGCCTGGGACACAGGAGGGGAGACTGTTCGATTTTCTGTGAGGGCCTCCTGAACAACGGCAGCCTCAAGTTCCCCTCCCTGGGGACTAGAGGGAACAGTGATGCCATCTTCTACCCAACCCCACCGACCACCCACCAGCATGGTTGAACTTCAGAGAAAAACACAGTGCCTCCAGGGGAGGCTGGAGTCACTTACACCAAACCCCGCTCCCCTATGCCCAGCAGGGGCATATTTACAAGGGCAGGTGTGACTGTGAGCCAGCAAAGAGCCCTCTCCCTCAGAAGACCAATGCAGGCCCCTTGCATGTACCAAGTCTACTGATCATAGAGTGCTCCAAAGCATCTGCTTTAGTTTTGCTGGAAATAGGACCAGGCTTTCCTTCTTTTCTTTTTCTTTTTTTCTTTGGAATCGGGCTTAGAGTTTTTTGTTCATTTGTTGGTTTGTTTCCTTTTCTTGTTTTTTTGGATCAGGCTTCTTTTTTTTTTTCTTTACTTTACTCCTTCTTTCTTTCTTTTTCTGTGGAATCAGGCTTATAGTTTTTTTGTTTGTCCATTTGTTTGCTTTTTTGTTCCTTTTCCTTTTCTCTTTTCAGGCTCGCTCTTTCTTTCTTTGCTTCTTTCTTTCTTTCTTTCTTTCAATCAGGCTTATCTTAACAAACAAATCAAAGCACACCTAGTTAAAGGTCCAAACACTCCTCACTGCAAGCAAGAGGAATTCTGTAGGACTGACCTCTGGGAAAGAGCAGCCAAAACACAACTGCAGAGTGTACACAGCATACGCCAGAAACACATGCTGAAGCGCCAGGCCCTGGACTCTGTATGACCCCTTCTTAATACAGTATTAGTCTCAGGAACAGGAAACATAACAAGCTTTGATAATGTGAAAAAGACAGAAATCTAGACCTAATGACAAGATGGAGGAATTCTCCCCCAAAAAAAGATCAAGAAGAATTAACAGCCAGGAATTTGCTCAAAACAGATATAAGCAATATATCTGAACAAAATTTTAGAACACCAGCCATAAGAATACTAGCTGGGCTTGAAAAAAGCATAGAAGACACCAGAGAAACACTTACTGTAAAGATAAAAGACCTAAAAACTAGTCAGGCCAAAACATAAAATGCTATAACTGATATGCAGAACTGACTGGATATAATCACAGTGAGGATGGAAAAAGCAGAGGATCAAATAGGTGTATATAGAAGATGAAAATAATGAAGCTGAAAAGAAGAGGGAAAGAGAACTATTAGATCATGACTATAGACTTAGGGAACTCAGCGATTCCACAAAGTGCAATAATATCCATATTATAGGGGTCCCAGAAGAAGCAGAGTGGGAAAAAGGGCAGCAGGTTTATTTGAAGAAATTATAGCTGAGAACTTCCCTAATCTGGGTAAAGAAAGAGGCATTCAAGTCCAAGAGACACAGAGAACTCCTCTCAAAACCAACAAAACAGGTCAACACCAAGACATATCATAGTGAAACTTGCAAAATACAAAGATAAAAAGAGAATTCTGAAAGTAGCTCTGTACAAAATGTCCTTAACCTTCTTAACAGACAAGGTTACGGGCAGATACATAAGGTTAATAGCAGATGGGTACACAGAAACTTGACAGTCCAGAAAGAAGTGGCATGATATATTCAGTGTGCTAAATGGGGAAAATATACAGCCAAAAATACTTTATCCAGCAAGTCTGTCATTCAGGATAGAGGGAGAGATACGAGTTTCCAAGACAAGCAAAAATTAAAGGAGGTCAATGAATACTAAACCAGCTGTGCAAGAAATACTAAAGGGGACCCTTTGAATGGGAAAGAGAAACCAAAGGCAACAGAAGACTAGAAAGGAACAGAGACAATCTACAGGAACAACAACATTACAGGTAATACAATAGCCCTAAATTCATATCTATCAGTAATTACTCTGAATGTAAATGGACTCAGTGCTCCAATCAAAAGACATAAGACAACAGAATGGATAAAAAAAAAACAAGACTTATTGATATGGTGCTTATAAGAAACTCATTTTAGACCAAAGACACCTCTAGATTGAAAGTGAGGGGGTGGAGAACCATCTCTCATGTTAATGGACATCAAAAGAAAGCTGGAATAGCCATACTTATATCAGACAAACTACATTTTAAACCAAAGATGGTAATAAGAGTTGAAGAAGGGCACTATATCATAGTAAAGGGGTCTATCCAACAACAAGATCTAAGAATTGTAAATATTTATGCCCCCAACTTGGGAACACCCAAATATATAAACGAATTAACAAATAAAAAGAAACTCATTGATGATAATACAATAATGGTAGGGGACTTTAACACCCCACTTACAGCAATGGACAAATCATCTAAGACCAACAAGGAAACAATGGCTTTAAATGACACACTGGACCAGATGGACTTAACAGATTTATTCAGAGCATTTCATCCTAAAACCAAAGAATACACATTCTTTTCAACTGCACATGGAACATTCTCCAGAACAGATCGCATACTGGGTCAAAAATCAGGCCTCAACTATTACAAAAAGACTGAGATCATACCAGACATATTTTCAGACCACAATACTATGAAACTTGAAGTCAACCACATGAAAAAATTCAGAGAGACCACAAATACATGGAGGTTAAAGAACATCCTACTAGGGGCACCTGGGTGGTTCAGTCGTTAAGCGTCTGCCTTCGGCTCAGGTCATGATCCCAGGGTCCTGGGATCCAGCCCCGCATCGGGCTCCCTGCTCGGCAGGAAGCCTGCTTCTCCCTCTCACACTCCCCCTGCTTGTGTTCCCTCTCTCACTGTCTCTCTCTGTCAAATAAATAAATAAAATCTTAAAAAAAAAAGAACATCCTACTAAAGAATGAATGGGTTAACCAGGAAATTAAAGAAATAAAAAAAAAAAGACATGGAAGCAAATGAAAATGAAAACGCAACAGTCCAAAACCTTTGGGACACAGCAAAGATGGTCATAAGAGGGAAGTATATAGCAGTACAGGCCTTCCTCAAGAAGCAAGAAAAATCTCAAATACACAACCTAAACTTACACCCAAAGGAGCTGGAAAAATAATAGCAAATAAAGCTCAAATCCAGCAGGAGAAGAGAAATAATAAAGATTAGAGCAGAAATCAATGATATAGAAATAAAAAAAAAAACACAGTAGAACAGATCAATGAAACCAGGAGATGGTTCTTTGAAAGAATTAATAAGATCAATAAACCCCTGGCCAGATTTATCAAAAAGAAAAGAGAAAGGATCCAAAAAAATAAAATCATGAATGAAAGAGGAGAGATCACAACCAACACTGCAGAAATACAAACAATTATAAAAGAACATTATGAGCAATTATATGCCAACAAACTGGGCAATCTGGAAGAAATGGATAAATTCCTAGAAACATATAAACTACCAAAATTGAAACAGGAAGAAATAGAAAATTTGAACAGACTGATAACCAGCAAAGAAATTGAATCGGTAATCAAAAATCTTCTAACAAACAAGAGTCCGGGGCCGGATGGTTTCCCAGAAGAATTCTACCAAACATTTAAAGAATTAATATGTATCCTTCTGAAGTTGTTCCAAAAAGTGGAAATGGAAGGAAAACTTCCAAACTCAGTCTACAAGGCCAGCATTACCTTGATTCCAAAACCAAAGACCCCTTTAACTAAAAAGGAGAATTATAGGCCAATATTCCTGATGAACATGGATACATAAATTCTCAACAAGCTATTAATTAATTGAATCCATCTTTATTATTAAATTATTATATTATTATTATATTATTATTATTATTATTATTATTATTATTATTAAAAGGATTATTCATCATGATCAAGTGGGATTTATTCCTGGGTTGCAGGGGTGGTTCAATGTCCCCAGCGAATCAATGTGATACACCACATTAATAAAAGAAAAGACAAGAACCATATGATTCTCTCAATAGATGCAGAAAAAGCATTTGACAAAATACAGCATCCTTCCTCCATAAAAACCCTCAAGAAAGTAGGGATAGAAGGAACATACCTCAACATCATAAAGTCCATATATGAAAGACCCACAGCTAATATCATCCTCAATGGGGAGAAATTGAGAGCTTTTCCCCTAAGGTCAGGAACACAACAGGGATGACCACTCCCACCACTGTTGTTCAACATAGTACTGGAAGTCCTAGCCTGAGCAATCAGACAACAAAAAGAAATAAAATGTATCCAAACTGGCAAGGAAGAAGTCAAAATTTCACTCTTTGCAGACATGATACCCCATGTAGAAAACCTGACAGACTCCATCAAAAAATTGCTAGAACTAATATATGAATTCAGCAAAGTTACAGGATATAAAATCAAAGTACAGAAATCTGTTGCATTTCTATACACCAATAATGAAGCAGCAAGAAGAGAAATCAAGGAATTGATCCCATTTACAATTGCACTAAAAACCATAAGATACCTAGGAATAAACCTAACCAAAGAGGTAAAAGATCTGCATGCTGAAAACTATAGAACACTTATGAAAGAAATTGAAGAAGACCCCCCAAAATGGGAAAACATTCCATTCTCATGGATTAGAAGAACAAATCTTTTTAAAATATCTATATTACCCAAAGCAATCTACATATTCAATACAATCCCTATCAAAATAACACCAGCATTTTTCACAGAACTAGAACAAACAATTCTAAAATTTGTATGGACCAGAAAAGACCCTGCCCAAATAGCCAAAGGAATGCTGAAAAAGAAAAGCAAAGTGGTAGGGGCACCTGGGTGGCTCAGTTGGTTAAGTGACTGCCTTTGGCTCAGGTCATGATCTTGGAGTCCCTGGATGGAGTCCCACATCGGACTCCCTGCTTTGCCCTCTGAACCTCCTCTCTCTCATGTGCTCTCTCTCTCTCTCATTCTCTCTCTCTCAAATAAATAAATAAAATCTTTAAAAAAAAAGAAAAGCCAAGTGGTAGACATCACAATCTCAGACTTCAAGCTGTATCACAAAGCTGTGATCTTCAAGACAGCATGGTACTGGCACAAAAACAGACACACAAATTGATAGAACAGAATAGAGAACCCAGAAATGGACCCACAACTATATGGTCAACTAATCTTCGACAAAGCAGGAAAGAATATCCAATGGGAAAAAATAGTCTCTTCAACAAATGGTTTTGGGAGAACTGGACAGCCACATGCTGAAGAATGAAACTGGACCACTTTCTTACACCATGCAAAAAAATAATTCAAAATGGATGAAAGACCTAAATGTGAGACAGGAAACCATCAAAATCCTGGAGGAGAACACAGGCAGCAACCTCTTTGACCTCGGCCGTAGCAACTTCTTACTAGACACGTTTCCAGAGGCAAGGGAAACAAAAGCAAAAATAAACTATTGGGACCTCATCAAGATAAAAAGCTTCTAACTGAACATAAAAAAAATAGATATAAAAACTTCTGCATAGCAAAGGAAACAATCAACAAAACTAAAAGGGAAGCTATGGAATGGGAGATATATTTGCAGATGGCATTTCAGATAAAGGGCTAGTATCCAGAATCCATAAAGAACTCATCAAAATCAACACCCCAAAAATAAATAATCCAGTTAAGAAATGGGCAGAAGACATGAACAGATATTTCTCCAAAGACATACTGGCTAAGAGACACATGAAAAAAATGCTCAACGTCTCTCATCATCAGGGAAATACAAATCAAAATCACAATGAGGGGTGCCTGGGTGGCTGAGTTGGTTAAACATCTGACTCTTGATTTCAGCTCAGGTCATGATCTCAGGGCTGTGAGATCGAGCCCCGCGTTGGTCTCTGTGCTCAGCATGGAGCCCAGGATTCTCTCTCTCCCTCTCCCTCTGTCCCTCCCCACCTCTCTCTCTCTCCCTCCCCCTTTCTAAACAAACAAACAAACAAAAAACTCAATGAAATACCACCTCACACCTGTCAGAATGGCTAAAATTAACAACTCAGGAAACAATAGATGTTGGTGAGGATGTGGAGAACGGGGAACACTTTTGCACTGTTGGTGGGAAAGCAAACTGGTGCAGCCACTCTGGAAAACAGTATGGAGGTTCCTCAAACAGTTAAAACTAGAACTACCCTATGACCCCGCAATTGCACACCCCAATATTTATAGCAGCACTATCAACGATAGCCAAATTATGGAAAGAGCCCAAATGTCCATTGACTGATGAATGACTGAAGATGTAGTATATGTATAATGGAATATTATTCAGACTTCAAAAAGAATGAAGTCTTGCCATTTGCAACAATGTGGATGGAACTAGTGTATTATGCTAAGCAAAATAAGTCAGAGAAAGAGAAATATCATGATTTCACTCATATGTGGAATTTAAGAAACAAAACAGATTAACAAAGGGGAAGAGAAGAAAAAATAAGATAAAAACAGAGAGGGAGACAAACCATAAAAAGAACAAACAGAATTGCTGGAGGGGAGACAGGAGGGAACCTTCACTAAATGGGTGATGGGCATTAAGGAGGGCACTTGTTGGAATGAGCACTTATACGTAAGTGATAAATCACTAAATTTTACTCCTGAAACCAATACTACGCTATATGTTAACTAATTTGAATTTAAGTAAAAAATATAATGAAAGGCATAGAGATCTGTAGAATCAGATAACTTGTAAGATAGTCCTAGACAGCACTGAATTTTCCATGTAAGAAAAGTAATAATCATTTTAGTCCATTTCAAATTTTCTCCTGTAAAAAAATCTTATTTCATTTTTCTAAACCAGCATGATGATAATTGAAATAAGTGTTCCCCTTCATTGTTTTTTATGAAGAAAGTAGTCTGATTAAGCAAACTATTATTATTGCTGGCAGCTAATAGGAAAAGGCTAGGATAATATGAGAAAGGAAGAATTTTTTCGTCTGGAATCACCAGAAGAATTTTTTATTTTATCAATGACTATTTTCCATTTCTTACCTAGCCACAAGAACAACACATACCTTTCATATTTTAAAATGCTAGTTGACAACCATTGATATAAGTGTGCCTCCAAGTTTAAGAACCACGGGACTAAATCATTTGTGGTACTCAAGTTCCTCCCTTTATCACTTTGCTTTGAATCTAGAAGTGACCACATGATCCATTTCTGGTCAATGAGACATAAAGTCAATTCTTCTGAGAGAACGATTCTGGGAAAGCTTTTGCCTTCCTCTCTGAGGATACCAGACATGGCTGGTATTGTTCCTCAATCTTTTTCTTCGGCCTTAAATTCAGATGTAGCAGTTGAATCTGTTGTAGACGGCTTGTTACTGTGATGAGATAAGCACAAGGATAAAAAGTAACAATCCAAACATGGCACAGCAGAGACATGGAAGGAATCAGGGGCCCTCACAGCAATGCCCAGGAGCTAAATCAATGCCAGAAACAACTGCCAACATTCAGCTTTTTTTTCTTCAAACAAACATTTCTTTAAGTCACAGTTATTCTGTTTAAACAACTGTTACCTGAAGTGGAAAGCATCTCTAGATGACACATGTCATTTTCTACAATGGATGGCTTTTTGCAACCTGTAATTGCCACTGATAACATTATTGCCATTTGGTCTCTCGCACTTTTCCCCCTTTATCTTCTTTCTGTCTATATACACACACACATAGAAATCACATTGGTAAATCATACTATAAATTTTGTCTTGCAACTTTTATTTACCTTTTATTTTATATTTCCCTCATATTCCTCTAAATTCTAAAACACAGCTCTTAACAACGCCTTCTGTTCCATTACATGGGTGAATTACAAAGCTCCCATAGGAGCTTTGTTTCCAGTTATTTTTTTATCATTATTGCTGTGAAGATAAATCTTGTATTTAATCTTTATGAGCATCTATGATTGTTTTTTTAGAATAAATTTTTAGTAGTATGATGCCTGGAAGAAAGGACAGGCATGATTCTGAACCTATTGATATCAGTTATCAAATTGAGTTCCAAAAATTATGAACATTTGTATAAGAGATTTTCATATTTTCTTCATCTTTACCAATAGAGAGTAGTATGATTTTCCCATCATTTTGTAACTGAACTTTCTAAAAAACCTCCTTTCAAAAAACTACTTTAAAAAAACTTCACATAATAAAATCCCTATTTATTTATTGAAATTCATTAAAAATGAGTTACTTTGGATACAATTGACATCTTTATAATACTTAATGAGCAGCACCTGGGTGGCTCAGTCAGTTAAGCATCCAACTCTTGATTTCAGCTTAGGTCATGATCTCAGGGTCTTGGGATGGGGCCCGTGTCAGGCTCCAGACTCAGCAGGAAGTTTGCTTGTCCACCTCTCCCTCTGCCCCTCCCGCTGCTCTTTCTCTTTCTCTCTCCTAAATAAATAAACAAATCTTTAAAAAATACATACTTAATGAAATATAAAACATGTCTGTTTGTCTTTTTGTTTTGTCATGAGCATGCTATGAAGGCACGTACACAAATTGTGTGTTTCCACAATGTCAGCTTTATTGAATCATAAAGCAAATTTAAACCACAATTATAAAGCAGGTTCAGGATTCCAAACTCAATGACAATTCACCATGGGATTAAACTTAGCTTCTTACACAGCACACAGCGCAGGACGGAAGACAAGCCACACAACAAACAAGACAATAGAAGGGTACAGGAAGTTAAGGAACCAAACTCGAAGTCAGTCTGGGGGCTCACAGTTGAGATAAAGCCTTGATCTGGTCCTGGTCAGCTCTCGGCACTTCCTGCTTCTGATGTTCAATCAGGGAAGGATCTCTGTTCCGTTCAGAGACCCATCAGACAGAGCCTTCGGCGGCAGCTGCCTTTTTTAAATGGTCAGACATAGAGGAGTCAGCTCTGAAGAGTCTGACGGTTTACTGACAAAATCCTTCCCTTTTTAAAGGAATTTCATCAGTTTTGGGTCCTCCCAGACCTCCTCTGATCCTGCTCCTTATCAGTTCTGGGGTGTCAGCTGACGTTGGTCCGGGCGATATCTCCTAGCAGCGGTATCTTAACTGCTTGCATCATTGCTTGACACAAAAGACTCCATTTTGCTCTCTCCAGTTTGTTTTTATTCCATAGATCCTAAATATATTTTCTTTTGTTTATCTTTTGCTATTTTATCCTTTTGTTCTATTTTATATTTCAGCCTAAAGAATGTTTTGATAGGAACATTGCTTTCTCACATATTTTTCTATTTTCAATAAATGGACTGTGCGCCCGCAGGGTCAATGAGTACTTATCTAATCCTCCTCTCAGAACATAAGAGAGGATTGACAATATACACATAAAATGGCCCTGCCTCCTGATACCATTTGTAGACACATATAGTATCAGCAGAATAACTTCCACCACTATTTTGCATCCATAATTTGTCATCCCTTTCTCCTCTGTATAATAAAACTGTTGTACTTGAAAATATTTTTAAATTAATGTATTTGTTTGACTTCTACTAAAGAGTCTATAGTCCTAAAGATATGCCCAAACTTTAACCTCTGTAGACAAAGGATAACCTATTATATGAGTTTTGTTTTTAAAAATATAAGGATACCATCTAACACCAGAGGTTGAGTTGGAAAAGCTTGTGACTCACTTTCTACTTCAAACCACTCTAAGTTCAGAAGGCTTGCCTATCTTAAAGTTCAACACTGTGCACTCTTTCCACATGCTAAGTAGTTTTCTTATAATGCAGGTGTCATCTTCAATATTAATGATGGAAATGCTCTTTCAGAGTGAGCCCTCATGAATATTTAGCATGGCTGGCATTGTAATGGAAATTGGCTTGCTTGCCTCTTCATTGACTTATCAAGATTCATTTTAGGGTATTCCTTAAAGTAAATAACTCTTTATTAGCATAATAATAGGGCATTCCTATTGATCTCAGTGATAAAGTTTTGTTTGTTTGTATTTCTGACTGGATTTGAAACCAAAGCTAAGACGTTTTTATTTGTTCGGTTTTGTTTTTCTGTTTTCCCCCAAGTAACAGGGAATCATTGAAAGTTTTTGAGCAAGAGTCGATTGCTCAGAACAACAACATATGTTGAGGACTATTTATCTGTTTAAAAGCATGGAAAATGGATTCTCTGAGGCAGTAACGACTTATAGCAAGAAGGAATGTGTGGAAGATACTTGAAGGCTGCGTTCCTCAAGACAAAGGATAATTGTGGTGAATGAGCTCCCTTGGGTTGCAGATAATAAATTATATTTTAACTGTGACAATAGTTGATAAGAAAAGTTTTATTAAATTAAACTGTTGTTAAAAGTGGACATAATTAGGGACACCTGAGTGGATCAGTCGGTTAAGCATCTGCCTTCAGCTGAGGTCATGATCCCAGGGTCCTGGGATTGAGTCCTGCATCTGCCTCCTTGCTCAGTAGGGAGCCTGCTTCTCCCTCTCCCTCTGCCTCTCCCTACCACTTGTGCTCTCTCTCTGACAAATAAATAAATAAAATATTTTTTAAAAAGTGGACATAATTGGAACTTCACATAACAGTGTTTCTATAACTTGGGGTCTGATAATTTTATGATAATTCTTTAATTCTATGTTTAAGATTGAAAGCAGGTATTACTACTTTTTTATTCATTATTTCGGAAAGCATGAAAAACTAAAATATTAATTCCAAGAGTATGAAGTTTTTAAATCATGATACAACTACCCATATTTCAAATTTGATGCTTCCTTATTTTGAACACCTCTGCAACTTGATTTTTTAACCTTAAATCATTCCATTTTTATACTGCCAACTTTTAAAGTTTTTATATTTTGAAGTTTTAATAACTTGCACAAACATAAATATGGATATGTACTTTCTCTCTTTTTTTCTCTTTCTCTCTCTACCTGTAAATATCTCCAAAATTCTAGTTGTGAGAGGATTTTAAGGGAATAAATGAGACAAGCAGACAAGATCTATTGGAATAGCTACTTGCAACACACACATGAAAAGTGATTTCCTGAGGAATAGTTTCAGGATCCAGATGAATTGGAGAAATGAGTAATTGTCATTAACCTATCTATGTAGAAAGATTTACTGCCAGTAGGCTGCTTGAGGTTTTTTTTATTTAAAATTAACAATTTCATTCCATATTACATTCTAAAATTCTAAAATAAACCTAATGTAAAATTAAGTTATTTTAGCTATCAGAAAATTTCAGTCTTCTATTTAATTAAAATATATTATTTAATTTAAAATTATATATATAATTATATATATATATAGAAAGAGAGAGAGAGAGAGAGAGAGAGCATATATACCAGCTAACTCCTTGAAGGAATTTGAAATAGTTGCAGTAATGACCTCATCAACCTCAAACAATAATCTGCTAAAAACCAAAGATAACTAAACAGGTAAGATTATAAATTGCAAAAATGGACATAGTCTTTCTTCCCTCCTTTTGCACTGTATCTATGATACTCTTCCCAACAAGAGACAGAGCCTATTTTCCACTATTGAAATTGGTGTGATGTTGGGACTTACTTTGACTATAAGAATGCAGTAGAATGGGGTGCCTGTGTGGCTCAGTTGATTAAGCATCTGCCTTTGGTTCAGGTCATGATCTCAGGGTCCTGGGATCGAGTCCCACATAGGGCTCCCTGCTCGTGGGGAGCCTGCTTCTCCCTCTCCTCCCTGCTTGTTCTCTCTCTTGCTCTCTCTCTCTCAAATAAATAAACAAAATCTTAAAAAAAAAAAAAAAAGAATGCAGTAGAATGAAAGTGTACCAGTTCTGAGTCTAGGACTCTGTAAACTACATGCTTCCCTTCTCTCTTCCTCTCCTTCACCCCACTCTTTCTCCCCCGACCACAGCCTTGTGAACAATCTTTGGCTGGCTGTCAGAGAATAAGAGACTTGTGAACTAAGGCCAATATGGATCAGCCATTCCTCACCCAAACTGGCTGCTGATTGCCGATATATGAGTGAACCCAGCTGAGACCAGGAGAAATCCATAGCTTAATCCAGCCCAAATTGCCAAACAACAGAATTATGTAATTCATTGTTTTAAACTACTGTTTTGGAATATTTTGTTACACAGTACTAGCTAACTACTATAGGAAATGAACAGTTAAACCACAGAATAGATGTTTTTAAGTAAAGTAGCTTTGACTCCCAAATCTATAAATTCAGTAGCAAATAGAGCCATATTTTTAAAATATCCATCAAATTTTACTAAAATCAAGAAAATTAGATCAATTGTGGTAAGTAACCTCAAAGTTATATTCATTGGGAATTAAATTTTTCTGATTTCCATTAAAAACATATTTCTCATCTCCCCAAAATGATCATTATCATTCCTATTTTTATCACTTACAAAAAATATAATTACAAATTACATAAAAATGTAGGTCCAGTTTTGTATTTAATTTAAATAATGTTCAACCTTTATTTATAGCAAATAGTATCTTCAGTTTAGACAACTCCACCTAAGCAAATATCAAACCAATACCCAGATGTTGGAATAAAATAGCAGGTTCTATTCTTAGTCCTAACAAATGACAAATAGTAGAAAATTCATTTTCCCTCTGTTGTCCCACCTGTGAAGGAAAGAGAATGAGCCTCTGCTCACTACCCTTAGAGGATAGGTGGCCATTAAGATGAGGGGAAAAGGTTCATCTTACATCATCAAACATAAAGCACCATGTAAATGTAAGGTGATATCACTATTACATCAGGGGAAGAGCCCTTCTTCTGGGCTGCATAAACATAGAGAGATGGAAAAAAAAGTCTCCAGTTAAAAATTAATCAGTTCAGGGGCACCTGGGTGGCTCAGTTAGTTAAGTGTCTGCTTTTGGCTCAGGTTATGATCCCGGGGTCCTGGGATTGAGTCCCGCATGGGGATCCTGACTCAGCGGGGAGCCTGCTTCTCCCTCTCCCTCTGCCTCTCCCTTGCTCATGCTCTCTGTCTCTCTCTCTCTCTGTATCTCTGTGTCTCAAATGATAAATAAAATCTTTAAAAAAATTAATCAGTTTATCTTATGAGATACAGAAAGTACTTTCTTGCCCTCCCCTGAGAAGTTGAGGGGAGACTGTCTGGTGGGCCCTCCAAGCATTCCACAATCAATCTCACATTTCATTAATCAACTGTGGGCATTTAACAAGGCCACCTGTCCTCTTCTCGTTGCTTAACATGAAAAAATGCTACCCTGGGTGACTATTTTCTGATTACTCTGAATATTTATGACACTGTTTCTCATATTGTCATCAATCCCCCACATATATATTTTCTAAATATATAAAGTCAAAGGAAGTTTATAAAAATATTATGTTCAGTAAAGACCGCAGGGGGAATGAGGGGGAAGATAGTGGAGGAGAGATGGATAGAAATAGAGAGAAAGGAATGGGGGCAGGGAGAAAAATGTTCTGGAGCTGGAAACTTTTCAAATGCATTTCTCCTTGTAAATCATGGTTTTAATTTTTTAGAAGAACAGCAGATAACCCTCTGTTAACTTTGTGGATTTTATAATGACTTACTTTGTTTTTTTTATTCTTTAGTGTATCCACTTACCTCAGGATGAAATACTGATAAAAGTAGGGTTTGGCGTTCTATGTCTATATGGGCCATTTTTCTTTGTCCCATAGCATGGTTGTACACTGAGCTGAGACCCTAACCTCAACCAGCTGTAAGAGTTTGGTTATCAGTCCCAGTGGGAATGTAATGAAATCAACAGTCACATAAACAGCTAAACAGCCTGTGAGTCCAGGGTTTTATGTTCTTATTCCTTCTCTCTCTCTCTTTCTCCCTCTCTCTCTTCTCTCCACTCCACCCCTTCCAGCTCACTAAGTTCAAGATTCCTTGATTTCTTTAATAGAGGTAAATCTTTTAGGACACAGTTAAAACAACACTTCAAATTAAGATGTCCCTGAGAAAGTTCATAGAATTTCATTGTAACAGTTGCTTAAGTGACCCCTAATAAATCCTTTCTGAAAGAAGGATATCATGGACTGGAGGCAGTCATAAAATCGTTAAACATCTTAATAGGAAATTAAAAGAAGGATGGTAAGAAAATGACACCAGTTTTGATTTCAAAGATAGACTTAATAGATGTCACAGTTTGGACAAGGAATTACCCTACATAGGAGGGAGGTAATGTGGATGGATTAAATTAAAACAGTATCCAATACAGGAAACAACTCAAAGGGAATGTGCTCATACTGGTAGATCTGTCAAGCCATTTTGGTTTCGAGTGCAATGTGGGGCTTAGCAGCTTCTGATTTGTGCTTACAGTCTCATCATTGCATGGCATAAACCCATTTCACCTTCAACTCTAATGGATTAAAAGTTTGCCTTCAGTTACACAGAGTACTTTCTTTTTATTTTATGAAGAAGCTGGATCTGGGGAAAAGTGAAATCGTATAATGGGCTAAAAGGTTAAATCACTAGCAGGAGATTAAAAGGCAATGGAAGAGAAGGGTCTTCTGAGGATATTTTGTGTGAGATGACCTGGAACAGATCCTCTTACTCACAATAACCAATTACTGTCTACACCTTGCTCTTTTCTAGCAGATAGTATCAGCAGGATTACTGCAGGATTCAGTCATTTCAGCAGAGACAGCCAGATGTGAAATGGGTGCTGATTATGTTTAGCATGTGAATGGGATATTCTCAAATATGACTGAAGAACAATTCCAAATGCAAGGTGTGGAAGCCCATGGAAATATATCAAAACCAGACAAAAAGTCCCATCTTTGTTAAAATGTTAACTGGATCACAGCTATCCTTTCTTGTGGCAGATCTAATAGCTGTCAATTAGAAGAAAAGTGTAGCCTCCCTATTGTGTCTGAACAGTAATCTACAGGGTAATTACAAGAGCCCTATGGTAAAAGTTTAGCTAACAAGCTTCTGCAGGGTGAAAAACTTATTTTGCTTGTGGCAAGGTCTCAATATAATCTCAAAAAATGAATCCCATCTATTCTGTATTTGAATTAATATAACCATTTGAAACTATAATTCTGCCTGTGAAAGAAATAGGCCCTTTTCATTTACATTTTGTGATGTTTTGTCAATTTTTCATTCAACTCCATACTACAAATTTATGTAAAGCAGAGAATTTAGAATAATATATAGACTGTCACTTCACTTCAAAAAGGGAATGATTAAAATAGGCCCCAAAGAATTAATCATCTCTGCCTGTAATAAAACCTTACACACAATTTTTGGTAAATACTGACGTGTTTTGAACTACATCAGAAAATTGACTCGACCGAAAATAAGTAATATTTCATAAGTAATATTTCTTATTAAATCATTTTTAAAAAAGATTTTGGGGATGAAGATGTGTTTACTTTACCTTCAGTCATTTTGGTTCCATTATCTGTTCTTCTTTATAATTCACATAGAAAATTTGACTTAACACATGGTTCCACCTGACACATGGATAACTTTGCTATCTAAAAGGTACTTTGGCCCGATTGAAAATGTTTGGAGCTAGACATTAAACCTACATTTTCAAATTGGGTGGTGTCAAAACCAGAGAATGTCCTTGGGACTCAAATACCTCATCTGAATCATGAAAAAAAATAATGCCAAGATTGTTATGGGAAGTAAATGGCATAAATTTTAAAACATTTTAAGATTAAAAATACAATAGAAATATTGGTTAAAATGGTACTGTTATCACTTTAAAAACACAGTATTCTTTTGATGAAAAAGGAACAATCATATTTCTTACCTTTTAAGGTGGAACATACATCATGCTAGAGTTCATTGAGTGACTATACTCAGTAATTAAAAAGAACTAGGATTTAAACCTAATTCCCTGCACCATCAAACTGACAATTATTTAGAAGCAGTCTTTTCAAAGGGGTAAAATGTGGACCAAGCTTGAGGAATATAATGTCTTATATTTGTAGCCCATTATATTATTTCAACACCCAACACACACCCACACTCCCACACTCCACATACACAGGCAATATTTGACCTTATTTGCTTCTCACAACCTATATAAGGAATCAGATTGATTGCTTTATTGTCTATTTGTCAAATGAAGCAACAGGGGAAGTTTAATGCTCTGTCCAAGGTCCCTAGAGCAACTCAGGAGAAGTAGAATTAAGGAAGGTATCACACACAGGGGAATCCTTTATATAGTGTCACACTCCTCAGTCATGCTTGCAACAGACATGCAAGCTTTAGAAGGATTTCAGAGATTTATTGGTAGAAGTATAGTGTATTTGAAGACGCCTGGATTTAGGGAGGTAAGTGAGAAGATGCTAAGAAAAGTGTAATATGTGGGAGGTGTTGGAGAGACACAGCTCTGTGGGGAGGGAGATAAGATTCTGCTCTCAAAATCTCACATCCCTTTACTCACTATATAATACCTACTGGGCTGTGGGCTGCACTTTCTTTAACAGATTAGCCATTCTAAGTCTTGTGTGTGGTGGCCTGAAGCCCAAGGCCATCAGTCAATTTTAGGCCTGGGGATATTTTCCCATCTCTCAACTAGTGCTTGTTTCCCAAAGGCAGGAAAAGAATAGAATTTATTATTGAAAAGATAATAAAGTATACTCTTCACAGAGATGTGACTGTGTAGATGCAGAATACTGTCCAGGAATCACAAAAAGACTACTGTGAACCAATGATGAGAAACCTTAGGAATCAAAATAAAATGCTAAGCTACCATTCTAGAAAAAAATCACAACATAATTTAAAAAAAATAGACATCAGACATGAATTTTTCATTACTTTTCAAGGCAACAGAATAGATTTTTGGCAAATGAATTCTATTGTTATAATTTCACTGTCTTTCAAATACATGAATGGATAAAAATATTAATTTATTTTGTGGGAGAATGATCAAGTTACATGAAATTGCTCTATGAAGAGTTGAATTCTAAATATACAAGACACTCTGGAATATTCTACCAAATCAGTATGTGGTGAGATGAACCTTCCTTGAACTTTACTAGTCATCAAGCAGTCTCTTCAGTATGGGCTAGATAGTTGCTCTCTAGATCTGCTGTAAAGCTGTTAACCTAGACCTTCCTTTGTCATCAACTTGGAGTTTGTCTTCACCTTTCTGGTGTTGGTTCCTGGGCCTTTTTTTTTTTTTTTTTTCTTAGTTACTCTCCTACTTCTGTCCAACAGCTTCTTGAGAAAAGAATTCATGGGAGGTAATGCTTTAGTTCTTTCATGTATGACAATATTTTATTCTATTGTTCTCTTCTATTATTCTACTGTTACTGCTATCAGTTATGCTAAGCAAAGTATGTTAAAATGTTATATGACACCCAAATCTTGTTTTCATGTAGGTCATTCTGGTCTGATAATTTTCTATCTTCCATCTCTTTGTCTTTAACTGGTAGTTTTTAAGCTACCCCAAAACTTACTGAATACTGTTGAATTTTTCACATTTGTCATCATATTTTTACTTCCTACAGCTCTTGTTTATTCTCTTATTAATGTTCTTTAATAGCAGCCTAGCAAACTGTTCTTGATGGATACATTTCTCTTATCTCTCTGAGGATATTAATAATTTCTTTTAAGTTTGTTATAAATTCATTGTCTGCATTTTTTTCAAGGTATATTATTCTGCTTGTTTGCTTTGGTGTCTGACTTCAATATTAGAGACCTTCCTCAGGATCTCATGGTCCTTTGCTGACTACTAACACTGAAGAAGGGAAATTGAAAAGTTGACTAGAAACCTGGAGTGCTCCATGAATTTTGTCAACCATGGGTCTTTTGAGAGGTGAATGAAATAAAAAGCTGAAAAAACACCACTGTACATACCTGTAGGTCTTTCTCTTGGGTTTTTTTTTTTTAATTTCCCAAGGTATAGTAATAATAAACACTTAACATATGCTTATTATGTACCAGGTAGAGCTCTAAGTACTTGTAAGATATTATTTTATTTAATCCCCACAACTCTATGAGAAATGAACTATTTTTATCTTAGTGTTACAGATGAAGGCACTGAGACAAAAAGAAGTTAAGTAACTTGTCCAAGGTCACACAGCTAACTAGTGGTACACAAACATGCAGCCCAGTTTACGTTCACTACATCATACTGCCTCTTGAGTTCCCACTGGAAAGATATCAGCTCTGTGTTATGTGGGTGAAAAGATCTGTGATATCAACATTCTGTATGTACACAGTTACTTAATCTGTTTTCCATGAAGTATCCCTGCTTAACACTGATGCCTCCTCTTATACTCACTCACTCACCAATGCTTGCATTGGGAAATTTAGTTACAAGATATCACACCTGGGATTTGGGAGGGAGAATTATTTGCTAAGTATTCACCTATATATAGGCAATAAGATAAGCAATTTAATCATCCTCACTAATTTCATTCATTCATTCATTCATTCATTCATTCATGGAATATTTATATGCCAGGTATTATGTATATTCCAATAAACAGTAATTTTAACCATGGGAGGTATTACCTCCGGAGGCACTTGCCAATGTCTGGAGACATTTTGGTTGTCATAACTGTGGAGGTCGGGGGTTGCTACAGGTATCTATCTACTGGATATAGGCTAGAGATACTGCCAAATATTCCACAATGCACAGAACAGTCCCCACAACAAAGAATTATCTAGCCCCAAATGTCAATAGCACCAAGGATGAAATACTCTGAAATAAAGTCTTATGAAAATGCTTATCAATTGAAGTTGTAAAGACCTATCTTCTTGTACGAGCACTGATTCAGCTCCTCTGATTCTTGTGTCTTGGTTCTTGAGCCTCAGCTGCATTCCTGTTAGCTGCTACATGATCTTTTGGTTCAAAGAGGGAAATGTTTTCCTGTTTACTTCACTTTGCATTATCAGTTTTCATCAGAATAGAGTAGAAGACTGCTCTCCTATAGTTAAAGATTTGCCACAGCAGCAGCAATGAAGATCCATAAGAACAACCAAAGACAGTCTATCCCTAGCCTTGAGAGCACCGGCCAAAAGGTGCAGTGGAGTGACTATGGTCACACTTCTCTTCACAGACACGGGAGGAAGCAGATTTTTTTCACCAAAGAAAGCTGACTCTCCATGGGAATGTGAATGCCCATGTTACCACTGTGAATTAAAAAAATTGGTCTCATTGTGTCAAAACTGTAAAACAGATCCAATAACTGAAGGTTTCTAAGGTTGTTATACTTTTTGAAGAATATCTCATAGGAAAAAGTTTATTTAGGAAAAAAATACAGTTTTCTTGAATCATAAAAGATTTATTGTGTGAGGGGATTTGTTATACTAGAGGCTGAAGATACTGTAACAGAATTCATCTGCCATAAAATTGTACCACTACTTTCAAAAATAATAAAAAATTCATAGCTCAATTTTTTTCTTCATCAGAGTTGGTATCATTTCCAAGTAGAGTGAGAAGTCATATGTTCTACATTACCTTCAGTTTTAATATGGGGGGGGAAAGGTTTTATTTTTCTGTGAGATCAGATGATAGTTTTACTTCTTCCTAAGTGTCTCTTCACGACTTTTTCCTGACCAATCTTCACCTTATATTTCACCTGCATCCTTCAGGGCTTCTAAGTCTTTCCTATTATGATTTTTGGGCTATGGGTCTTCATCACAAGCTTGTGTGTGTGTGTGTGTGTGTGTGTGTGTGTGTGTACATGTGTGTGTTGGGGGGGGTATGTTTTCTTTCCAGAATTTTTAAAGAACCAGAAACTAAGTGTTGAAAATTCACAGCTTTGTCTATGTTGTCCTATTTCTCTTGGGTTTTAAAATACAGGCTCATTAGATTGACCAATTTGCCCAATACTACCAGCAATTTTCAAAATAGTATGGACACTTTTTTTTTTTTGATGAGACCTCAATTAAGGTAACTACTTCTATTATTATGTCATCACATTTTGGCCCATTTTTTAACATAACTATAAAAATGAACATGAAATTACCTTCTACTATCTTGTCTAAATCTTTATCTTTTTCACTGAATACACTACTAATATTGTGAGTGCTTTTGCCCATTAAAATATGATAAGAAGTAGCCAATTTTCTACCCCACAGAACAGATATTTAAAATAACACAATGGATACTTAAGCAGAACCCATTATGTTCTCCAAGTTGAACTAGAGAGTTGCCAGACCCAGCAGGAAACAAGAAAGCAGATTGGTGAGCATTTATGTTTCAGTTCAAATATACTTAAATACTTAATCACTTCAAAATTTCAGCTAATTCTTTGAAAAGGAAAAGAATTTCCTGGGGCCTTTTATAACTGAAGTAATACAGCCTTTCTTAAGACCTTTTGGTACTTAAGTGATCATGAACATTTTCCTCAAATATTTTATAAATTTCAATAAGATTCAGTTAAAACGTTCCATAAAATTAATAGAAGTGATCCCAAGAGGTCTTTTTATATAATTAGAATGGTTTATAAGCATACATGAATGGCAAGATATCTTGTTTTACCATTTTTGTATTATATAACCTTCAGAATCTTTATTCTTTCCCATTCCCACTGAGGTGACTGGCATGCCAATCACCTTAAAACTTGTGGGTTTTGTAAGTTGACAAAAGAACCAATGACACTGCATTTGGTTTGGTTAGTTTTGTACAATTCATGTCTATTTCTTCTCTAAGGTTTATAATGTTAAGCTAAGCCTTTGTGATTGCTTCATTTAAGAGGGATTCTGGAATAAGTACTTTGTCAACTCTAAGACAAGCAACGCCACAACTGCGTAAAAATTCTGAAAGAAACTCATAAGATCTTGAGATGAATTTCATCTTTCTCTGAGAAAAGTGGTTGACTAAATACAAAATTAAAAACAACAACAACAACAATAAGTTTCCAAGGGGGGGGAGGAGGTAACCTGGCAATAAAAGCCTTGAGATCCTGCCCAGATCCTCACAAGAAACACTGAATGTGCTTCTTTTTTTTTTTTTTAAAGATTTTATTTATTTATTTGAGAGAGAGAGAGAATGAGACAGAGAGCATGAGAGGCAAGAGGTTCACAGGGAGAAGCAGACTCCCTGCTCAGCAGGGAGCCCGATGTGGGACTCGATCCCGGGACTCCAGGATCATGACCTGAGCCGAAGGCAGTCGATTAACCAACTGAGCCACCCAGGCACCCCTGAATGTGCTTCTTGATAGCAATAATCTTATGCTTAGGAGCATAGATCCTGAACCACCCTGCCCAGGGTAAATTCCCATTCCTACTACTTAACTGATTATGTGACCTAAGGCAAGTTACTTAACCTCTCTTGGCTCAGTTTCTTCATTTGAAACATGAAAATAATAATAATATTTACTTCAGAATTTCTTGTGAGGATTAAATGTGGTAATATATGTACAGTGGATAGAACCATGCCTGGCATACAGCACAAGTCCTGTGAATGTTTGTTCTTATTATTAGATCACCTTGAGGAGACTATGAGGTGAAAACATAAAATGACCAAGGGTCTGGCTGATGCAATGTGCACTGGATGGGCCTGGAAGTTTCAACTCCCCGAGGGTTTTCAAAGTAATGGGTGACGGGCAAAAAAATGAAACAAGAGAACAAGACCAGGAATGAAGCGATAGAGCGGAGTCCCAGCACTGAGGCTGCTTGCTCCAAGGACAGCAACCACCTTCAATGAGCCAATACTTCCCCTCCCTCTACCTCAAAGCTACATAAATCCAAACTGTCTTATTAATTTTCTCTAAACATGTGAGGCCTTAGTAACTTGATTTACTTTTTTTTTTTTTTTTAAGTGCCAGGCTTTGGAGTTTCCGTTGTTATTTATTTTCTCTAGACAGCAAGGTATAAACAATGCCAGGTGAAAATAATCAGACCAAATTCACCATAATTCCAGATTTGTCCTCAATAGCTCTGTGCCTTTGGGGAAAATACTTACCTTGCCTAAATATCTCCAATACCTATTTCATAATTTGTGTGGAGGATTAAATGATTTACTCTACATAAAATGCCTCATATAGGGTCTTGTTGAACAGTGCCTGACACATAGGAGGTACTCAATAAATATTAGATAGTCTTTTCCTTCAGGACAAAGATCAGGCAGGGTTTTTGTAGCCCACTATAAAAGATTGGAGTTCCCTAAGGTCAGGATTCTTCAGCTGTGATACAAGGCTACCTCTGTGAGCAGCATCTACCTAACTACTCTACTTCACTCCACAGGGATCTAGGAGTTGAAAGGCACCAGCCCAAACCTGAAGCTCATGCTAATTGCTGTGTGGTAAGTAATAAAGTCCTTTCTCTCTGGCCCCTGAGTCTCATGTCTTTTGCCAGCATCCCCAAAATAGTGAAAATTTAGCTTGTTAGATCTCAGTTATGGTAAAATCTCAACTATTTGCAGTTCTTGATGACAGTTTACCCTTTTTCTCAAAAACTTTCTCCCTGGAGCCCAACAGAAGTAGGCTAGATACAGCACTCAAATGAGTGAGGTAGGAGCTGTATAGAGGAGTGAGGAGAAATCTACAAGGATACCATAGTCCTTGTCCATTTTGAGCTTTAGAACCTGGGTCACGGAAGGAGAAGCTTTGAATTGGGTGACAGACAGAGGTTTTGACATCAGACTGGAATTAATTTCTTAATATCTGAAAAAGAAACTTCTTTTATACTTGAAATTATCTGGGGAAGTCATGGGATCTACCTAACATATTCTAAGGGCAAGAAAGGGGGCTTTAACAGGTTATGGTTGAAATTTATGGCAGAAAACAAGGGATTAGGTTCATGCTTAACTTCTATCAAATCCAGTTTTTTCTAGACACTGATAACATGCTTATGAGTATAAATACTCATTCTGCAGTATTTTGGATTGACGGGGCTAAGCTGGATAGATCTTGCCTGATGTCTTTCATAGTACAAATAGCTAATGTTTATTAAATGACTAATGCAGATTCACACACACACACACACACACACACACACACACACACACACACACCAAGCACTGTTCTAAGAGTTTTGCAAATATTGATTTATCTAATCCTCACAACAACCACATAAACTAGGTATGGGTGAGGCAGAGAACAGTTAAAATACACAACTGTGGTCATGCAGCTAGAAGATAGTGGAGCCAGTGTCTGAATGATTTTATTTAAAAATATTTTATTCTACCAATATGGCTTTATAATAAAGATATTTCCCTTTAATTAATTATACCTGTCATCAGTAACATTTTTTTATACTTAAAAATAATCTTACAACTTCTTCTTGAGTTTAGTTAACTTTTGAGCCTATTCTTGTTCTCTTCAATCTCCAAGGTTTTAAAGAAGCATTGATCTGGGCAGGCTCATCAATAGAATGCTCCCTATATTACTATTATTTTTCATAGTAACTGAAATAATTATTATAAAATTATCAATAAGTTGTGAATGAACAAATGTTTCAGTTACCTACTGCCACCTAACACACCACTATAAAACTTAGTGGCTTAAAACTGCACATTATTATTACCTTCTGCAGTATTTTGGATTGACTGGGCTAAGCTGGATAGATCTTGCCTGATGTCTTTCATGCAGGTGTCATCTGATAATGACTAAGCTGACATCATCTGAAGGCTCCACTAGGCTGGACTTCCAAAACAGCTTCTCACATGGTTGACAGTTAATACTGGCTGACAGCTGAGAGCTTGTCTGTAGCTGTTAACTAGAATGACCTTTCCATATAGCTTGGGTTTAACACAGACTGGTGGCTGGATTTTGAGACAGAACAGCCCAAGGGCAAATATCCCAAATGGCAGGAAGCAGAAGCTTCCTGGACAATTATGAGGTGGCATTGTATCATTTCCTCCAAAGCTGAATTATGATGTTCATGAGCCCTAGGTACTTTTGCTTTCATGGGCCTCTTCTTCCATAAAATAAATAAACAAACAAACAAATTAAAATATCTGTATTTTATGTGATGGCATTAGTAGAAAGATGAATATATAAACCTATGTCCAAACATTTTCTTAAACTTAATATTCAACTTTTTATTCTGATTTTAAGAGAAATTAAAATATTTTCATGGGCTCCTAAAAGTGTCATGGCCCCAGACATTGTGCTAGTTGTGTCTGATGGACAAGTTGACCCCGACTTCTGCCACTGTCTGTCTGTTGGTCAAAGCAATCACAGGGCTCACCAGATACAATGTGGTAGAGAGACAAACTCCAGTTTTTAATGGGAGGGGATTAGATAACAGTGCGGAAGAGTATGTGTATGAAAAATGACATTACAACCATCTTTAGAAAATAAAATCTGTCAGAATGAACAAGCTTCTGAAAAACATAAGCCCTTTTTGCTTTCTTTCTTGAAAAGCATGCATGTAATAACATTAAGTTCTATTACTCCAATAGTCACTGGGAAGGCTTAAAGTAATATTGTTAGTATTCAGGGTTTTCAAGAAAATGTAAAACAGCCACACTGTTTTCAAAATTCTGACATACAAATATAAAGATATATTGTAGGGTAAGGAAATTGTTATTGAAGCAATCATAACTTTACAGAAATTTTCTTTCTTGTTTTTTAAAGATTTTATTTATTTATTTGACAGAGAGACACAGCGAGAGAGGGAACACAAGCAGGGGGAGTGGGAGAGGGAGAAGCAGGCTTCCTGCCGAGCAGGGAGCCCGATGCGGGGCTCGATCCCAGGACCCTGGGATCATGACCTGAGCTGAAGGCAGATGCTTAACGACTGAGCCACCAGGCGCCCCAACTTTACAGAAATTTTCAAGAAATTTAAATGGGTTCATGAAGAAATATTCACCTCTATGGGCAAGTCAAAAACACAATACTAAGGAAATTGATGTTACACTAGATTGTTTTAATTTCAATGCAAGGTGGAACCTAATGGAGTAAACGTGTATTCTTACCATGACATCGAATGAATAAATGAGTTATGAGTGAGTATCCATGTTGGTTTAATGGACCTAGTTGTTTTCTTCCTCAAAGATTGATATACTTTGGTGCAGAAGACAACTCCTGTCATGTTCTGAGAAATTTCACACACACACACACACACACACACACACACACACACACACACATCTGTTATACCAGTTAGAGTTTCAATAACATTTTCTAAATAAAAGAAATATCAGACATAGGTGACAAAGTGCAAATTCAGTGTATTAAAGATTAGCTAGGATATATTTCTCTTTCTTCCATAGAAATACAGTGTCATTTTTATGCCTGGTTAATATACTAGACTGCAGTCTTAGAAGTCCACTTACTCAGGGCTATTTCAAAGTACCAATTATAGCAGCACAGAGCTAGCTTGAAAGGCTAGAATGAACAGACTGCCTGTTCTGTGGAAGATTGATTCTACGTGTATAAGACAGTAACTGTTTGAGTCAAAGGAGAGCAAAACAATTTCATCCAAAATAGTTAATTCAAAAACAAAACACATAATAAGAATAGACCAGACTACAGCACAATTTTTAAAACATTATGAAACATAAGCTGATGCTTACACTAGTAGCAATGAGTTAGACACGAATTTTGACATTAGAAATGTAGAAGAAATCAGTATTTTATCTACCAGCATCCATTCTTTTGAAAATTTTATCCCCACTATTATTTGGGGAGATTGAATTCTCCACCAACCACTCTAGCCCACAGGATATCGTTCAAATTCAAGTTTCCATCTTATCACCTCACCTTTCCTACCATAGAATTGGTATATTGTGGAGCTCAAATCCATCTGATTTTACTTTGGGATTTTCTTTTTTTTTTAATTTAAATTTAATTAGTCAACATATTGTACCTCATTAGTTTCTGATGTAGTGTTCAATGATTCATCAATTGTGTATAACACCCAGTGTTCATCACCTCATGTGCCCTCCTTAATGCCCATCACTTAGTTACCCAGACCCCCACCCACCTCCCCTTCCACAACCCTTAGTTTGTTTCCCAGAGTCAAGAGTCTCTCATGGTTTGTCTTCCTCTCTCATTTCTACCCATTCAGTTTTCCCTGCCTTCCCCTATGATCCTCTGTGCTATTTCTTATATTCCACATATGAGTGAAACCATATGATAATTGTCTTTCTCTTGTTGACTTATTTCACTTAGCATAATACCCTCCAGTTCCAACCATGTTGCTGTAAATGGTAGGTATTCATCCTTTCTGATGGTTGAGTAATATTCCATTGTATATATGGACCACATCTTCTTTACCCATTCATCTGTTGAAGGACATCTCGGCTCCTTCCACAGTTTGGCTATTGTGGACATTGCTGCTATGAACACTGGGGTGCAGATGTCCCTTCTTTTTGCTATATCTGTATCTTTAGGGTAAATACCCAGTAGTGCAATTACTGGGTCATAGGGTAGCTCTATTTTTAACTTCTTGAGAAACTCCATACTGTTTTCCAGAGTGGTTGTACCAGCTTGCATTCCCACCAACAGTGTAAGAGGGTTCCCCTTTCTCCACATCCTCGCTGACACTTGTTGTTTCCTGTCTTGTTAATTTTAGCCATTCTAACTGGTGTAAGGTGGTATCTCATTGTGGTTTTGATTTAGAGTTCCCCGATGACAGTGATGTGGAGTATTTTTCATGTGTCTGTTGGCCATTTGTATGTCTTCTTTGGAGAAATGTCTGTTCATGTCTTCTGCCCATTTCTTGACTGGATTATTTGTTTTTTGGGTATTGAGTTTGATAAGTTCTTTACAGATCTTGGATACCAGTCCTTTATCTGATATGTCATTTGCAAATATCTTCTCGCATTTCAAGGTTTGCCTTTTAGTTTTGTTGACTGTTTCCTTTGCTGTGCAGATACTTTTATCTTGATGAAATCCCAATAGTTCATTTTTGCTTTTGTTTCCCTCGCCTTTAGAGACATGTCTTGTAAGAAGTTGTTGCGGCCGAGGTCAAAGAGGCTACTGCCTATGTTCTCCTCTAGGATTTTGATGGATTCCTGTCTCACATTTATTTTCAGAAATAAATCTAAGGAAATGATAACTGCAATGGATATTTGTTGAGTATTGTATTATGTACCAAATACCGTTCTAAGCATTTTGCACATATTAACTCATTTAATTTTTCTAATCACCCCAAGAGGAAGCAACATTATTAGCCATATCTTACAAATGAGGAAACTGATGCACAGAGAACATATAACTTGCTTAGGAATACATAGCTAGTAAGTACAATATTTACACCAAGATTAAAACCCAGACAGTCTAACATCAAAGTCTGTGACCTTTATTATGTTATCTTACGTTTAGGACTCAAAATTGGAAAGAGCACACATGGTTATAGGAAAATTCCAGGGGGAATATTAGCAATGGTTACTTTTAATTTGCTTAGGAGGCTTATGTTCATTACCAAAGATACAAAAATAATGCTCATAATAATTAAGTCCTTATAATTACAGATATATTCATAAATTGCAGTTCAGATTTTCACATATTTAAAAGATACAAATTGCACTCCTTTCTTGAAGTCATTTATCATATACATATCATATGAAATTTTTTATTAGAAACTTATCCATAAAAAAGCACCATTTCATTGTACTAGAATTATGATAGAAATTAGTTCTCAGCTGATTAGAAAAATTGTATCTTACTGCTACAAAAGTAGCAAAGGGAACTTCAGTGTTCATTAATGGCAGATCTATGTCTGAATCCAGCCCTCACTAGACTCTAGAATTTTGGGAATGGGCAATCTCACTTGTCTTCAAGGTTCTCCAAAATAGAAACCACTCTAATTTCTAAAGTGCCATTTTGAGAGTAGCCAGAGGCCTACACTTGTTCTGTCAATAAATCAAAAGCCCCAGTCTCCTGGTCTGTCATAAGTCCTATGTCTTTCCTAGCCACTACATTCACCCTAAATGATAAATCAATAGGCCTATCCTAAAATGTTTCAGCAGCTACAAAAAGCAGTGTATATGTTGGTGCCAGACTATGTGCTCCTAGCAGGTTCTCTGGATACAAATAATAGGGCTCTCACTTTGATATGTGAGGTTAAGAGAGAATACCCTGTAAGTACATATGACACATCAGAGTCTATAAACTAAAGTTGCTTTTTTCCTTGAAATCGGTCCTAAAATTCAAGTTGTGTAGTCAGAGTGCAAAATAGTCTGCGGGTCCTGAATAGCCCAACTCTGGTGCCTCCTTTGATCTTTTTTATTCCATAAGGCTTATAGCATGTGTCTCACCTACCCCTTTCATTGAGGTCAAACTTTTTGACCCTGGGGTGAGCTCCAAAAGTACAGACTAAGTCAAGCAATGATTAGGATTATTTTCCCCATGATTACCTTCTATATGGAAGACACCAGGAACTGCTATCCATTGTTATATTTGAAAGGAATTAAAAACATAAGATAGTTCTAAGAGACGTTTCCCCCCTCTAGTTGCCTACCTAAATGTTCAATTTCACAGTGGTTGTACAAGGCTGCAATTGTCCTTAGGCATCTAGGTTCTTGAAATAGTGGCTTGTGTCTCTAGAGAAGAATTGTCCCTGTAACTTTAGTTTAAATGTCATATACAAATTGTAATTTCTTGCTAATATAAACAATACGATTTATTTTTAAAGAACATTCTGAATTCAGACTAAAATCAAGAAAAGAGTGTGGGGTGGGGTAGAAACCAAAGACAAAGCCTTTGAATGTTAGTATTTCAGAGTAGGGTCAGGGACAAGCCAGAAGAGCTAGGAAATTGACCAACTGAATATACTGGTCACATGAGACTTAGTTTTGAAAAAATCTATTCTTGGCCTGTCTTATCCAGGTGATTTCTGTAGGACTTTATCTCCTAAATTACTTTAATAGAATTAGCAAATAAGGCAGATCCCTCAAGATACTCATGTCTGTCCATCTGTGTTTTAAAGTTTTCCTTCCCAGGTCTAATCAGCAAAGAGCAAGGAGAAAAAAAGTTGTCATCTTTTCCCCTCAGTTGTCAGTAGCAAAGAAGGAAGAAGAAATGAGGAAGAAAAAGGAACTAAGAATGTAGATTGATTGGTAAAAATATCCTTCTTCCTCTGCCATTTAGTATTGGTTGGATTGCCATGCAGAATAAGAATTATGAACTGATATTAATGATAGAAGCCATATAGAAAGAATTGAGACATAAATGAGGCCTTGGAGTGAATTTAAAAAAGTCACTTTGAAACAAAATCATGTTCTAACAGGGAACAAGGATATTTATTTTCACAAACATAGGGTAATGAAGAAGGCATGCTTAGCTTGTTTAGTCAGGCTGGCATTAGAAGATCCTCCAATAACACAATCGAAAGGAAGTTTCCGAATTGACATTATGATTGTGAAATTGCAGTAGGAAAGTCAACACTAACAATGGGTACAAAGATGAACTTAGCATTAATACATCTATAAATATTGATCAATTTCAGATTCAATCAAGTGATTCTATGACCAGGCACCAACTTCCATCAATTAATTGATAATTAGAAAATGAGTCCTTCAGCTATTATTACTTGGGGATAATTGTATTAAATAATCTAGGAAGACAGTGAAGATATCCTGAAGGGAAGCGTAGGTTACATTGCTACAAGGAATCTTATACCTTATCATTAACCTATTCTTTTTGTGTTGAAACTTCTTGACGTTAATGCAAATTTTTGCTTGATGAGAATGTAGTGGGGATTGATCTTGTTTGTATGAATCATTTACTGGCACCTCATCCATTACCATTAATCCACTACATAAAACTCAGAAGAACACATGCATGATTTGATTTTATCTCCATACATTGAAACTGACCTATTTCTGGCAGGTTATATCCAGGCATAAGTGTTATGGATCAACTAAGCTCAATCCCTAATACAATAGGAAGAAGATAATACCTCATCATTCCAAATGTCTGTCAAGTACTGTATTTTGCTATTTGCTCTCTCCAGCACAAACACATAGCTATTTTATGTAGAATAACTGTTTTTCCCAAAGCATAGCTTCATATTCATATTTACTTTATTAATACAAATATATATTTTCACAATGCATGGTCATGCCAGACAGTTTCAGGATGGACATTTTTTTGGGAGGGCTATGAAAATTTAATTCTGCATGATAAAAGTAAATACAGTTCACTGCCAAATATAGTAAAATGGTCACTTTCTGGGGGTTCTGAAGAGTTTGAAGTCTACATAGCTGGGAAGACATGGCAGGACTTAGATATACATGTTTAAGATAATGTTTATTACTCTAATATCTTACAGCTCTTAAGTTCATGAATCAAAGCATAGGATTTTATAACGGCTATTGAAAACCTTATAAAACAAGAATGACAGTGATGCTGTTTTTAACTGCTAACACATTAAGAACTGGGCATTTTGTAAAACACTAGACATAACAACTTTGGAGTTTCAGTTATCTACCTAACAGGAAACTGCGAGTCAGAGGGGGCTCATGGGCAGTATGAAGTAAAATCAAGATAACAATCTGACTCCAGAGTTCAAACTAAATCTTTATGATGCAACAGTATTAACTAATATTTATAAAGTGGTTATTATGTGCTGGTTCTATTCTAAGTGATTTACATGTATTCACTCATTCAATCCTTACAATAACCTTACAGAGATAGGTAGTAGTATTATTTCTGAAGAGAATTTAAGTAAGCTGACCGAAGTCAGATATTAAGTTGTGGTTTCAGAATTTAGATCTGGTTCTAGAGCTCCCAAGCCTAACCACTATGCTCTACTGCCTTTTCTAAATTTCCTACAGCTCAAAGTCAACTAGCAATTTTGGCACAGCAAGAATATACATTGTTATGTAATTGACAATGTCCCTGTATTTTCTTAAAGACCAAGAGGGCTGTGTTTCACCAAACCCCACCCAATGGAGTGCAAAAATTTAAAGGAACAAAACTAAGGTAATTCAAGGAGTCTTATCTCTTGAAAACTTCAGAGCGATGAGCAGTTCATGGGTGCCATTGACACTGGTCCCACAAAACTCCTCAAATGAAATGACTTCTTTGAACCTCAGTTAGCACTCTGATGCTTCTTCCTCGGTTCTAGGCCAACTTAATGATCAGGGGCAATCATTTGGCCTGCCGGAAGGGGAAACCCTTATCAAATGTTGGCCTAGCCATGAAGTAGCCTTAGTCTTGGTATATGTTGACATTTTATAATCATACATGTATATTCATACAATATTTTATAATCATACGTCCATAAAGCCTCTTATCCAACAAATCTTCCAAATACATATTGAATTACTGTCCCTATTCTTTGATGTACAACTTAAACACACACACACACACACACACACACACACAAACACATACATACACGGATTCTCTCTCCCTTTTGATGTACTTATTTAACTCTTTCCTCCAATTCGGGTGTCTCTTCTATGATGCTAACTCACAGTTTGCCCTATCCTACTTATTATTTGTTCTGTAGTTTTGGTCCTTGTGTAATTTCACAATGTTCTTTTCCAGGGATTCATATGCACTTTCATATTCCTGAAGGCTAGTACAATTCTTGTAAGATAAGCACACATTAAAGGAAAATGATAGTTGATCAAGAAACTATCCTTTCCTGAATGTTTTTAATCAGATCTCCTGTTTTTATTTCAGTTTTCAAACAAATGATTTTTATTTTCTACATACCTTAGAGAGTGTTAATTCCCTGGACTAGTAAAGGCATTTTTGAAGTGTTTCTGCATAATTCATACTGAATGTAGTGCTCAGAAGCTGGCATTATTGGGGTATGCATATTAATTATTCATATGCAAATTAAGAACCATGGGACCCAGCACAGCTGGAATTTATATAACTCTTGCTGCCTTTTCTAAAGTAGTACATTTCTTGTACGCTTGTGTTATCATTTCTTTATATAACATTTTCCAATTCACCCAAACAAATGTCTAATCATATTAAGATCTTAACTTTTGTGTTAGCTAAAGCAATTATGAATGTGAGAAGATGGAAATTGTTAATACAAAACAATTACACTTTATGGCTCATCTTTTGCAGTCCCCAGAAGCAGAAATATACGTCTTTTGGATGTTGTTCTTTATGAACCGTGTATTTCGAACATTTCACCTTTAAGTCTATTTTTCTCATACTTGAGCGTTTTTTACTTATACCCATTGATTTCCCCCTAAAGCAATATTTAGAGAAGCATAATTCCAGACTAAAGATGCAATAAGGGTTCACTTGATTATGACCTCCATCCCAACAATCCTCATTTCCTCAGTTGTTACTCCTGCACTGGTGGGGATAAAGGGAATAAATACAGAGGCAGAGGGGTAATCATTAAAAGCAGTGGTCTCGGGATACATCATATTCCAAATATCAAAAGCATCCTCTGAAATAAATTCAGAGGTGAAACTCTGCTTGAACTTTGGAACCGGCACAACCTCTCATTTTAATATAACAAGTTATCCTATACCACAGATTCCTGAGACAGGAAGGGATGGCAGGAGGTACTTTAGTTTTGTATCCCCTGGAAGGCTCATGACAATTATCAAATTGAAGTCAAGGGTGACAGGAAAACATCAGCTGTGGATCTTCTGTTTCAAGAAGACATACTTAGAAAAATGCCACCATTGTTCTGGATTAATTACTCAGTTCATAATTCACTTCTGACTAAAACTATATGGAACGAATAAATCCTGGGCATAAAAGGCACCAACATAGGGGATATAGTCCATGGTACTGTAAGAGCCTTGTATGGTGACAGATGGCATAATGTATAAAGAAGTTGAATCAATATGTTGTACAACTGAAACTGATGTAACATCGTGTGTCAAGTATACTCAAAAAAATTTTTAGAACTATATGGAATTTTAAGTTGAAGGAAGTTGGTCTTTGGCAGCGATTTGCTGTCACTCCAATTGGTATTCATTTCCTCTCTTCTCAGGGTGCCTGTGCCAATTCCCCAGGCCTCCAGCCATTTGTTTCTTCTCTCCCACCACCATTCTCCTATTAAAAGCTATACTCCAGAAAGACCTACACTTAGACATTGAGAGTAACAATCAGATTGAAATGTATCACATCTCCCAGCCCATTTTCACAGAAACAAAAGGCCAAGCCTTAAGAAGAGAAAAATATCGGAGCTGCTAGAATTCCAAGGAGCAAGATGCCTACGAGAGATATGTGTTACTTAGGTAGAGCCTACAAAGCTGCTTCCTGCAGGGTGGATAACCACCCTCTCATAAGATGTGGTCTGTTAAGGTCTTATTAATGAGGCATATGAAGATGAAGACCAGTGTCTCCAGATTCCTAATATCCTAAATGTGATGAAATGCCACATAAAAGTCAAACCATTAAATTTGGGAATCAAATATATTAGGTAAAGGACATGAAAGCAAGAAGCTAAATTAAAAAAAATAAAGTCTAAGTACAAAGATTATCCTAACTTGCCTCTTAACTACTACTTCCATACCTGACACTGCGAGTGTCTTCATACCCGATAAGGCATCTTCTCTCTCTCTTTTTTTAAAGATTTTATTCATTTATTTATTTATTAGAGACTGAGAGAGAGAGAAACAGCATGAGAGGGGAGAGGGTCAGAGGCAGAAGCAGGCTCCCCGCTTAGCTGGGAGCCCGATGTGGGACTCGATCCCAGGACTCCAGGATCATGACCTGAGCCCAAGGCAGATGCTTAACCAACTGAGCCACCCAGGCGTCCCAAGGCATCTTCTCTTTATATAGAATGATTACCTAGTCCAGGCCTCCTTCACCAATTGAGAGTTAGATTCTACAACTGTCTTTAAACTGGACTCCTTGAGCCAATCTTCTACAACTTTATCAGAACTTCAGCAAGTAACTCTGGAGTATGGCTCCAAAAAGAATACAAAAATAAAAACAAATAACAACAAAACAACAAAAAGACCCTAGGTGGAATGAGAAATTAAAAACAGCCAGAGGTGTACTGAACTGGTACATATGTCTCTCATTCCTGCTCTTGACTGTCCCATTGGTATTGTATTTCTGGGATTCAGATTGCAAGATCTGGAATTCCTGGACTCATTCTGGTTTCCAGTTACTATCTCCCAACATAGCCATTCTTCGGGAGGCTTGACATACATTTTCTAAAGTATCATATTCATCATCATACCCCCCTGATTAGATGGTCCTCTGCTTCCATTTATGAATGCCTCTGTTTTCAAGCTGTTATAGCACAAATACCCCTAGGCAATTCATGCTTCTCCACAGCTCCCTGTACTTCTCCTACAACGGACCCACTGCCACTCCAGTGAGAACAATCTCTTCATGAAATCCCCGAGTTTTCTGGGATTTCACTTATTTTTTTCTTCTTTTTCTTCCCTTTCTTTTAAATTCTTATGCACTCTTCAGAAAGGATTATACCCGTACAACTTGTCTGGGCCCTCACACAACCCATAGTCTAGCTGGTTAATCTATACTGCCTTGAATTTTTTCATATTTTGGGATCTTCTTTCCCTAACTACACTGTAAGTTAAATAAAGCACATTGGACAAGTTATCTTGGGAAACTGAACACATGTCTTTACCTCTACTTTCTTGAAGCCCATTAAATTGAAATCAGGTAAATTAAAGAGATACACAAGCATAAGGATAAAGAGAATGGGAAAAGGGAGAGCAATCAAGAACTTTGGAAGATGGATAAATAAGAATCTGAATTGGCAGAACCAGAATCTGAGTGCTCGCCCCAGAAAAAGATAAGAAACAAGCGGACACATGCTATAGAGAGTATCGGAGGCACCAGGAACTTAACACTAGCGTAATGGATTACACACTGGATAAGGAGTAGTAAGATGCCTCAGATATCCTCTGATGGCCCATGCCACCAGACAACTCTCTTCCCCATCCCAGATAGAGGGAGCCTGGAGGTTTGCTCACTGCAACAGCTGAACCAGATATACTCCATGCTTATAGATGCCAGACAGTAGATGCTGGAAACAACCACTTAGTTAATAAAGGAACTATATCAAACACTGAAAAGAATTGTGACCGTCTTCATCACCTTCCACAGATTAGAACCCAGATTGCTGGTACCCTCCCCCTCAGCACCTAAAAGTATTTAATCACTATTTCTCTTTAATTTACAATCCTCCCCCAAAAGTACAATGACATTTAGAGATACTGCAGTGAAACAGTAGTTTTCTCAGTATTTCTTAAAAATGAATCAAAAGCCAAGGAGAATTTGAAATTTTGAGGAAAGCCTTCAGCATAAAAGACAGACGCTAGTAAATAAGTTGGAAAACAAAAGAAATGATTACAGCAGAAACAAGGTAGAAAGCAGAATAAGACATCAAAATAAAATTATAATTCACGTACTAATTTTTATACAGAATATAATAACAAAAAATTAAGAAATAGTGTAATGTTTTGCTCTCCTCTAACTATAATAGTCTCAACTGCTATGATAGTAATGCTCAAATAATATCTTACTTTGTTTGGTTATCAAGTAAATGAAAAGTAGTTTCTCTTTCATTTTTACTGAATTAAGTCTGCTATATAATTTCTTGCATATCTAGATATCAAGCAATTGTTGAGGGTCTTATTTAGTGCTACTAAGAACTTCCTTATAAAGTAAAACTCCAGCATTTTTCTAAACAATGCTCTGAGCCCTCTGAAGCAGCTTCATTTCTGTTTTTTCTTGCTAACCAGCTTTACTTCCTATAAGACCTGCCTGTTTTAGACAGTGCCATTATGACCTCAGACCACTCTAATAGCACTTTGGCAACCCTCTACTCAATCATTTCTTACAACCTGTTTTTTGATGGACTATTTTAGAACAAATGTCACAAGTTAAATATAGTTAAGTTATACATTTCTTTACACTGACACCCAGCTGACCTGCCAGGAACTTTACAGATGACATGCATAATAAATACCTCACTCTGGTTCTTCCTCAGGTTTCTGGATAATCTAGAAACCCAGCCTGAAATAACCAGCCCCAGTTTTTTTGCTCATCATAATTACATAAGCCTTGACCATATAAAATTTGGACATTTTCAGCTCATTGTCAATGAATTCATTTTAATAGACACTGGGTTGAATTATCTCTAATCAAACCACATTATGTTGTTCTGATTTGGGTTAATCAAAGAGCAAAGGATAATGTTTAGATTTCTTCTATGAAAAATGACTATGCTCTTCAAGTGTTTAGTAGGTGAGCAGCTGCCATGCATCTAGGCTTTCATGGAATTATACGTTTACTGCCTGGAGAGTCTGAGCTTTGTTTTCTGATCTGAGTTTAATAGCACTCAGAAAATCCTGGGGTTTAGTAATCAGAATTTGGTGTTTATGGCAAAAACTTGAGCAGCTAGCTCATCAGAAAGAATGAATGAAAATGCTTTACCTTGAATTTTAAAAAACGGCAGTACTTGCAAAGAAAATATCTTTAAAAAGAAAACAGCAATGGAGGAGGTAAGAAAAAATACATTTTTATTATATTTAAGGCCTAAAGTTATTGTCTGATTCTCACCAGCAGGTCAGCTTCAATGCTATTTCTTTAGCTAAAGTTTTGGAGTTTAAAGTCAATTTTAATTTACAGTTGAAAAGTGAATCCAAAACATCCAAAACATGAGGCACTCTGAGATGACTTTTTGTTGTGTGTAGGTTCCATTTTGGTATCTTGCATTTCTCCTGACGATTTGTGGGTTTTGTAATTATTTTATTTTATTTTTCAGGAAGCAGCACTAAAGAAAAACATTGTTGTTATCAAAATTCCAGCTGAGCTTTACCCACTTTGATTTACCCCATAACTAGTTCCGATGTCTGCAAGCGATGTGAACTGGAGAGTTAACAATTAGCTACTAAATATTGTCCCTGAAGCTACTTTTCTCCCAGTTGTTTCTTAGTGTCATGATTATCAGAGCAATTACTTCTTCTTTTCTATTGTAAGATGTAGCCGTATCTCAGTCCCTGTGGCACAAATATTTAATAAAATGATTTTGGTGTGTTAGAATTTCATTGCTGGGAAAATACAGCATCTGATCAGGCTCCTAAAATAAAGGCATTAATTTTATGGATACAATATCTTGCTGTAACAGAGGAGGCGTGCAATTTCTGACAGGAGTTTTCAAGTTGTGTCTCTGAATATATTTTCAGTGGAGGGATAAAAAGGTTTGAATTTATGTTTTAGTCACTGTAGAAATGGGATAGAATTCTCACCATTCACAGTTTGGTTCAGATGTCAATACTGATGACAGTACACCTACCAAATAGGAATGAAAAGGTTAACTGAGCTTTCTGGGGAGAACAGAGTGGCTCCCAACCGGGTTCAAAGAGCAAAGAAAGGAGACTGGCTGGGGTTTTCATGGCGGTTCAGGATGGTGGGAGGGGTGAGAGGGTGGGCGTGTGCGGGCAGAGATCTGTGGTTTGAACTTCTTGCCAGGGGGAGCTCTGTGCTTCCTTATCCACTTATGCAGATGTGGGGCAGAAGGGGAAGAACAAGGGGTATAGAGCTTAAAGGCTTTCAGCAGTCAAACATCAAAATTAAATCAAACTATTTATTGTAATTTTCATTTGGTATTCCCTGCCTAATGAATATTTGGTATCAACTTACTGATCATAATTTGCAAGGTTCCTAGATTTCATTAGTTGTTGATTCAGACTGATACTTTTTTTAAAAGGTGAGGTCTTCATTAACATGGCTTGTCAAATAGAAAAAAATGATGTATAAGTTGTTATAGTGATGATTTGTCTACTGTTTTATTTTTACTTTTTAAAATGTCTACTTATTGCCCATGTTAATATAGACCAGTGGTTTTCAAACATTAACATGCCCCCAAATCACCTGACAATCTTGTTAAAACACAGATTGCCTGGACCTCATCCCCAGAGTTTCTGATTTAGTAGGTCTGAGGTAGGGCCCAATAATTTGCATTTCTAACAAGTTTCCAGATGATATTGATACTGTTGGTCCAGGAACCACACTTTGAGAATGACCAATCCAGAGTTTTTGAGGGTTTTTTTTTTTTTTTTTTTAGTTTTTGTGTTTTAATAATTTGTTTCCCAGTGTCTTGTCCCTTTGAGGATTTGCAGCTCTTTTAGTATCACTGAATAATGAGTTTGCGCTGTTCATATTAAAAAGCAAAGGCCCTTTTAACAGCTAAAGAGCTATTTTGTTACTTTCTAGTGTAGATGTAGCCCACACTAGAACAGCCTCCTAATTATTACCATTTTGTGATATTTATACTAAGATATAATATTATAGCTTAATAAATTTAACTGTGACATTGGATAAATATTTATAAAATTATATGATCTGTGGCATTTTTTTTTTTTTTTGGGCAGTAATACTGAAGATTGAATAATTAAATTGAACTAGTAGCTCTTGAAAACTTTAGTGGAACTGAAGAAATTCCATGTGTTCTTGTAACTATTTTCTTCTTACCACTTTTGGATTTAGTCTTCAATTTCAACATTAGATTATTGGGTGCAGTGAGACAAGCAGTGAGAATAGAAACTAGGAGTCAGGAAGTACAGATTCCAGACTAATTCTGTCACTAAATTTCATGTGATCATGGGCAAATTAAACCAGTCAGCAAATTTTTCTGAAAAGGCAAGATAGTAAATGAAATATTTTATGCTTTTCAAGTTACATGGTCTTTGTCAAAATACTCAACTCCATTCTTGTAGCACAAAATGACCACAGACAATTATTTATAAAAACCATGAGTGTCTAGATTTAGTCCATGGGCTACAGTTTGCCCACTTTTGATTTAAGCATGGGTTTTTGTTTGTTTGTTTTAATCTGTGAAAGGAATAGGTTGGATTAGCAGCAAACATTCTGTGATGCTGCAACTTGGTGAGCCTTGCTCATTGCTTACTGATTCTATTCTCACCCAACAGAGAAGCACTTACATATTAGAATCACTCTGTATAAATTGCATCATCCAGTTGGAAAGGGAGATTTAAGCTATCATTTCTGATAGAGACAATACCTTATATTCCAACTCCATCTAGATGGGTAAAACAATAGTAAAACATAAAAGAGTATTTAGAAGCTGTTATAAGTAGATAGAATACAATATATAATGTTAGACAATGATACTACTTTATCATTTACTAATTATTAGCAGCAATATAATTATTTTTATTGTTATAGCAGGAAGTTACATGAGGGATGGTTCATGGAAATAGAGATTGGGTTTGGAATAGAGGGGGTTTTTTGTTTTGTTTTGTTTAATACGATCTCCAATGACTAAACAGCGATGTTTAGAGTCTGAGAAGAAACACAACACACACACACACACACACACACACACACACACACACACACAACTGGCATTTGAGCAAAGACCAAAAGTAACAGAACTAGAAGCCATGGTTCAGAGCCAGTGTCCAGATGTATAGATTGGTTAAGAGGGGACATACACATGCCAAGTTTTACCTAGAGAATGAACTCATAGACAACATAGGGACATTTAGAAAGAAAGAAATGAAACAACTTCTCAGGTGAATTCCTGTTGGAAAGTGGAGAGCGACATGAGGAACCGGGATATAACTGTTGGATTTCTTGCAGGAGTTGCCTTCTGTCTACCTCCACTGGTTTAAGGATCATTCTTCATATGGCATACATAAGGGTTAAAAAATGCTTGAATACATGAGGAAGTGAACCATACAGAGGGTGTCCTATGAGCTCTGGAGAACAGACACTCTCTTCTTCAGAGGCTCTAAGGATTCACCACCATTTTAATACCACCATGTCAGTTCCCTACAGACTTCTCTGCTCTTGGCAAAGTAGGCCTTTTATTTTCTTTCTACTCTTCCTTTAATGATGCAGGAAAATATCTGTCTCTCCTCTGATTTATTAAAGACATTTATGACTTAGCTTCTTACCTTTTATGTGTGTGAGAGCCAGTGATGTGCCTTAAAATGTTTTTTATACACACACACACACACACACACACACACACACACACACACAGTGTACCTAACATAAAACTCAGTATTTAGTAACTGATAATTAGCTTAGTCAAATTTTTTAAATTATCTTAAAAGCCTAGTGAATTAAAGTAAATTAAAAGATACATTTTGCCCTCTCTGTGCAGCATTTCTGCATTTTCCCTTTGGCTTTGGTTTGAACCTCAGGTTAGTCTTATCATCTGCTACGGAAAACATAAATCTGGCAGCCTAACTTGTTATTCTCTAGGGAATCTTCCTTCACCCCCAAGATTTAGATATCTGTTGCAGTAGTTCTAGCATGCGATATGCTGAAAAGGAAAGCTTTTAATCTGATATTCTAGTTAAATTAAAATGGGAACATGTTTCTGCATGTTGTATAGAGCTCATTTGATTATTTAAATATATTTTCTCATGACGGGGCAAAATGTGATTAGATTTATATTAGATCACAAAAACTCTGGGTCTGCTATACAAATCTATTTCTACTAAAATATGAAATAATTGCATATAATTAATTTTCAACATAAGGATCTCTAACTCCAGATCCTGGTACAATCTACAATATAAGCATTAGAATAACTGGGTTCCCATGGAAGGCAGGTTTAGAGTTAAGAATGTTTGACATTACCCTAAATATAATCTGTGTAAATAACAATGTCAAGTTAATCTAAGGGTCAATTTATTGTAGATTTTAAATGTCATGGGTCAAAGGAGAGGATTTTCCCCCCAGTTTCCCTGCTTCTAGCCTGAATCCTCAGCAATTTTTGCCAAAGAATTCATTCTAACTTGATAACATGATCTTTTTTTTCCTTGACCAGTAGTTTTCAGTGTCTACACATTGCCAAAAAGATATCATCTAGATAATTTTCACATTGTACAATGCTCTTCACAATATGGCTTCTGTCTCTGTGTTCATTCTCCTCTCCTGCCATTTTCGTTCTCCTTATACTTTATAATAGAACAAGATGGAACTACTTCTCATTCACCAAGGAACCTGCTCATTCCAAATTCCTTTGTAATGGGCATATTATTACTTCCTCTTGAAATGCTCTTCATATCAGCCAACTTAGATATTTCTTAACAGTTCTTTCTGTTTCAGTTCAGATGTTTTGCCTTCTGTGGAACATTCTCTGATTTTCAGTAACAGACTAGAATTTCCTTTCCCCTTTGCTTCCATGGCCTTAGCACAAATAAATATCTTGAATTTTGATTATTCTAATACAATATGTAGAAATGTAAAGATCTGTTTTTCTAGCAGTTTATGTTGTGGGAAAATTCTCTATGGTTTTACCATATTCCTGCATAGTTCAGAGCAAAGGGCATTGTAAGGATGTTTACATTAACGGACAACCTTGGAAGCTAGATTTTGTGCCCTTCCAAAGATAAAATCTCCCTCTCTAGAGATGCTTTTTCTCTCTCCTGCAGAGACTTGTTAATGAATAATCTCTTTCTCTCTCTCTCTCTCTCTCTCTCTCTCTGGGGCAGAGGATGGGCATGAATTTCAGCAGGTTGTAAAAGTTAAGCGCCTCCTAATTTGGGGATCCTCTTCTTGTAATGAAAATCTACTGCATGCACAGATAAACACTGGCCTTCATCCCATTGTACTATGGGGATAGTGGCTTTGGGGACCAGAGTTAAAGTACTGTTCTTGTTACTGCTCTTTACTGTGAGTAATCAACGATCTGCTTCTGATCCAAGGTGTGGTGGTCCTCAGTATAAATATATGAAACTGTGGCAGTCCAACATGTTAGCTTGTATGAAGTATAAAATCGCAGACCCTTCACAGTTTCTAATTTTATAAGGTTGAGACCTGGCACAGTGCCTGGCATGTAGCAAATTCTTAATAAATATATATTGAATGACTGTTTGGGCTGGTCTGTGAAGGCTAGAGGAAGACTTTCATCAGTATACCCAGTATCAGTAAAAATTATGAATGACACTAAAATTGACCATAAAGATTACTGATATACTATCTAGGATACCCTTCTGGATATCTGCACCTTTCATTATCTTAAGCTATTGTATTAATCTGTACTGAAAATGGATAGTAATACAAATGATTCTTTATCCATTAAAAAAGCAAATGAAATTTGCCTTGTGGGTATTGACCCATTTTACATCCATTTGTAAATTCACGTCAGCATTGTAGGTTGCCTAAATTACCTACAGTATGTATTGCCTACATATATACATATATTGGTTTGGATTTTTCTTTGACTTGGTTTTAACATCTTATTGGCTCCATCATCAGTGTATTAGAAAACTCCTGGATGTTTGTGTTTATTTTATAGTTATATTAAAAGAAAACTCCTGGATGTTTGTGTTTATTTTATAGTTATATTAAAGTTATGATTTTAAAAACATTATACTTCAGTACTAATAACATATCCTTAACATCATGAAGTGTTGTGCAAGAATTTCCAGTATGTGTGAATGCTTGTGTGTGTGTGTGTGTGTGTGTATGTGTGTATGGGTGTGTGTGGAAGAGCTATTCCATTTGGCTGTTTTAGACTTTCCCCATTTTCTTTTTTTTTTTTTTTTTTTGGCATTTTCGAAATCTATAGATCACAGAATATCTACAGTCATTGCAATACCTAAACTGCTCTGTGTTTTTAGTATGGGCTGCAGGTTTTGTAATATTTAAAAGGTGCTGGAAAAAATATATGGTAAGGTAGGAAGAGAAATCTCCAAACCTGACTAACCCTTTGCATTGTAAGTCAAAATAACACAGATTTTAGGTTTGTAAAATAAATAAGTGAATACTTATTATTATATTTTATAAAGGGAATCTAAGCATAGCCAGCATGGGAAATATCTTGGTAAAATGAGTCATACCCATGCCATGCCACGACCAAGCACCCAGAAGGTATACACATTTGAACAGTTGCTGAGAAGATTCACGCTCTGCTCACTGTACATCTTGCCAAAAGCAAACTTACTTCCAGGAAATTATGAAGTTCTGTATCCCAAGTTCCCGTAAATAGAAAACTGGAAAATTTTTATTCAGAACACAAGATTAATCTCATGAGTGAGAAAGTCCTTGTTTGCTATCACCTATTCAGATTTACCCTTCTATTTATGAGAACTAAATCCAACAAAAATAAAAATTCATATATATAGAAAAATTACTATATTGCAAAGCAACAACAACAAACAACAACTCACCTTTAAAAAAAATACTAGCGACTTTATTCAGAGTTCATCCATTTTTTTCACTAATGTCCTTTATTTCAGAATCCAATTCCAGGATCTGATTTCATTTGGATATTCTGTCCCCACAGCGTTCTCTGAACTCTGACCATTCCTCAGTCTTTCATGGTTTGACATACCTGAGGAGCCCTAGTCTGGAATTTTGTGGAAGTTCCCTCAGTTTGGGATTGTGTGATGTTTTCTCATGATTAGACTAACACCGAAACTGCATAGTAATGCCTTACTGGGAAGAATACCACAAAGATGACTTGACTTTGGTTCATCACATCAGGTGGTTCACCATGATGATATGTTTTCTTACCAGTTAATCTTGATTGTTAATCAATCTTGATTGTTAATCTTGATTGTTTGTCTATAGTGGTATCTGCTAGGTTCCTTCACTGTGTAGTTAGTATTGCTCTCCTTGTAATTGGGGAGATAAATATTGGAAGAGAGCTCATTTAGATCTATGCAAATATCTTGCTTTCTCATAAAACTTTGACCCACTATTTTTTAGCATCTATTGATATAGCTTGCCTGCAGCCATCACTGTTGAGGTGATTTTCTATTTTCCTCATTCCTTCTACATATATTAATTGAAAGTCTTTTCTAAGAGTTGGCCCTTCTTACCCATTTATTTATTTATTCAGTTATTTATAGATATCTTATACTTTGAGTTATAATCTAATACTGTCAAAATTAATTTTGTTGCTCAAATGGTGCCAGCTTTGGCTATTTGGAGCTTTATTGAGTCGGTTCCTACACTTTTCAACTTATTCTCATTTTTTTTCCTAGCACCACAACATGCTCCAGGATCATTTTATATTTTCTCTGCCTTAGCCTGAAATCAATCACCTCTCCAAAGAGCCCTGGTCCTTTTATTAGAGTATAACAGCTACTGTTTCTTAAACTTACAAATTTGATAAATGATTCTCTTCAAGGTTTTATGCCAGAATTTCTTAGTATTTCATAATGGGATATGATTATACTGAATGTTTTCGTGTGTTTCCATTCGAAACAAAATGTAAATAGCCTACTATACATGAAGAGGTAATGTGTGGTCTTCTGTGAGGCAATGTACTCCTCCAGAAAAAAAGCAATAGAAAAAGAAAAAGAAATGACCAGTTTCCAGAACAACAGTCAATATTTATTGAGTTCTAACTCATAAAGAGTACTGTGGGAAGTGCTGCAATAAGGAAAAGATGTAGCCCTGCCCTTAAGAGGTGGCCCTGTCCTAGCGAGACCAAGAGAAACATTTACCAAATGAACAAGTGCTGGTGCTCCCTGGGACCCCGGAGGTCATACGTTACATTGTATTCCAATGTTTCAACATCATATTTCCCCTTCAATTACTTTTATTAGATCTCCTCTCCTATAAAAGAAAGCCCGCTATTTTTGAACAACACGTAAAATCCAATTCCTGCAAGAATTTCTTCTATACAAGTTTTATTCCTTAGAAAGTTATTGAACACCTACCACTTGCAAAGCAAAGACAAGATAGCAACAAGCTCACTAAAGCATCTTTCTTAATTTTAAGAAATTTTCAATTCGTAGGGACTGACGCTCCCTGACCTCCCAAGTCCACACCATTTTGTTTTGTTTTTGTATTTGTCTTACATTTTAAGTTTGAAAAATGCCTATGTACAGTAATATACCTCTGAGAAAATGTGTCATATTTTCCATTTGCATTGTTGCCGAGTTAGCCTTTATGGGTTTACTTCATCCTATCATCTTAGAGGTTTAATTTGCTTGAGTGATAAGTCTTTAGCATCATTTCACTTATCCTCACAGTAGTGGTCAGTGGTATTTAGATCATAGATAGATATTAGATGCTTATTATCATTGTCAACATCAAATGCATTTAGTAAACAGAATACAAGTCTCCTAGATCCAAAGAACCGCCCTACTTTGCTCATTGCTGAAAAGTTGATATTATTTCATAGGGTTGAGATGTAGAAGAAATGAGCTCCTACATGTAACATTTAGACAGGAAATTGGAACATAGTAAACACTTAATGTTATTAATTTTTAACATGAGTTTATGAGTTACATTAATATTGTATGTGATAAAGAGCATACAGTATTTACCATGCAATGAGTAGCACTGAGGAGGAGAGTAATATAGTCAGATTTGGACAAGTGAAGTTAAATTTTGGATCAAGTGCCAATGTCACTCTTCTTGACTGACCATTCTTCTGTCTCTGTTCAACACCCTCACGCAAATTTAATTTTTCTTGCTACAAAAGCATTTAAAGAAATGAATTTTCAAATAAAATTCAGTTGATTGCCATCCTTGAGCTCCATCTAATTAGTGAGAAGTCAGTGCTGTTAGGCTTAACAAGTAAACTACAGGTGCCTTCATTCTTCTAGCCTCCTCTCTCCACAAGGGTTTGGGTCATTTTGTACAACCCATGTTTTCACAGATGCACTCAATGGCATTCAAGATTAAATAATTTTCAATTATTGATATTTAATATTAAAAACATACAAATAAAAAATACAAAAATATTTATGAAAGATACATAAAGTATGAAGAATACCTACTAACCACCTCACTTAAATAAATAAGAAATTATAATCACTTTGGTAAAGTATCCATGCGATCTTCCTTCATTCCATGGCTTCCGTTCTCCTTTATTTCTTCTAAGTTGGTTTTATTCTTTCATTGCTTTTCCTCATAGTTTTACAAATTAAATCTCTGTGCCTGAGTTTGTCAAGTTCTACATCTTCTTTGATCTTGTGTAAATGAAACACTGTATATGTACTGTAACCTGCTCTTTTACTCAAAAAAAATAATGTCAAAATTTATCCATTTTGTTGTGTGCAGCTATATTTTATTCATTTACTGCAGTAAAAGAAATCTAACATATGAATATACCACAGTTTATTTTTATACCACATCTACTAAATGATAGAAACTTCAGTTTTCAGGTTTTTTGACTTGTTTTAGTTTTGGCTTATCAGCTTTATTGCTTTATTCTATGTGATTTTAGTACTCATGGATCAGAGTTTTAGTGTGAATGTGTAGAAGTAATATTGCAAGATTAAGTTATCCACATCTTTAGCTTTACCGTATAATGCCAAAATCTTTTTGATTTTGGCATACCAATTTGCAATACCAAAGTAGAATATAATTACTTCCGTTATTCCCCATCCTTGCCATTAGCTTTCCATTTTTGCCAATATGTGAAGTGTGAAATTATATTTTATGTTATTTTAAATTTGCATTTAACTATTTAATAATGAGGTAAAGAATGCTTATGTTTATTGGTCAATTAGATTTCCTTTTCTATGGATGATCAACGTTTTTATCAGTATAGTAATTTGAATAGAAATGCATTGAAATAATAAATCAATTCAGAATTCATATTTAATATGTTGAGAATTTATCTTTCTGGGCTGCATTCTAGATAATTAACTCAAACTGATATCTTAGTTTATCAATTAGGTGTTCAACTAATTTTATCCATGTCAAAACTGCTATTGAGCTTTAAATAGAAATTATTACATTTTTCATCAAAGTTCAATTCAGATTTATTTTTGATCGGCTTGGTCTTTTCCTTTTTTAACTATTTCTGGAAATTTACTTCTATTTTCAATCACCTCTAATATTTTGTTAAATGTATTAAACACATCAATTTTATAATCTTTGCCTAATTATTCTAATGTGTATAGTGTCCATGGGTTTGATACTGCTATTTGTGGCTTTCACCGCTTTCGTGGTGCCTTTCTTTGTGTTCTGTGATTTTTACTATCGTATCATGGTTTTTGAAACTTTGTGGCCTGCCTTGAAGGTGAGCACGTCAGCTTCCGCCATGGAGACCAGGAGTCAGAGGGCATCTCAAGCCAAATTCTCTACTTGAGGTCCCTTAGGCCACCAAGGTAATATGAAAAAAAAAAATGCTGCTGTATCTTTGAATGTCAGATTATAGTTATAATTTTTCAAGGGACATGTCTTTTTTCTGTCCACTGAGCACCAAACACAGGGATTTCCTCATTTGGGGACGAGCATGGGTTTCACTGTGGTTCATCCTCTAGGTCATTTCTACTGATGCATCCACTTTGGGTAGCCTTAAAAGCAAATGAAAAACCCAAGCTCAAGTTTCCCAGGTTTGGCAAAGGCCAAAGTGCCCTCCCCATGAAAATTCATTTCTGCTTTGGGTTTCTCCTCTAACTTAGTTTTTGGCCTCTGAGATATACCTTACTTACTGTATATGGAAAGGTATCAGTGTGTGTCTGTGTGTGTCACATCTACTCCAATATTTTTAGTTGTTTTCAGTGGACAAGCCTTCCAGGCTCTTAGCACCGTAGTATGAGAAATGGAAGACTCTTAATTATTTTCTAGTGTGGGTGGACTTGTATTCAATTCAAAGAGAAATTAGCTCTGCTGCCCCAAAGCACAGATCCATGCTCCAGTGAAAAGAACTGAAATGAGATTGTTGCTGCCAAATTAACAATGAGAAAAAAACATGTTTCTAAAATATTAGGGCCAAGATATTGGATTCCAAACTAGCCAGGCTCTTCTGCTGCTACCTGTTCCCATACAAGGTTTACTTAGAATCTTAGGGGACAGTGTGTGATGTTTACCATGTGAATCAGTCCTATTAGGAAATCTGTGTTTTCCTTTGCTCTGGACCCCTTTGTGTGGGAGTAGCTTTTGTTCTACTTCATTCCTCTGCATGTTTTGATAAAAAACAGATCCGAGAGGTAGTTTTTGCAGGTGCATCTTTTGTCTCTCCCTAAATAGAGGGAAACCTGCTGAAATTACACCATGCAATGAATATTAAATTTCCAATGCTTTCCAGATTATCTGGAAATAGTAAAGAAGAAAGGGTCAAAAGAGTTTAATATCATTTATTAAAGACCCCAAGGTCTTTCTCTTAAATACTTCAGAGTCACAAGATAAATATCTATAATGACTCAACCCCAGGAAGAAACCAGGGGATCCTCTATGCAGTGTCATGGCAGAAATATCTGACTCTATTAATAAAATATGTTTTTTAATAGGCATTATCTTAAATGGCATTATGAAAGACACTGAAACTGTCTCTCTAGCTTCCTTCACTGATGGTTATGATTTTTATTTTTTAAAGGGCTATGCTAGGTTTTTACAATAGTCATTTTGGAATTTCAGAGCAGCAAAGGACTTTGGAGGCCAATTTTCTCCATATCTGTCTGGCTAATTGTTAGAATTAACTGGCAAGTCTTCTGGGAATTCAAGAATTCAGATTCCCACCCCTCCCCTCTGAATATTATTGAAATAGTAGGGACAAGGCTTTGGCATCTGTAGTTTTAAACAACTTCCCAGTAAACCTGGGTGAAGAAATGATAGATCATATCTAGTCATCCAACTATATCAATGAAGAAACTGGGGCCTTGGTAGAATATTTGCAGAAGCCACATATTTTTCTTTCTTTGTGCTAAACTGATGCTTTTTCACTGCTTACATAACTTGTAACATTGTTCCTGGCATATCACTAAAACAGGCACATCCAAAAGATGATTTGGGAGAAATGGAGTTATAGTCCATCAGCAGTAGTTGTATTTAAAAGTTTGCATTACTGTTAAGTCTAATTTTTCCCATCTTAGTTCTTCTGAACCTCAAAAAGCAAAAGATATTAATAATAGGGTTGAGAGTTACCCTTTATTACAGAGCAGATTCATTTTCAAAATAGTGTAGAACTGTTTTGAATGTTAACAGTCCTGGGAATGTAATCAATTCCTTAGACACCTGCTTATTGTCATTCGGGTCTCTAATGTCCATGGTATGTACACAGAAAGGATTATTAAAATTGCTTAAGTTGAAATTACATTCAATATTTTTAAATTTTCACCTAAATGATCTAAATTTTTAAGCTTTAAGTTTAACTTATTAATATTTTTTGTTCCATCCACAGATGTAGTCAATTTAGTAGTAAAAGAAGACATACTTTTCATTTTTTCTCTGATAAATGCTTGATTTTTCAATTTTAACAGACTAAAATTTCTTAAAAACCAGTCTCATTTATAAATGTAGCTTTATTCTTCTGAACATACTAAAACAACATTCTAGATTTAATAATACATTAGCTTTTAAAAAAATTTCTTTTTTTTTAACTTTTAAAGATTTTATTTATTTATTTGACAGAGAGAGACAGCGAGAGAGGGAACACAAGCAGGGGGAGCAGCACGCAGAGGGAGAAGCAGGCTTCCTGCGGAGCAGGGAGACCGATGCCGGGCTCGATCCCAGGACCCTGGGATCATGACCTGAGCTGAAGGCAGACACTTAAAGACTGAGCCACCCAGGTGTCCCTAAAAATCATTTCTAACAACTGACAGGGTAGCCATAATAATCTATCAAGTTCACCTTAGGTCTTAAGCAACTATATTGAATCTAATAATTAAAACTGAACAAGGTAATATAACAGTTTCTCATACATGGTTAAATACAGTTAACCAAAATGATCAAGTTCTCTTATACCTTCCTAATTAAAATCAAAGCCTGAAACCAATTTTAATAATAATAATATTAAAAAAATAAATCGATAAATAATACCAATAGATTATACGAAAATGTTAATGTTATGAGTTTTGATTACTTCATCATCTCTCTACTATTTCCATCTTTTTTTTTTTTTTTTGATTTGCAAAATCATGCATTCACTTAAACAGGAGAAATTTTACTAACTTTGGCTAGCTGTAGTTACAGGGTGACAAACTGGGCCAGGTACAAACTCACCTGTATGTCAAAGACTCCCGTTCAGAACCTGGGTCTGGGCAGTACATACTGAATTCTTCCCCAGCACACATGACTATGCTCAGTACCTTTCATGGCAAAAATTTTGATTGCCACGTCATATAGAGATTCCAAGCCAAGATTTTAACATGGGATTAGTTTCACATTCACCCACATGCCAATTTTCTTAACCATTTTTATTGGTTACATGAATCTCTTTATTACCTAAAGAGATCTTCCATTTTTTTCCCTATCTTATCAATCACTATTCTAGACTCCCTTCACTTTTAATTTGTACTCAGCAATGGCTTGAAAATCATACCTTGATAGAGAGGCCAGAAGAAACAATGAATAGCCAGTTAAATTTACGTTCCAGATGAATAACAAATAATTTTTAGTAAAAGCATATTCCATGCAATATTTGGAACATACTTATACCGAATAAAAGATTAATTGTCTATATAGAATTAAAATTTAACTGGGTATCCTATATTTTATCTGCTAAATCTGGTAATCCTTATGCTTGGCATAGATTTCTAGAAGCTACTGTGTAAATTTTGCTTCTATTAATAATAAGTTATTCCCTTACCTTTGCTGTAGACTCAGTAAGGTTAAAACCCTGTCAGTCTTTCTCAGCTCCCTCTGGCGGAACACACAGCTTCAAGTAGATATTCAGTGAATATTTGTTTTATGAGGACTTCTTCTCAGAATCTAAATGATGTCAGTCTCCAAATCAGTTTGGAAAGTGTACAGCTGTTGTGCTGGCTGATATGAGCCTCTAGAAACAAATAGACAAACATACATGCAGGACGTGAATTCACTGGAAGGAATGATGTACCTTCAGATCTTCCTATGCAGTAGCACAATGTGACAGGGAGAAGAGATGCTGCCCTTGACTCAACAAAAGTAACTAATTGGAGAGGGGTCATTTTTTTTTTCTTCAAAAGATGAGATATTCATATTTTTGTGTTACATTTGGTTTATGGGCAATATTGCTACTGAAGGCCCATTTAAGACCTATTTTGAGCAAGCTTGCTGTTAAGATGTCCAGGAAGCTGTTCATTCTCTTCTCCAGGCAGGTCATGCTCTGCTGGATGCGGTTTGCAGGGACTCTCATCAGGGTTAAAAGCCATGCTTCATTAGCAGGCTCGTCCTGCTGGGGCTCTCACCTCTGCTCTCTCCACTGTAAAATGCAGACAGGCTATCCAGTGGCTCTGATTCCTGAGTGGCATTTATATGCTTGATTTAAGAGACTAATGACAAGGAGAGTGATCTTTAGAATACATTACAGATAAAATGCAGGACAGTCAAGGAGACAGCCTCCAGAACGCCCAGTGCCGAATGAGAATCTCAGAGTTGAGGAACTTACAGATTTTACCCCTATGCAGTTTAGTCTGAAACTCTTCAGTGATCCCAGAGTTACTTCTCTTGGGATTTCAGATAAGAATTGGAGAGATGACTTGGGAATCAATATTCTTTCTAGAAACAGCCCCAAATCACCTTCAAATGACTGTGTGGGTCAATTTGACGTTATCACTAACAATTGTGGGGATAGAGGAACTTTTATGAAGATATAAAATCCTCACCACTATGGAATTTATAGTTAGAAAGATCACCAATATAAGAAAGTACCTAACTATAAAAATGCTTTTTTTCTCACTGTCTGAGTAGAATATATTAATTGTGGAGTAACTTAAATTTTAGGGAAAAATAATTGAACTTACTCAAACTCCATTGATGAAGATATAAGCACTGCTAGCAAATTTGGCTCATTTATCTTTGTAGTTTGTACACATGCACATATGTATATATTAAAATATATACATATATATAACAAAATGAGATCATACAACATATACTGTTTAATATGCAATTAATCTGTTTCATAAATGTAATTAACATTTATACTTAAAATTCATTTCTATATAGATAAATTATGTATTATCATATGTATTATCATATGAAGCATTGCATAGTATCCATTTTTGGATTTTCCAAAACTTATTTAACCAATCCAATGTGGTGGAACATTAGCATTTTTTCTTTTTTCTTAATGTATAATTAACATTTCAAATAATATCCTTGTGCTTACATCTTTGAACACATTTCATTTCCTTAAGATAAATTCCTGGTACTTGCCCTTAATTTTTTTCATACAGATTTCAAAATTGCCTTGCTGAAAGTCTGCCCTGGGTAATGCTGACACCAGAGTGTGAAAAAGCCTCTCTCCACAAGGAAGATTATGCGGTAAGAAGGGAAGGAATCCTGTGTCTGCAAGTGGGAATGGAAAGGTTTGTGGAGAATATGGAAGTAAATCTGGGATTAAAGAATAAGCATTTCATGAGAAGAGAGGAGATGAACTATACGTAATATTTTGATATTGTTGTTATTCTTCTTTGAGATCACATCCGAGTTGAAAAAATTTCAATGTGCAAACTGGAAAGAAGCTTCATCCTTCTCACTGCAAAAATCACTCCTTCAGGGGCACCTGGGGGGGCTCAGTCAGTTAAGCATTAGACTCTTGATTTCAGCTCAGGTCATGATTTCAAGGCGTTGAGACTGAGCAGAGCATCAGATTCCGGGCTCAGCTTGGGGGCTGCTTGAGATTCTCTCTCTCCCTCTACCTCTGCCCCTTCCCCTTCTCTCTCTCTCTCTCTCTCTCTCTCTCTCAATAAATAAATAAATAAAATCTTTAAAAAAAAATCACTCCTTCATTTCTCCTGGGACATCATGGGATGGACACCCATTTCTCCCGCAGGTTCAAACTCCTGCACACTGTTCCTGGGGGGAGGGTATACTTCTTTCCACTCACATTTCTATTTCTATAATGGTAAGTCATCTATTAACCAAATCAATTTAAATGACAAAAACAAGTACCTTCCCATATTCAGGCAAATGAAATAAAATGATCAGCTTAAATGTGGTTTTCCTGGGCACTCACTCACAGTAGGACTTTATGTCCACATTCCGTTCCTTGCTCTTACAGTTTCTCCTCTCCTTGCCTGTCAGCAGTACACACGTCCCTGATTTCTTGCACAGAGAAAATGCACCTACAGAAAATGAAGGGGAGTAAGTCAGAGGGGGAGACGAACCATGAGAGATGATGGACTCTGAAAAACAAACTGAGGTTTCTGGAGGGGAGGAGGGTGGGGGGATGGGTTAGCCTGGTGATGGGTATTGAGGAGGGCACATTCTGCGTGGAGCACTGGGTGTTATGAACAAGCAATGAATCATGGAACAGTACACCAAAACAAATGATGTAATATATGGTGATTAACATAACAATAAAAAATTTAAAAAAAAAAAGAAAATGAGAAGGGTCCCTGTGGTGATAATAGTTCCCGCCCAATTACAGATAGGTCCTGTCCCCAGTACATGTTTTCTCCTATTGAGAACCAAAGAATGTGTCCCAAGTGGTATTTGATTGGGAGGATGAACAAGAATGACTTTTAAGCCTAAATAAATTTGCCTTTTCTGGTTTCCTTTTTGTACCAAAAATGCTGTTACTGGTGAGCTTCTAAAAGTCTCCTCTGTCTATTGGCAGTATATTCAGAGAAAGTAGAACAGCAGACAACTTTTGCTGCTCTTTTGCAATTTTAACAAATTGCCTTTTGAATGTGTCTAGGCAAATGCAAAACTCCTCCTTTGGCAGGGATCAAAACCTGAAAACAAAGGCCTGTTGATTGACTAAGTTTTTCAATTTCTAATTAGCAAATTTTGTTCTTACCTTTGTAGACACCATAAATCAACCCCTTTCACTGCGAAGCTAAAAGGCAAAGATCCTTTGAATCTCTACGTTATGACACATACTAAAGAAAGACGGGCTGGCCTTTGATGTTTTCTTTGGTTTAAACTTATGCTGCAAACAAGAAGAAATTACACCTCAGCCATCAGCTCCTGAAGCTTTCAGAAAGAAATTAACCCCTCTGAAGATGGATTGTCATCTTCTTCCAAGGGAATGTTTTATTAAAAAGCATGTTAACAAACAACAACAACAAGCAAAAAGAAAAAAAAAAAAAAAAACAAAAGAAACAAGAGCTTCCATTAAAGAGGACCTACTATGTTCAAGGCATAGCAGATGGTATAGCAGATACATAGGGAGAAAAGGTTTCCCACAGAACTCTTACCACAATTCAACAGGTTGACTTTTGTTAGACCTCATTTTAAAAATAACAAACTGAACATTAAAGAGACTTAGAAATTTGCTCATGGTCACAAAGTAAGTGATGAAGCCAACATTTGAACTGAGATATATCTCACTCCAGCACCTGTGTCCTTCCTACTGTGCGCATTGTAATGTTATAGAATTGAATATAGCACAGCAACTGTAGGCTTCAAATGACTAAATGAATTCATTTTCCTCTGGGCAATTTGAAAGGAAAGAGAGTAAGGGTGCCTGGGTGGCTCAGTCGGTTGAGTGTCTGCCTGAAGCTCGGGTCATGATCTCCAGGTCCTGGGGTCGAGTCCCGCATTGGGCTCCCTGCTCAGTGCGCAGTCTGCTTCTCCCTTTCCCTCTACCTCTCCCCTCCACTTGTACTCTCTCTCTCTCTCTCAAATGAATAATGAATAAATAAAATCTTTAAAAAAAATAAAGGAAAGAGAGTAAATGTGAATGGAAGAAATTGAGGCACTTTCACTTCCTCTACATGGTAAAAAAGAACTCACTGGGGTTTACTGGGGAATGTTTTATCAGTGCTACAGAACACTGATGTATTCTTGAACAAGAGAGCATGGTGAAAGTTGCATTTTAAAATGTTGATTCTTATTCGATGCAGGATGAATGTAGTATGTCAACCAAGTAAGAAGGTTCTGGACATGGTCTTGGTAATGGGAAGCAATTGGGAATCCATGAGATTTATCTCTGGAAAATACAATGGGATTTGATGGTAGAATAACTGGGGAAGTAAAAGAGGATGCCATAATTAAATATGAGTTTTCTATTTTGAAAATCTAAAAGAATGTGCCTGTCACTATTGGAAATCAGGAGATGACAGACCAGAGAATATATATCTCCATCCACGGCAGTCCTCAGCAGGGAAAATCTAAGTGCTTGATATCTCAAGGTAGTAGGTGATGGGGTGTTGGAATATAGGTGAGGTTCGGTGGGGTGAGGTCCAGAGCAAACGACCGAGAAAGAATTCTTGAGACATCTTTGGTACAAAATGGTGGTTTATTAAAGCATGGGGACAGAACCCAAGGACAAAAAGAGCTGCTGCCTGGGGAGGGGGGCAGTCTTGAGGAGTGGCTGATTATATACTCAGGAGTTGGGGGAAGTAAGGAAAAGGGAGGTTTCAAGAGGATTTTCATATGTTAAAGAAGACCCTCAGGATACCGCTAAAGAGGAACTAGAAGATAATGCTAAAGAAGACCTGCAAGTTGTGGGAGGCCTTGCCTTTGTCAAGGTAAGGTTGTTTTCCCCTCTAGTAAGGTATTAACATTAAGATAATTGGGAGACTCCTGGAAGAATGTCACACATGTCTCACCCAGGAGTTGGGGGGTGGGGGAGTTTGCAGGGTGTCAGTTTATGCTTTGTCTTCAGCCAGATTTCTGTTCCCTCATCAGTGGAGAAATATTTTTTAGTTATTAATACTTGAAATTTGGAGAGAGGTTGTAAGATTATTGTCAAGGAGCTGAAGTTCATTCATTCTAGAACAGAAAGTAAAAATTATAGTGTTCTTATTCACATAAACTCTGCCTGCAAGGATTTTATCTGTTAAGTCCTGGAAATGTGTGAAAGTGAAGTTTGTCTAGAAGAAACACAATCACGTTCTCATCAAAAGTCCAACACTCTGCTGTACATGCTCTGCTATAATTTCATAAAATGAGGACTTTTAATTCAATCAATAAAATAAACCAACCTGAACCAGTCAGGATCCTAACCCTTTCTCTGTAATTAACAATTTCAGCTTGCCTTCATTTAGCTAGATAAATATTCAGGTCAACTGCTTAACTTAGGTTAGCTTCAGGAAATGACAAACCCACCCATCTTTGTTTGTCCCTTTTTTTTTGTCCCTTTCTAATCCATATTGTTGGCAAGTTGACTCTAAAGTAGTGATTTCAATCACATTTGAATCACATTAGATGAAAAGAAAGGAAAAAATCCAGATGCTCAGTCAGGCCACCCCTCAGATATATTAAATCAGAATCTCTGCTGATGACATCAGGACATGAACACTGGGGAGGGTATGTGCTATGGTGAGCGCTGTGAATTGTGTAAGACTGTTGAATCACAGACCTGTACCTCTGAAACAAATAATATATTATATGTTAAACAAAAAAAAAAAGAAGAAGAAAAAGAAGACAGCAGGAGGGGAAGAATGAAGGGGGGGGAAATCGGAGGGGGAGACGAACCATGAGAGACCATGGACTCTGAGAAACAAACTGAGGCTTCTAGAGGGGAGGGGGGTGGAGGAATGAGTTAGCCTGGTGACGGGTATTAAAGAGGGCATGCTCTGCATGGAGCACTGGGTGTTATGCACAAACAATGAATCATGGAACACTACATCAAAAACTAATGATACAATGTATAGTGATTAACATAACACAATAAAAATAAAAAAAGGACATGAAATTTTAAAAAATGGTCCCCAGGTGATAATGATCTATAGCCAGGGTTGAAGACCAATGCTTAAGGAACTACCCTTCTGGAAAAATATTCCTCATATTTTTTAGTCTCTCTTTTTTAACACTCAGGACTGTGAGTTAATGCATTTTCATTTACATTTCAATTGGGCCACCATGTTTTGTTTTAGAAACATTTAACCTGGAGTTTTATGTTTTGCAGAATTGAATCTACAGTGTGGATCCATCAGCAGGCTGCCCCCACCTCCTGGGGTTTGATTGGCAGGAACATGTTTTCCTCTGGAGTTCTGCCAATAGCATTTGTGTACAACAAACAAGGCCAAGTCTCGGGAAAGCTTTGGGCCCTATAACATGACAGACACTTTGGCAGAAGCTTTCATTATTTAGCACACTCTTGTGAATTATTAATAAAATTGTATTGTGAGGACATAGAAATTTGAAATAGTACTGTGAGTCTTACAAATGATTAGGTTCAATATATGATTAATTAGATCATTAATGAATATAATATGCAAATATTGTAGTGGAGCTAGTCACCCAAGGCCAACTGTGGCAAACTTTACTTGATAATTTGTATGTCATACACCAGGTGTAGGAAGTAATAGATCAGGAATGGTTGGCCCTGCTACTGAGAGAAGATTTCAGGAACACAAACCCTAAGAGACAACAGGTACTACTCAGAGAGCTTCAGAATGACTTAGGGAACGCTTCTGAAAAGATGTCATAAGAAGCTGATAAGTCAATATGGACTTCTTACTTACTCTCTGTATTTTCTCATTTTCCTCATTTCTGCTTTTTAAAGCAGAGGAACAAAATGTGTCCCAGTTGAAGGTTTCCTTTCCTTCTATAATAATATTTTCATCCAGTCCTCTGTTCCAACTTCACCCCAGATCATTAAGAAGCAATGAACCAAAAGTTTAACGACCTAGGGTTTTGCCAGTGATAAATTGTCTAACATCTTGACCTTCCTTTTTTTTATGTGAATAAATAGATATACTACTTTTTCCCACTGCCTATTATACAATGTAGGTGTAAGGATAAAAGGAGTCAAAATGTACAAACATGCTACTCTTAGAATAGGTATGAACTTAATTCAGTTATGTTCCCTACTGCTGCTTCCAGACTACTGCTCTCCTATATACTCACTAGAATTATCTCATTGGCATTCGAATATGCTCAATCTCCCTGACCTCAACACTCACACTTTTACAGGCAACAATACTTCTTCAGAAGTTACAGCCTTCTGCATCTCTTACCTTAGCTCCCTCATCCCTATTTATTGTCAAAAGTCTTAGGAAGTTGGCCATAAATACTGAATCCACACCTCTTACTCCAGTCTGGCTTCTGCTTCTGTAACTTTGTTGATAGTAGGGTTACTCAGGATTTTTATGTCATCAAATCTAACGATTTTTTCTTTTTTTTTGGTTCTTGTCTCCATTCTTAGGAGACTTTAATGCTATTGATCACATTTTTCTTCTTGATACTCTCTCTTCCTTTGGATTCACTTTCTTATTTCCTCTGGTCTGTCGGAAAGATCATCATTTTCATTCTAATTTAGATGCTCATCCACTTTTACCTCACTATGAGCTGTTGACATAGTGACAAATTTGGAACACTTGTATTTTCTTTACTGTAACATATTACCATGTATGGCATATATCATATATTTTGCCAATCTTCTCAACCTAATCTCTAGGCATGAAATTAATTCATTATATGCTCTGGCTTTCAGATGCATATCCCCAGCAAAGACATACCTTCTCTCGTTCATACCCACATAATTAACCAAAATGATCCCCAAAATCTTCAATGTCCAATTTAAACTGACACTATTCTCCCTAAAATCCTTGTATAGTCTTCTATCTCAATAAATGGAACTCTACCCATCCAATTCTGTGGATCAGAAATTATAGTCACCTCTGCTACCCCTTCATAAATCTCTGGATTTCATCCACTTCTCTGTATTTTCAGTGTCTATACCCTAGTCCATGATATTGTCCTTTCTCATCTAGACTTTTAAAACAGTTTCCAAAATATTCCCCCACATCCACTCTGCCATCCTCTTACTGGTTCTCCATATTGCAGTAAGACTGATTTTATCAATATGTGATTCTGTTCATTTTATTTTCCTCTTTTGTTTAAAATATCTTAATGTTTTCACATTATGCTAAAGAAAAAGATGAAAATTCGTAAAATGACCTGCGAAGCCTATATCATCTGATCAACTACTATCTTTCCAGTGTCATCTGACACCACCCTCACCTTCATTTCCTGCCCATGACACCAGCTTCCATTCAGTTTTTTTAAGATTTTATTTTTTTAGAGAACTTTTGGGTTCACAGCAAAATTAAGCAGAAGGTATAGAGATTTCCCATATATTACTCGCTGCCACACATGCATAGCCTGCCCCATTGTCAACATTCCCCAAAAGAGTGATACATTTGTTCCAATTGATAAACCTACATCAACCTATCATAATCACCCAAAGTCAACTGTTTATATTAGGGATGACTCTCGTTGTACATTCTTTGGGTTTGGACAAATGTATAATGATACATATCCACAATTACAGTATCATATAGAATAGAATTACAGTATCATATAGAATAGTTTCACTGCCCCAAAAATCTTCTGTGCTCAGCTTATTCACCCTTACTTTCTCCTAATCCCTGGCAACCACTGATCTTTTCACTGTCTTCATAGTTTGCCTTTTTCAAAAATGTCATATAGTTGGAAACATACAATATTGTAGCCTTTCTGTTTGGCTTATTTCATTTAGTAATATGCATTTAAGGTTTCTCCATGTTTTTTCATGGTTTGACAACTCATTTTTTTTTGGTATTGAATAATATTCCATTGTCTGAATATAGCATAGTTTATACTGAAGGACATCTTTTGGTAGCTTCCAAGATTTTGGCAAGTACAAATAAAGCTGGTATAAATATCTATTTGCAGGTTTTCGTGTAGACCTAAGCTTTCAACTCATTTGGCTATATACTAAGGTCTGTAATTGCTGTATCAAATGGGAAGAATATATTTAGCTTTATATGAAAATAGCCATAATGCCTTCCAAAGTGGCTGTACTTTGTATTTTGCATTTTGCATTCCCACCAGGAATGAATGAAAACTCCTATTGTTCCACATTCTTGCCAGCATTAGGTGATGTCCGTATACAGGATTTTGGCCATTCAAATAAGTGTGTAGTGATATCTCATTGTTGCTTTTTTTTTTTAAGATTTCAATTATTTGAGAGAGAGAATGAGATAGAGCACGAGAGGGGGGAGGGTCAGAGGGAGAAGCAGACTCCCCGCTGAGCAGGGAGCCCGATGCAGGACTCGATCCTGGGACTCCAGGATCATGACCTGAGCCGAAGGCAGTCACCTAACCAACTGAGCCACCCAGGCGCCCTCTCATTGTTGCTTTAATTTGCAATTCCCTAGTTCCACAATTTAGTTTTGCCTTTTCCACAACATCATATAGTGTGTGGCTTTTTCAGACTGGTTTCCTCCACTTAGTAATATGCACTTAAGTTTCTTCCATGTCTTTTCATGGCCTGATACCCTCATTCACTTTATTCCTTTGTCTGAAATAAGCTTTCGTTGACAAGAACATTTTTTCACAAGCTTCAGAACAGATTTCAAGAATTCTTTCCTCAGAAAAACTTTCCCTTTATTCTCAGTTTTCTTTAAAAATATTCTCAAAAACCCATTTTTTCACATTCGTAATTATAAATTTACCAGTGGTTATTTGCTTAATGTTGGTGTCCATAGTGGAGTAAATTCTGTAAAAGAGTCCAAATTTCTCTTGTTCACTGTTATCTTCCCAGATCTAGAACAGTGTGACCCATATAAGGGGATCAGAAGTACTGGCTGAGCAAATAAATGTATAAATGAAAAATGACCATTTGGAGGATAAATCAATGTTCAGAAAAATAATATTTAAATAAGTTTTGAGATATTTTATGCTAAGATTTTTATAACAGTACATTAGATTAAGAAAAATAGTGCCATTTTACAAACCCTGAAATGATAATAAAGAATGCCAAATATTTGTTTTTTATCTGTTGAACTTTTTATGTTCACTACATTAAAATATACAGCCTATTAGATAAAGAGCATATCAATGCCATTCTATAAATTTCAAACTAATATTAGGGCTAAATATTAGTTTTAATTTGCCACATTTTTTTTTACTAGAACATTTTTAGTCTCTGCTCAGCATTTTAAAAAATGCTTTTTTTTATTATAAAGTCTTTCTATAATTAATTGGGAAAATGTTTTTCTGTTTTTAATCCACATCTAAATCTTCAGTGTTTTTTTCTTTTTCATTTGTTTGGTTTGCATTCCTGCCCTTTCATCAGGCCATCCAAAATATAGCCTAATATCTTTGCATTTTTGTCTCCAGTATGAATTTTAGATTTTTTAATATGTGGAAATTACTGATGGTTGGTTATTTTTACCATGAATAGTTTAACAGAAGCTTTTGGGGAAATCATGCTTCTTACCCTCTTTGCAATATTTTATGGCCCATGTGCTTGCTTACATGCTTAAGGGGTATACATTAAAATATTGCCACACAATATTTATTTATAGTAGGTCATTAAATTGAATGCCATATTGAGCTAGCGGGTGATATGTTATTAGGGAATGGCTAATTGTCTAAAAAGAAAGGCCTTGCATGTTGACTGGTACCTTATTACATTTATTATGTTCTCATCTAGAACTGTTCAATAAAACTTTCTGTGATGATAGAGAAAGCCTAGTCTTGGCTGACACAAAACAGACACCAGGCATATGTAACTACTGAACAATTGGAATGTGGTTTGTATGACTGGGGAATTGCATTTTAAAATGTTGGTTAAAATGAAATTAATAATTTAAATTAAAATAGCCACTTGTAATATCCACAGTACATATCTAGTCTTTAATGATGCACAACGAAAACTGAGCTTTTGTGGAATTACTGACATTATCTACAAGGCTGGTTTGACGAGTGTCTGGTAATTTGGCAGTATGTAAGCATCAATAATGAGGAAAGCCAGAAAAAAACCAAAAAGATCACTGGATAGTTTGCTCTATGGCCTTTGTAATCGGGTTGAGATTCAGTGGAAGTTTGGGAAGACTGCCTAAATCCAATCCTTAAAGACATGAGTTAAATAGAAGAATCTAATTCCAAATCAGCATAAGAAAAGAAATGTATTAGGGAACAAAATATAGCATAGAATAAGGAGCAAACTGAGCCTTGGCAAGAGAAAGTAACATATAATTAAATGGTTACAAAATATAAGAAGAGATCCACCTCCCTCTGGTCCACTACCAAGAATTTTGTTAGACAAAGCAAGAATGGCAGAGAGAAAGAGATTAAGCTGGAACCAAGATTAAGGGGGTATGATAATTTCCTAATGTGCAACTGGTAGATGAGATTGGATATTTGCATCACTATTTAACTTTGTTTATTTTAGAAGGACCTGAAAATTAGTGAAGCAAAGTATTTATACTATATACTACTATTTGGTTTTTAGTTAATTTTAAACAAAAACTTTTTAACAGATTGTTTCTTAGAGCAGTTTTAGTTCACAGCAAATTGTTTCAGTGTCTGCTAATCAAAATACCAAATCAGAAATTATTAAAAGTATATACTTTATCATGTGTCAATAGCTTATTACTAAAATGACCTTTATTAAATGTAATACCTTAAACACCTAGCACACTGTCTGAAAATTGCTAAGCAAATGTTTAAACAAATCATTGCTAAACAAATGTCAGTTGAAATTTAAATTACAGGAATCCTAATTGTCTACAAATCAATAACACCAGCTTTTCTCATAGATGAGAATTAGGTAATTTTGAATCACCTTAGCTTTAAATCCTTTGTGAGTTTTCTTTTCTTTCAATGACTTTCTTTTAAATAATTATTCCTTTGTTTCTCAGCCCTTCAAATATCTAAAAAAAAAAAAAATACCTAAGGCATTTTATGGTATGTATACTCTACTATAAAATACGTGTTTTCCAGAATTTTACCAAGCAGAAACATGAAAACCCAAACTCTTGTGTAGGGCAAAAAATGTAATTCTCTAGTGTAAATTTTAAAACAAGTAGCTAAATGGAAAGCAAAATTGGAAAAATAGGATTTTACTTTTCCCTTTAATTCTTCCCAATCAAAAAAAGACAATACCATATTGTCAAACACAACTAGGTTAAACACCTCTTATATTTGTTCTTATTACATGACAGGGTTTTATTTCACAAAATTTATGGACAATATAGTACACATTGTATTTGGTACAATATACTAATTAGATTTTCAAAAATTCTCTACTTTTTCTACATGTTAACCTCATTATTTTCAGTTGGCATCTCGGTACTTGGAAGTAAGGCTATAAACACACCTCAGTTCTTAAAGTTTTATCACCAGAGAGGAAATGATCCTTTACTTCCAGGTCAAATTAGAAAATCCTGAGGAAGAACACCAACTTGCCAGTAGTGTTGTAGGTGCCCACCAGTTGTTCTAATCACTGTAGCCAAGGCAAGGGTTCTGACTTGCTTGGCCATGGTCAAGTCTCTATTCTTCATCCAGTCCAGTGGTGACAGCCAGGGAGGTGGGTTCCTTTAAGAGGCCATTTCTATTTAGAACATATATTTGGTGAAGGAAAGGAAAGTGAATTGTTGTCCCAAAAAAGAGTTTAGTGAAACACAGCCACTTCAGAGGGATCAGAGGAACAGAGTACCAATCCACTGAAGTCCATAATACTTTTTAAGAACATAAGGCAAGCGTCTTTCCGTTCCTACAAAATTATCTTATTATATCTAAAACTATGCCACATGTGGAGGAGATGTATTGCTTTTACTTAAGTTTACCTATACTTCACAGTACAAAAAATTTGATGCGGGTTTTGACTAAATCTATATATTAAATTAGGCTGCCCAGTTGTGTGCTTTTGAACACCCAGCTGATTGCCTTTTCCCTGTCTCACAGTTTGGTTCTTAAAGCTTCCCACCTCCAGCTTGTATCATGTGCATTTTTGGAATGCCCCACGGATATTCCTAACCAACTGCCATAATATTCTACATACAGAGAGTGTAATTTAGCTTTCTTTCCTCCAGTACTCTGTTAATGGATTATTTTTATTTAACTCCATATAAGGCACAGTCTTTTTCTGCACAGAAGAAAAACAGAAAAGCAAAATAAATGCTGGATTTTGATTGTATTCTTTGCACCATTCCCATAGAGATCTACATAGCCCCAGGGAGGAAATACTGAGCAAGGAAATGAACAAGCAGCAAAAAGAACTGTTAGATTTGGAGCAAGACTCTATTCTCCATTACTCTGTATAGAAGCAGGCCAACCAAGACTCCTTGGTCTTAAATGAAACAAACGCTCTCTTCTCTGGTCCTATAACCACAGTGGTCTCCAGTGTTCACCTTTCCCAGTGAGTATGGACAAAGTTCATCAAATGGATTACTTTATACTTTTAAAGCTGGAAGAATTTTGAATATCTAACTATATTTGAAAGAAAATCCCACTGTCCACTTAGATAACGCCTAGTGAAGTTCTCTAGCCAGTCTCTGGCTGCTTGTTTTGAAAGAGCAAGGGTCATCCCTTTAGGCTAAGACCTTGTGGATTTCAGCTGCCTGTTACAGAACAAAGCTAAGTGTTTTCAGCCTGTTCCAGACCTGCTTAATATGGAATTCAAATAAAATGTGTAGCTCCATGGATGTATTTTGATTACTAAGGAGGGAATCAAAAATGCCTAAAGTGACAAAAAATGTGGTCCTTTTGGTCAAATCTACACATGCTGAATGACATAAAGAATTTGACAATTCTTTGGATCATATAAGTAAAAAAGGCTTTGCTCTTGTAGCCATTAAAATATGTTTTCAAAGACCATTTGATGACATGGGAAATATTCACTATATATTTTGAAATGGAGAGAAGCTATGTTAAAGCTCTATTAGTGAGGTTTAATTTTGAGAAACACACACAAGCATAAAAAAAGTAAGAAAAACCCACCAGCATGTTATAATTGTAATATTTAGGTGGCAGGTTTAAGGCTGAAATTATCTTTCCTAGTTACCTATATCTTCCAAATAACCTGCATCAAACCGGTCTTTCAGTATAAAGATTAAAAGCTTGGGTTCTGGAGTTACGGTAACTGTTTTTGAATTCTAATTCAGACTCTTACTAAGGGGTTAGTACTAAGCAAGTTACATTTTCTTCATTTTTAGAATGGCAACAATACTGCTGACATTGACATAACAAAAACAGCATACCTGTGAGAAACTGAAATAATGTATACAAAGCACTTACAATCCCTCCCCGTTAGTAAGCTTAATAAATGTTAGCTATTTCTGTTGTAAGTTTTAATAAGAAAGCTATTTTTCAAGTGGTATTTTTTCCTATGAATAAGCACATATATGTACATTTCTTAATCTAAAACAAAACACTCTGTCTTAAATTTATGGGAAATTAGGCCATTCAATATTGATTAAGATCCAAGAACTCTGCTAGGGGCTCACATGAATGCAGATATTCCATTCCTACTATAAAGTGTAGCTGAAACTTAGATTTAACTGGTGATATATGATGGGTTCTTACTAGTCACTGTAAAATAAACATCTGACTGGACGTTATACTTATAAGGAGCAACATGTCCTTTGAAGATGGTGTTCAGGGTTCCCACTTGTTTCAGAAAAGAGAAAAACAAGACACTCATTACATTCCTAAAAGAACATGAGGTAGCTTGATAAGACAATATTTTATGTAATGAATCCCACATTTGCAAGACACAATGTCCGAAAGAAGGAAAAGGGAAAAGTTAAGAAGAACCTGAGTTCTGGAGCTGTGAATAATTCATATTGTTTTTATGCTCACATATTTGAAGTTGGAATAAGGCCTGAATGACTTATAATCTTGTGACTCTGAAAAGCTCTGGGGAGAAAATATTGATTAATTCTTATTGGTAGATCACATGCCAAAGTATTGCTATTGCTATGTTTTGATTTCAGTTCCAATAATGAAATAGGGTTCTGGCAAAGAGCTTCTCTAATAAAAATTTTTTAAATCTTATTTTTTTTTAATGAAAGGCAAAGCTGCTCCTGATATGCTGGGTGTTTATTCCTTGTGGGAATGTGGGAGGAAAGTATTTTTAAATATCTCTGGTTAAATATTTTAAAGAAGATGATATTGCTCTGTTTTATTTCCCCATTTTATATAACTATTACAAAATATTAACTAAAGACATTAACCAATATTGGGTCAAATATGAACAAGTCAAAATGATTAGGGAATTTGCTATTTTAATTAATTTCCTTTTATATTTCCGATTAAACGGCTGCTATCCCTTTTTATGATCCAACAGATACCAAATCGATCAGATGTGTTGTTTCATTTTATTCTCTCATCACTGGATTGCATAGGTGTTGTGAACTGTAAAACTGCCTTAAAAATATTGTGTTCAGCTATTTTGATTAAAATAATCTGCTCATTACTTTTTGCCTTTTAATATGCCTTGTCACTTTTTGTTGAAAACCAGAGATGATGTACTAGATAAAAGGAACTCCTGTAAATAGACTTTTAAATGTGTGCAGGGTGTGCGGGTGTGCAGGGAAGGGAAGCGTTCTCTTTGTCCTGTAACCAGGTCTCAGTCTTTTACAGAGTCTGTTCTCTGGATTGTGAACTTGACACATGCTTCTCAGGCTTCCCCCCTGCTCTCCCCATCCTTAGGTGGGACAAGACGGCCAGAGTGGGCTGGAGTCGGGATGTCCCTTCTCTCATGTTGGTCAGGCTTTGATAAAACTCTGATGGGTCAGACTCTGGTGAACTAGATTCTCCGATGGGTAGGTAGGCATGGTTAAGAACAGAATGTCCTGGCATGTTTCAAAATGGTTAGTTTTCCCTTCCCCCTGCTGAAAGCACAAGGGGAATTTTCTTTGATCTTCACTGTGACAAACTGGTAGAGCTCCTGGAGGTAAAAAAAAAAAAAAAAAAAGTAGGCTTCCCCTCCCCTTAAGACTGGTTCCAACTCTGGAGTTTTTCACTCTCTGACTTGTCCACATTGAGCCTCCAGCAATTTTTCAGTTAACTGTTTAGGTTTTCCTACACTCATACTAGTTCCTGAAGGGGTTTCAGGGCATGGGTTTCTGTCCAGTTAGTTGTGATTCTCTATATGCATTGCCTACCTGTCTCGCCAGTTTGGGGACAGTGTTTTGCCTTGTGATCTCACTTCTCTGACAGATCTAAAAAGAGTCTCTGATTTTTCAGATTGTTAGGATTTTTAGTTCTTGTTAGGACAGAATGATGGCTTTCAAGCTCCTTACATGCTAAACCAGAAACTGGAAGTCCATACTCCTTAGTTTTTAAAAATCAAAGAAATAAATATACATATTTAAAGAGTCAAATGAAACTCTAAGGCTTGTAATGCAGACTAGCAGCCACCTCTCCTCCATCTGCCTCTGAACCCTCCAGATTGTCAATTCCTTGAGAAGACAACTTCCACTCTTCAAGGTGTTTCTTCTTGAATTTACTTCCATTCTTCCAAGTTATTTGCTCAGATAGATCTTATTTTTAAAGTAATCTCTATGCCCAGTGTGGGGCTCGAACTCACAACCCGGAGATCAAAAGTCGCATGTTCTGCTAACTGGGCCATCCAGGCATTCCTATCTTTTTATTTTTTTAAATTTAGATGATCTCCGGGGAAGAGGGACGACAGGGGAGGGAGGGCGGATTTATAATGGAATAGTACACAGCCATCAAACGGAATGAGATCTTGCCATTTGCGACGACGTGGATGGAACTGGAGGGTGTTATGCTGAGCGAAATAAGTCAGTCAGAGAAAGACATGTATCATATGACCTCACTGATATGAGGAATTCTTAATCTCAGGAAACAAACTGAGGGTTGCTGGAGTGGTGGGGGCGTGGGAGGGTTGGGGTGGCTGGGTGATAGACATTGGGGAGGGTATGTGCTATGGTGAGCGCTGTGAATTGTGCTAGACTGTTGAATCACAGATCTGTACCTCTGAAACAAATAATACATTACATGTTTAAAAAAAAGAAGAAAATAGCAGGAGGGGAAGAATGAAGGGGAGGAAATCGGAGGGGGAGACGAACCATGAGAGACGATGGACTCTGAAAAACAAACTGAGGGGGTGCCTGGGTGGCTCAGATGGTTGAGCGTCTGCGTTTGGCTCAGGTCATGGTCCCAGGGTCCTGGGATCGAGTCCCGCGTTTGGGCTCCCTGCTCCTTGGGAGCCTGCTCTGCCTCTCTCTCTCTCTCTGTCTTTCATGAATAAATAAATAAAATCTTTAAAAAAGAAAAAAAACAAACTGAGGGTTCTGGAGGGGAGGGGTGTGGGGGGATGGGTTAGCCTGGTGATGGGTATTAAAGAGGGCACATTCTGCATGGAGCACTGGGTGTTATGCACAAACAATGAATCATGAAACACTACATCAAAAACTAATGAGGTGATGTATGGTGATTAACATAACATAATAATAAAACATGGTAAATATCTAAAAAAATTTAGATGATCTAAATTAATTTGGAAGATTTAAGATACTATTTATTGGTGTGGGAAAAAAATAGATTTAGCTCTCACTACCCCAACACTGCCACATTTTCAAACCCTTCCCTCACCCCTTAGGAGCTAATATATAGTTCCATAACCTAATGTGGTTGAATTAATTATCTTTAGTCTATTGTAATTTTGTACATGTGGTTCCGAGCAGGGCCATATAGTAAAATAAACTATGATTGCATTTCCTATTCATTTTTTTTTTGACAAACTTTTTCCTCTTCCAGAGTTAGAAAGTTACCTCATTTTTCCTTAATTAGTTATTTGCTTATTATTTTCTATCCAAGTTCTTCTTCTCGAAACTCTATGACAGAATTGTGTATGTACTCTCAACATGGACAAACATATCAATTGTATTATTTTGTGAACTAACATATGTGGGCCCTACCTCTCCACCGGTGTAAGGCACACTGATTTGCCTTATTTGCCACCCTAGTAACCTTTTTATGCCATCCTTCTTCTTGACTTAATTGCATTCTTGGGTCTTTGGGTGTTATTGTTGCTGGTGCTTGTTCCTTTGAACCATGGTGATCTGGGGATGTCAACTCCCACTTAAGGGTGAAGCATGAGATGATGAGGAGGCATTCTATATGAAGGGTTTGGCTTTTGGATTTCAGACTTTATTGTAGAGTGATTCGACAGGACTCAGCTCTTTTTTGGCTCACCCCCAAGTTTTAATCTCTATGGATTTTTTTTCTCTTGGCCCAGTTTCTTCTGAGAAAATTTGGCAGTTGGTGTTTTAAGAGACAAGTGGTAGAAGATGCTTGAGAAGCTTACTGTTTAACACTTGTACTTTCACGCAAACACTGTTTCCAGTAAAATGCCCTGCCTTTTTCACCCTGCTTTTCACTCTGTCTCACATCTTGGAGTTTTCCTCTCTGGTGAGTTGTTTGCCTGACTTTGTCCTTCTCTCAGTGATTTAATATTATCCAAATAACTTGATTATTTTTTATTCTTTCTTCCTGCCTCCCTCCCATCCTTCCCTTTCTTTATATTTATTTCTAAATGTAATTTTTCTTCATGTTTTGTCCTCAAATGGTTCAAACTCTAAGATACACACACACACACAAACAAAACCCTCCAAACAAATTATGGCCATTCGTTAGTTTGAAAATATCTCAAAGACTAAAAGTAATTTATGCTGATCATGCTATTCAAAAGCAATGGTATTGATAAAAGATCTAAGAATTCTCCTTTGAAAAATAATGAATCCTCCATGAACGCAGCAATTTTAATTTTAGATTTCTAATTAACTCTTAATTCTAAATGTGGTGAAGTGCCTAAAGCTTCAAAGAGTATGGATGCTGTAACTGTATTTTTTTTAAATACAATAATTAACTTTTCATTCATTAATGCATTTCTGTAGCAGAACTACTCTACTTGGTATTCAGAATATTCCTAGAATCTTTTCTTCTCAAATGAAAGAAATAATATTTTGCTGCAAATAAATCAATGCTATATGTTTTATCTTAAATTTGAGTTGTAACCTATTTCATGATATTACAATAACATTCTCACTAGGTGATTTAATAAGTTAAATTTATATTTCAATTTCCCTAGAATTTGAAGTATTTGCTTCTTTTAAAGTAGAAAACTTAAGTTCCATTCTCACTGTTCTGTGGCTGATTAAATCCTGAATATTAATGAAGAAGCTATTTTTTTAGCTTAAGCCACTTCTTTAATACATTTTTGTTGGTTCTCAGACTTAGTCTTGTCATTAGAAACCAAGATAATATTCCTCAGCCAGGGGGAAGTACCACTGAAAAAGTAGATATTGAGTGTAATGTCCCTTGGCAAAATTTCTGTGAATGAAACATTTTTTTGGCACTCACTGGTCCTGGGGATTGTGAGCCTCTGCCTACTTCTCCTTAGACCCCATTCCTTCATGTGCCCAACAGGTCTATGACTTCAGAATGAGTATCTGGGGCCTAAGTTGGGGTAACTGTCAGAGATTGCCAATTCCTCCTTAATACCATCCTTTTTATTATCCCTACTTCCCCATACCTCTGGCCCTGCCTTATCTTAGGTGCCCATTATGAATCTTTGCATCTTACTTTCTGACTCTCTTTCCTCTCCAAACCAATTTTGCATTTGTTTGCCTTAGATCTCCCTAAAGAATGCTTCTATTAAACCATTTTTTCTTAAAAACATAAGTTTCTTATTTCATTCCTTATTCATTGCATGTTAAGTCTAAGCTTCTCTGTGTGACTTTTAATATTGCTTTTCCATTATAGCCACACCGATATCCCCACCATTCAAACATCGTATATACTTATTCGCTCTTCGTTTTTTCATTGTTTACTTTCCTTTAGAAAACACTTTCCACTTCCCTTGAATTTTTCAAGTCTTTCCTGTGTCAAATCCAGACCATTTCTACCTCTCTCTCTCTGTCTCTCTCTGTTTCTTTCTGTGTGTGTGTGTGTGTGTATAGCTACACACTAGCTGTAATTAAAGGTATCTAATATATATCAAGTTATGTGTTACAAATATTTCTCAAAACAATCTGTGAAATTGTTACTATTTTTTCCAACTTTATATAAAAGGATGCTGCCCAAGAAATATTAGATAATTTTCCCATTATCATATAGTTGGTGAGATGGATTTGAACTTGTTAACACCAAATCTAGATTGCAAAGCCTCAACTACTGTGCTGTACCATTCACTAAACGCATTATGTCCTTTCCCATATCAATGGAACCAAACCACACAGGCAATTAGCTGTTACTCCATCTATAACTCCAGGTCAGGAAATTTATCTGTAAGTTAAACACTGAAGTAAAAGAAGTTTTAAAAATCACCCTAGCATATAAAAAGATGAACATTGAGAAAGTAAGACAGGAATTTCATGTTTATTTGAGGGAGAAAAAATAATATTAGAGAGAATTTTTATTGAGACATTTTTCAGGTTTCCATTTTTGCTTCATAAACATTACACCTTAGATGGCAGTTAAGTTCATTTGGAGATTGAAGGAGTTCAAAACATGCTACCCCAAAATATGCCACTTGGTGTGTTGATTATTTTGAGCTGAAGGCACATGAAGGACAGCACATGCAGTGAGAGGCTTTCTCTGAACTCCCCTTCTTTGCCTAAAGACAGATCCTTCAAAAGAAACTCAATTGTCATAAATCCCTCCCTAGGAGTTTCATTAAGCAGGGAAAACTGATTCTTATCACAGAAGAGGAGAATGGAAGTCAACACCACACCCAGACAAACATTTGAACTATCATATCTCCCATCTATTTTATTAAGGAACAATTTATATTTCAAAAAAAAAAAATTACTCTTCACTAAGTTGCTTACATCTCCCACCCCTTCCCCTGTAAACATAGTACATAAGCTCTCAAACCTCACTGTGTTTTGGAGTATTCACTTTTTTTTTTCCCTGTGATACTCCCATGCATGTAACATCAAAGATTAATAAATTTGTATGTCTTGTCTCCTGTTAATGTATTTGTTAGTACTTTTTTTTGATAGGCCCAGCAATTGAACTTAGGAGGATAGAGAGAAAATCTTTCCTCCCCTACATACCATGCTATGGGCCCTTAGATATTCAACCATCTTCTGTTCTTCCAAATAACAAATTTCTGTTAAGAATTGATACATTCATGGGGGCCACTATACTTAGAACATAGGCATCTCCTGACAGGGTTCTCATTCCTTTGGTTCTCATTGTTTGCTTTTTATGCAAACTGTGTGTGTGTGCTTCCTGACTAAGGGGAAAACATCAGCCTCTTTTTTTCTTTTCTTTTCTTTTTTTCTAAAGGATGAATATCAAGATGCAACCAACTGTTGTACATAGTCTACATTCCAGTCCTACAATCATCTTTTGTACCCGAGGTCAATTACTCCATTTGCTATGGACAATTGCTCCCCTCTCCGCTGTAGGAAATTGGCACTAAAGAGCTAGGTCACATAAATGGCTATTTTAATTTAAATATTAATTGTTTAAATTTAAATTAAATTTAAAATTCAGCTCCTCATTTGCAAAAGCCACAGAAGCAAGTGCTCAATAGTCATAAAAAGTTAGTAGCCATTGTATTGGACAACACAGACAAAGAACGTTTCTATCATTATATGTAATGAAAAATAATTTTTGACAGTGCTACTCCACAGCTATGTTTTTTATTATCAAGGTTACAATTAGAATTGGCTGGGGAGCTTTAAAAAATGCAGAGCTTCTTTTACCACCTTTGACTGATTTAATATGAATGTCTTAGGGTGGAGCCAAGGTATTGGAAATTTTTGCAAGTGCCCCACATTTAGTGATTTCAGGCAGCCAGAGTTGAGATTCAATTCTATAAAGTAAAATTATCTTTCCAGGATCAACAGCTCCCTTTTGAAATCTGTCTTTTTAATCAGCATTTAAGTATGATAAAAATCTCTCTTCTCTTAAAAACAACAAAATCTTTCCCCAAAATAGCAATAACTATAGTGGCAACAACAATAACACCTCCTCCTGATCCCGGATCTCATTTTCTCCACCACTTAAGTTTCTTATTATTTGCAAGGTCAGATTCTTTAAATATATGCCTTAATCCAGGGTGTCAATTTTCTCATTTCCCATTTAATCCTTCATTCCAAATAGCCTGGCTTCCATCTCCACTATACCACCAAAGGGACTCCTGGTAAGTAGACCAATGACAACCACTTTACTCAGTACAGGCAATATTTTTAAATGTTCATTTCAGCTGATTCTCAGGAGTCCTTAACAATTCTGGCAATTTTGTCCTTGACATATACTCTACCTTGCCTCTCCCGATGCACTGTCTCCTCTTTTCCTGCTCTGTCTCCTCTGTTCTCCCTTATTCAAGGGTTTCTCAAAGTTTTATTATAGGTTCTCTTTACTTCTTGTTATTTTCTCTCTTCTTAGTAAAATCATAGTTACAGAGTATATTACAATCTATATAATAACCAATCTTGAATTAACTTTTAGCCAAGATCTCTTCTCTAAGCCAATATCTAACTGTCTGAGCAAGATCTCTACTGGGATGTTTTAAATACATGTGAAGTTAATCTGTCAAGAACACTTTGTATGCTCCATTTCAAACAGGTTCTGCTTCTTGTATTTTCTATCTCAGTCTGAGCCACTGAAATTCTCCCACTGTATAAACCAAGATGCTAAATTGTCTTTGAAATCTGTTACCAATATCTACTGCATCTCCAGCGGATGACCTTAGAAATGTCTCTAAAATATGTGTTTCTTTCTCTTCTGCTACCTCAATCTTAGTCCAAGCTACCACAATCTATTTCTCCTAAGTGACTTACCTGCATAAATGACAGATACCTCCAAACCCCAACCTATCCAACCAGAGTGATCTAAGATGTTATGTTCTTCACCTGCACAAATTGTTTCAATAATTCTCTTTTAGGATACAGACCAAAATCTATTATTTATGCTTGCAAAGCTCTTCTAATCAGCCACCTCCTACCTCCCCAGCCAGAAACTATTCCATTCTTCTCCTCAATTGGAGAAGTGCCTTAATCAAATTGAACTTTTTTGAGTTTTTCTTACTTGGATACATTTACATATGCCATTTTCTTCTGCAAAGGTTTTCCATTTTACTACTTACATTTTCTCATTACTACTTTCATTAAATACTACTTACATTTTAAATTCCAGCTCAAATATTGCCTTCTCAGGAAAGTTTTCCTTGATTTGATAAATTTGGATTTTCCCATTATTCACTCTCAATACCCCAATAAGTTTATTCAGCACAATTAATCACAGTTTTTAAAATATGTTAATTTGCATGATCATGTGATTAATGTCTGCCTCCTCCAGTCAATAAGTTTCTGGACATCAGGGACTGTATTTACCCCACTCAATATTTTATGTCTAGTGCTCTGGCATTGCGCTTGACTCACATTGGGTATACAGTAAATATTTATTAAATAAATGATAGAAAAATATTTGAGAACAATATACAGCTTAGTTTTTAAACAGTGAGAAAATAAGTTGTCTAATGAGGAAATATTAGATATATGGATCTTCTGGTATTCTTGGAAAAATGATGATCCATCATCAAAGGTAATTTTTTAAAATTTTTAAATGACATGATCAATCTGATTAAAAAGTGAATAATTCAGACCAACCCTGTCGTAAGCAGTTTCATTCTTACAAACAAACCCACACTCTGTGTCTAAAATGAAAATGAAGGGAGTTATTACAGCAGTACAATGTGTGTGTTGGAGGAGAGTCTGCTGCAGAAGGGAAAAGATGAACATGATCCTTTTTCATATGGATCAATTGCCTGAGTATTCAAAACATTCCTTTCTTATCTAGTCTGTCCATGTATACAGAACTGACACCAATTTAATCCCAAGTAGATTAAAAAATAATTTAAATGTACAGCATGGTAAATTCTTTTTTTGGTTTCCAAGAGCATGTGCAGAACTCTTTAGGACAGTGAATTCTTTTTACAACAAAAACAATCAAACGAAAACAGAATGAGTAAAGAGTTGAAATCTTGCTTTGAAAAATGTCATTGTTTTAAATATGAACATTTGGTTAGTACACAAAAAATATGAATAAAATCTGAAGCTTTTTAAAAATCATTAAAATAATCATAAAAATGCTCACTCCTGTTCTGAGGGCCAGCTTTTGGCAAGAGGGTACTGACAATGTTCTCTTGGCAGAGGAGATAAATAGATGAATAACAACATGTGACCTGAGATTATGGAGGTAGGAAAAGTCAAGCATGAGTTCAGAGACATTCTAGGACTTTATTAACTTCATTTATAAGTTAGGGAAGTTTTTGACGTTGCATTGGTTTAAAAATGCTCATGAATTCTTGTTTGGATGAAGTCATGGTAGAAATATGGCCTAGTCCTAAAGTAATCTAATGCTACAGGATAAGTAAAAAGTATTTCTAAATCAGTGTCTGGTACTAAATTTCAGATATGTAAATAACAAGAGAATTCCATTTCTTAATGACTTCCTTGAACAGATGTTTGCCTACTTTCCTGAATGAGCCATGAAGATCGAGGTTATATGAAATGGATTCTTATTCCAAAAGTCAGTTAAGAAGTCAGTAACATTTGCATATGGATGCCATTCCTTTAGGTCATTTTTTACCCCATGAAGGGAGAGGCTTACACCAATGTAAATAGATATACTTAAAATGGCTCTAATGTAGGGCCAACTGGTTTATTATGCAGTAAAGAAATTTTAGTTTGCAGAGTGCTCATTTTCTTTCAATACTTTCAAAGAAATGAACGTTGTGTCCTGGGAGAAATATATTTACATAACTGTTCAATTTTTTTTTTTTTTTTGGTTTCCAGACACATTGAAAATATATTTCTTTTTCTTTAAAAAATAATTTTCATCTATACAAACATTTTCTGGTGAATCCCAATAAAGTTAATGTTCTAAGAAGGATACATATTAACTATCAAAGAATGTCAGACAGTTTCTTTGAGCTAAGGGATCCCATATCCATATTTTTGAATAAATACAGCATATCCTACTTTGTGTCTTTTCATAAAGGGACACTTGACAATATTTATGAAACTATATCTATAAATAACATCCTTTGTGTTAAAAAAATGTACAATGGTATTTTCAGTTTAAACCACTTGGTAATAATGCTTTGAACATTCCCTGGCAATAGATTAGAGTGTCAGAAGATTGGACTATGTGGGTGGTCAACTCTATGTCTCAGCCTTTCAAGAAATTTTAATGAAGAAGCTTTTTTTCCTTGACTTTAACCAAAACTGTTGTTGAGTTGAGGTAGTTAGAAGAAGCAGGGAAAAGTCAAGCCAGAGACATTGGAATACCAGGACAGAAATCCCAGAAGAAAACCAAACAACTGTGGATTTGTATTCACCCAGTGATAGCATCTTTAAAAGCTATCATGAAGGAAGCTAAATTAAAAAGAATAATTTACCCATTGAGAAAGAGCACAGAAAGAACCTGAGAATGATATTTTTGAAAGAGTGGTAGCGCAATATGAACTGGCACGTGAAAATGTTCTTTTGATATCTGGTGGTGATTGCTCACTAAACCTCATGAACAACACTTATTTTCACCTCATGTTCCATCTTTATTGAGCACCATGCTGGGAAAAGCCCAAGTTTTAACTTATTAATTATTATCAAGGAGATGAGAAAAGATATAGCAAAATAGGATTGGATCAAAGTAAAAAACGTCTACAGCGTTCTACACAGACTTTGACCCTCGGTTCTAATTTTAGTTATTTTACTTTACAGAGGATATGTCCTCAAGTCATTTGAGCTCTCTCTGTACTAATTCTCTTATCTGCAAAATAAGTGAATGATTTCTATGAAATCCAGATTACTTTCCAGCTTCAATTGTGTAGCACTGAATGGGTCTGGTCCCAGTAGCTCCCTAGCAACCATGGTGATTGATGCAGCTTCAGGAACTCTTTCACTGTTTTAGTTTTGGCTCATTATACCATAATTTCTTAATGCTCGATTCACACTTATATTCAGTAGGGTCTGAGGACCCACTCAGACTCAGACCACAGGTTGAACAATGTTAGAGAAGTAACAAAAATATTCCTCCCTACAAATATAGAAGCAAGAACACAACATATTATTACTAAGCATTAACTGGCATACATACATGTAAAAAAGCACAGCAGTGACTATGAAGTTCAGACAAAATGTCACACATTTTATACAGCAATGAAGAAGAAAGAAAAAAATAAAAAGAATTCACTATCTCCTTGACAGACCAGGGGCTGCACCTCCTGACCATCCCTAACTATCTCCCATGTACCTCATGATGAACTGCTGAGCTAGTTCTGGATTACATTTTAACATATCTAGAGGTTATCTGGCATAGAACTTTGAGAGATCTTTACATTGTAAAAACTGGAGAGTAAACTTTATCACCATCAGGATTTACCTCGATTTCAAAGATTATCATGAGGACCCAAATTTACTATGTTTCCAAGGAAACACTAAAAAAGGGGAAATGGGAAAACTGAACTATTTGCCCTTTATAATAGAATTATTTTAATTACTCTTAAAGTATAAAGAATCTCACATGAGTTTAATTGCTTGAGCCCCCAAAACAACAACAAGAATGACAACAACAACAAAAAACGGATAACATAGATTCCTATTCCGAAACTGGAATTTTAGTGGAAACACTATGTATAATTACAAAGAGTAAAGTACAAGGAGAAAAATAACTTAACCCCAGTAGAAACTTCCACATAGGAATCAGCTGTAGACATTGTATAACAGTGCCATTGATTACCATTGGCTATATTTCATGCTCTTATTTATTTATTTTTTTAATTACGTTTGCACAAGACCTTCCAGGTCTTGTCATTATCCACAGCTTGCAAAAGAATAGCATTTCTTCCATTGTTCTAACCCGGTGGTATCCAATTAAAATAAAATATAAGCTTCATGTGGAATTTTGACTTTTCTAGTAGCTAACATTTAAAAAGTAAAAAGTAGCATGTAAAATTAAATTATTTTTATTTTTTATAGACTTTACTTTATTTGAGAGAGAGAGAGAGAGAGAGAGAATGAATGGAGGAGGGGCAGAGAGAGGGGGAGAAGCTGACTCCCTGCTAAGCAGGGAGCCCGATGTGATGTGGGGCTCAATCCCAGGACCACAGGATCACAACCTGAGCCAAAGGCAGGCGCTTAACTGAGCCATCAAGGTGCCTTTAAAATTAATTTTAATACCTTTTATTTAATTCAATATATTTAAATATTGCCATGTTAACATATAATACAAAAATTATTAAGATTTTTTTTTTAACCAAGTCTTCATAATCTGGTGTGTATGTACATTTACAATACTTCTTAATTCAGGCCACGCACATTTCAAATCTCAGTGGCCATGTGTGGCTAGTGGCTGCCATACCAAACAACATAGTTCTACCCAAATTCACAAGGAACGTGTCCTCTGTGATGATGGTACACATATAATTTTATTTTGACATTTTAAGTTATAGGCAATGGGATGACTTTTTCCAATTTCTACTGTTATGGTCTATGGGTAATAATTACAAACATCCCTTTCTAGCCCTCTGAGTTTCAAAATGATTGACAACCAGGCACAAGTTTCATGCAGATATGGATCAAAATATCAGCTTCAATTAAAAAAAATGTATTGTATAATGTGGCTTAGATCTGTTCTATACTACACTTCCTAATCCTGTTTTCTAGGTCTAGCTTTGGGCTGCCTGTCTATATGGGTGTGTAGAATAGACTGAACTCTTACCCGGGTGTGTTTCCCTTAGAAAAGGAGCTGAGTGAACTGGATTCTACTATTCTGCAAGAAGAACTCAGGAAGAGTTTTTTTCTATTTTCAACAATCTGATAAACAACTTTTTATTTTCATTTTTTGGAGGAAAAGAGAGGGAATTTGGGAAAATTCTTTTCAATACTATTTCACCTTGGAAAATAGAATGGGCAAGGGAATGGTTAGTCTGTACAGCTACTCCTAAATTCCCAAGAAGAATAAGATTTTAATCATACCAAGGAAAGCTATGTAGCAGTATATAAGAAGGACGTACACTAAAAAGCTTTTAGCTAGAATTATGGGTGATTTTACTTGCAGAAGTAAGAAAAACCTACAGATCTATGTTAGGAAGAGATATGCTAAAAAGCTTTTAACTGAAATTATGGGTGAGTTTATTTGAAGATTTACCATACTGTGCAATTAAAAAACAACAAGGACATGCAAATAGCCTGTCTTTCTTACCCAACTTTCTAGGTCTCTTTTACCTATAGCCTTTAGGAATCTGTCAGACTCTGATTGATTAGACTTTGAAAATAAATGCCCTGGGCCAGATGTATGTGGTTGGGGTGACTTATCTATTGTTGATTACAGCTCAGTGAAAAATGGTTGACATTTCATGCCCCAAAGCATGGAGGTAGCCTTATTTAAGCTTGCTTATTTATTTATGTATTTATTTGTTTATTTATAATACTGAACAATCATTGACAAATTGGGATGAATTCACAAAAATTGGTTTCTCCATTTGATATATATATATATGTGTATATATATATATAAAATTTATTGAAAGCAGCCTTCTAAATATAAGTTTGGCTTTGTATAACATTCCCTCCAAATCATAATAAATAATTTTCAGGTACAGTCACCAAAAAAACCTAAAGTAGGAAGAAAACAGATGCCTTTGTTTACTCTTTACTATTTTTCTTTGGTTTCTAAGCTTCACTCATTTTTTAAAAAATTTTAAAAAAACAGTATTTTATTTTCAGAATGCCATAGGACCCGATATTCAATCAAATCTGAGGTTGTCTGCTTTGAAAGATCATAGACAGTTAGGGATTGAAAAACAGTAGTTGCCAAGAATCTAGATGATAAATTATTAGGGATCTGTGCACCAGAAGCACCGAGCTCAGAGAGGAGAAGGTGGCCTGAAAGACCATGGAGGGCCACTGGAAATAATCTTTGTGACTGCACAATTTTTATAGGGAATGACCTTGTAAAGATCACATATTTCTTCTTCCATTACTTTATGCCATTATGTAACATCCTTCCTTTATGTCTTTCTTCCATCTTTACTAAATACTATACATTTATTCAAAATCATTTGTTATCATTGTCCCTGAAATGGGAATAAAAATGCCAGTTGATATATATGACTGAAATAAATGGTACTGAACTTTCCAAAGCTGAGAAAACATAGTGATCTTCAGAGAGGATTAGGGTACCAAATGCTAAGAGGAGGTCAGTCTTCAATCACCATTTAATCTCGATTTCATAAGTAAGCACTGCATTGGGTTTTTTTTCTTTCCTAAACATACACCAGAGATGGAGATCAATGTGAAACTTGTGAAACGTTTAGACATAATTTTAAGGATCCTGAATTATTTTAACAGCCATTTTTGTATTCCTACTATGTGACATACACTGCTAGAGACACTAGTGATATCAATATAAAATATTCAATCCTGACTTCAAGGATCTTGAATTGTATCAGGTAGATGATAATAGATAAGTGGACACAATGTTCTGTTAACACAAATGAGGAAGGCATTCTTCTCACAAAACAGTTTTCTTCAGAAACTTCCTTTGGAAATTTGGAGCAATAAGAAAATTTTACTACTTTCAGTGTGGCACAGAAAGAATAACTGAAATTAGTCCAAAGAAATCTCTGGAAAGAAGAGATCAATAGGAGGTTTCAGGTAATTCCTTATACAATCTGCATAAATATCTGATTAATTTAATGAAAAAAAATCATCCCTGTCTGTTCTTTGCTTGGTAAAGACAAAGCTTAAATATCTGATAAACTCAGTGTCTACAAATTATCTGATGCCTAACAAATCAATAAAAAATATATTCCAATATTTAAATCGTGTGTAAAATGTCCCTGGACAGATTTTTTGAGTGGGCCAGTGGAGGGATTATCAGGGACAGGAGTGGGGAGTTCAGGAGGCAGGATGGTAAGAGAGAGAAACATTATAAAAAAACATTTGCATTGCACTAGTCCAGAAGAGTGGCTCAGATATTAATTAGTGTCTTAGTGGGGAAGTAGAGAGTTTTTTGCTATTTCTACTGTGGTATTGTAATAGAACTCCAGCAAGTCTTAAGGGTTAACTTGCTTTAGGTTGAAACACTCCTTAGCCTTGCTGATCTAAAGCCTCGATCTGCAATAGAACTAATTTACTTTCTTTGAGATTTGCAGACCACTGGCCTTGGGGAATGAAGGACCAGAATTTTCCCAGGCCACAGAGGCCAGCAAGTCTGTTTGAAGATGCCTCAGCTTTCCATTAGCCCAGCAAACTTTTTAGCAAAGTGTTTTTCTTTTTTAAGAAAGAAAGGTCACACAAATGACTTTATTGACCTCCCTTTGTGCATCTGTAGACCTTGCACTCCTGTGCAGGAAGAACATAGTACTCTTGCACAACCCCAGGGTACCAGACCTTCCAAAAGCACCCCTAGGTACCAAGGAACCAGACCTCCTTGCACAACCCCTTCAGGCACCAAAGAACTAGAACTTCTTGTACAACTTCCAGGCACTGAGATAACTCTTTAACTGGCAACGCAGAGTCTGCACATAATCAAGAAATGTCACAGATCACTTTACTCCATTCACTGATTAAACCCCTTTAAGAGTCTCTGGGCCAGGAAGAAACCTCGGAGATGGCCTATGGACAAGAATCCACCTTCTCCCCAGGTTGCTGGCCTCCTGAATAAAGCTCATGTTCCTTTCCAAACAAAACCTGTCTGTTCAGTACTGGCAATTCCAGGGAAGGGCTGTCGAACTTGGGTTTTGGTAACAGTATAACTACTGAAGAGTAACTCACACCAGATATTGGTTTCCAGGAAACTAACACAAAAGAATAGCTAACTATGCTGAGTAATTTTCACACTTTCCCCCTGCTTTATGATTCTTTTCATGGCATCCCTGGCTATATCACATAGGAATGAAACTCTTCAAGCAGAACTTAACATAAGTATACTGGATTGAACATTCAAAAATTTATTTTTAGCCCAAATTGTTTACAGATGCTGGATGTTAGGTCTTCACATTCATTTGGGGACAAATTACTATAAAGGTATTAACTCATTTTTGCAAGGATAACTGTAATTTAATTCTTCCCAATATATGACTCCAGAAATAACTGTAGTGTCACAGCCTGTTTAATTTTTGCTTGCTTGCTCTTTCTCTACACACAAGTGTACCTACATATGAAATGAGACCCTCATAGAGGCATTGGACAGCTCACATTAAATGGATATTTCATCATGGAGAAGGGCACTTACTACTCACCTGTTACAGGCAACAATATCTTAATGGCTGGATTATGGGTAGTTTTTGGGCATATGCAAATTCTTAAAGCAAGATCTTTCTCATTGCTTCCTTAATTTTTCTGAGTGGGAGAACATCAACCACACATGAGCCAATTTCTATTCCTCATGTTTTAAGACAATGAACTTTCATCAAATGATATCAGAACTCCCTCTTCAGAAAAGTCTAGAGGCTAGGTGGCCTGGATAAGGAGGTTTCAGGGACCTGGAAGAACTATAGGAAGCAAGACAAATTATTGGGCATTCTATAATTAGTTTGGCCCCAAAGTTTGGAGTCTTTTATGCTTGGTATGTTTTCTCTCACATCTCATGTCCAATCTATGCTGACATTTTCTAGTGTCCTACTATTAATGCCTGACTTAATACTGAATCACCTTAGTCTCTCTTTTTTCATAGCATGGATCACCTTCTACTCTATAATTAACTTGTTTCTTAATCAACCACTATTTCTCCCTCACTGCTACAAGGAAAGCTTTTTTTTTTTTTGTAAAGATTTTATTTGCTTATTTGTGAGAAAGTGTGCACACAAGTTGGCGGGGAGGGGAAGAGGGAGAGGGAGAAACAGACTCCCCATTGAACAGGGAGCCCAACGAGGGGCTTGATCCCAGGACCCCGAGATCATGATCTGAGCCAAAGGCAGATGCTTAATTGACTGAGCCACCCAGGTACCCCTACAAGCTTTACAGGCCAGGAACATGTGTCTGTTTATTCCCTGATTTATTTGAAGTTTGCTGTAGTAGTGCTTAATAAATATTTATTGATTGACTACATGAAGCTGATGTCTGAGCAAGGACATAAATGTGGTAAGGGAGTAAATCATGTGGATATCTGCCAAGACCTGGTTCCAGAAGAGGGGAACAGAAAGTGCAAAGAGTCAAGATAGGAATGGCAGGCACCAAGGATGCCAGTGTGGCTAGAAGTGAGTGATGGGGAAAGTATAGGAAATAAAGGCATGTAGCTAGTAAGTGATGGACTCTAAATTTAAACCCAAATACTCTAGCTCTGAACCTGTGCTCTTAACTATTAAACTTAAATTAATATCCAACTCTATCACTTACTAGCTGTATGATTTGGAGCAAGATTCATGAATACTCTCAATCTCAGTCCCCCAACAAGTGATATAGGGGTAACTAACTCATAGAAGTGTTATAGGAATTAGGGGAAATACTGCATGATAAAATGCCTTACAAATGTATTAGTAAATATTAGACCTTCTTCCATTCCATGTCTATTCCCTGACTTGCTGGTTATATAATATTTGTATGGGTCAAAGAAGAACTCAAAAGAAAAAAAAAAAGCCTATCAGTCCCCAAATCTAAACCTGAGAACCATTAGCAAATTTAATCCACCAAGCTGATGTCAAATAATACTCTGAAAGATTATGAGGCAAGAATAAATTCTCCAGAAAATTCACGTTAAAATGAGCTGACACTTGATCAATTGTCTAATCAGGGAATTACCCAGGGATGGACAATGAATTTTAAGTAATGAATTAGCTTGCTGTTGGCCTCCAGATAGCTGAGTTTCCCATTTAAGGAGAGTCTGTGGTGAGAGATAAGGACCCAAGGCAAAGATGATCCTAATTACAATCCCAGGCAGGGGCCTCCACTTTTATACTGAGGGGTTGATGCCAGTTGTATTCCTTGTGCCTCTTTTTAACTCACATGGAAGAAATTAGTGAGCATTCGCTTACTGTGCTGGAGATTAACTTTACTACATAGAGTATGAACCTACCAACTTCAAGATTTAAAGGATTACAGGCCTTTATAAGGAATTTTGACTTCCAATAACTCAGAATATTTCCATATTATAGTAATAATCCATGATTGTGGTCAACATGAAAAGTATTTAAAGTCTTACATTTAGAGGAGAGATCACAATTAAATATTATCGAAAATGTTAGGGGTTCAGAATTGTCTTAAATTGGCTTCTTTACATAAGTCCTGCTCTACAATTAGAAAGCAAATTCATTAAGTGCAGGCACTTTCCTGCCAAAGCTCACCCCACCCTCCCGCCAACACTTAAAACTTTGACACACCAATCACAGTCCAGATAGGTTGAAAAAATGTGTAACTTGATAGATTCTGGAAGGAAAAACTCTATTATTTTAGGTAAAAATCCAGAAGAAGAGGAGTTGCAATCAGGCAATAATAATCAGGACTGACATCCATTAGGCAAGGCAAGGTAGGCTATACCAAGAGCCCACGAAATACTTTCAGGAGCTGACAAAAAATCTTTTAACTTCTTTTAAAATCAGACAGAAAAACAGTATTTAGGATAGAGGAAATGTTTTAATATATAGTATTAATATATTCTTTATACCAATGTGATTATAAAATACAATTTTTATATTCTTTTATGGGGAAAGGAGCCCATGAAGGCAAACATGTCTAGGGCCCATGTACGTCATAATATTCTGAACTCAAAATATATTTTATGTTTGGAATATAAACATAGCCAAGGGTCATCTTTTTTAAATGTACCTCTCCTCTTTTATAGCCCATTAAGAAGACATACCTAAGTATTCAACTTGGAGGCAGGGTCGTATTGACAAAAGCCACCAGCACAGGAAACCAGAGACACTCTTATCCCACCTGATGCTTTGCCTTCTTAATCCTAGCTTGTTCTGGTCTGGACATCTGGGCTCTATTACTTCCCTTCTGTTCCTAAACTGGGTTTAGTAGTCTAGCTCTTCTGCTGAGGTGTTTATGTTTTTTTTTTTTTTTTAACCTCACTTTAATTTACTGGCTTTGCTTAAATCCAAATTTGTACTTTTAATTCAGAGATGTGGTCTTCAGGCTGGAAAGCAAAGCCATACTGTTTTTGCAGGAGTGGGTCATGCTTCGAGTCCTGAGTATAAGAGAAAATATAATCCCCCCCAAATTGATGTAACTCTAACTATAAAACAAGCTACTTCTCTGCTATGATCTCCAAAACACAAAATTTCTATTCATCCCTCACCAGGGGAGAGAGAAGGATGTGGTGTTATTTTTCACTGCTAATGTTTTAATTACTACTATTTCAAAATCCTAGTCCTTGCTCTGCATCACATGAGTAAAGAATGACATACAGAATTTGCTTAATATGTTTTCTTATAATGCACATTAGAAATCAAGCCTGCAAACGCTAATTCTTAGAGGTGGGCCTTTTTTATTTCATTGTTTCTTTCATTGATTCATTCAATCAGGTATTTAGTGAAAACAAATATTCAAGATATATTCTACGAAATTATGGCTCACACTGTATGTTGTATGTGTTTTGCACTATTTTGGTTCTATACCTAAAGTACTCATTTCCTTCGGATGACTGATATTTTACATCATAACTTTGAACATACTCGATATCAAGAAGTTTAGTTTACATCATTCTGAGGAGGAAGACTTGATGGATGTTAGAAATAGGATCTACTGATACCAATGTGTTACTCTTTCTCTATTTCTCTGGGTTGGAGCTAGGATACCTGTGATACTAGGGAATCAACATTGGGCCTGTGGGTCCAGGCTTGTAAGTGAAGATTCAGAGAAGAAAATCCAAGATACTATAGATAATTCAGAAAAATATAAGGCAAACATTAGATAAGTTGGAGCTTTTTTAATCTTTGGAGAATTCATGAATATTTTAAGGCCTGCAAGGAAGTGGCAACAGTTAATAAATAAGATTACTTATTGCATTTACCAGAATAAAACATGTTATAAAACTTCCGTGTTGGTCATGGAAGAGGAAGAGAGAGACTGGGAAATTGTGACGGGCTGTTCAGAACCTCAGTCTGGAGTTGACGCCCTATCCCTATTCACACTTCACTGGCCAGAACTGGTCACCTGCCCTGTTAGTTTCTGGGGCCAGGGAGTGTATTACTCTTACACCCGGAGTAGGGTTGCCAGATGTAGCACATAAGGACGTCCAGTTGAAATTGAATTTTAGATAAACAACAATAATTTACTTATACTAAAAACTGTCCTCATTTATCTGAGATTCAAATTCAACTGAGCAACCTCTATGTTACCTGGCAACCCTCCTAATAAGGAAAGGGACATTGGTGGGCATTGGCTTTTGTCTGGAGTAACATATTCACTTGGGGGATTCTGCGGGCAGCCCGCAAACCATGCTATGCTAGTCCTGTCTTGCATGACTGAAGAAAGTATTCACTATTTTTATTCCTCAACTTCTATTCTTCTTTTCTAATAATAGGGTTTTTGTTTTTTGTAAAAACATGGTTTACAAACTAGCATTAGAGCTACCTATATGGTAGTAGAGTAAATTTAGCTTGCTAAAGTATGTCCTGAGGTGTCTGCAGATAGTACCTATTGACTTTTGTTGAAGGGCAAAGTTTGACTCACAGAAATAGCACAACCTGCCCCGGAGGCTATATTCCATGAACAGAGCAAAGTTTAGAATGGATGAACAACTTTAAAGTTACACTGGAAGAGAGTAATAGTCCAGGAAATCAAACTTTTAGAAACTAGCTTTAAAAAGTTGATCTGAAGAGATGTACATGCATGCAGATTTTAAGAGAAATAATTGATGCCGAGGAAGAAATGTCTGGGGGGGAAGAGGTGAAAGGACAAGTCAAGTACTCAGGAAAGTGCATACCAGGACCATTTCTGTGGTTTGGGGAAAGATTAATTCCTAAAATCCAATAATTGGGTGAGAGACAGAATGAACAAAACGAGTAAGACAAATGGGACACAGGATCTGGTGTACAACATTAACTGAGACAGGGTATACAACCTGCTTAGACCAGTTCGTGATTTATAAAGACTTAATAATTATTAGACATTATTATTCACTTTCACAGATTTCTAGACAACGTTTTTCCACAATTAAACCTTTCTTAAATTTAGGTGTACTTAAAATTCATAAAATCTTAAAATTTTCTGCTACCAGGTGGTAGTTGTGACTTAGGGGTATAAAAACCCTCCTTTGACAACTTTGGTAAGATAAAATATATGGCATTATTAAATGGAAAACTGCTAGATTACTTGCAAGAAATATGGTTGTGTTGAGGGAGCTATAACTAACTAACTAACTAACTAACTAACTAACTAAATAAATAAATAAAATGCCCACACATTAATCCAAGCAATGTTCACACAGTGATCCAATCTTAGTCCCTCGCTCACAGTTTCCAGGCCTTTGGGGAAAGTGCAGATGAGCAGTAAAGTGGATAGGAGGCAGATAATCGAAGTTTGGGGCCAAGAATTCCAAGAACCTGGAAAATGAGATCTTGTATAACTGAGAGTTGACTGTTTTTCACTGTGCTTCCTTCACTACTGCTCATTTCAATTAAACCAAAATACATAGTTTACTAACTGTAGTAACAATATTTTTTGTAATCAACATAGTTTGAGGGGATTATTAGAAAGGGTTATCGTGCAATATAATTGAGGTAATACATATAAAGCACCAAGAATGTGGTCTGCCACAACATGAGTAGCTGTTATTATTGTATTCATTTTATTCATTTATTATATCACTATCATTTTAATATAATGGCTCCCCTAATCTAGTATCTCAGAAGCAATACAGATATTTACTTTCTTTGTTTCTCTCGCTCCCCTACCAACCTACACAAACCTCTCTAGGCAAACTTCTAGTCATTTTCGCCTGATGATTCTATTTGCATTTTTACCTCTTTTTCCTGTAATTGGGCCTATCTCTATTCTTTTCACCTAACTAGGTTTTATTTACACTTTAAGTGGAATCTAAGTTTCACAATTTCTGAGCACCATCCAGAGCGTCCCCCAGAGATCTCTGTCTTCTCAATCTCATTTGACACGTATTGTCTAGACAGGTTTCAATTCTAACTCCGTGTATTACTAACTATAAGAAGTACATTTTCTTCATCTATAAAATGGGGATAATAATTACATCTATCTTAAGAAGTTGTAAAGATTAAATTAGAAAATAAATATGCTTGATGCATAAAGCTACTTATTAAATGTCAATTCCCATCACAACTCTTGGCATCAGATGTTGTTAACTCTGCAAATGTATATACTTTGTACCTAACTGTATTTTCAGTTCCTTGAAAAACACCCAACATATTCTTTATATGTATGTACCCATTCTGGTTTCTAGTACCATGCTTTTCATTTAAAGTGTTAAGCCAATACTTGTAAGACCTGTTGATCTGCAGATTTTAAATGCATTGAATGGCCAGGGGTCTTTGTGGTGGTGGAATTGTTCTGTATCTTGCCTGTATCGATATCAATATCCTGGTTGTGATACTGTACTATAATTTTGTAAGATAACACCATTGGGGGAAACTGATAAAAGATATACAGGATCTCCTGGATTATTTCTTACAACTCCATTTAAATCTACAATTATTTCCAAATAAAAATAATTATTTTAAAATAAAAAATAAAATAATTAATTAAAAAATATGTTGCAAGTTGACTACAGTTGTTTGTTGTTTCTTTTCTTTGGCTGTGACAGCATCCTGTTTTTGTTTTATATAAATTAAGGGGCTGCATATAAAATAATCTTTAATAAAATGCACTAAAAAGAATAAAGTAAAAATGATTTATTTTAAGTACTGACCCAGGTAAGTACATTTGCCTTTTTTTGTAAACCATTAAAACCTTTTAAGTCATATAAGATTGTTGGGCGCTTGGGAGGTGTATATATTCAGTGGCTCCAGTTAGTTTGTGTGCTTTAATTTTCACTTCCTTTGCCAATTTAATGCCTTATTTGCCATTGCTGGCTCCTCTCCTCGGGAGTCAATTCACCTCCCCAAGCATTTTATCACCTTGCACACAACCTATCTGTGTTGTTTCAGGCCAAGTGTAGCAGAAGAGTGCTGTGCTGAGCCCTCTGTGGATTCAGGCACCTTCCTCTGCCCTTGAGCACCGTGGCCTTTTGGAAATGATTTTGTCTTTTCTTTTTCTTTCTTTCTTTCTCTCTCTCTCTTTCTTTCTTTCTTTCTTTCTTTCTTTCTTTCTTTCTTTCTTTCTTTCTTTCTTTCTTTCTTTCTTTCTTTCTTTCTTTCTCTTTCTTTCCTTCCTTCCTTCCTTCCTTCCTTCCTTCCTTCCTTCCTTCCTTCCTTCTTTCTTTCTTTCTTTCTTTCTTTCTTTCTTTCTTTCTTTCTTTCTTTCTTTCTTTCTTTCTTTCTTTCCTTCTCTCTCTCTCTCTCTCTTTCTTTCTTTCTTCTTTTTTCTGAATAAAATACAAAGTGTTGTACTGCATTGAAGATCTGAACAAAAGAAGCCAAAGTGACTAGGAAACCATTTTACCAGGATCTCAACTGTTATTTCAGACATCAGTGGGGAGGGCCCTAATTGAAGCTCAAACATGGGAGATATCCCTCTGGGGCTGCTGTGTCCCTGAGATGGGGTCAAGGTTTCATAATCCCAACTCAAATCCTATGGCATTTCTCGTATTCTCTGGTATTATTATCTAAAGTAAGTGCACCCACAATACCCAGGAATTCAATCATTAGGTAATGTTCTATGTGTTTGGATATATATGTGCAGGGACTGGTGGTTTTATAATATAGCTTCGGGTTCAAGCATTTTACTAAAAGGTGTTCTTCGAACAGTGAATTTGGATGCTAACAGGATTGTGAGCTGTCTTTCTTGGAGAATAGTACTCCTGTAATCATCATCATCATTATCATCATCATCATCCCAAATATCCAGAGACAGCAAACACGGCATTATACAATCTATTTTGGGAGCTTTTTTATTCCTAAGATGTTCCAAACTGAGGTAGTAGCTTGACTTTCTGAAGCCTACCCTACCAGAATTTTGTAAAAATAGGAAGACAGGGAAAGGACAAGGAAGAAAGAATTACATATGTCGACCTCCCTCCTTTCCACTTCACCCACTCTTACCTTTGGGAAAATACAGCACACCACTCCATATTCTCATGCTGCAAACTATAGAGCATCCTTCTGTAGCTTATTTTCTTCTTCATTGAAATGTGTGCTATGTTTCACTTAAATAAACTTGGGTAAAATAAGAAATGTGGTTGGGCACACAATGTGAATTGCCCCAGGCTGATCTTCCTTTAGGTGACCTCGATAATGGAGAGAATATTAGAGTGGATATATATGTGTGTGTGTTTAGGGCATAGAAGGATATCCAGAAGGATATACCCAATTTGATAACTTTATAGAGTGGAAATAGGAGAACCAAAACTGGGGGGAGGAAAGTAAAGGGTTTTAAGTTTTCTTTCTTTCTTTCTTTTTTTAAGATTTTATTTCTTTATTTGAAAGAGAGAGAGAATGAGAGATAGAGAGCATGAGAGGGAAGAGGGTCAGAGGGAGAAGCAGGCTCCCTGCTGAGCAGGGAGCCCAATGTGGCGCTCCATCCCAGGACTCCAGGATCCTGACCTGAGCCGAAGGCAGTCGCTTAACCAACTGAGCCACCCAGGCGCCCCAAGTTTTCTTTATTTATAGAAGAAAATAATTAGGTATTCTTTTGAGAAAAAAAAATATGTGAAAGATATTTCCAAGGCAGTCTTGCTCTGATATATCATCTTTATACCCATACTGTGGGCAGATAATCCCAGAATGCACTTCTGCAGAGGTATGCACATGGGAAATACTAATGGTGTGGTTAAGAGATCACCATCGTTTTTTCTCTCAGATCCCAGGTCTCAGCAATGACTCATGCCTGCTCGCAGATATTTAGACAAATGTGTTGATAAAGGCATTGATTATGGCCATTTAATTCTCTGTTTGGTTGTCTTTGAGTGTTTTTGTGATGGTCTCTTCCTTTCCCTTTGGTTAATCCTATTGTTCCCAAACTGAATAGGCTTCATCTATAAATATAACTTACTATGTCTGTGATAGTCATGACTTCTACACTACATGCTAATAAAATGACGACATTGTCAAAAGGCAAGAACAGCTGTGGTTGTTATTAGGCAATTTATTACCTGCAAAGCTGTTCTTTTAACTGCTTCTAAATCCTTTTGTGAGGTAAAATAACATAAAGTGATTAAAAGGAGAGAGAGAGAGTAGAAATTTGGGACATAAGCTCATCAATTTAGCTCTTTAAAATTGGACAAATTTAAAATTAAAATATGGAAAATAAGAACATATCAAAAATTTTTCAGAATTTTCTATTTGTATTTTCTTATGTTTCCCAAATGCTTTGATCCTTTCTGCCTGTGATGCAAGACCATCTAAAATATTCTGATTAAATTATTAATTTACCTAAGACAACTTTAAAAATTACCTTGATCTTTCACCTGTTTTCAACACTTATTTAGGAGAGCCATGATACAGAGAATGGAGGCATGTTGGAAGAAAATATTATGCTTCTTTTTATTGTTTTTCTTTCACTTCTATTACTTATTATTGTTATTGCTTTTTGAAATACTTGAATGATCCACAGAAAGAGATATATAGGCATAGAAGAGAGTAGGACACACAACAGTTTGACTTCTCTTTTCCCTTCTGTAGGTATTGATCTCAAGAGTATTAGCTAATAAGCCTCCTAGATACAGGTATCTATCTCAATCTTTATGCACTTCCTGAGGAACTCAATCTATAAAATACCTTAAGCAATGTCAAAAGACAACAATCTGGAAGATAATATTTATAACATTTATCACAGATAAAAGACTAATATATCATGTAAAAGAAATCTTTTTAAATGTTGGGGACAGGGGCACCTGGATGGCTCAGTCGATTAAGTGTCAGACTCTTTTTTTTAAGATTTTATTTATTTATTTGACAGAGAGAGAGAAAGAGAGAGCACAAGCAGGGGGAGCGGCAGAGGGAGAGGGAGAAGCAGCTCCCCACTGAGCCGGGAGCCCAACCCAGGACCCTGAGCTGAAGGCAGATGCTTAACTGACTGAGCCACACAGGTGCCCCTCTAAGCTATAATATTGACACAAATTAAAAAGCTTGATGATATATTGGTGAGGCTGTGGGAAAGTAGATTCACATATTGGTGAGAATGCAAATCAGTACAACCATTATGGAAAGGAATTTTGCAGTATCTAAGTAAATTTACATGTGTATTTACTTTATGATCCAGCAATCCTATTTCCAGGGATTTACCATGAAGATACAACTCTACCAATATAAAAATGCATATAGAGAAGGGTTTTTTTTTCCTATTGTTGTTTGTCATTGCAAAATATTGTAGATGACCTACATGTCCGAATATGAAACATTGGTTAAACAAACAATAGCATATTCACATACTGTTAGTATAATGCATTCATAAGAAAAAATGGGGAAGATCTCAATGAAGTGATATGGAACGATTTCTGGTATGTAATAAGTACAAAAAGCAAAGTACAAAAAAGCATATAGAATATACTATTTTTTTGTGTAGGAAAGAAGAGGAAATAAAATATGTACATATTTGCTCATATGTGTAAAAGGAACCACAAGAAGCATGAAGCAGATATTAATGAAATTGGTTAACTACAGGGGTGAGTAGGAATGAAGTCGAAGGATTCCAGCAGGGGTGGGGGGTGGGGGGTAGGGTTAGGGTTACATTTCTTTCAATAAAACTTTTTACATATGTTTAAGAAACCACTGATGTTTTATATACTCAACAAAAAACTTAACAAAAAGGGGGAACAAAATAGAACCCAAACAGAAATAAATGAACTTAATTCTATTTCAAATGAATATATAACTGCACTAAGGGGAAGTTAAAATTAACTCACCTAACTTGAACACAGTTTTGATGATTGTTGGGGAAAAACAATTGAAAACAAAATCTTCTAACTCCTCCAGCCCTCCATGAAGGTAGTGGGGAGAAAAAGAACCATTTTATTACTGAATAAGCATTAAACCAGAATGTGATATGCATTACAGACAATTCTCTAAGACATTGCAAAGACAGAAAGAAATTTTACCTTTTTAAGCTACCAGGAAGACACAACCCATCCATACATGTTCTCCAGATAATAACTAGTCCTTAAGTAAGGAGACTTGACAGCACACTTTATCACATACAGTCCATCCTACATTTACCTGGTAATTAGGACAACCTTCAGTGTTAGTTAACTGGCCTTATACAAAAGAAGAATAAACTTGTCATATCTTTATGAAAGCAGGTAAATTTGCAACTTAGAGCCAAGTGCCAACTGAAGTTAAGATCCTAACCTTCTGGGGTGCCTGGGTGGCTCAGTCATTAAGCGTCTGCCTTTGGCTCAGGTCCTGATCCCAGGGTCCTGGGATGGAGCTCCGAGTCGGGCTCCCTGCTCAGCGGGAAGCCTGCTTCGCCCTCTCCCACTCCCCCTGCTTGTGTTCCCTCTCTTGCTGTCTCTCTCTCTGTCAAATAAATAAATAAATAAATAAATAAATAAATAAATAAATAAAATCTTAAAACAAAAAAAGATCCTACCCTTCTATAGAAACTGGGGGATAGGGGCATTATTTCCATTGTTATTTGTTTATTGACCCAGTTCCTTGAGAAAAATGTTCTTAGATTGTGGAACTAGCAAAAACATTTTTAAAAAAAGATTTACATACATTTACAACTACAAATTCACAAAAGAAAACATTCTAAGAAAGGTGAGCGGGGGGGAATGTTTCTGTCCTTATTTTTATCAGGATGAATTAAGCCTTTTATTTTAAATTTTTGTCTTTACACTATATAGTATCATTTTAAAGACAAAAAGAACCGTAAACAAACACTGAGCTATGGTTAGGTTTGTTTTTCACAGTGGTATGGAATAGCAATTCTGAAACTATTTTCTGTATTTTCTATTGCTGGGAGAGTAAGTACATATATGAAAGAAAGTGGATGCCGAGTTTCTCGCTATTGGGGAAGGGAGTTACAAACATGAAAAGGAGAAAAGCTAAAATGCACCCTATGGTGTTGGATTGGAATTGGAGGTATCTGTATCAACTCACAGTTTTAGTATATAAAGGTAGATAGAGAGGAAGAAATAGAAACACACTTATATCTGTCTTCACACACATACACCTTCCTAGCTCCACCATTGAGAGGGTCTAGATGAAATAATGCTCCAGTAATAATGACCTGTAGCCTTGATCTTGACTATAAAATACCATTTTGCCTTAAAAGTAGTCTGATCTCCTTGGAAAAATTGCTGATTAAAGAGATGAAATGAGAATGTACAGGATAAGGCAGAAACATCTTTTTGATTCAGAAAGAAAGGAAATGCTCAAAGACTGTGAGAACAAGTAGCCAGCTTGAAGAGATCCACACTGGATAAATTTTAGATAACATTAGAAGCAAAATTAATACCTAGTATAATGGATTATAACTCATTGAATAAAATAATAATCTATGTGTCCATATTGATATAAATATAAATGAAAGATTAGATAAATACATAGAGAATGGAAATCAAGAAAGGTAGAAAGACTGACTGAGGTAAGAAATCATAACTTGGCAATTGTCAGAATAGTTATTTATCCTGGCAAGAATAATCAATGGATGCTAACTGAAACTAATAGGGGAAAGTTTGTGAGGAACAGCAGAGTTCTCAAACTATTTTCTCACAAATTTCTTATTAAATACAAGAGAAAATGAGTACTTATAAAGTGAAAAAACCTGGCAGACACCAACTTACCCTAGTGATCAAAACTAACATAATAATGTGAGATGATGCACTAAAGAGGCAATAGCATCAATTCTGCAGTATTCTGGCAAAAATGTATAATAATCTAATCATAGGAAACTTCAGAACCTAAACTGAATGGCATTCTACAAAATAACTGATCTTTACTCTTCAAAATGTCCATGTCTATAAACAAAACATCAAAAAAACAAAGATGAGCTAAAGTATAGTTCCAGATTAATGGAGGCCATAGAGGTTCTTAGACCGGGGGCAGGGGGCGGTGTGTGAGGGAGGAACTAAAATAAAAACTACAAGGTATTACTGGGATAAGAGATACAGTTTGAACAATGAATATGGATTAGGTAATAGACTTGTATAAATGGTAAACCACTTGATTTTAATTGTAGTTTGGTTCTATAAGAGAATACTCAGGTTCTTAGGAAATACACATTATAGCTTTTTGGGGTAATGCATCAAAATGTATGCAAATTATTCTCAAAAGTTTTAGGAAATAATTATGTACATGTTACATAAGTATATTCTAAACTATTATTATGTAAATATTATATATAACTAATAATTATATATAGAAATAAACAACATATTATATATAATTATTTTCTAAAAACATATATTTACCCATGCAAAGACAGAAAGAGAAAGAATCATAAGGCCAATACGACAAAATACACACAACTGGTGAATCTGAGTAAAGTGTATATGGCAGTCCATGGTACTGTTCTTGCCAATTAACTACAAATTTGAAATTATATTAAAATGAAAAGTTATAAAAATTGTATTTTCATAAATAGAATGTGGTTAATTTTCCTAGGCCTGTGTTTTCTAGCATATATATATATATATATATATACTACATACATACATACATTCAGCAACAAAATGAGGTAATACTATGGCAGTTGTCTGTTCCTGAGAGCCATTAAGAATAATAAAAATAATGAGCACTCATTGAATTCTTACCACAGAGCAGTCACAATTCTCTTTTTATTTGCATTATGTGATTCTCTCAACAATCTTTTGATACAGGTAGTATCTTCATTTTACAGAAGAGGTTTAAAAGAGGTTAAATAATTTTCTACAGGTCACTGAATCAGATTGACAGAAAGAAGATTTGAATTCTAAGGTTTAGTTCATAATTATAATGCTTCCTCTTTTACTTCTTTTTAGAATTGATTTATTTGTTCCACTAGGGTAGAAACTGTTTCTTTGAACACAACAAAAATAATTTGTAGATCAAACAGTAAAGGGGTGTGATTAGGTGAGATATATTTTTTCAGTAGTTTATCTTGGAATTCTGGTGAGCAAATTTGGAAAGCCAAAGGATCTGGAAATATCTATATGGTAGCAGACTAATGGTTATGTTCTGAATGCTTACTTGTTATTTTTTGTCAAAGAAGAAAAGCAGATTATCTACATCCAAGATATCCAAATAGCAAAGTTTCAAGGAGGTATCTAGGCAAATTTACCCACCAATATCTCAAGATACACAGAAAACTACCCTTAGACGGTACAGTTGAGATGTATTAGAATTTGTTTCTTCCATCTTTCCTGCTACATCTCCTATTATCTGCACAGTGCTAGGGGATAAGTGATCCCACACCTGGACACTGGGTCATTATTTTGATCTAGAAAAGTATTCTAACAACTGGAAACATAACTACAATATAAAAACAAAGTTGTATATATTAGTAGAAAGATCCATTTAATCAAGGACAAGAGGTAAGAGGGGAAGATAAATGACCACATATGTTAGTAACAATTACATGTGCTTCATACTATATTTTAGAATTTTTTTGAATTACATTTTGAAGGAATTATCTTGTAATGACATTAAGGGTCCCCTCACTCATTCATTATTAACCCATTCACTCACTGTGTCTTGAGTGCTTACCATGCCTCCTTTTCTCCTTTAAGTTTCACTTTATTCAGTTCTATCAAACATAGGAAAAGCAAACTTTTAGAATTGTCCCTTCTGGTTCTTTGTATTTTTCTAAGCCTCCCAAATGCTTCTGCCTCACGTTTTTCTCCTCTATTTGCTACTCAAGTTCACTTGACATTGCCTGACAGCATTTCATGATCATAAGCAAAGAATGAATCCTGAGGACCTCCCGATCTAGTTGTGACTAGTGTGACTATTCATACCTAAACATATATTATGACATCGTATTAAATGGGCTTGCTTTGATTTAGAAGTGCAATGATAAAGAGTGTAGAGAAGAGGGAATAACCTTGCCGTGGTTATTGTGTTTGAGTCTGGACTTAATGCTGGGTAGACATTCAAGAGATGGATGGAGAAAGAGAATGCCAGAAGGGACTCCTAACCTAATGCAGTTAATCTTTAGGATTCCAATTCAAGGAGGTCTGGGTCTCAACAGTAGTTGCATTTGGATACAAATCAGACAGTTAACCAGGGCAGCAAGCTGGATATTACTGAGGAAGCCAAAAGAGAATATTCACCTCAGATGACAGAGATGTCCAGGTGGAAGCATCTAGATGCTAGAGACCAAGGAGGACAGAGAAAACCTAATATTAAATATGCCACCCAGATCCTTGCAGTCTTCAAGTGATGAGGGCTTTGCCACCTCCCAGAGATTGCAGCCCAGAGTTTAAAGCTGCACCACTGTATTTCCAAGTCCCACCTATTAATAATTGATACTTAATCAATTAAGGGATCAATATTTTTTTAGACAGACAATGTGCCCAACATAGTAGTGATATGTTAGAAAGTATTAAAAAGAAAAGGCAAAGATTCATTTTAAATTCTCTGTGTTCAAATATATGAATTAGCTGCAAATTTTGGTCAACTTGCCAAAATGCTTCTCAAAATACAAATGAAGGAAAATTATCATAGAAAATGTAAGTCTTGGAGATCAGTAGTGTGTTTACCACACTACAGTAAGTTTGCTGCAAAAGATACCATATTTTGGAAAAAAAATCAGAATGGGACACATCAATTTGCAATCACATTCTTATTCATGTATTTCTTATAAACTTAGTATGTGAAGAAATAAGGTTCTTATAAATGGAATATTTTTGGAATGGGAAAAAATAAATTCAAACTTTCTTCAGCCCTGTATGACATGTTTTGATTTTCATTATGATAATGAATGTTTTTAATCCAATGACTTTAAATTAATTATGCTTCATTTTCATCTGTAACTCTTGAAACTTGGGGCCAATTCAGATAAGGGGCCAGGAGAATTCAGTACAAAATGGCTCAAATGACAAATGGTTTAAAGAGAAATACTTTACTGACATGAGAAACCACATAGGACAGCAAAATTAACTTTTAAAATATGCCTTTTTTTTTGAGCCGACAACTTCTAAAATGTTTCTGCATATCATATTGAAATAATGACATAATTATAACTCTTCTAGTACTTACAGTGACAAATTTATTTCTAGTTAATTCATTTGTTTTTATGTAGAGACTTCCATTGGATTGTGCTTTAATTCAGTTAACCAGGCTATTATTTGAAAGTGTTTCTAACTCAGCAATAAATGTTGGTGATTTAGTTATAATTAAATAGAAACGAGTATATGAAAGCCTAATGAAGTTCAGATAAATATTCATTATGTTTCAATACATTTATATTATCCACTCGTGCAATAAATTGTCATACCTCTATTGTAATTAACTAAGAATTAGCTCATTTAATTTAAAAAAAAAACAATTTCTGGTCTCAGAATTCTTACTTTGTTATACATCCATTGAAAACCTAATTGAGAGTGCAGGAAACATACCTTGTAACGAGTCAAAATAAAAAAAAAAAGTAGTTTAGCATTGCAAGTGAATTGTAATTAATTGACTGCAACTGTTTATGGAATCATGATGGATCGGTAGCATCCAATATTTTTCTGCATTGACTGTCTCCGATACTAAATGTCTTCACATATTTTAGAGTTCAATGCTTGATCAAATACTGTAATTCTGTTTCTTTCCTGTCTTTTGTTACCTGATATGAAGGCATTATCACATTAGCTCTTGTCAGTGAGTCATTTTCAGTTTCTAAAGGACAAGATCTTTTCCTTATTTCTTGTTGCTGTGTTTTAATGCATTTGCCCTGCTGGGCAGAGCATGTCTTTCTTTCCCCTCCACCCCACCATATCAGCGCCCAAATGTGAATAATGTTGGGAATTAACTGAGTGGCTACAGATTTTTCTTTTGTCATCTTCATCTTCTGCTCCACCCCCCCTTCTTCTGCTCCCTCAGCAGGTTTATTGAGATATAATTCACATACCCTACCATTCCCTATACCATTTAAGGTATTCAATTCAATGTTTTCTAGTATATTCACAGATATGTGCAACAATCATCATAGTCATAGTTCATTTTCATCAAAATGATCTCATACTTTTTAGCTATCACTTCCCACATCTCCCCCTCCTCCAGCCCAAAACCACTAATCTACTTTCTGTCTCTATGGATTTCTCTATCCTGGACCTTCTATATGAATGGGCTATCATGTCTACGGCCATACCACCCTGAATGCGCCTGATCTCGTATGAATGGGCTATCATATCATATCATATCTGGTCTTTTTTGAGTGGTTTCTTTCACTTAACCTAATGTTTTCAAGATTCATCCATATTGTAACATATATTACTACATTATTCCTTTTTATTGCCAAATAGTATACCATTACTATTATATGATTAGACCATATTTTCTTCAACCATTTGTTAGCTGATGGACATTTGGTTTGTTTCTATCTTTTGACTATTATGAATAATGCTGTTTATATACATTCATATGCAAGTTTTTGTGTTTTGTTTCTCCTGGACCTATGAATAGAAGTATAACTGCCGGATCATATGATAAGTCTATATTTAACATTTTGAGGAAATGCCAGACTGTTTTCCAAAGTGACTGCATCATTTTAGTTCCCCATCAGCATGGTAGAAGGGTTCCAATTTTTCCACATCTTCAACATTTGTTATTATATAACTTGTTGATTATAGTCATCTTAATGGGTGTGAAATGGTATTTCATTATGTTTCTGATTTGCATTTCCTTGATGACTAGTGGTGTTGAGTATGTTTTTATGGGCTTACCGGCCACTTGTATATCTTCCTTATAAAAATGTCTATTCAGATCATTTGCCCATTTTTAAATTGGGTTATTCACATTTCATTACTTAGGTGTAAGGATTTTATATAATTTAAATATAAGCCCCTTTTCAGATATATGGTTTCCAAATAACTGAAAGGCTGTAGATTATTCTTCCTCATCAACAATTAGCATATGGTGCCAAGATTAGATTAATGGTCACAATACTCTAATGACACATTAGTAAATATTCTGAACACAGCTACTAGGTGAACTCAGTCTTCATTTGGTATTTATTTCTTGTGTTTGCAATAAATTTTAGAATAAAATTGTAAACAATAGCTAGTCCTTCTTAGCCTTGTAATTACACATCAATATAGGGCCCTCAAAAAGATCCTAACTCTATTATTAAGTCCCTGGCATTTCATATAACCACAAAATCCATTGACTAGTTGGAGGATTGCAGTCTCCCAAAATGGATTTTCCTCTTTCCTATTTCTTCAGAGACCTACTGCTGAAGCTCATCGTCAAAGCAGGGACTTGAAAAATTGCAAAAAAAAAGAAATATTCCACATCTCACAGCAATCAAATAGGCTTCACAGTTATTTCTCACATCTAACTGAATTTATATGTATGTATATTACTTTCTATATATTCATTCACAAGTACATGTTCTATTTAAATCTCTTCTTTGTAAAAAGAGTTCAGCAGTTGGACCTGGAGATAGTTTCTGAAGCAGGATGATGAGTTTACATCAGTCTATTCGTATACCTTTATGTTGTTTCCTATCTTTCTATAGGATTTAGTGGATAGAAATGGAGCCCTTGGCTCTAGGATACATCAGTACAGACTGGGTGACACTGGTTTTTCTCCCATTGCCTCTCTGGCATTAACAGATGCCATGTCTGCTCTTTTCATACTGGTCAGTTGCTTCATCCTAATCATGGATCCTTTACTAATGGTTATTTTGAAGGCATCGCTCAACCATTATAGGTTGAGAAAGTTCCAGTATATTTTTGGCATTCTTCATGAGCCTTTATTTTGCCATCATTACATAGCTTGTACGATGGTTTCACGTATGTGTTTCAATGGCTTGCTATGTCTTAGATGTGGTCAAACAAGGCCTCATAATAATCAGCAAATAACACTCTTGGATCCACGTGGGATTCTCACTTGCTGGTCCCTACATTACCACCCTTTACCTTATTGGGTAGCTCCAGTGTTTCATCCATCTATACTCATGGATGGCTATGCTTATAGAAACAACTTTCTTCACTTGTATACTTTCTTCAGTGACAAGAAATCTTTGACCCTTAACCTTGTTTTCTGGTTTTGCTTTTCTTAAAAATTATATCTCAAATTCAGGTTTAAATTAGAATGATTGGTATAAGATTCTAACTAAGAAACACATGCATCCTCTTACAAAATGAAATCCCACAAATGGGAAATTAGTATACCAACTGTAACATTAGATGTATATATTATTACATCTAAGGAAATAATATCAAGAGTAAGACAAAAAAGCCCAGGGTCTTTATCTCTCAGGATGCTGTAGTATCACTGTAGAAAATAAACACTGACATTCAAAATATTTTCTGAAATTTTTGTGACCTTGTTTACTTTGTAACTTGTCACTACAGCTACTATACCTCCTGAACATAAAGATCTTCTGAAGGTCCTCTGCTGACTAAATAACCTTCTTTCTGCAATGTTATTGATTTTACAGTGCTGCATTTTAGTTTCCTCCAGGCCGTTTCCTCCAGGCTACCCTTTACTTCCTAAGGCAATAACCATTTTTAATCTTGCCAACCAAGCAAGAGATGGTTTGCTGACAAGAACCCAGCTGCCAAGCCCCTAGCACTCTCTTAGTTCTTCAATTGTGCTCAAAGAAAAATGTGACAGCTCAGCAGCAAACTTCTTGTTTGTTTTCAGATTGACCTGCTACTCATATTTCAGGGAAAGAGAAATATGTTCATATTTGAAAAGATGGAGTATGGAAATTTTGCCTAAGATAATTTAAGTTGCTTCCCCAGGAGTCAAGTATTCCAAACCACTCATTTCTCTCCCTCAAACTTTTTTGTTCTACAATTCTCACCACCTGTATATCCTTATGATATTTCTAACAGTGAAGGTTAGAATGGTCCTGCTATAGCTTGAATGTTAGTGTTGCCCCAAAATTCATATGCTGAAAACCTAATGCCCAAAGTGATGGTATTAGGAGGTGTGGCCCTTGCAAGGTGATTAGGACATGAGTGCAGAGTCCTCATGATTGGAATTAGTGTCCTTATAAAGGAGACCCCGGAGAGATCATCACCCCTTCCACCATTTGAGGACATAATGAGAAGTGGGCAGTTTGTAAGCCAGAAGAGGGCCTTCACTAGACCCCAACTATGCATGAGTTTAAAAATGAGAACAAAATGTTACTCCATTATATCAAAATATTTTGATTTTTAAATAATTTCTCACATAACATGGGACAATATTTGTTGGAAGGATTGAGAGACTGTAGGTATCTGATAAATAATAAGAATATAATATATTCTATTACTATTTAATAAAGACAGCAAAGCAATTAATTTATACTTGATTGAACCTTCATTGTAGAAAGGTAACTCTATGCTGTTTATGATGCCATCAGCCTTTTAAGAAAAGTTTTTATTTTGAAATACTTATAGATTCACAGGAAATTGCAAAGAAATGCATAGATTAGTCCTTTGCATCCTTTTCCAAGCCTCTCCCAATATTAACATATAATATAATATAATATAATATTATAATATCAAAACCAGGTAATTGGCATTAGTAATATCCACAGAGCTTATTCAGATTTTACCAGTTATAAATGTAGTAATGTATGTATATATACTTTTATGTGATTTTATCACATGACTAACTTCCTATAAATAACACCACATGCTCCTTCCCTACTCTAAACCTTACCAACCACTACATATACAATTATGTAATCTGCAAATAGACAGTTTTATTTCTTCCTTTCCAATTACATGCCTTTTCTTTCCTTTTCTTGCCTTACTATGCTGCCTAGAGATTCCAGTGCTATGATAAATATGAATGGCGAGAGCAGAAGTCTATGCCTTATTCTCAACTTGAAAGGTAAAGAAGTCTATCACCATTAGGTAAGATGAAGCAAATTGTAGGTTTTTGGTAGATAATCCTTACCAGTTGAGGAAGTTCTCCTTTACTGATAGGTTACTGAAAACTTTTATCAGAAATATGTATTGGATTTTGCCAGATGTCTTTTCTTTTATCTTTTCTTTCTTTCTTTCTTTTTCTTTTTTTGAAAAAGAGAGAGAAAGCCTGTGGGGGTAGGGGAGGGGCAGAGGAAGATGGAGAATCTGAACCCAACTCCCTGTTGAGTGTGAAGACCGAAGTGGGGGTCTATCTCACCATTCTGAGATCATGACCTGAGCCGAAATCAAGTCAGTTGCCCAACTCACTGAGCCACCAGGCACACTTGTCAAATGCTTTTTCTGCATTATATGATAGGATCATTTAAGTTTTCTTCTTTAGTCTGTTGTTATGGCGAACCATGTTGATTGATTTTCAAAAAAAATAAACTGTCCTTGCATACTTGAGATCAACCCCCATTGGACATGGTGTTTAACTCTTTATACAATGATGGATTCAATTTACTGATATTTTGTTTAGAATTTTGGCATCTAAATTTATGAGAGCTATTGGTCTATAGTTTCCTTTTTTTGTACTGTATTTGTGTGGTTTTGGTAGTAGGTAATATTGGCGTCAAAATGAGTGGAAATTATTTCCTCCTTTTCTGTTTACTGAGATAGTATAAATTTATGTTAATTATTTAAATTCTCCCATGAAAACATGTAAGCCTAGAGGATTCTTGTTTTTGTAGTTGTTATTGTTTTTTTGTTTTTGTTTTGGTGAGGGAGGAGTTTGTAACAAATTAAATTTGTTATGTACAAATTATATACACATTAAAGTTGTTTAATGATAACAGCACCGTTCAAGTTAAGTAAACTATTGCTCTTTTCTGAAATTTACTGATTTTATCCTATGTAGTCTCTACTTTGAGACAATCCAGTGAGGTTTTTTCTTTGTTTATTATGTATTTCAGTTCTGAAATTTCCATTTGTTTCTTCTTTAAAACTTATATTTCTTTTCTAGATTTTCTCTTTTATTTTTTCATTTGTTTCAAGAGGATTTGTAACTGCGTCTCCAAGCATTTTTATGATGTTTATTATAAAATTCTCGTTAATCTCATTGCTGTTGTCAATCAATTGTTTTTACCTTTCAAGTTGTGTTTTTGTTAGCTCATAGTATTATAAGAGACTTTTTGTTGAATCTTTGACATTGTTCACATTACCATATAAAATTTCTGCTTTAGCAGATAGTCACACTATTAGGCACAGCATGTAGACATTTGACTACTTTCGTGAGCTGTAATTCCAATGACGGTTTCAATTTCAGAGATGTGGCAATGGTTATTCTGGTGTGTTTTGTTCTTCTGAGATGCCTATAGGCGCCAATTGGGCTTCCCAGTAGAAACAAGCTGGGGATAAAATCCCACCCAAACTCTGCTGCTACCACTGTGTGTGGTTTGGTCCACCTGCTGTCTTTGTTGTGTGACAATCAAAACTGCTGATGTGGATGGACACTGCAGCAGGCCAGGCCTGTCATCCTAGGCATGCATCCTGGGGGGCAGGGATGCTGCTGCTCCTGAGGCAGACGGAGCTGCCATTGTCACAGGTCTAGGGCAGGAGAGTGGTCTCTGCTTAGGATTCACTTTGTCGTTTTGCACAGGCTATCAGAAGATGCGGTGTGGGGAATGGGTTTGCCTGCTTGGCTCTGCTGTTGCTATCACGGTGGATAGATCAGTCTCTACTTCTAGTGGATGAATAATGGGGATGCCTTGGCCCAACTAGACTTTGATGATGTATTCATCCAGGCAGATCAGATACACAATAATCTTTTAAACATACATTGTATAGAGTAAAATTAAGTGAATATGTAGAATTCTTACACTGTTTTTCAAAAATCCTCTATATTAACATTGTGAAGTGAACCTTGGCCAAATGCAATTTGGAAATATTCTCTTTTCCGTTTTGATCCAATACTTTCTTTCTGTGTTTTTCAGAATCTTCTGATTCTCTTCTGCATGTCTCCTGATATTGTTGTCCTTCACAGTCTGTACTAGGAGAACCATGGCTTTGAATATAACCTTTTTTACCCCTTGTAGAATTTCTTAATATCAACACCATAAAGTTAATTTTAAATATGATCTTTATCTACCATATTAAGAAGGAAGCTTCACTTTTCTTAAATATGCTCTGCAAATGTCTACTGCTACTTACTACATTTTCCTAAATGTATCATGATAAACCTTATCTCATGCCCCAATATCTGCCTCTGTCTACCTATTATTTAGTGATGGAGGGGTCATTTGGTGTGCAAAGTAAATTTCTGGTTATGGTCCAAAATTTGCTCTAACTTCCCAGCAGAAATATATACGCTCTTGTCTTTTCTCTTTTGTCATTGTGAACTACCATATGGAACAGAAGCCCAAGACATTTTACACTGGGACTGTTGTATACACAAGGAGAAATTGGCTTCATAAGCATATATATGTCTAACTATGTGGCCAGATAGATATGACTATTAATCAATGTTAATTTTGCATTATTTTGCTTTCTTCTACCTTTTCTAAACATGGCTAGTCAAAATTTATTTTAAGTGTTTGTGTCCCTAATTTCACCAAGCACCAATTAAAGTTATGAAAGTTAATTTCATTTATTTGACTTTTCACTCCAGTACTAAGTGTCAATTAGTACTTTTATCCAGTTTAGTAGTAAATGTATCCCACACTATTCTGTATTTAACCATTTAGTTAACTCACCAAGCCTGCAGTATTTTTTTTTTTTATTAGTAATTCAGGGGAAATGCTATTCTAATCCACTATACAAAATAACACAGATAATTAAGGCATAAATCAACTCAGTTATTTTCCTAAAAGTAGGAGAAATTTTATAATCATTTTTGCTTGTTCCATGATGCTATTTTTCAAATTGGTTGATCAATCCAGGAGTCAAGGTGGGAGAGCTTGATGAGCCAATACTAATATGCAATTTCATTTTCTTTTTTTTAAAATCCATAAAAGACACATTTTGGAGGAAAGATGGTATTGAATAAATTAAAAAGTGATCGATACTTCAGTTTACACATATCAAATCTGGGAAATGCTGAATTTCTTTGTTTAAAAAAATAGTTAAAAAAGACCTAAATGAATTAAAGAACAAAGCAGGTTCTTTTTCATCCATGTTTGTAGCATTTCCTTCTCTTGAGCAACTAACTGTATGATATATTATGACTTCCCCCATTTCTTCACCTCCTTTTACAACTGTACCTACCTCTGAAATGGCCTTTTCAGACCCAGCTAAAATGTCGTGCACAGACAGAGACCTCTGTTCAGCCCAGTGGAGTGTGAACTCTCTCTCCCACTGGATCATTTATTATCTGCTCCTCTTTAATTTGGCCCTTCATTGAAGGCCTATGTCACTGTTTGTTGCTTACCTTTGTAAAAGGGAAATGGTAATACTTAAATTTTATTGTTGTCATCAACTTTAAGAAGCATTTATACACACATACACACACACACAAAAGAGTATATATGTTGCTTTGGTGTGAATTAGCATACACTAATTTCCCTCCTCTAATCACAAACTTCTTAATAGTTATTTAGCATTGAGTTTGACCAGGTAAAATTTGAAAATTAGTGCACATTTCACAGACTTATACTAAAGATTATAAGGGATTGTATATGAAACATAACATAGGCACATGCTATGTGTTCACAAAAATATGTATTAGAATAATGAAAGACACTGAGTTCTATCATGTGGCTTGGTCTTATAGGCTGTTGTTCCACAGTAACCAGAACTGTGGGTAAGCACTATTTGACCTTGGGAAGGTTACAATATTCCTCTTTTTTGCTGGCATGGTTGTAGTAAAATTGCAGTATGGTGTGATGGTTAAGAGCATGGATCTTAAAGAAGAAAGGCTTCCTTTTGACTGACAAAATTGTCAAATATTATTGCATTACCTTGGCACTTTTTTAAACCTCTCTAGGCCTTCGTTTCTTCACGTGAAGACTCTCAACATCACTTGTCATCAGGGAAATGCAAATCAAAACCACAATAAAATATCACCTTATGCCAGTTAGAATGGCTAAAATAAAAATGACAAGAAATAACAAGTGTTGGTGAAGATGTGGAGAAATAGGAACCCTGGTGCACTGTTGGTGGGAATTACAACTGGTACAGTTGTAACTGGTACAGTTGCTGTGGAAAACAGTATGGACATTCTTCAAAAATTAAAAATAGAATTACCATATCATTCAGTAATTCCATTATTGGCTACTTACCCAAAGAAAATGAAAACACTAGTCCAAAGAGATATAAGCCATCTCTATGTTTACTGAAGCATTATTTACAATAGCCAAGATATGGAAGCTACCTAAGTGTTCGTCAGTAGATGAATGGATAAAGAAAATGTGGTGTGTGTGTGTGTATCTATGTCTATATGTATGTCTCTATATATATCTATGCATATATATAATGGAATATTATGCAGCCATAAAAAGATGAGATCGTGCCATTTGAGACAACATGGATGGACCTAGAGGGTATTATAAGTGAAATAAGTCAAACTGAGAAAGACAAATATATGACTCCACTCATATGCAGAATCTAAAATAATAATAATAATAAAATAAATAAATAAACAAAAAGCAGAATCAGACAGAAATACAGAGAACAGACTGATGGTTGCCATAGGGGAGAGGGGTAAGGGCTTGAGAAAAATAGATGAAGTGGAGTGGGAGATAAAGCCTTCCAGTTATGGAATGAATAAGTCATGGGAATCAAAGTCTCAGCATAGGGAATACAGTCAATGATACTTGTGATGAACATATCATAATAATAAAGTTGTCAAATCTAACTTGTATGCCTGAAACAAATGTAACATTGTATGTCAACTATATTCCAATTAAAAAACAATGAAAATTTTTAAAAAGTCTATTAATAATACAAATTTATTGGAAAATTATAAAAATTAAATGAGAAAATGTGCAAAATGCTTACTGCCCATTAAAATTGTTTGTGTCCATTAAAAGCACCTACTGTTATTATTAATCTTTGGATGGTTAATGTAATGTTTGGACACTCTTTATTTTATTTTGGTTGGTTTAAAACGAGAAGGATAAAGAGTACATTTGTTATTGCTCTCACAGAAGAAACTTTCAGAGGGGTTAAAAAGATGTGATTTTCTTCACCTTCTCTTCTAGGATTCATTAATCACAGATATCATCATCTAAGTCTGACCAAATTTTTGCACATGATTTGTAATTCCACAATCTGATTAAGACTCTTGAAAAAGGTAAGAGGTTACAGGATTCAATATTTTAAAATATTTATAGAACATTAGAAATGGTTATATTTAAAAGGATAATATAACATTCAGAAATGGGAAAGAAATAGCACAATTGCAAAAATATATTATGGTTAATATACATAATTTCAACCTGCCAAGAAAACCAGTTCTTGGGATTGCTTTTTAAGTCATGTTAGCATACCCTCTCAAATGGAAAGATAATTGATTTGGGAATTTCAGACCAAAGGTGGATTGCAAGTGGGAAGATCTGATTTGATCACTATGTCCATTGGATATTTCATGAACCCTTAAAAACAGGTTATCCCTCTAAAATAATTTGATCAGCTGATCCCCTCACATGGGTTTAGGAGAAACTAAGTTTGGCAGGAGAAAATTATTAAGTCACTTTTTGGATCCCCATCTTCAGCTTACTATGCATTTTAGATTTAGTCAGAAGAAGAATTTGAAAGGTATAATATAAGTAACTCATTCAACAAACATGTATAGAATGAGTACCAAGTATAAAGATTATTATAGGCCTGAGGGATACATGGATGGCCAAGACAGACATGAACTCTGCTTTATCAAAGCTTATGTTTCAGAGAATATAGAAGGAAAATAAATAATTTAAAAGTCTAAAATAAAATGTAGGTAGTCATACAAAAAATAAAAAAGAACAAAAAAGAAAGAAAAGAAAACACCTGATGTAATTGAGGGTACTTGGGGGAACGATGATAATTTATATTGGGACAGTCAGAGAAGACCTTAGATAAGAAGGAACAGCTGAGGATTTGCCTGGTAGTGGAACATCTGTACAGAGGAAGCAGTAAATATAAAAGTCCTAAGGTAGACATAAGATTGCTGTGGATGGCCAACAAAAAGGCAATTGGTGGTTGATGAGGTTATAGAGATAAAGAGCCCAGATCAGGGAAAACAGTTTAGGACACTAAAAAAGACTGGATTTTACACTAAGTATAATGGAACACAAACAGGTGTAAGAGTTTATTAATTCAATAAACATTTTAAAGCATCTAATCTATGAAAGATACTATAACTGGTGCTATAAGAGACATGGATATGAAATGAAGATATAGGAGATGTCATATCTCTATATGTAGTATGTGACATAAATAAAATAATTCCCCACATTAAAAAAAAATGTGAGCAGAACACCCGGAGAATTCAGAAAAGGATACATGTAGTTGAGCATTGAGATTCACTTTATTGAAGACGTGATATTTGCGTTGACTTCTTAATATTTGCAAGACTTTGTTAAACTGAACAAAGACAAAAGAAAGCAGAAAATGAACAGTTTCAGAGAGTGAGATAGACTACTTTTTTATGCAACAGCTGTTATTTTTCCCCCAGTTTTATTGAAGTAAAACTGACCTAAAATTGTATATATTTAAGGTATACGACTTGATTTTCCGATTATTCTATAAAAGAGAGGCTTTTACTGCAACACAAGGTAAACTTAGAAATGTAACAAGTCCGGAAAGGTAATAGGACTAGATCAGGATGACTCTTAAATGCCAAGTTAAGAAGTTGGGCTTATTTTTCTTTCAGTTATGTTGGAAGAACACTGGTAGCTTTGAGTACGAGATTGCAGGATCTAAGGTGTGCCTTAGAGAGGAATGATGAGAGCAGCAGTTTGAAAGGGGATGGCAAGGCAGATGACGAAGAAGGTGAATGAGGGACGGTGTGGCGCCATGGACAAAGCCAGGTGCTATGGAATCTAATTATAAAATACGTGGGGGCGCCTGGGTGGCTCAGATGGTTAAACGTCTGCCTTTGGCTCAGGTCATGATCCCAGAGTCCTGGGGTCGAGTCCCGCATCGGGCTCCCTGCTCAGTGGGGAGCCTGCTTCTCCCTCTGCTTCTCTCTCTCTCTCTCTCTCTCTCTCTCTCTGTCTCTCATGAATAAATAAATAAAATCTTTAGAAAAAAAAAAAAAACCTGACGCATCACCCTTTCATTTCCATTTCCCTCTGTCCTGTATCAGCATTTCACAACTAGAACATCGTTACCATCCATCTCTACTTGATGTCTCTCTCATCACAGTGTCACCATAAAAATAATCCAAAAACATAGGCATTTTCATATTAGGCAACAGGTGAAAAACAGTCAATTTTTCTGAGACTAACAGAATAAAGTCCAACTCTAATGTGGTTTTAAAAATCCCCTAAAATCTTGTTTCTTGCAATTTCGCCCACTCACCTCACCCATTGTTTACTGGATTACTTACAGTTTCATAAACACAGCGTGAACTTCAATTCCTCTTGGTCTTTGTTTTTCACCTCTCTACAGCCTGTGATGTTTGGTACTGCTTTTTTCACCTGTTGGTAATCGGCTCATGTTTCAAAAACAAACTTATTTCACACCTCTGCTGGTAATTTCTCAAACTTGTCAAGCAAATGCACTTGTTCCTTGGTCCTGTTACCTCAATACTTTGTTCAGAGAGCTACTGCACACCAATCCATGTTGTTGTTCTTGAAAAAATGTTACCTCTGGCCCAGAGACTCTCCTCAGAATATCAACAGCGTTTCTGATTGGGATGATGAAAAAGTTCTGGAAATAGATAGTGCTGATGGTGGTACAACACTGTGAATGTACTTAATGCCACTGATTTGTACATTTAAAAATTATTAAAATGGTAAGTCCTATGGTATGCATATTTTACCACAAAAATAGAATAAAAATCTTGCATCAAAACAAAAAAAATGATGAAATATTATTAGCATTTTCATCATGAGCAAGAGAATACTTTATCACCAGTACTTATCAATATTGTACTGGAGGTCTTAATGAAAGAAGGAAACCAAGAAAAATGAATGAGGCATATGGATTTAAAAGAAAAAAATCATTATTTTCAGAGAAAAAAGGTTGCCCCCCCATATGTTAAGAATCGAAGACATGCAACTGACATATGTAAAATTTCTTATTTAAAATTTCTTCTTAAAAAGAAAACACTGAAGGCAAAAAAAGAAGCAAAATTGCAAGATATAAATGAACACAACATGTTCTTTATGGATGGTTAGTAAATATGTGATTATTATATCGTTCTGTTATTCTGTGAGTATGTTTAGCTTTTACCACAGGAAGGGGAAATGGAAATCAGTTCCTGGTGGTTTTATGTGTAAATTTTTTCAAACATTAAAAAAAAATACACATGCACTACTTATCACATTCCCTAGCAGGCAGAAAAAAAGAAGATTCCACAAAAATTTCAGAAAAAATGGCAAAGATAGTACTTAAATACAATATTTAAAAACCTAAATAAATTGAATTTCAGGAGTATTATGACCGAGCATTATCTATCTTGGAATTAAGAGCACATTAAGAAGTTTGTTAATTAATTCAACATATTAATAAATTAAAGAAGAAAAAACATATATTACCATCTTGAGAGGTACTCAGAAGAAAGAGCCAGCTAATGAAAACTAAAATTATTCTTGACTAAATATTAAGCCCCAAAATGAGAACACTTAATGAATATTACTATGCTCATTATAAAAAAAATACCTAAATTCTCAACTTGTGGTAAATGCCAAATTTTCCCACAAGAATTAAGAAGAAGCAAAAGAGCCTCTATCAGTACCATAAACATTTTCTTTGAAAAATTTTAGACATTTCAAAAAGACAACACATCAAAATAAAAGGGACAGGTATTCTTAAAGAGAGAATAACTGTATCTATATTTGATACTGACGTCATTTCATGCCTAGAAAATCCAATCAAAACAACAGGGAAACTATTGTGAATAAGAGCATTCAATAAGGTGACTGCCAATACAAAACAAAAAATCAAAAACATTTTTATACATAAATATAATGGTGGAAATATTCTATTTATAATATTCAAAGAAAAAGAAAACATCAAAAAGTAGGTTTAATAAGAAAATTATCAGACCTATGTAAAAAAAAAAGTCAATACTATGGAACATAAAAAAAAGAAATTTTGTCCTAAAGTTTATTAATATTGATTGAAAAATGATTGAAAATATTGGTCAATTGCTCTTAATATTTTGTATTTTTATATGTTAGTTATGATTTTGGGGGAGGAAACCTACAAATAGTATATAAGCAGTAAAAACAGGTGCAACGGCAAAAACAAAACCAGAAACAAGTACAGCATTATAAAATGTAAAACCTTATAGTTTTCTTTGCTTGAAAATCCACAGCAAATAATGAAATTCACTTTAGTTCTCTATATAAATATCTACTGTCTGTCAAATTTCAGAAGACTGTTTACTTGTGTGGCCTTTGAGTAGAATTTAACTTAAAATAGCATCTGATTAAGTAACATTTTTATTCACATCAATTCCACTTACATTTCAGGTGAATTCTTAATCTCATGACAGAGCTAAGTAGGGGTAATGTGATTTAAAAGATTTTATCTTCCAACAGTTTCAGTATATGCAACTGAGGAGAGAAAAATGTGTGATCTTCTTAGAAATGATAGGCTGTTTATATGTCTTTATATGTGGGCAGTGTTTCTATACATTTTGTTATAGTCTAAAAATAAAATACTTGAAAATTCAGTTCTTTTTATGCTTATAAAGTAAGTTTGCACTTTTTTCCAGAAATGAAACCAAAAAAAATTAGGCTATGACTTTTTGAAATCCAAGTAAATTGAACTGTGGTATATTGGGACAAGGTAAATATTCTTGGAATCTAATCATTATTGAGACATCACTCTGAATTAATCCAAATGCAGGATATAGTCAAACAAATTCAATCCAGATGAAATCTTATCTTATTGTGAATAATAGATTCTAAGTACTGTAACAATTAGAAATGATAACAATTGTTACTCTAAATATTTGTATTATGGTATTTATCTACCTACCTTTCTATAATCTATATATTTATTTCAGTTTTCTTTCTCATAATAGATGCACTCCAAGACAGCAGGAAAACACTGAATAAAGTTTGTCAACACAATAAATATCTTATTGTTGAGCATGACAATAAAATATATGTAAAATTTTCAGTAACATTGGAATAGTGACATTCTAAATTATACATTGTTTTTACTTAATTTGTATGGATTTCTTAGGAACATCTAAGAAATGTATTCTGCTGGTAATTTTCACTAGCAAACTCTTTGTCTAAACAAAAAATTTTAATATAACAACTGACTATTCAATAGGTTTAGGCAGACTATAACGCGACTAAGTTTAGAGTGGGTATCGAAAGATCACATTGAATTCACTCAATGAATAAGAAAGGAGAAAGAGAGGAATAGAAAATTGAAGGACAGGATAACATAGAAAACCAAAACCAAAATGGGAGATGAAATCAACCATATCAGTAATAAAATTAAATGTGAGTAGATTAAATAATATAATCCAAAGGAAGAGATTATAAGACTGGATTTAAAAACAAACAAACAAACAAAAAAACTAGATCTAGCTGTACACCTGTATGACCTTTACAGGTGATACATTTTAGATTCAAACATACAGAGAGGTTGAAAGTAAAAGGATGGAAAAATATATATACCTGCAAACAGCAACCATAAGACAGCTAAAATGGCAATACCAATAAAAAGGGAAATGGAATTTAGGATAAAAAATATTACTCCAAGTAAAAAGGGACCTTTTATAATGATAAAATGGTCAATAAATTAGAAAGAGAAAATAATTATGAACAAATGGACCTAAAAAGGTGAACTCCAAAATACATAGAATGGAAGCTGACATAACTGAAGGGAGAGAGAATTTAACGGTAATTGCTGAGATTTCAATACTACACTTTTTTGTTTTTGTTTTTTTTTAAGCATGGGTAGAGACACTAGGTTGAAGATCAGCAAGGAAATAGAATACTTAAACATCAGTATAAACTATTTTGACCTGGAAGACATTTATAGAAAACCTCACACAACAAGAGAAGGTACATTTTCTTCTCATGTGTACATGTAACATTGTCCAAGATAGACCAAAAGTTAGACCATAGTACAAGCCTCCATAAACGTAAAAGGATTAAAATTATACAAAGTATACTCTGCAGCTAAATACTGCTAGAAGTACAGTAAGAGTTCAGCAATGTTGGAGGGTATGAGATCAAAGTAAAAAATCAACTGTATTTCTATAGGCTATCAATGAACTATAAACTAAGTAAAAATAATTTCATTTTAAAACAAATGAAAGTAGCATAAAAAGGAATAAAATGCCTAAGAACAACTTTAACCAAAAAAGTACAAAACTTCTACTCTGAAACCTAAACAATATTATTGAAAAACATTCTGAGACCTAAATAAATGGAAAGATATCCCAAAAATATTCTCAAAATATTGATGGGGAAAATTTAATATTGTTAAAATGATAATATTTCTCAAAAAAATCTATAGATTCAATTTAAGCCCTATCAAAATCCCATCTAATTTTTTAAAGAAATTGACAAGTTGATCCTAAAACTCATATGGAAGAATAAAGGACAAATGGTAGTCAAAATAATATTTAAAAAGAAGAACAAAACTAGAAGACTCACAGATGTTGATTTCAAAATTTACTACAAATATATAATCATCAAGATAGTGTAATTCTAATATAAGGATAAGAATATAAATTAATGAAATAGAATTTGGAATCCAAAAATAAACTCATATTTATTGGTTAATTGACAAGAGTGTCAAGGCAATTCAATAGGAAAAGAATATTTTCAACAAATGGTGCAGGGACATCTGTTCGTCTACATGCAAAAGAATAAATCTGTGCCCCAAATTCTTTACCCCATAATTTAAAATTATTGGAAATCATTCATAGACATAATGCAACAGCCAAATCTATAACTTTTAAAAGAAAGATAGGGGTAAATCTTCATGGCCTATGGTTAGAAAATTTCCTAGATATGAAAAGTAACCAAAAGCAAAAGCAACAAAAGAAAAAATACATAAATTTGTGCTTCAAAGAATATCATCAAGAAAAGGAAAGGGTAACCCACAGAATGGGAGAAAATATTTGCAAATAATATATCTGATAAAGGACCAGTATCCAAAATATATTAAAATCTCTTACAACTCAACAACAACAAAAAAGACATATAAGCCATCTTCAGAGTGGTTACCAGATACAAAGAGGCATTTCTCTGGGAAAATGAACATTTCTCCAGGAAAGTGAACAAAAAGATGAAATATTTTTTCATGTGCCAGTAAGCACATGAAAAAATACTCAGAATCATTAGTCATTAAAAAAATGAAAACCAAAACCACAATGAGATATCACTTCACACACACTAATATGGCTATAACCCAAAGCACATTTAATAGCAAGTGCTGGTGAGGATATGGAGAAATTTCAATCTTATACTTTGCCAGTAGGACTGTAAAATGGTGCAGCCACTTTGGAAAACAGTCTGACATGTCCTCAATTGGTTAAATATAGACTCCATTTCCACTTCTAGGTATATATCCAAGAGAAAAAAAAAAACATATGTCTATACAAACACTTGTATATGAATATCCGACAAACATTATCATAATAGCTAAAGAACAGAAATGATCCAAATGTCCATCAACACATGAATAGGTAAACTAAATATGGCATATACATAAAATGAAATATTATTTAGCAAAATAAAAGGAACGAAGTGCTGATACGTGCTACAACAGGAAAAGAGGGCAGACCCAAAAGGCTACTTATTGTATAATTCCATTTATACAAAATGTCCAGAAGATGTAAATAATAGAGACAGAGAGTAGATTTGTGGTTGCCTGGACCTGAACAGGTACCGTAGGGGTGGGTCAGAGTAGATTTGTGGTTGACTGGACCTGAACAGGTGTGGTAGGGGTGGGTCGGAGCAAAAGGGAAGTGACTGCCAATGAGTATAGGGTTTCTTTTAAGAATGGAAAAAGTGTTCTACAATTAACTACAGTGAGACCTGTAGAACTCTGAATACACTAAAATACACTGATTTGTAAAATTTAAATGGATGAATTGTATATCCTGAATTTTATTTCCATGAAGCTGTTACACAACAAAACAAAAGATTGCAATAATCAAATGAAATTCTTTTGAATCTATTCCCAACTGAACTTTCTAGTTCTATTTCCCAGGACTCTTAGTCATAAAATTCACTCCTGACAAACTTATGTTTTCTCACTGTTATTTTGTTAATGGTGGAATGCGCCCCTGCCTTTATTTCCAGTGAAATCCTACAAAGACTCACAGCCTTTCCTGATCTTCACATCCAGGCTTCTCATTTCTGAACTCCCACATACCTCCACCCCCTCTATATAATAATGTACTCACTGTTTACATTCTATACATATATGATAACCTATTTGGAATCTACAAATTTTTAAAGCATAGGATTTGAGTGTTTTCTGGGTATTTAATGTTCTCATTGTTAGCATAGTGCCAGGCCTCTTGTAACATTTCAACAAATGTGTGCTGAGTGAATGAGCTAATATTTAGATCAACAGATACAATGACTCTAAACAACAATGGATGTGGCACAAGGCCTCCTATCATACACACAATCCTAGGATGACCTGCCAAGTTGGCATTCACCCTCCCAAACAGTATCTAATTTATTCTGTTAGCCAGAAACCTACATAGAGCTCCCCCACCAAGCAGAATTCCCACACTGGGCCCCCATATCATCTCATCTACTGAATAAACTAGTCCACAGAGTTGCCCGGGTTGGAGGAATCCATCCCACTGAATGGTTTCCAGTATGGTGTTATAGTGGAGTGCAGTTACAAGTTATCTAGGAGGTCACAGACTGTATTGATTAGATTCATCTTTATATTATTAGTGACTGGAACCATGTTATATACATAGCATCACATTAGCAATTATTTCCTGAATGAATAAATAAAGTATACAAGGTAACATGGGTACAAGTTATTTCCCCCTACCCATGGTGGCTTTTATCAGAAACAGTGCTCAGCAAAAATTGTTTATAACAACAGCTCATGTGATATGGTGTGTAATTTTTTGTGAGCTCATCTTGCTTATTCCTATCAATGTGATTAGATGTGAGCTGCATATATAGGTAATTTTTAAGTTTTATTTTGAGATGAGAGAAGGTTTCTGACTAACCCTGACTTAAATTAATGATGGGAGTTTTTTAAATTAGGAAATGCACAAATATCCAGCTTTTTTTGGGTAACCAACAGCCAGAGATTTTTTTTAAATTTATTTTTAGTATTTTTTGTTTTTGTTTTAAAAACATTCTGTTATTTTCTACTTAAGTGTTTTTTACTTAACACTTAGTGATTGTTCTCACTAATTTCTTAACTTTTTTTTAAATAATTTTTTTATTATGTTATGTTAATCACCATACATTATATCATTAGTTTTCGATGTAGTGTTCCATGATTCATTGTTTGCGTATAACACTCAGTGCTCCATTCAGTACGTGCTCTCTTTAATACCCATCACCGGCTAACCCATCCCCCCACCCCCCTCCCCTCTGTGATTTTTTTTTAAAATTTTTTATTGTTATGTTAATCACCATACATTACATCATTAGTTTTTGATGTAGTGTTCCATGATTCATTGTTTGTGCATAACACCCAGTGCTCCACGCAGAATATGCCCTCTTTAATACCCATCACCAGGCTAACCCATCTCCCCACCGCCCTCCCCTCTAGAACCCTCAGTTTGTTTTTCAGAGTCCATTGTCTCTCATGGTTCCTCTCCCCCTCTGACTGACTCTCCTTCATTCTTCCCCTCCTGTTATCTTCTTTTTCTTTTTTCTTAACATATGTTGCATTATTTGTTTCAGAGGTACAGATCTGTGATTCAACCGTCTTGCACAATTCACAGCGCTCACCATAGCACATACCCTCCCCAATGTCTATCACCCAGCCAGCCCATCCCTCCCACCCCCCACCACTCCAGCAACACTCAGTTTGTTTCCTGAGATTAAGAATGCCTCATATCAGTGAGGTCATTCTTAACCTTTTTTGAATAAAGTTCAAGGAGATCTATGTAAAGATCAATATAAAAAAAGTGGTATTTGTTAATGGTCAGTTTTTATAGAAGTAATCTGATTTTTGCTCTATTCTCTTGAGATAATATACTTTCTTTTTTAATAATAAAAATGACAAATTAAATACAATTTTCTCTTCTTATTTCGAGTACCAAAATGGCATTCATCTTCAGTTCTCTAAAAAGAGATATTACAAAGTAATCATCATACAATCATTTAATACTTACAAACTAATGCAAGCTTTTACAAAAGCTAATCTTTCATATTTTTGTACTGTTTCCCTTGTTAGAAATGTAATTTTTCTTATGCAAGTGGGATGATCTAAGACTCGGTGTAAATATTTTCCAGGAGAGTGTCTACCCAGTCCATGTGTTCATAGCTGGGGAAATTGCTTTCTGATCTGCAGATGGCAAGAAATACCCCCGTTTTGCTTCTGCAGGATGGCTCATGGTTCCCTTGACATATTCTATTCAATTTTATCCTGTGTTTTTGAGAAGATGATCACAATCTTCTTTGAGATACAGCAAGTCTTTGTATATGGCCATAATAAATGATAAAGTTAAAATAAATTTTTGGTTGAACTAGAACTTCTATTTATATGACTGTATATGTATGTATATATATGAGTATGTAGCAGACCCTATGCTAGCTACTAAATATCAATATCTATATCAAGATGATAGATATTTAATAAACATGTGACAAATGAATAGATAAATGGATGGATATATAGGTAAAAGATTTTTAAAAAATCCCTTTTTAATTAATCACTAAAATACTGAACCAAAGTAATTCTATTTCTGTCATTCATTTTCTCACTAAAAATCACACTCTGCTAGGACCCTAAAATTGCTCTCTCTTACTCTGGAGAAACTAAAAACAATAAAAGGTAATGTACCTTCTTAAACCACTTGGGAAATAATAATAATTTATTTTTTCTTACTAATTTTTGCTTTGGGTAAAATATACATTGTTTTGACTTCCTTAGAAGAGAGAGCAAAAGATAAAATGGGTACTGATCATGTGTCTCTAGCTCTAATATGTTTTTCAATAATCTCAAAGCAATTTAGATAGCATCACAGAGTTTGTAATTTTCTTCCAGAAATGAGAAAGCTCTGCCCACCTCCCACTCCCCAACCCTTCACTACAGGACCTTATCTAGTTAGTTCTTTTTTTTTCCATCAGCAACAGCAAGATTCTTTATCTCCAGGTAGTTACTACTTCCTATCTTGCCTGTAGATGGGAACAGTAAAGCTGATATGAATCTCTGACACATGTAGGCCTCCATCTCCTCAAATTCAGGACTTCCAAAGATCTAATCTGGATTCCCATCAATGAGAAAAGCAACTGTTTGTTAAGCAAGTCACACATTTCAAATGATACAAATAATACATGCTCACCAACCTGTCTACAGTATCACCTGTTTTATTTTCTATCTCAATTTCATACTTTTTTGGGCAAAACCACTAGGGAAATATATTTCAATGACAACATATGATAATGGTTCTCTCTGCAGTCCATCTCATTACAGAAGCCTTGTCTTTCTAAAATGGGAAATGGATTTACATCTCTTGTATTATTTCTGCCACACACCTATCAGTGAAACCGCATTTGGGTAGCTCCAGGTAAATTTAATTTTCTTTAGCTGCTTTATGAAGTGTGAGTCACCCTCAAGCAAATGATGTCACTTTGAAAGTTTATTTTTTGCGGGGGGAATGTGATATAAGTGCCCCATGACTAAGTGTGTGTGTGTGTGTGTGTGTGTGTGTGTGTGTGTGTGTATTTAACAATGGAGCAGGTATCATTGACATTTTCAAAGATCTTAAAAGTCCTTTCACTGTGTGACTCCCATTTGAAGGGTTTAAAAACATCAAGAGATGTTCTAGTTTCCCTGCCTTTAATCAGGAATTTAAACCAACATAGGAAACAGTTATTTCCATTGTCAAAGGAAAAAAAAAAACTGCACTGATTGGAGTTAAAGAGGCAAGGAAGACTTTATTCAAGACTATTGAAATAGGAGTTAAGACTATTGCAATAAGGGAGAGAGACTGGATTCAAAAGCCCTGAGACAAAAGGTAGAGAGGTTTTAAGCCCTGGGATTAGCTAGTGAAAAAGTACTGGAGGACTTTAGGTGGAGAGGCTGATCAATGTGATTGGGTCATCTGTGTTTGCTAATTGGCACTTATCTAAGTGAGACTTCTACCCTCCCACAGAGACTGGGAGACAGAGCACTGTATTTCCTGATGATTACCTTTCAAAGGGATGGCCCCCATGCCCTTGAGAAAGACAATCCTCTCTTACTAAAACTGGCAAGATCTTGGAGGGAAAATCTACACTTCAAAGGGTCACAGAAAGAATTTACAATGGCAAGTTTTCTAAAGTAAATGCTCTAGGGCAAATGGGGTCAGGGACCTATAGTCAGGAAGGAAACTGTCTAAAGTTTAGCCAAGCTAAGGGAGCCTTAAGGCAGTCTTGGTCACTGTCCTTTATGAAATACTATGTAGTCCTTTGTATAGTGACTTTAACCATCACTTAAAGATCAGAATTTTTTTCCCCCTCCTCTTTGTATTGATTTTTTTCAATAAAAGTTTGGAAAGATAGAGTGGACATTTGGGGTAAAGTAAATGCACCAGACAGTTAATAATGTGTACAATTGAACAGATCTTAGCATTTTCATCAGATTCTTCGTGCCTAAAAATGCTATGTCCTAAATAAATCTTGCTAGGAATTCCTTTTGAGAATAGAGTTTAGAGAGAACATTTTTATTGTAGACCTACAGAAGTAAATAAAATGTACATGTTTAAATTCAATATTGTGCAGTATTTATTTACTCAACTCTTCAATAGTAACAATATGTTAAATACAATTAAAAATAATTGTTCCCCAACAATTTACATCCTTCACTTAAAAAAGGGATTTAGATTATATAATATGGCATGAAATGTACCCAATGTAGCCCTAATGTGTTCTCCCATCTCCTTTTTTTCATTATTTTCTGTGTAAGAAATGAAAGATTGCATATATGAATTTTTAAAACATAAATACTATTATAGACTTTATCCTCACTGTTATAGAACAATAAAATATAGTCAAGTATTTCATTTGCTACATACTACATATGTGATTTATATTGAATATTTGGGGGACTAGAAATCATTATTTACTGACTCTGTGTAAGAAACCAGATGGAAAATAACATTTATTGCTATATATGCTGCTCTACATCAAATATTTTGAAGTTTCATTTATCTTATTTCAACCCTTTTAAAAATCCTATAAAGTAGATCTTCTTTTTCTATTTTTTAACTGTATAAAATATCTAACTGTACAGTCTATTTGGTTAATTTAACCAACTGATTCTTTTCTGCTCCCACAGTCTGATTACACTATAAAAACTGATTCAAACTGCTTAACCACTTAAGAATTTTAAGAAATGAAGGCATTTGGCTAAAGAACACATGTTGAGTATATGTTACTGATTACATTATTATTCCCAACTTTTTTTGTATATGCTAGAGGCAGGTAGAATCCTACCTTTTGCTTTGTGACTTGCCATACATTTGGTGGAAGAGTCTGTATCTCCATGACATTGTTAGGCTTATGCAAGTAACTGATTTTAGATAATGAAATGTGAGTGGGTCTGACAAGTGCTATATCTGAACAGGGACTTTTATTTTTTTTTTAAGATTTTTTATTTTTATTTATTTGAGAGAGAGAATGAGATAGAGAGAGAGAGCATGAGAGGGGGGAGGGTCCGAGGGACAAGAAGACTCACTGCTGAGCAGGGAGCCTGATGTTGGACTCGATCCTGGGACTCCAGGATCATGACCTGAGCCGAAGGCAGTTGCTTAACCAACTGAGCCACCCAGGCACCCAGAACAGGGGCTTTTAAAACCATTATGCTTTCTACCAGGCCACTTACTCATTTCTCTTTGCTATAAGAATATTATGTCCCAAATAGAGAATGCTCCCCAATTCCAGACTTAAAAGACACATGGGCAGTGCTATAGCAACTGATTCACAGCCCCTACCATATGACATGAATACAAATAAGTGTCTGCGATTTGGGGGTTCCTTGTCATAGCAGCAAAACCGACAAATACAGTATATATACCTTTGATTAAATAAATGTAGTATACTATTGATCTGTCTGTCCTTAGTAGCAAAAAGTCAAATATTGTAATAAGTTCTATGGGATAATGGAAATTCTCAGTGTCACCAGCTAGACCTAGGCCATAAGCTCTTCTTCTTCTTCTTCATTTTTTTTTTTTTTAAGTGGGCTCCATGCCAGTGGAGCCCAATGTGGGGCTTGAACTCACGACCCTGAGATCAAGACCGAGCTGAGATCAAAAGTCAAATGCTTAAGGGACTGAACCACCCAGGTGTACCTTCCTTAAATTCTTCTTTCCAGCTTATCTCTTAACTCAGGCAAAAGGCCCTATGGGCATAACATCCCATGATGGAAACTGAAACTACCTCTCAAGCAGTAACAATTCCCTGGAGATAGAGTTCTGGTGGTCCAGATCACCCAGAGCAGTTTGAGCTAAACCCCCAAGTTGCACCTGCACAGATGGATCATTGAGGGACCTCTGAAATGACCAACAATTACCTTTACCTCATTATAATACTACAATTTCCACCCAAGGAGGAGCACAAACTGCATTTACATGATATACAATGTATGTATAGGCATCTTTCTTTAAGGCCCATGTGCAACTTTATGCCCACCTCCACATACAATGACAAGGATTTCCCATCTAAATATTCATTCTAACCCTAAATAAAAGGAACTCATATATCCTTGCTCTGGGAGTCATGGCTTTGGAAGTTATTCCCCACAATCTCCTTATTTGCTGCAAATAAAGTTTCCTTTGTGTGACAACTCACTGATGTGGGAAACAAAGGCAGAAGAAAAATTATTAAATTTCCTTACTTCTTACAGTCCATTGACCAGTCCCTGAAATAGGCAGAGTAACATTCTTCTAGGGACACAACTGCCTGGATATTGACACTTTCTTAAGGGCAAAAGGCAACCTTAGCCCGATCCACAGGATCCTGTAAGTCTACCTTAACATATAAAAATTGCTTTGGAAACTTCCGTTATCTCTACCTCCCAAGATACATATTGGCAATACTCCCCCAAGCATATGACCTACCGATATACATTAGAAGCATCTCATGACTCAGGTTTTATTAGACAGTAATAAATGACATTTTCCCAATAATACCTAACCCCGTCATTTAAAGAATTAATACCTATTCTCCTGAAACTGTTCCAAAAAATAGAAATGGAAGGAAAACTTCCAAACTCATTTTATGAGGCCACCATTACCTTGATCCCCAAACCAGACAAAGACCCCATCAAAAAGGAGAATTACAGACCAACATCTTTGATGAACACAGATGCAAAAATTCTCACCAAAATACTAGCGAATAGTATCCAACAGTACATTAAAAGGATTATTCACCACGACCAAGTGGGATTTATCCCTGGGCTGCAAGGTTGGTTCAATATCCACAAATCAATCAATGTGATACAATACATTAATCAAAGAAAGAACAAGAACCATATGATCCTCTCAATAGATGCAGAAAAAGCATTTGACAAAGTACAGCATCCTTTTTTGATCAAAACTCTTCAGAGTGTAGGCATAGAGGGTACATACCTCAGTATCATGAAAACCATCTATGAAAAACACACAGTACATATCATTCTCACTGGGGAAAAACTGAGAGCTTTCCCCCTAAGGTCAGGAACACAGCAGGGATGTCCACTATCACCACTGCTATTCAACATAGTATTAGAAGTCCTAGTCACAGCAATCAGACAACAAAAAGAAATAAAAGGCATCCAAATTGGCAAAGAAGAAGTCAAACTCTCATTGTTTGCAGATGACATGATACTTTATGTGGAAAACCCAAAAAATTCCACCCCAAAACTGCTAGAACTCATACAGGAATTCAGTAAAGTGGCAGGATATAAAATCAATGCACAGAAATCAGTGGCATTCCTATACACCAACCACAAGACAGTAGAAAGAGAAATTAAGGAGTTGATCCCATTTACAACTGCACCCAAAACCATAAGATACCTAGGAATAAATCTAACCAAAGAGGCAAAGAATCTGTACTCAGAAAACTATAAAATACTCATGAAAGAAATTGAGGAACACACAAAGAAATGGAAAAACATTCCATGCTCATGGATTGGAAGAAAAAATATTGTGAAGATGTCAATGCTACCTAGAGCAATCTACACATTCAAAACAATCCCCATCAAAATACCATCCACTTTTTTCAAAGAAATGGAACAAATAATCCTAAAATTTGTATGGAACCAGAAAAGACCCCGAATAGCCAGAGGAATGTTGAAAAAAGAAAAGCAAAGCTGGCGGCATCACAATTCCAGACTCCAAGCTCTATTACAAAGCTGTCATCATCAAGACAGTATGGTACTGGCACAAAAACAGACACATAGATCAATGGAACGGAATAGAGAGCCCAGAAATGGACCCTCAAATCTATGGTCAACTGATCTTCGACAAAGCAGGAAAGAATGTACAATGGAAAAAAGACAGTCTCTTCAACAAATGGTATTGGGAAAATTGGACAGCCACATGCAGAAGAATGAAACTGGACCATTTCCTTACACCACACACAAAAATAGACTCCAAATGGTCGAAAGACCTAAATGTGAGACGGGAGTCCATCAACATCCTAAAGGAGAACACAGGCAGCAACCTCTTCAACCTCAGCTGCAGCAACTTCTTCCTAGAAACATCACCAAAGGCAAGGGAGGCAAGAGCAAAAATGAACTATTGGGACCTCATCAAGATAAAAAGCTATTGCACAGCAAAAGAAACAGTCCACAAAACCAAAAGACAACCGACAGAATGAGAGAAGATATTTGCCAATGACATATCAGATAAAGAGCTAGTATCCAAAATCTATAAAGAACTTATCAAACTCAACACCCAAAGAACAAATGATCCAATCAAGAAATGGGCAGAAGACATGAACAGACATTTTTCCAAAGAAGACATCCAAACAGCCAAAAGACATATGAAAAAGTGCTCAGCATCACTCAGCATCAGGGAAATCCAAATCAAAACCTCAATGAGATATCACCTCACACCAGTCAGAATGGCTGAAATTAACAAGTCAGGAAATGACAGACGTTGGCGGGGATGCGGAGAAAGGGGAACCCTCCTACACTGTTGGTGGGAATGCAAGCTGGTGCAACCACTCTGGAAAACAGTATGGATGATCTTCAGAAAGTTGAAAATAGAGCTACCATATGATCCAGCAATTGCACTACTGGGTATTTACCCCAAAGATACAAATGTAGGGATCGAAGGGGTACGTGCACCCCGATGTTTATAGCAGCCATGTCCACAATAGCCAAACTGTGGAAAGAGCCAAGATGTCCATCGACAGATGAATGGATAAAGAAGAGGTGGTGTATATATATATATATATATATATATATATATATATATGTATACATATATATATATATATATACACACACACACACACACACACACACAATGGAATATTATGCAGCCATCAAAAAGAATGAAATCTTGCCATTTGCAACAACGTGGATGGAACTGGAGGGTATTATACTGAGCAAAATAAGTCAATCAGAGAAAGACATGTATCATATGACCTCACTGATATGAGGAATTCTTAATCTCAGGAAACAAACTGAGGGTTGCTGGAGTGGTGGGGGATGGGAGGGATGGGGTGGCTGGGTGATAGACATTGGGGAGGGTATGTGCTATGGTGACACTGTGAAGTGTGCAAGACTGTTGAATCACAGATCTGTACCTCTGAAGCAAATAATACAGTGTATGTTAAAAAAAAAAGTAAAAGAAGAAGAAGAAGAAGATAGCAGGAGGAGAAGAATGAAGTGGGGGGATTCGGAGGGGGAGACGAACCATGAGAGACTATGGACTCTGAGAAACAAACTGAGGGTTCTAGAGGGGAGAGGGGTGGGGGGTGGGTTAGCCCTGTGATGGGTATTAAAGAGGGCACGTTCTGCATAGAGCACTGGGTGTTATATGCAAACAATGAATCATGGAACACTACATTAAAAGCTAAAAAAGAGAAACCAAAAAACAAAATAGCTAGCCCCCTCAAGGTCCTGGAAACCTTGCTTCCAAAATTCCTTAGAGACTTGTGCTGTCCCTAACCCCCGCCCAACCTGGAAGTATATAATGGGCCGCTCCTCATGACCCCGGTGCCGCTTTTTCTGCCCAGGGGTCCTGTCCCTGTGCTTTAATAAAAATCACCCTTTTTTTTTGCGCCAAAAACATCTAAAGAATTCTTTCTTGCCTGTTGGCTCTGGACCTCACCAACATTCCAAAATTGTAACATTTGGCGACCACGAAGGGACCCCTCTCACTCTAGAGAGCTTTCTTTCTGTTCTCACCTTCACTTAATAAACTATCATTCCCCATTTTGCGTCTGCGAGATTCATTCTTTGACTCCTCGAGACAAGAATCCTGCAACCCTGCTCTAGTTTCTACCTGTGACTCACCAAGGAGTGAACTCCTGTTGGGTCAGTTACATTAATACTAATGTAGTTTTATTGTATAGGGTGGCATTTTATTTAAAACAAATTGTGAGGAAATCCTTTGAATATACAGATACAAGTTTCAACATAAGTGTCCTTGTTGGCCTATTTCAGTAGTTTCTATGTGCTCAGACAATAATTACATTTTCAATATAATAAAATCCGTTTGTTGATATGCTACTCTCTGAAGGGTAACTGCAAATACCTTCAGGGAAGAGAGTTTGTCTTCACTTTCGGGTAGATGTTAGAAAGCAACTGAGGAATGTGAAAACCACAACGTGTTTGCTTCAGTGGAGGCTCTCTACCCTGAGACACAGACACATTCAGTCCCACCTACTAAATTCCTATTTACGGAAATGTATGACATTCTGAGTACTGCTTGTTACAGCCTGGATGCTAGTTATACCCTTGGAAAGCAGAGTTTATTCTCAGGAGATCTGACTGCTGCTAGATACACCATTATCCATATTGGAGCCCTCGGCATATCATAGCCTGAATGGAAAGGGTAACCCACTTGGTAGTGCATTTTTCCCTCCTGACAATCTAAGTCGTGTTCCTGATTTAGGTGATGGTTTTTCTTCTACTGTGGCTAACCTACCCTCAGATTAAAGTAATATATACTGGCTGTCTCCTGAAATCGAAAAACAGGTGTATGGAAGGTCCGGGTGGCCTTAAAAAGTCTTCACAATGCATGCAGTCTCTATATTGTAGGCTTGCCTACTGTTGATGGTCCTGCCACCCACCTTGCATCCTTTGCAGATTCATATTATTTGGCTTTTAGGAATGGAATCATTAGTCCAAAAAGAATAAAATATATGAGTCAGAATGGAGCTCTAATAATGGGGAAAATTAGACATATAATTCATCTAAACTGGATACGTAAAATGGCCTACTGCACTTGTGAGGAAAGAAAAATAATTTTACCTCTACCTTTCTAGGTTCTTGGTTGAGACAACCCTGTAATAAAGAGACAGATTAAAAGGAGAAAAATTAATCAGAAGTTTAATAACATGTATATCTCCTGTACACATGGGAGATACCCAGGAAAACTGAGTAACTCTCTGAAATGGCCCAAGACACCACCTTAAATAACATCTCCAGCTAAAGACAAAAGAAGATGTTGGGGGGTAGGGGATGTCAGTTATGGGAGGTTGCCAGGAAAAGCACAGTCAACAGGGGAAGGTTGTTAGGCAGATTTAAGTCATTGCCTTTTCTATTGCTAAGAGTTTCTGGAGATTTAGAATCTTCCTTCTCTGCCCAGTACAGGGAGGGAGACACCCTTACAGACGGAGATTTCCCTTATAAATATAAATAACTCTTACAAAAGGGTAACTTCATTCCATTTTCAGAGCTTCTCCAGTGCTGCAGTTGTTTCTTCTTCTTTCTTCCTTCCTCCCTCCCCCTCCCCTCCTCTCCCCCTTTCTTCTTCTTCTGCTTCTTCTTCTTCTTCTTTCTTCTTTCTTCTTCTTCTTGTAGTTTCAAATTTTTATTTAAGTTCCAGTTACGATATAGTGTAATATTAGCTTCAGGAATAGAATGTAGTGATTCATCACTTACATATAATATCCAGTGCTTATCGCAAGTGACCTCCTTAATACCCATCACTCATTTAGCCCATCCTCCCCTTCCTGTGACTGCAGTTACTTAAAACAGCTCAAAGAATTCTTATCCCAGAGACATATTTTAGAAGAGCAAATTCTGTTCCCTTTCCCTCTTTTCCATAGGCAAATAGCACAGAAGTACTAAATCTGCAAATGTCTGATATATTTTATATAGGGTTGAGATATAGCTCTTGAAAATCATTAAGTGGGGGAGGTGGCCATTACTGCCTCTTTGTTATGATTCATTATCTAATATGGGCCAAGCACTGTGCAATTTTGGTGCTATTTTATCTCGATTACTCTTAGAAAACCCCACATAGTGTGTATAATTGCAGAAATATAACCCAGACCTGATTTATGGAAAGTCACACACACAGGAAAAACAGGGTAACCAGATTCAGAGAAAATGCTGTAATGTCTTTCCACATCTTTCTGGATTCTACAAAATATGTTGGGCTGGGCAGGAATAATGCAGATGTCATAAATAATGATGCTTTGTTTTTCTCCTTTGAATCCCAGGTATGAGACCGAGGCCTCAGGATAATTATCTTCCTTTTCTTTTTACTTTAAATCTATAACATTAATTTATATATAACTTTAGGATTGGAAAGCAAAAGTAGTAATTCTGTGGCAGAGAAGTATCACAAAGCTACTTGATTGGATCGTAAGTGCAGATAATTACAGTTTATCCAATGTTAGAAAATATTGCTCTAATTGCCTAAAACATGCTTACTCTAGCAAATGGTGTACAAAATTCCTTCATGTCTTTTCACTTGTTTACCCCTAGAAGCAGACAGCACTATAATTCCACTCAAAATTGTAATGCCATTTAAACTTTCCCATAAAACACAGTTTTCCTTCTGACCTAACTTCCAGGTTTTTGTTTATACACATTCACAGATTTAGCCTTCTAAGAAATTTCTTTTTTCTATTTAAATTCCTTTTCACTTCAGATAGATATGCTTCTTTCTGTACATAACACTAGCAGACCCAGCAAGAGACCACTATCTCCATCCTATCCCCAAATTAACAGTAAACACTTACATAGAGTCAATAATTTGTGCCAGAAACTCTTGTGTGAGTTAGAAAAACTGTTATTTAATCCTCACGGGTCAATGATGTAGTTACTGCTATGATTCCCATTTTATAGGAGAGAAAATGTAAAGACAGAAATGTTAATCAATTTCTCGAACACCATACAGTTAACAAGTGACTAAACCAGGATTTGAACCAAGACATTTGGCTGCAGGGTCCATATTCTTAACTATGTCCCAATCTGTTATAAATCCCAATAACTCTGGTAACATAACTCTGATAAATGCAGCAAATATTGCAAATAACTCTGATAACCCTGGTAATAACTGTATTCCCACCCACAAATTTTTCCCATATTTTCAATAGATGTCTTGCTGAATATTGGTCTCATGTTACAAATGATCATTTAGAGCTTCTTGAACCTAGGCAGAACCTAAAGGTAAACAGTGTTGAAAACCTTTGTGTTCACTTTCTCTGGGTGGCTTTTGAACCTCTAAATCTATTTAGAAATATTCACTGGCCCTATTACTCAGTGTAATAGAACATGCTGACTCCAACAGTGTATAAGATTTTAGGAATTTTAAAGTGGTAAGAGGTAAAAAAAAAAGGTGCTAAGAGCTATTGTCAGGCATTATCTCTTTTGTTTTGTTCTTAAGCCTCCATTGATATACATTAAAACATGTATTACCATTCTTTTTTTAAAAAAAGATTTATTTATTTATTTTAAAGAGAGAGAGAGAGAGAGAACACGCATGTGAGTGGGGGAAGGGGCAGAGGGAGAGGCAGGGTCCCAAGCACGCTCCCCACTGACAGCAAAGCCTGAGGGAGGGCTCGATCTCATGACTCTGAGATCATGACCTGAGCCGAAACCAAGAGTCGGATGCTTAACTGACTGAGCCACCCTGGTGCCCCTCTACTGCCATTCTTTCTTCTCTTCCTCTACTTCCTCTATGTCTTCCCTTCTTTTATGTTTTTTTTTTCTTTTCTTTTTCACTCACCTCCCTTCCTAAATGAATCAGGCCAAAAGCCAATAGGTGAGCTGAGCAAAGCAAGGCTCCATGGGGAGGCAGGGGAATAAGACCTCTATTACCTGACACAAGGTTTGAGACTAAGCAGGATGAAGACAGCAATGGTAGGCTTCCAGCCTGTGGCATTAGGACTGAGTAGGGTAAAGAGAGTGTCACTTAGGAAGGCAGACAGAGCAAGGTGCAGAGAGTGTCACAGATGCGGCAGCAATGACAGCAGCCTGGTGTAGGGTGCTGGGATCCAAGCAGGGTGAGGAGAGCATCCATGTAAGAAGGCAGTGGTAGTGGTGGCCTGGCATTGGGTGTTGGATTCAGAATAGGATGAGAAGGGAATCTTAATGGGGCATAGAATAGAAGTAGCAATAGGAGACTGGTTATATGTAGGAGGGTGTCAATCAAATAAGTAAATATTGAGGATAATGGGCTCCAGATTTCTTGTTACCAAAGAATACAGTTAAAAATTTGGGAAGGAAGAAACCTGGAATGAAACCTGTAACGTTGGATTTAGATTGTTTCTATGGTAAACACAGAGAGATCACTATAGAGAAATAGATATAGAAATAAAGATGTAAATGTGAGTTATATACATATACAAAATATGTCTTCATGGATGTTGGTATGGGTTGACTGTGTCCCCTCCAAATTCATACATTGAAACCCTAATCCCAATGTGATAGTATTGGAAGGGGGAGTAATTAGGTTTAGATTAGGTTATAAAAGTGGGGCCTTCATGGTAGGATTAGTGCCCTTGTAAGAAAGGAAGAGACAAAATCTCTCTCTCTCCATCAGCATACACTGAAGAAAGGGCATGTGAGCACACAGAGAGGAGGCAGCCATCTACCAGCCTAGAGGTGGATTCTCACCAGGAACCGAATCCGGGGCCACACTGGTCTTGAGCTCCTTAGCCTTTAGAACTGTGAGAAATAAGTGTCCGTTGTTTAAGCAACCCTGACTATAGTTAAGCTAAGAGATATGCACATAATAATATGAACATATGTCCACACACACATGCACCCATGAGCACATACAAGTATATGTATGTTCATTAGCTCTTTCCTCTGAGCCTAGGAGTAGCACCACCCCAATAGAAATCAGGACAACTAGCTTCCAGATCTTAGTTTCTAAATGTCATTCTCAACTTAAAGGAATTGGGGCTTCTGGAGAAATAGTTTTTTTGTGTTTTGTTTTCTAGGCAGGGCTACACAGGGAAAATAAAAGATGATCCTGGAACATTGTTTTTTCTTTTTTTTGCCAGAAAGCTAAGATTCCCCAATAAATGATGCAGACATATCAAAATGACAAAGAATCTAGGTTGAAGAAGTTCCCAGAAGCCAAATCTTGGGCAATTTGAGTATCAAAGTAATTAGTTATAATAAAAGATTATAACTCATTGAAAGTAATATAAGCCATAAGTCCATATTTATATAAATACATGTTTAAAAGAATGAAGAATAGAATATTTACATATTTTCACAAAGTATACCCTTCAAATTATGTATTAAAAAGGAGGAAGGAAAGAGTAACTTCACAGTGGAAAACCTACAGACCCTACCTTAACCAAATGATCAAAGTTAACTTCACCAGTAATTTTACAAATTGAGATAATCTGCTAAGTGATAGGAGAAAATGAAAACCCAACATCACTTCTGTAATACTCTTGCCTTAGATGTGTAACTGTAATGTCTTCATGAGGAAAGATCACAGAAAGCCAAATTGAGAGGCATTCTACAAAATCATTTTCCTATAATCTTCAAACCTGTCAAGGTCATCAAAACCAAGGAAAGAGTGAACAAAAACTGAAAAGCCATGGCAACTATATGCAATGTTTGATCCTGGGCTGGTTATTTTTTCTTTAAAAGATATCACTGAGACAACTGGCAGAAACTGAATGGTGGCTGCAGAGTAGACAGTATTAATGTGTCAAAATTAACCTTCTGATTTTGATGATTGTAATACGATTAAATAGAAGAAGATACATGTTTATAGGAAATACACTAAAGTAGTTAAAGATGATGGAACATCGTGTCAGTAACTTAAACTCAAATGGTTGAGAAAAAATGGTTTTTGTGTGTTTTATGCAAATGTTCTGTTTGTGACAGTTTTGAAATAAAAATGAAAAAACGTATTGCCATATATTTCATGAAACAAAGAGAAATTTAAGGGTTATTTATATTCATTCCATGACATTCGGTGACCCCTTTTTATCTGAGCTATGTGTTATAAGATTTGATAGTCACATTCCTTAAATAAACATATACCAGATGGTAATTTTAGGCAAATGATTACTGTTTCATGCAGCCCTAGACTTCACTGGTTGTGAAAATTCATTTTCCATTTTGGTGAGGTGTTCAGTTAAGTCCATCACTGCAGATAATCAATCTGAACTTTTAGTTTGCAGAATCCATTTTGGTGCATATTGTCAAGGAAGGACATCTAATTAGTGCATTTCTATTTCTGTTGGCTGTGACAAACTGATGAAAAATTCTTATGTATGAACACTTGCTCAGTCTTGGCCTATGGATTTTGCCTGCAAGAGTTCTTGACTAATCAATCAATGAATATTTATTGTACAAACTAAGTAGAAGAAAACATGATAAGTGCATCATTTTATATCTGTATGAATATGTCTGTATTATATTCATAACGTTCCTTCTTTCCTTCTTACAATATTAAGAGCATAGAGTAAATGATTAGGATACAACCACACAAAAAACTAAGAATTTTGATTTTTTTAGATATTTATCTCATATTTTCATAAACATACTGTCAAATATTTGCTATTCCCCTACCCCCCCCATATTCTTAGATACCTAATTTATAGTTTTTCTGGTCCTCTCAGAGTAGTTATCTCTGGCTGGCATAAAGCTGAATATATTTTTCAGTGGGTTAGTGATGGAGTTGTTTCAAAAAAACACAGTTTAAGGCACTTTTTAAAAAAATTTTTGAACTAAAGCTTGCTCAAATTGTAGAAGTGAGAATATGTTCAATTTTGACTCTTTCCTAAACCTTGAAAATGTGAGATCCTTAAGCTCTTTTGAGCTTGATCCTTGATCCTTGATCTTTTGAGTTTGATCCTAAGTTCAAACATAAATTAATTCTTTAAGCTATTTTGTTTTCCCATAAATATTTATAGATATGTGTTTTCAAATTTTTTTTTTTTTTTACAAATCACAGTTCTCTTGCTTCCGTGAACCAATCAACATTTTAATAGGCTTAAATTCTATTTTCCATATACTTAATAATATAAATTGATAATGTGCTTTATCAGTAAAGAAGTTACTTTTTGACTACCTCTTCACAGTTATAAATAGCTTCCACAGTAACTTTCTTCTGGTTTGGTTTTGTTTCATGGTAGCTCCTTTTATGGAACAGAAAGCGTTCAGCATTTCTTAAAACTTGATATCTAATTGGGGGATAGCCATGCAACAATTTACTAATAATGGAAGATCATATAAGTAAATGATGGTCCTTTACATGTTCAGAGATTGATAAGACAACAGTGGGTAAATTTTCATAGGTGTGAGATTATATTTGAACCTGGAATTTGGTTAGATGGTGATTTAAAAAAAATGGGCACTTTAGGAGCAAGTACAGTGGAAGCACAGAAAATATGGTAAAAAATGTTTCTAAATTATTTGCTGCAGTCACAGATTCCACTGTAGAGGTAATAAAGAGCTACAGACTTACTTTCCAGGGTAAAAACACAATGTGTATATCGTTTTACAGAATCCATGAGGACCAAAATGCTCAGCTGTTGCCCCCCTTTCCCTCACCCAGGTGCCCCAGGACTATGGGCAGAGATGTACAAACTCTCCTGGAGAAACTAAGTTATACTGATTATTAGAAGCTAAGGTAGACAAGTTCACAAGTGAATGGGTGGCAGGCCTTGAAGGTTAGGACAATAATACAGAGTTCCAACAGATAAGCTCTCTGAAGAAGCCTTCAGTGCTCAAAAAGCTGAATCAAGGTATCAGCAAAATAAATATAGAAAGGTTACACTCAAAAGATAAATGAAGATTGGTCCTTAAACTCCTTTGGCAAATCAAATGAACAGACTTTTTTTTCTTCTTTTCTTTTTTTCTTCTTCTTAACTTTATTTAGCTATAAACTCTCCTATTCATAGACATCCAGAAATAGAGTACACTTATTATGAATAATAGGAATATTTACCTCAATAAAATTTAAATGGGACTAAAGGGGCCATGCAGATTTAATAAGGAATGATTAACATTGATTTTAGGCCACAACACATTACTATGGTTTTGTCTTTAACCATAGTCTTTATTTCCAAGGCACTGCAATAATTCAGATCATCCTAAGGAGCAATTAATTCATTCACCAATTTGCATACTAAGTCAGGAACATTGCTGATTAAGTATAGAGATGAATGAAATAGGGTCTTTGCCCTTAGGGATTCATGGTCTAGTTAAGGAAGCAGGTATGTAAGTCAGTGATGAGATGAGATGAGACCTGCTCTCCTATGCCTACCTCCTGGGCATCAGTTAGCATTCTCCCTGCCTGGAAAACTTAGAAACATATCTTTAGCTCCAGCAAATAAAGAAATGACCAAAGTTGCTATGGGTGTGAGGCAGTCATCTTGTCAAGGCAGAACTGCCCCCTGATGAACACAAGATCTGAGCCATAAAAATACTATTTAGGTATAAATATTTTTCTGTAGCCCTAAAACTACTGATTCTACCACTAGCAAATACCATTTGTTGCCATGTTCTGAACATCTGATTTATATCAAGCAGGGGTTTCTAAATGTCACAATCTATAAACAAATACCACAGATCAGTTTCAACAAAATATTCTAGAATCGCTGGGTACCGGTAAAGTAGAGCAAGAAAGTTTTATAAAATACATGTGTTAAAAATTAAACACAGTTTTAGAAGTAATAGCATATCATTTTGAACTGAGGCAAATAATCTTACCAATTGAGAAGAGATAGATTCTAGTATGGTTGATTTTGTGGAGTCTAAAATCTAATATCACTTTAAGTTAGCTCTAATTCTAAAAAGATAATAGTACTTACTTGGCAGGAGAAAGGATACCTCACACTCTTTTAGGATAGTTTTAACTGTCATCAATCATCTTTCATGATAGAATTTCATCTTTACATCACATGCATTTAGTTTAATCTCATGCAAGCTCTTGGTAAGTGAACTTATTTAAAGAAAAGGAAAACTTTCTGGTAGGGAAATGTCTTTATAGCTTTGAAATCCAGCTCCTTTGAATTAGCTCAGAAAAACAAGACCACCATGCATACTTTATTAATTACTGTCTTCAGTAGATGAGCTAAATTCTAAATACTGACCTAAAGCTAAGCAAAACAGGTAATGTGAAAAGTAATGGGTTCAAATAAACAGAAGCTATCAAATGTTGATGACCCAGGCAGTCAATATTAATTTTACTTTTCTCTTGTTGTTGTTTTGTTTTTTCTTGAAATAATTTTAGTAACATTGGAATTGTGCAAACTTTGGATAATAAATAATGCACGTTTATATGCATTCCACAATGAAAGGCAAGAGAGAGGAATTATAAAGTATATCAATATACGGATCCCATTGTTTTTCTTTTCTGGTACTTCTATATTTGAATTTCTGAAGATAGAGAATCACGTTGCATAAAATATAAAATCATATAGCCATTGTTTACTATCATGTTTTTTAAAAATTAATATAATATTCAGACAAGATGGATTTAATTGCAAAATTATCTTAGGGGTATGCTGAGTTAAAGAAAATTAAAAGATTATTGTAGCTACTTCCCCAATTTTTAAAAACTATATGCATGATGGATAGCATAGATAATATATATGTAATAAAAGCTAGGCAGGGATATAGTTCACTTTTTTGAGCTAACAATGTATCATTGATACATTTTCATATCTATACATAAAGATCCAGCTCATTCTTTCACACTGGTTGCCCAGTATTTCTTAGCATGTATAAACTATCAATAATACAATTTATTGTATTTTTATATTATAAAATTATATTATATTTTATATTGTATGTTTATATTAATGGCTTATTTCCAAAGTTTGCTATTGGAAAGTAGCCAAGAACACGGATGTATGAATAGCTTACTGTAATCTTCTTCTTTAAATAGGACAGAGTTCTAATAGTGGGTTTGCACATGTAAAAGTTATCCATTCATACTTTTCATTCATTTAACAAATAGTTATTAAGTACATAATATGTGCCAGGCACTACTGTAGGTGCTGAAGATACAGTGATAGAAAAGTGCACTTTTGGAACCTATCTACTATTAGGAGAGAAAGACAATAAAGATGTATGCAAATAAATAGAGAATATAAGAGCATGTAGTAGTAAGTATTGTGAAAATTTTAAAAAGAAAGCCAAATAAAGCAAATAGATGATGACAGGGATGATATAAGATTGCTATTTTCAGATAGTATGGTAGGGAATGTCTGAGGAAATAATACTCAGGCAGAGTCTTGAGTGACTTGAAGCAGACAGCCATGCCATGGACAGAGGCACAGGATTCCAGGCAAAAGTAATAGTAAGTGTAAAGGCCAGAATGAGGATGCTGCTTTGAGGTACAGCAAACAGGCAAGTGTGGGTGGACTACAGAGAGCAAGGGCAAGAGCACTTAAGAGATGAAGTCAGAGAATTATAAAGGGCTGGATCATGTTAAGACCCTGTGTGAAGGAAGATACAGGAGAGTTTTAAAGGGAAGTTAGGGGCAGGATCATGGTGGGTTGGGGAAAAGGTGACATGACCTGACTTGGATGTTCTGAGAATACCATAGGGAAAGACATTGGATGCAGGGGACTCTTGGAAAACTACTGCATTAGTCCAAGCTAAAGGCTATGATGTCAGACTGGGACTAAGTATTATAAGTATTAGTACTCTCAGAATATATTTTAAAGATAGAGATAGAATTTTCTTATGAATCAAGTAATAAGTGTGAGAGAAAGTAAGAAGAATAACTTCAAATTATGCACATTTTAAATTTTAAATAATGTCTAATTATTTAGCAAAAAATATTATTTATGCACTCACCAAGAGTAAACAAAAGAATTCATTTAGTTTCACCCTATCAGTATTGGATTTGTCAATATTTCCAACTTTTGCCAATCTAATGGGGAAAGAAGCATTATTTTAAAATTAGTATTTTCATGAATATTATAGGGATTGGACACATTTTGTATGGTTATTGGCTTCTATTATTTTTACGTTATTGATGTTGATATTATTAACTTATAGAAAATAAATATATTATTGATATTAACCTCTTATCTTAAAAGGTTTGTAATAACTACTTTGTTTTCCTTTGATGAAACCTTGAAATTAAGTCTTAAACAAATTTTAGGTTTCCATATACCCAAAAACATTTTTCTCCTCATTTTCTAACTTTGGTTTTGTGTTTTGGTACTTGTTTTTGTTCCTTTATTACAGAGCTCTCACCCTACTACAGATCATTATTTCAAAATCCTATTATTTTTAAGAACACATATAGTAAAATTCATATAGAATCACAAAAGACCCCAAATAGTTGAAGCTATCTTGAGAAAGAAGAACAAAGCTGAAGATATTACACTTCCTGATTTCAAATGAGTAAGAGTAGAGTAGTCAAAACAGTGTGGTATGACATAAAAATAGTCACACAGGGGCGCCTGGGTGGCTCAGTTGGTTAAGCGACTGCCTTCGGCTCAGGTCATGATCCCGGAGTCCTGGGATCGAGTCCCACATCCTCCCTCTGACCCTCCCCCCTCTCATGTACTCTCTCTCTCTCTCATTCTCGCTCTCTCAAATAAATAAATAAATCTTTAAAAAAAAAAAATAGTCACACAGAACAACAGAATAGGATAGAGTTCCCAGAAATAGACCCATGTATTTGCAGTCAACTAAATTTTAACAAGGGCACCAAGAATACACAATGTGGGTAAGACAGTCTCTTCAATAGACAATGGTGGGAAAACATAAGCAAAAGAATGAAATTGGATCCCTATCTACACAATTCAGAAACATTGATTCAAAGTAGATTAAAGAATCAACGTAAGACCTGGAACCATTGGGGCACCTGGGTAGCTCAGTCATTAAGCCTCCACCTCAGGTCATGATCCCAGGGTCCTGGGATCGAGCCCCACATTGGGCTCCCGGCTCAGCGGGAAGCCTGCTTCTCCCTCTCCCATTCCCCCTGCTTGTGTCCCTCTCTTGCTGTATCTCTCTGTCAAATAAATAAAATCTTAAAAAAACAAACAAACAAAAGACCTGGAGCCATAAAGCTACTACAAAAATACCTAGGGAAAAAGATCCTTGACATTGGTCTCAGCCGTGAGTTTTTAGATATGATACTAAAAACACAGGCAACAAAAGGAAAAATAAACAAATGGGATAACATCAAATGCAAAAGCTTCTGCACAGCAAAGGAACCAATCAACAAAATGAAAAGGTAAGCTATGGAAAGGGAGAAAATATTTACAAACAATCTATCTGAAAAGGGGTTAATATCTAAAATATATAAGAAACTCCTATAACTCAAGAGTAAAAAAAGAAATCTCATTACAAAAATGGACAAAGAACCTGAACAGACATTTTTCCAAAGATGATATACAAATGGCCAACAGTTGTATGAAAAGATGCTAAAAATCACTAATCATCAGGGGAATGTATCAAAACCACAATGAGATATTACCTCACACCTGTTAGCTATTATCTAAAAGACAAGTGATAAGGGTTGGCAAGGATGGAGAAAAGGAAACAATTGTACACTGCTGGTGGGAATGTAAACTGGTACAGCAGTATGGAAAACAATATGGTGATTCCTCAAAAAATTAAAAATAGAATTACCATATGATCCAGCAATTCCACTTTTGGATATTCATCCACAAAAACAAAAACACTAACTCAAAAAGATATATGCACCCCCCATGTTCACTGTGGCATTATTTATAATTGCCAAGATATGGAAACAACCTATGTGCCTGTTGACAGATGCACAGATAAAGAAAATGTGATACACACACACATACACATATATACATGTATACTATTTGTGACAACCTAGATAAACCTGGAAGTCATTATGCTAAGTTAAATAAGCCAGACAGAAAAAGGCAAGCACTGGTATCACTTTTGGTGGAATTTTAAGAAAAATTCAAACTCATAAAAGCAGAGAATAAAAATGGTGGTTGTCAGGAGCTGTAGGGTAGAAGTGAGGGGGATGTTGGTCAAAGGATACGAACTATCAGGCATGATATGAATAAATTCTGAGGATCTAACGTGCATAATGGTGACTATAATTAATAATATATATTGAATACTTGAAATTTGCTGAAAGAGTAGATCTAAGTTTTCTCACACACACAAAAAAGTAACTATGTGAGGTGAGGGATGTGTTAATTAACTTGATTGTGGTTATCATTTTACAATGTATAGATATATCAAATCATCACACTGTACTCTTTACATACATACAATTTTATTTGTTAACTCTACCTCAATAAAATCAATCGCTCTGTCAATTAGCAGAGAACAGAGAACATTCCACAGATGGTTGGAGAAGAGTTCACAAAACAGAAGGATAACACTGAGAAGAGAAAGTACTTCAGAGCAGACGAGAGGGTATTACATAACTCCTCTCTAGGCCTGTTGGTTAGTATCAAGAATTATATTTTTAGGCTCCTTCAGTGAAGCCAAGATTTGACATGAAATCATTTAAGTGCCCTTATGTACCAGTCACTGTATGGGGTTATAGGTGACAGAGTCAGAAGAGAGTTGGGCTTATGACTTCAAACAGAAGGAAAGTCTGTGCAGCTGACAACCAGGGAAAAATCCCCAGGCTTTAGCAGCCTCTACAGCTGCAGACACTTTGAGACTAGATCAGGCCCTAAGGAATTATCTTGGCATTTGTGGTAATCATTCAATAATTTAGCAGACAATCAACATTGCTATGTAATTAAAAAGTAGTTACATGGTATTTCCACCCATAATTTACTAACTAAAATTAGTGTCTCAGGCAATTGTTTAAGTCATTGTAGACCTATTTCTTTCAATCTATGTTAGCTTATACTAACTTTTCAAATGATACCTTTTCTTTATAATGTCTATATTGAGATTATAATATCATTAGGAAACCAAGAGACAGATGACATCATTCGGTCCTAATTCCTATTCCCCAGTCTCTACTCCTGCTTTATTTTCTCCTTGAAGAAATAGTCCCAGGGGATGAGTGACTTGCATGGGGTCAAATGGGTAGCTACAATGCACTTTCACAAGCAGTTTTCACGATCTGAGGTCTAAATTCCCATTCAAGAGGGAGTTAAGTAATCAGTGAACTAGGTGTAGGTAATCTAGGACTTCTTAGTAAATAACAATATTATGCTTTCTGTAACAGGGAGCTAGAATCGATGTGTAAAAATGGAATTGAACAATCTGATAGCTGGTAGATAAACAGAGATATGGATATTTAATAATGTATCAGCCTTCATGAATGCCAAATTCTTTAGATTCTAAATTCATAAAGATAATAAACATATTTTCCTAATTAGGGGGAATATTCTTAGGCTTTCAATCAATTTAAGTCACATTATTTATTTATTTATTTTTAAGATTTTTATTTATTTATTTGACAGAGAGAGACACAGCAAAAGGGAACACACGCAGGGGGAGAGGGAGAGGGAGAAGCAGGCTTCCTGCCGAGCAGAGAGCCCGATGAGGGGCTCCATCCGAGGACCCTGGGATCATGACCTGAGCCGAAGGCAGAGGCTTAACGTTTGAGCCACCCAGGAGACCCTAAGTCACAGTTTTTAAAACCTTAACTTTTTTACCTTCAGTGAAGATGCTGAGTGTGCTTCTTTTGTTTTAAAAGCCCTATTCTAAAATATTTAATTTAAATAAATGCCTTATATCAGAACGTTCGCACATTTTTAAATGAGGTTCAAAAATTTCTGTCTAAATGAAATGAAACTATTTAAGCCAATCCATTTTCCCTTTATACCTAAGAGAAGAAATCCTAGATATTATGATCTAGCCACCTGGATATAGCAAGATATAGAACATTAGTTGACCACCCATCCTTTTAGAGATTGCCTTTTCTACATAATTGGTGACTACACATAAAGAAACTAAATACCATTTCTCAAACAAAAACTACTGAATGCCAGCAGGAGAAAAATCTTCATACCACTTGTTAAAATAACAGAAGTATCTTAACACTCTATGAATGGAATTAGCTCACATTTTGGCTTCATACCATTTACATTATTAAATCAATTATAATAACTAACACAGCTCAGTAACTTTGGGAGTTTCTTCATATTTTGGTGAATATTACTAGAGCTAAAATAAAATAGATGCCCTAGAATCTTGCTATACAAAATGTGGCCCATGTACCAAGATCATGGACATCATCTGGGAGCTTGTTGGGAGATCTCAGGCTTCACTTCAGACTTAGAGATTTCAAATATGCATTTTAACAAGATCCCCAGGTGATTTGTATATACTTCAAAGTTCGAAAAGCAACATCCTAGGAGACATGGATAGATACAGATTCTGTTCTTCTCTGTCAATTTCCTCTACTGCAAATCTCTGATGTGTCTCCATTTCCACTCCCACAGCTCCTAGTTTATCACATCAGTCTCCTGTTTACAAAAATTTCCTGGGTCCATGTACTTGTTGTAGTTTTCCTCTCTTTCAGTTGGCTGGGTTCACTGACCATTTATCCTATCCATTCTGAGTCTATAACCAGTCTCTATTTGTCTCATACTTTGTTGGTTTCCTTTGTTCTACCTTCCCCATCCTTTGTCTCTCCCTGGCTACCCCATCTCTAGCACACAGATGCATACTTAATTTGATTTGCCTTCTTGGCCTATACAAGATGATACTTTTGGATTATGTTCAAATATACTGAAGTATTCACTTTATAATTAGAAAAAGAGAAAAACACATCTGAGAAATTAAAAAGAAACACCATTTGTTTTCACGTACACCTAACAATTTGAAGAAAAACTGAGAATTCTTTGCCATACCAAAGACTTTAAATTGCCATTTTGGAAGTACAAATACAAATATAATCTCTTTTAAAAATCAAATGTCAAACAAGGTTTAAAACAAAGATGAACAATTACAGAATTTAATAGTGACATTGTTATACTTTAATTCCAAAAGTCAGTGTTGATTGGTCAGGCATGCTTTGTGCCTCTATCTCTAGCATTTTGAAAACTTGACCAGTACTGTCTGGAGTGAAGCCAAAGGACATATTGATTCAAAGCTATTTACTAATATCTAATAATAATCTATAAACCAAATCACAACTAATTCCATTTAAAAAATTAACTTGCTTGATGGGGAGAAAAGAGATTTTACTACATTGTTAATTGCTTTTATTTCAATATCTATAATAAAAAAACATTTTTGAGCTGATGGAGATACTTGTCTATACAGAATTTACCAAAATTTTTATTTTAGATATGACATAATACAATGATAAAACAAAATATTTTATCAGTAGATTTCTGCATAGTATTTATCACTCTTATAAATGTATCTTGGTTACTTATACCGAAGTGTCCATTTTTTTCTGATTTGTCTGTCTAAATCCTGCTATGGAATTGTATGTAAGACTCATCTATGAATGTCATTAAGCTATAGATAAAGTTCTTGATTGTATAGATAAAACCATGAGCTGGCACTTAGAGGAGACTTGGACTCTGGTTCAAATCTCAAGCTCTGGTAAATATGATATCATTTCTGATCATCAATTTCCTAACTGCTAAATTCAAGGTTTCATACAGACATTCTATAAGGTCTTTTTCTGTGGAAAACTCTTGCTTTCCTATCATAGCTAAAATGTTCAACCTTCTTTTAATTTGGTAGAAAGTATTTTCAAGGCATTTTTTGTGTGTGTCTGAAAACTCTTCCTTTTTGGCCATATTTTCCTACTGCACTTAGTTTATTTCTTTGGGTTTCTGGGCACAGGGCCTACTTTGGTTTTATTTTTGTTTATGTTCATCATCTCTATTTCTATTTTTGAAGCTGGAGCTTCATAAATATATTATTACACACTATAAAATTGGATAATAATACTATAAAATTGATTTTCTATATTTGCACATTCCTTGAGAACCTCTGGTGTTTACTGCAATTAGTCTAATTCTTCAAATCAGAGCTGTCACCTCCTTCCTTGCCTGAAGCAAAGCAGCAGGAAGTACAAGTCACACTCAACAGCTTGACACCAGGAGGAGGAAACAAATACCTCTGCATAGAATTTACACATCTGACAGTGTGTCACCCATACAGAAACAGGAAAAGACAGCTTTTAGAGAATCCTGGCACTCTGTAATAATTGGGACAGCAAAAAATCAACATCTACTTTATCAGTGGAAAGGGATTTTAAAGACGCTCTCTGATTGGTTCCTGTTTGTGGCCACTACATTTAGTATAGTGCCTGACAGACTAGGGGCTCAGTAACTGTTTGCTGAACAAATTAATCAACGTTGTTTTGGATAACTGTATATTGTTAAAAAACAATAACAGCTGCATATAAAGATCTTGGAAGTCATCACCCCCATCCTTACAACAACAACAAAAAGCTAGAGAAACTAAAACCTAATGCATTTTACTGCATTCATCAGAACACTGAGGTTGCAGGGCAAATAGCCATTCTTGACATATGAGACAGAAGATTACAGAGTCACAGCTGATATTTGCTTACTGGAGTAGAAAACTCTAGAGCTATAAACTGGGAGGAACACTTAAATGGTAATTATGACAAATTGCTAGAGGCTGAGCGTGGATTAGAGTCAGAATGAAGGACTCCTGGAGATTGCAGGTTTAGAGGAACGCCTACCCTTCTGGCAGGAATCCCACCAGGTTCCTACTGTGAATATTTAAGAAAGATCCCCTTGTAGCTCTGACAGGGGAGGGGAATAGTAATCCTTGTGAAATATTCCCAGAGCTTTGCTTTGTAGCAAAGGGCTACTCTCCAGGGGAAAGAGCTCTTACCAGAGCCTTGTCCAGAGTCATGGGGGAAGAACATTCTTCTCAGTCCAGTTTCCTAGCTTTCCTGTCTTATCTAATGGGCTATGGGCTGAGAAGTTATACAAGAAGAAACGCCTGTGAAGGTCACAGGCTGCTCACAGGCCCAAAGCACAGGCCCAATAAAAGATACTCAGTTGGGATATTATGGAATAGTCCCTCTTCCCCATACCTTACCACCATACCAATAGCACCTCAGGGTAACAGTAGTGCATCACGCTACATGACACAGATTCTCTCTCAGGAGGAGTATAAAGGGAAGTCCAATGTCAGGAGGAGAGACAAAAACAGGAACACTAAAGTAATTTGAAGACCCTGACACCTAAAGCTACAGTAATCATTAAGCAAAGTCTCACTCCTAGCTGGATTAAAATACAGCCTCCCAAATAAGAGATTTATTCACCTCAGTTCCTATTACCTGATATGCCATGTCTGGCTTTCAGTGAAAAATTACTAAGTATACTAAAGGATAAGGAAAAAAAAAAAACACTTTGAAGAGAGAAATCAAGTATCAGAACTAGATGCAGATATGACATAGATGTGGAATCTCAGACAGGAATTTTATTTTATTTATTAATTTTTTTAAAGGAATAAGGCTACTTTTTTTTTTAAAGATTTTATTTATTTGATAGAGACACAGTGAGAGAGGGAACACAAGCAGGGGGAGTAGGAGAGGGAGAAGCAGGCTTCCCGCAGAGCAGGGAGCCCAATGCGGGGCTCGATTCCAAGACCCTGGGATCATGACCTGAGCCGAAGGCAGACACTTAACGACTAAGCTACCCAGGCACCCCTCAGACAGGAATTTTAAATGACTGTGGTTAATGTAAGTATTCTAATATAATAAAAAGTTGGGTAATATAAGCAGAGAGATGGAGACACTAAGAAAGAAAAAAAAAGGAAAAGCTAGAAAATAAAGAACTATAATAGAATGTGTTTCTTTCATGGGCTCATCAGCTGACAGGACACAACTGAGAAAAGAATCAGTGAGCATAAAAATTGGTCAAATAGAAGATTCCCAAATTGCAAAAATGAGTACTAATAAAAAAGAGTAGGGCATTTAAGAACTGTGGGACAATTTTTTAAATGGTGTAACATATGCATAACTGGAATGCTAAAAGAGAAAAAAATAGGAAAGAGAGAAATGTTTGAAGGGATAATACCAGAATTAATGAAGTATCATGGCCAATAGAAAAAATAATGGTCAAGGACTTTATTTTTATTTTTTTTAAAGATTATATTTATTTATTTGAGAGAGAGAATGAGAGAAAGAGAGAGCATGAGAGGGGGGAGGGTCAGAGGGAGAACAGACTCCCCGCTGAGCAGGGAGCCCGATGCAGGACTCGATCCCAGGACTCCAGGATCATGACCTGAGCCGAAGGCAGTTGCTTAACCAACTGAGCCATCCAGGCGCCCTGGTCAAGGACTTTAAAAAAAATTTTTTTTAAAGATTTTATTTATTTATTTGACAGAGAGAGACACAGTGAGAGAGGGAACACAAGCAAGGTGAGTGGGAGAGGGAGAAGCAGGCTTCCCGCCGAGCAGGGAGCCTGATGGGCTCGATCCCAGGACCCTGGGATTATGACCTGAGCTGAAGGCAGATGCTTAATGACTGAGCCACCCAGGTGCCCCAAGATCTCTTCAAAATTAATGACAGACAACAAACCACAAATCCAGGAAACTCAGAGAACACCAAGAATAAATAGCAAAAATCTACACGGAAGCATAACATATTCAAATGACAGGAAACCAAAGGCAAGGGGAAAATCTTGAAAGAAGCAGAGGAAAAAGTCTTATTACTTATTGATGATCAAGGATAAGAATTAAAGTAGACTTCTCATCAGAAAACCTGAAATCAAGAAGTGAATGGAGTACTGGTTATTATATGTAAGTTATGAATTACTGAATTCTACTCCTGAAACTAATATTACACTGTATGTTAACTAACATTTAGAATTTAAATAAAAACTTGAAACATTAAAAAAAGAAATATATATATATATATATATATATATATATATATATGGAATAGAATAGAACAGAAAATAATGGACTATTACTCAGCCATGAAAATGAATGAAATCTTGCCATTTGCAATGATGTGGATGGAACTAGAGAACATTATGCTAAATGAAGTAAGTCAGTTAGAGAAAGACAAATACCATATGATTTCACTCATATGTGGAATGTAAGAAACAAAACAAAGGATCATTGGGAGATAAGAAAAAAGAGAGGCAAACCAAGAAACAGATTTTTTTCTTAAAGTAGGCTCCACACCCAGCATGAAGCCCAATACAGGCTTGAACTCACAATCCTGAGATCAAGCCTCAGATGCTTAACTGACTGCCACCCAGGCACCCCAACAGATTCTTAATAATATAGAACAAACTGATGGTTTCCAGAGGGGATGGTGTTGCAGGGATTGGCTAAAGAGGTGATGAGGGCTAAGGAGGGCACTTGTAATGAGCACAGGGTGTTGCAGTGAAGTGCTGAATTACTAAATTTTACACCTGAATCTAATATTACACTGAATGTTAACTAACTGGAATTTAAATAAAAGCTTAAAATAAAATGTAGTTGGTAAAAAAAGAAGTGAATGGAGTGAAAAATGTAAAGGGTTATAAGAAAAAAACCCCACCAATCTAGAATTCCATATCCAGTGAAATTATCCTTTTAAAGTAAAGGAGAAAGATTGTCTAAGACAAACAAAAATTGAGGGAATTCATTACCAGCTGATCTACTCTATAAGAAATGTTAAAAGATTTTTTTCAGAAAATAAGAAAATGATATTAATCATAATGTGAATCTACATTTATATTTTTAGAGTATTGAAGGAATAAATCAAGTGACATAATAACTACTATGTGAAAATAATTTGTCTGATTAAATGTTACAAAATATGTTCAATTCACTATTCAAAAATAATAGACTTTGGAATCAGAACATTTTTGTTAGGATTGAGTGATCTAGAATATAAAAAGAGCTTAACATAATGCCCATACTTGATTATCTATGCAACAGAATGTTGTTCAATAACTTAATTTAAAAGAAGTGTCAGTAAACCTTCTTGATAGTAACATATTGCTTAGGTAAAATAAACAAGATACACACACACACACACACACACACATATATATAACAATTGTGCCACATAAAAAGTTAATAATTGGGGTAAGAATAATATTGCTGTAAATAAGAGAAAACATGGCCTGAGATTCCTAATTGTTTTCAAACATGAGCCAAAAGAATTTAGAAAAGGTAAATAATGGTAAGCTATATAATGTAAGGTAATATAACATTCTGACATAATATAATGAAATAAATAACACAGTGACATAAATGGAGAAATGGAAGGAAAAGGAAGGAAGAGTTAGGTGAAGAAAAACTATGAGATTCAACAAAGTAATAAAGAAAAGCAAAGGGTCTTGAGTTACTTATGGTAAAGTAAAAAGCAGATAGCCTTAATTCATGAGACTTAATGGATAATATGAAAAGCTTATTTCATAACTTCAACAGGTAATTTAAAATGTATGGCTACAGAAAGAAAGGTAACTGATGACTTGTGTCCCTTTCTCCTCCCAACTACACTAATCCTTTAAATGAAACTAAAATATTTAAGTCAGCAGACAAGAAATACAAAATTATAATTTGAGATTTACTTAGTCACCCTTTCCCTGTCCTTCTCCCCAGTGTAATTCATGAGTAATAAATGAAATTTTAAAATATTTTTGTACAATTTTTCACAGAAGCTCTTTCCCAGGGCAATAGCTCACTTCTAAATTAACAGAAACATAATCCTATCAGTGACCCTAATTGAACACCTAGTGTGTACAGAATGCTTTGTCCAGGCTAAAGAATGCTGCCAATGAGAAAGGTACATCTCTTTATGATCTAGGAAGGGAAAACTCTCTGAGGGCTTGTAAACATATCATTTTCAAAAGATTACCAAAGCAATTAAGAAGAAGACAAAGGGTGAAGCTGTGGAAGTAAAAAGCAAATTATAAAAGTAGACGTCTGTAATAATAGATTTACATGGGAAGGCCTCCTGCAGGAGGTTAAGTTTTGATCCAGATTTTTTAAATTATCAAAACCATTTTCAAACATTTCTAAAGAGTTATTTTATTTTAGGAACAAGAGTACCTCGGTCACATTAATTTCAGTCATCTTCCAAGACTCAAATGTAATGATAAAACTGTTTATATGGGTCTAACAATGCACATTTCCAGCTACTAGCCGAAGAACTGCTCTACAAGCCTATCTCTAATATCTGAAGTCAGATTTTAACATCTTGACCTATTAATTCAACTAATGATAGATTTGAGTAAATTTTTGCTTATTTTTTTGAGTGAAATTTTTGTTCATATAATTAACTAGCTTTGACTATCTTGGCTGTCAGTATGAAATGAGAAAAGAAAAGGAAAACTTTATAATTTTTATGTGAATGGATTAAGCCTAAATTCAACTTTGCTTCATTTTAACAACAGAACTATGAAAGTTAGTCAATATATGTTATCACATTGCCCTGAGGGAATTTTAGTAAATTAAATTCAAATGTCAGTTGAAATAAAATTTATCTTAAAAAAGGAAATTTATAAATTATAAAACATAAGAGAAAAATCCAAAAGCAATTAGTCTATGATCTTTCAACGGGTAGGTAATACATATTGAGAATAAATTTCTTAAATGAAAAATACATTTAAAAAGATATGGACACAAATATTTGATTTGTTGAAGTAGAGGGGATACCAAACATAAGGGTTGGCTCTTAAATACAGGGTATGTTATTTCCAATTGAAAGAGCTAAGGGCTTTAACAAGGGAACTAATAGCAGCCTGAATTTAGGATTGCGACTGGGCAGGGACAGGGAGAGGGTGGGAAAGGAGGTACTAGAGCCAGAGTCATATAAATAAGATATTCATCAGTGGGGAGGCCAAGTTCTAAACTGCTAATTCACATGGAAATCCAAAGGCAAGCAAATAAAACCACTGGACTTAAGGTGGCTCCGGGATCATGAATAGGAGATGCTGGTAAAAGCTCCAGTGATGGGGGACCACTCTTGGGTACTTTAGTCATATGGGACAAGAGGAAGCCGTGCAGCTCAAGCCATCTATAAACAGGGGGTGTTGCTGAGGTCTGCTCACCATGGATTGCCCACAGTGAGACCAGAGTGGACTCAGCAGGAAGTCTGGGAATACTGACAACCCACAGTGCGTGCCCAGACTGAGGATATACTAAAAAACTGCTTCCTCTTTAGAAAGCAGCCTTAAAATGAGACACTTGAAAAAGGGTGTTCAGATGAATGAGTCACAGTTCCTAAAAAACTGTGAGATCTTCTACCTGCCCATTCTTTTTTTGGTTCTTCCCTTACCCTTGACTTTTTCTTCCTTCCTTTCTTCCTTCCTTCCTTTCTTCCTTCCTTCCTTCCTTCCTTCCTTCCTTCCTTCCTTCCTTCCTTCCTTCCTTCCTTCCTTCCTTCCTTTCTTTTTCTTCTTCTTCTTTCTTTTTTTTGTAATCTCAGGAGTGCAAATGTGAAATGCTGTGAAAGTGAAGAAGTCATTCGGCTTTTTAGGGCTTGGACTCATTAGCTTAAAAATAGTAAACTGCCTTGCTTTTGTTGGACCAGGGTAACACTGACACCATTTCCTGGCATGGGACCATACTTCTATCCCTCATGAAATGGTAGAAAATGTTAATATTATTTTATTTAAGCAGATTCACTTTGAAAAAAATGGTGCCAGGTAACGGTGTCAGTAGGTATAAACTGTACAAATAATGGGTGACATACGACATTTCTATCGTGTCATAGACTGACCACAATGTGCTGAAATATTAAACAATGAGGAAAGAGGCAGAAGGAATGTTCTAACGTATGGCCTGCACACACCCTAAAATACTTCTCTAAAGTAGTAATTTTGCATGAGAAAAATGAAATAAAATGCAAGTCAACCACATAGTCTATCTCCCCCTCCCCACCCCACCCCTCTGTCTTCTAAAGCTGAGATAGCATCACTTATTCTCACTGTATTTCCTAAGATTTTGAACCTGAGTGATCCCACTTTACTCTGGACATTAGCTTTATGAGTTAGCAGAAAGGCAACCCTTCCAGCCACACTTTCCAAAGGATATAATTACAAATGTAACATAAGATTCTCAGCTTTCCAGACTTTTAACATTGTTGTTTTTAGAAAGTAATTGGTTTTTCTTTTCCTCCCCCCCCAAAAGCTCATTGCAATCTATACTGCCTGGAAGCCAGACTTTAAATGAAGCAGATGCTCCAAGTTTAAACTCTGCACTGATGGTAAAGTTGTTTCCTAGCAACACAAAGTTATGAAAACTTCAAGAGCACTACTTTGCTCAATACAGTTTCTCCCATTTAGTTTCATGCACTCAGTGGGTTATTATAAAGAACTGAGTATCAAGTCAAAACCAACCTGATCCTGCGTTAATAAGAATGAAAAACCACTCCACTGATTTTGAACTAGAGACATTTTCAAACTTTGGGCAGACAAAATCACGCTTCATACAGGTTCTCTGAAAGAAGGTTTTTCAGAATGAATTTTGGGAAGAACTTCATTGAAAGGTGATAGACTTAGGCCATACATGTATCCGAGATACATTGCTTTAAAACATTGAGCCTCTCTAAATAACCCAGGCAGGTGAAATGGTGTTTAGTTGAAATGTTCTACAGGGGTTCCCAAACATTTTCATCTTAGAATGCCTTTACATTCTTAAAAATTATTGGGCTTCCCAAAGTGCTGTTGTTTATCTGAGTTATATCTATGAATAGTTGCTACATTAGAAATTAAAACTTATAGATTTTAAATCTTGTCTTATTCAGTTTGAAATAAACATGTTAAAATAAATAACATATTCTATGGAAAATTTCAAAACCAAACCAAAGACAGTTTATTGAGATAAGCGGCAATGTTTTATCTTTTACAAATTTCCTTAATGTCTACCTTAATAGGAGACAGCTGGATTTTTATACCTTTCTAGGCATTTACTCTGTTATGACACATCACAGAGCCCCCAGAAAACTGCACCGTGCATTACTGAGAGAATGACAGTGAAAAAGGCAAATGACTTTCTCCTCCTCCTCTTCTGCTTCCCCACCCCCTTCTTCCATCTTGTTCTTCTCCTTTTTCCTCTTCCTAATTTGTATCATAGTTTGAGAACTGCTGTCAATAAGAATATTTATTCAATCTATAAGATTTAGATGATTTCCTTTTCCTTAGCCAATTAGAATCAGGCAGTATGGTAAATATAATATAATTTATGGTATGTTACAGTCAGCTTGCTTGAGTTCGACTGCTCCCTTGCTCCATGACCCTGATTAAGTCACTCTAGATCTCACTTGTATCATTTATAAAATGGATCTAAGGGTAATATCAGCCCCACAGTACTATTAAGAGAAAATCAGGTAGGAAATAAATGGAAAACCCTTGACATACTTCCAGTCCATAAAAGTCACTACCTAATAAATATCACCTGCTATTATCTCTGATTTTAAGATTGTAAAATGGAAGACTGAAACAGATGCATCAATAAAACACTCAAATAACCACCACTCCCCCCCTTTTTGAAAAAGAGTAAATAATATGAACCTGTAATTATCAGAGGCTTACGCATGTATGTATTTAGAGTTGAAGTTTGCTTTAGTTTTTGATATCAATGGAAACATATCTAAAACTATGTGTTAATTCTTTTGTATTTGCTACTTTCCCAGCACAACCTTTTGATATCATCTGGTGAAGGGACAGAGGGGTGAAGATGGGTACCTTTAAAGAAATAGTGAAAATGAGCACTAATGCAATTTGGAAAAAAAGTACAAAAGTACACAATTTGGTTTTGATGACTGATTTCTAGTAAATTGGTAACTTATGCTTGCTTTGACCTTTGTTCTGGTTCATATAATGGTCACAAATAAAAATCAAAATGGGTTTGAATCACATGCTCTCTTATAGGATCAATTCCAACTACATTGTGTAGGCATCTGTTTCTAGCAGTTGCAGGACTGATCACATTTGCAACATGAATATCATCTTTCATTCCATAATTTCAAAACAATCTTAGTATTAGCTCAGTTTTTATTACGGCTTTGAGACTAGATGTGTAGTAAACATTTTTTTCTTTTTGCCTTGGGACATAAGACAGTGAATGGACTAAGATTGCACAGGGTCTTACAAAAAAATAAACATGTTAAAATAAATAACAGATTCTATGGAAAATTTCAAAACAAAACCAAAGACAATTTTTGTCTTTGTACAATAATTGGTAAATAATGGTAAGCTATAGGGGAGTCTTGAACTCTACAATTAACATCTCTTCTTTAAAGGAGAATAAATGGATGTTCCTGAAAGTCAAATCTTTAAACAGGACCTTAAATGTTTTTGAACTTTAAACACTGGCAAGATTTAAAATGACATAACAAAATGCAGTTTAACAATTGAGCAACAATCATACTCCTTTTATATTAGGCATGTTAAAAAACATACTATTGTTTGTTATATCAACCAAGCCAGTTTGACAGCCTTTGTTAGATACATGAGAGGTTAGCAGGGCTCTTTGAAAGCTGGGTATTTAGCCTGCTCAAGAATAATTTCAAGAAGTCTTGGAATATCTGAGCACAGAGTTTGAATTAAAAAGAAAATAATGTTTAATTTTCTGCCACATTATGATGAAGTTTTAAGATGTCAAAATGGCGAACCAAGGAAAATAAAGGGTCATTGGGCCTTCTCTCACTTACTTTCTCTGAGAGAAGCATTTGACTAAGGCGTTTTCCTTTGGCAAAACATGGTAGAGTTAAAAACCTTGTTTTCAGATGGTTGGTACAACAGCTTACAAAATGAATGTTCAGAAATACATTTCTGAACTTCTCTGAACTTCACATTCCTATAAAATAGCATGATAAACATAACTGCTTTGTAGTTTTATTGTAATAATTGAGTGGGTTAACATTTATGGAAGAGCCACCCAATTCTCAAGAAAAGTACTATTTCCCTGTTTCCTTACTTTCTTTTTTCTTTTCCTACTTTGTTTATTGCAGATTGTCTCTTTTGTCTTATTTTTAGTGTTTGGCCTTTACTATGGAGGCCAGTAGCAATCAGATTCCAAGTACCCATTTTCTTTTGCTGTGCATTTAAAGAGAAAATTTTGGAGCCCCAGTTTTTGAATTAAGTTATAACTTTGTTAGGACCTGTACTTTTTTTTTAGTGTTGCTTAACTGTTTTAATCAAGTTGAAGTAAGTGCAAAATGTTTCCAAATAGCAACAACAGTGTTATTATTGTCATTCCGTAGTATAGTTCTATATGTAACCTATAATACTATAATATTATCTATAATACTATAATATTATCTATAGTACTATATTTATAGTTCTTATCCATAACACTATAATATATAGTAATGATAGTAGTATTACAGTATTATTATACTATAATAATAGTAATAAAACATATTATCTCAATTTTACAGAGGGAAGCCCTGAGACCCATATGGTTACATTAGTTTCTTTAAAGTCATGGAACTAATAAGTATAAGGTCCAAAAGAAATTGTTTTTTTTTTTTTTTCATTCTGGGCAATTAACCACTGCACTAGATTAACCATGTTCTTACTTTCGTTTGAGTAGCTCCCTCCTGAAGATCAGAAAAACTAAAAAACATTTTTTATACTCTTCAGTTTACTATGGGGAAAACATGATAACAAAATGGTTTTGGTTTGGTAAAGGTTACATAATAATCAATACTGAGACATGTACTAGTGTCTCATAGGATGAGGTTCTACCCACGGTTAGAGATTTCCACTGAGAAAAATGATCATTCCCAACATCAACTATCCTGGGAAGAAATCAAATTCAAGGGCTAAAAGCAGGAACTTGAAAGGTGTAATATAGAATAAGCCCAGGAGAGAGGACCTTCTCTCTGAGCTTTTTTCTCCATGTTTTCCTCTTTTCTGGAGATTATCCAGCAACACCATAAATGTGGTAGAAATGTGTTTCTGCCTAATGGAAGCAAGATAAGAGCTCCTGGAAGTGGAGTCTGGCGGTAGCAGGCAGGCACATTCCAGAAAACTTCAGAAGGATATTTTATAGCCTATGGGCTTTGAGAGAAGCTTGAGAGATTAAAATGAGGTAAAACCTATTCCCTATGCTGTAATTTCCTTCCATTATACAAAGTAAGCATCCTCAAATATAAGTTAATTGTGACCCACACCTTGATGTATTGTGAGTACAAGTAAGATCAGAGGAAAAATTAAACTTGTATTCTACAGTTTCAAAGGATCTGTAAAGTTTATTTATAAATGTAAATATACAAGAAAGCAGGAGGATAAAGAACATGTAATTAATATTATCAAGGGGCAAAAAGATTTCCACTTTGGGCTAGGATGCATTAACAGAGACTGGATTTATAGCTCTACCTTGAACAACTAGAAAACTGGAGAAAATAGAAGAAAATACAGCTTTGGGACATTAAGCAATGCATGATTATGATCCATGAGAGAATAATAACATTTCCTAATAAACTGCATAGAGCAAGATTTGTCAACCTTGGATATGAATGACATTTTAGACCAGATCATTCTTTGTCGTGCGGCTGTCCTGTCCATTATAGGATATTTAGCTGTATCTTTGGCCTTGGCCTACGACATGCAGTAGCATCTCTCTATTGTAACAAACTAAAAGGTTACTAGATAATGTCCACTGGGGGGCAAAATCACCTCAGATTGGAAATGCTGGCCTAAGGTAGTCCCTACAATGCAACACAGGGAAGGTAAACCCAAGTAGAAGAACCAAGAAAACTTGTCTCTGAAGAGAGAGATTAAAGGTTGAAGAGGCCAGAGTGGCTAGATTTTGAAAAACAGTCTACCTGAGAGGAGGGAGCTCAGAGAGAGTGAGAGCAGGGAGCAAGAAAGTGAGAGAAAGAGAGAGAGAAAAAAAAAAAAGCTCTAGAATCTATCCAGGGGTCTCCTAGCTCTGATATACACATATGTGAGAGGAAACTACTTGAGCAGGGAAAGGATCACTGGAAATGAGTAGGTAGAACAATTTTCAGAACCCACACAAGCCTGGGATGTTTTTTTCTGCCCACTGGACAGAACCAAAAGATCTTTAATAGATGGGGAAACCTCAGAAGGTGCCACTTTAAATAGAGAGATTAAATTTACTCTCAACTAATGGCTGCTCAAATACACCCTAAGAAACTTAAAGGCAAGGATTCAACTGATTCTGATTAACTTTATTGTGCACGAGAACAGAGTTCAACATTACTCAAAGAAATGCAACAAAATCTAGTATTCAATGAGATAAAATTCACAATATCAGGCATCTAATCAGTGAAGCTATAAAATATTCCTTAAAATCATAAGAAAATATAATCAATAGTAACAGCCTCATAAATGGCAGAGGAGACAGAATCAGCAGAATATTATGTGCCATAGATTCAAGAAAGTTAAAAAAGAACATGAGCATGATGAAGTGAGAAATAGGACATATAAAACATTACAAAATAAACAGTATAAAAATACATATAAAATAAAAAGTACACTGAATGGAATTAGTAGCAAATTAGACACCGCAGAAGAAGGCATTAGTGAATGTGATGGCACAGAAGTAGAAATGAAGCACAGAGATTCAAGAACAAGACTGTACATACAAACAGCTACAGTGAGTTGTGAGACAATAATTGCATTCTAACGTGTAATCAGATCCGGAAAGGGGGACACTGGAGGCACAGTTTTGAAAAAAAAAAAAAAAGTACAGAATTTTCTAAATTTGGTTAAAACTTTACACTCACACATCCAAGAAGCTAAATAAACACCAATCAGAATAAACATAAAGAAAACAACACTACAACATACAAAAGTCAAAATGTTAAAGTCAGTAACAAGACAGGAAGCCATCAAAATCCTAGAGGACAACACAGGCAGTAACCTTTTTGACATCAGCCATAGCAGCTTCTTACTAGATATGTCTTGTGAGGCAAAGAAATTAAAAGCAAAAATAAATTACTGGGAATTCATTAAGAGAAAAAGCTTCTGCACAGCAAAGGAAACAATCAACAAAACTACAAGGCAAACTTTGGAATGGGAGAATATATTTGCAAATGACATGTCTGATAAAGGGCTAATAGCCAAAATCTATAAAGAACATAACAAAGTCATTACCCAAAAACCAAGAATCCAGTTAAAAATGGGCAGAAGACACGAACAGACATTTTTCCAAAGAAGACATACAGATTGTCAACAGACACATGAAAAGATGCTCAACATCACTCATCATCAGGGAAATACAAATCGAAACTACAAGGAGGTATCACCTCATACCTGTCAGAATAGCTAAAATTAAAACACAGGAAACAAATGATGTTGGTGAGGATGAGAAGAAAGGGGAGCCCTCTTGTACTACTGGTGTAATACAAACTGGTGCAGCCACTCTGGAAAACAGTATGGAGGTTCCTCAAAAAGTTAAAAATAGAACAACCCTATGATCCAGCACTTGCACTGCTAGGTATTTGTCCAAAGGATACAAAAATATTGATTTGAAGGGATACAGCAGCATTGTCAACAATAGCCAAATTATGGAAAGAGCCCAAGTGCCCATCGACTGAAAAATGGATAAAGAAGTAGTGGGATATATATATATAGAGAGAGAGAGAGAGAAAGAGAGAGAGAGGAGAGAGAGAGAGAGAGAGAGGAATATTACTCAGCCATAAAGAACACTGAAATCTTGCCATTTGCAATGACATGGATGGAGCTACAGAGTATTATGCTAAGCAAAATAAGTCAGGGAAAGACAAATACCATATGATTTCACTCAAACATAGGATTTAAGAAACAAAACAGATGAACATGGGGGAAAGAAAAAAACACAAAGGCAAACCATAAGGCAGACGCTTAACTGTAGCGAACAAACTGAGGGTTGCTGGAGAGGAGGTAGGTGTGGAAATGGGTTAAATGGGTGATGGGCATTAAAGAGGGCACTTGTGATGAGCACTAGGTGTTGTATATAAGTGATGAAGCACTAAATCCTACACATGAAAGTGATGTTACACTGTGTGTTAACTAATTGGAATTTAAATACAAACTTGGAAGAAAAAAAATGTCAGTGATGAAAAGAAAAATCTAAAATCAGCCTGAGGTTAAAAAAAAAAAAAAAAAGAGGGGCACCTGGGTGGTTCAATCAGTTGAACATCGGACTCTTGTTTTGGCTCAGGTCATGATCTCAGGGTCATGAGATCAAGCCCCATGTCAGGGCCGTGCTTAGCAGGGAGTCTGCTGGAGACTTTCTCTCTCCCTCTGCCCTTCCCCCCACTCATGCTGTCTTCTCTCTCTCAAATAAATAAATCTTTAAAAAAATACTAAAAAAAAAAGACATTTTATGTACAAAGAAACAAAGTTAAATGTGAACAATCCTTGTTTTAAAAATTTATGCAAGTTAGAAGAAACTGTAATGTTACCATTAAAGTACCAGTAAGGGGGAAAAAAATTGTGAACCTGGCTGGTTAAAGATAAAAAGCAAAAAACCCCAAACACTTCCAAAAATAAAAGTGAAGGAAAAATTTATTCAGACAAATAAAATCTGAGAGATCTCATCACTAGCAGATTGGAAGTATAAGAAATGTGAAGGAAGTTCTTCAGACAAAAGAAAAATGATATCAGGTAACAATTTAAATATATGCAAATGAAAGCCTAGTGCCAGAAATTATAATTATATAATAAATATATTTACTTAAATTCCTTTAAAAATAATTTATTAGAAACAGTTGATTGTATGAACAAAAATAATAAAAAGATACTATGTAGTTTATACCATCTCCAACTTGCTTGGGCATAATAAAAGTACCACTGGGGCATTTCTGCCAGGAATCTATTTTAAGGCATAAGGAGCCTCTTAGGAAATGACTTAGTGGGAAAGAAGAGAGAGTATTGGCACAGAAGTTTGTCATTGTTGTTTAACAACACAAGAGAATTAAAGTGAGGTCAGGCCCTACAGATTTTATACATTTTTTTTAAAGATCTTATTTATTTATTTGACAGAGAGAGAGAGAGAGCGAGAGCAGGAACACAAGCAGAGGGAGAAGCAGCCTTCCTGCTGAGCAGGGAGCCCAATGAGGGGCTCGATCCCAGAACCCTGGGATCACTGCCCGAGCGGAAGGCAGACGCTTAACGACTGAGCCACCCAGACACCCCCAGATTTTATTCATCTTATCCAAAAGTTCAACCAATGAAAAATCCCTCCCTCGTCTGGCTGCTGAGTCCTAAAATAAAAGACCAGAACAATAACAACAAAAGATTTACTAAATGCTAATCAAAAGATTATAGTCTATTTTCCATAGGACAATGAAGACTCAGATATAGGTGGCATGGATTTCAACAGTTTGGCAGATACAGAAAACCTTGTTAGTGTTGCTGAAAGTAATAAGGCAGTGGTCTTGATGTTGATATGGCAACTGTGATGTCAGGGGGCTTCTCTCCCTAACACCAGCTCACCTCCTGCTCTTCTTCCATGTCACCACCTTTCCTGCTGCTATCACCAGCAGTGCATTATCATCATCAGACATTCATTATGGAGCTGAATCAGTGAATGGAAATTATTCATTATTTGCAATTATCATTGTTTCATGTAAAAAACTTTGAAAAATCATTGGTAGTGAGTTATTTTATTTCAGGAAGCATTGTGAAAGATGCTTAGAGAGGCTTTTATAAATTCACTCATGATTTCCCTTGTACTCCTTATTTTTTCAGTAAATTCCTCAATCACTTACACTGTTATCATGAAATTTTGGGGAATCTAATGACAGAAGTTGGAACATTCTGACTTATCTGTTTATTCCTTCTCAGTAAGAAGCCAAGAGTTGTGAGTAAATGGATTCTCATAGTAATGTTTAATTTATTTTCAACTTCTCAGTGGTGGTCAGAAAAGTCGAGATTACACCATTTTTTTCAGCTTTATTGAGATATAATTTTTAAAATATATTATTGGAGTATAGTCATCATACAATGTTATATTAGTTTCGGGCATACAACATCGTGATTTGACAATTCAATATATTACTCAATGCTCATCATGATAAGTGTAGTCAACATCTGCCATCATACTACATTATTACAATATTATTGATTATATTCCTGTGCTTTTCATCTCCATTCCTTATTTATTTTATAATTGGAAATTTGTACCTCTTAATTCTCTTCATCTATTTTATCCATTACTCCACTGAACTCCCCTCTGGCAACCAGTTTGTTCTCTGTATTTAGGAGGCTGGTTATTTGTTCATTCATTTGTTTTGTTCAGATTCCACATAAAAATGAAATCATATGGTATTTGTCTTTCTCTGTCTGATTTATTTCACTTAGCATACTACCCTTTAGGACGACCCATACTGTCACAAATGGCAAGATTTTATTCCTTTATATGGCTGAATATCATTCCATTATATACATATACACCATATCATCTTTATATATTCAGCTATCAATGGACAATTGGGTTGCTTCCATATCTTGGTTATTGTAAATGATACTGCCATAAACATAGGGGTGCATGTATCTTTTCAAATTAGTGTTCTTGTTTTCTTTGGGAAAATACCCATTAGTGGGATTACTAGATTATTTAGTATTTCTATTTTTAATTTTTGGAGGAACTTCCATAGTGTTTTCCATAGTGGCTGCACCAGTTTGCGTTTCTACGAATAGAACACAAGGATTCCCTTTTCTCCACATCCTCGTTAATACTTGTTATTTCTTATCTTTTTGAATCTTGCCATTTTGACTGGTGTGAGGTGATATCACTGTGGTTTTGATTTGCATTTCCCTGATTAGTGATGTTGAGCATCTTTTCTTGTGTCTTTTGGCCATTTCTATGTCTTCTTTAGAAAAATTAGATCTAGCCATTTTTAAATCAGATTGTTTGCTTTTTTTTTTTGGTGTTGAGTTGCGTAAGTTCTTTATATAGTTTGATATTAAGCCCTTATCATATGTATATCATTTGCAAATATCTTCTGTTCAGTAGGTTGCCTTTTCATTTTGATGATGTATTCCTTTGCTGTGCAAAAGCTTTTTATTTTGGTATAGTCCCAATAGTTTATTTTTGCTATGTGTCTCTTGCCTGAGGAGACATATCCATAAATACACTGCTGTGGCTGATGTCTGAGAGATTACTGCCTATGTTTTCTTTTAGGAGTTTTATGGTTTTAGGTCTCACATTTACATCTTTAGTTCATTTCGAGTTTATTTTTGTGTATGGCATTAAAAAATGATCCAGTTTCATTCTTCTGCATGTAGCGGTCCGGTTTTCCCAACACCATTTACGGAAAAGCCTGAATTAGTGTAGAAAAAAAAAAGAAACAATCCTAACACTTTGTTAATCCCTGTGAACACCATTTTCTTAGAGCATGTACAGAAAGTGAGTATAAAATGTGGACTTGACTCATTAAGAAATGATTAAATGGTGCCCATATGCTCTGTTTAGAAATACAGTAACACATTTAATTTTTGAAATCATTGAGAGTTTCTGCAATCCAATTTCATTTAAATGCAATTTAGATAAAATTTACTTATTCAGAAATTTCTGCTATCCCTTGTCTCCCTCACCTACATAATTCTCCAAGAGTTCTCTACTAGTAAGATTTCACTGTAATTTGGTAAGAAAATGCTTTTGTATGGTGAAGTAGTTGGCTAAAAACTGAAGAATATCAGTGAACAATGCACTAAATGTATATTGCATGTGTAGATAATTGGGATAATAGATTCCGTTATTATAAATGAGTGTCCTTTTGGACACATTAACTCCTACCTTGAGGTAGCATGGGTTTTTTTGTTCATTTTTCTTTTTTTAACTTGTTTACAAATTCTTAGTAAGATAATGAACATTAATTGATATGTTTACATGGGAATACATTCTATGTAATAAGAAAAGAGAATAAAATTTCTTTCTCCCTTTCAATACATTTTAGAGATTTCACATATTTATGTTAAATGCATCACAAAAGGGCTCAAAATGCAGTCTTTCTCCTTGAATGTATTTTTCTAAGATCAAAGAAAGACAAAAGAAGGCAAAATTTTTGATTTGGCTTTTTAAGCATGTTAAAGAGGGTGATGCCTATAAAAAATATGAAAGAAAAAAATCATAACAGTAGAGACTTGTGCACTATTGCTCCTGTTCTGACTTCCACAGAGGCTACTAAGCCTTTTACAACTGAAGATCCACTTCACTGTTGAATAGAGTCACAGAGGATCTCAAAATTGTAAGATATATTTAGCTTCATGAAAGGGCTGTGTTGAACTCTATGTGGTTTCAGAGTTTGGTGGTAACAGGAAAACACCAGGGAGTATATTTAGGAAAGATGTCCTGAGGTTTGCACTAAGAGACTACAGCAAACAAAATAGGAACAGATGGGTAGCATCCTCAGCGCCAAGTGATATGGGGATTCTACAGATCATCACCTGGTCTCTCTCTCTCTCTCTCTCTCTCTCATACACACACACAAACACACACACACACACCTCTCACCATGAGAGCTGCTTTATTAAAAGCTGATAAGTGTCTTGGTGAAAGAAAAACAAGAACCATAGATATTGTGATTGCAGGAGCATATTAAAGAAGCAAGGGAATAGTCAAATTGATGTACTCTTTGTAATTATGTTTTCAGTACCTTCCGCCATCAGCCAGTACTCTATCCAAATTATCTAGAGACATGCATACACACATTTTCTGAGGGTTGAAAGATAATTATATTGTTTCTGATTTATATTGATCAGGCTAAGGAAAACATCGCACAATGAAAACCAAAATTTTAGAATAGATAAACAGCGAAGAATGTATCTGTGCCCATGATCTGTGTAGGACCCTCTAAGGGGACAGAAGATTTTGTAGTTTGAAAGCAATATCCTGGAAAATTCTACATGAGATAATTTCATAATTCTTCTCTGAGAATAGGAGGGGAGAAGCAAAGAATTATAGGTTTTAGATGTTGAAAGATATAATTTGATTCACTAAAACACCTGCCTCATCTCACAACATTGGTTTACAGAGTTTGGCTGGTATAACTGACAACTCCAAGTCATTGATACCCAGAGGACAACTTCAAATGAATCCTGTTGAATAACGTGTCAATCTGTTGTGTTCCTCCAAAATACCCAAGCCAATGATTTTCTTAAAAAAGCGTGTCAAGGGTGCCTGGGTGGCTCAGATGGTTAAGCGTCTGCCTTCAGCTCAGGTCATGATCCCAGAGTCCTGGGATCAGGTCCCGCATCAGGGTCCCTGCTCCTTGGGAGCCTGCTTCTCCCTCTGCCTCTCTCTCTCTCTCTCTCTCTGTTTCTCATGAATAAATAAATAAAAATCTAAAAAAAAAAAGCGTGTCAAAATGCCCATGAAGGTTTTAATGGACTTGTCGTGACTAGATAGTCCTCAGGCTGCCCATCAGATAAGAGATGGAAATTAAATATCAACTATCAGAGCTTTAGTGTGACACAGTTTTCTCCATCTCCAGATTATGGGGAAGAAGAACAGAAGATTTGGGGAATAAACTATAATCTGTTATGAAAAGCGTAATGGGAATGTCACTTTTTTTCTTTTTTTAATCAGGAAAATCATGGAATTAATTAATGACTCCTAAAAAAAGACAGGAAAAGGTCATATATATATCAATAAGATGAGCTTATTAAGGGTCTAAGGAGGTTTGAAAGTGGTTATAGGAAACAGGGCAGAGAGTTAATGGTGGCATGGGGAATATGAAAAGCGGTTTAATGTTTGCTATGTGTATTGAGCCTGAGCACACAGGTTGAGGTCCTTACACTCAGCTACACAGCCAAGCCTCCATAATTTCTCTACCTGAATACTCCTACTGTCGGGGGAAAAAAATCATTCACTAGGTCGGGGATAAGGCTTCAACATAAATATTTTATGACTAACTCCTTTGGTAACTCTGATGCTCAATCAGGTTCTGGGTAGGATAAAAGCTTGTACCAGGGAAAAAAGCAAGATTTCTCTTCAGTTTCTGGTCTGGTCCCTTGTTCTTCTGAGATAATCCTTATAATAGCCATGTGTGAGAACAGTCTGGGGAATTCTTGCACCAGGAACTGAATGCGACAGGAATACCTGTTCATCCCCACTCTTAACCAACTTATTCTCTTGGGCTGTATAAATATTGTCACAAAAGAAAGACATTCATATCAGATAGATTTTGAATCTTTAGTGATATCTAGAAAAAATTATTTCCTCTCTGCATTAAATTTTATTAAAATTTAAAAGATAGCTTCATAATAAAATATAGTTACAGTATCACAAGATAAATAGTACCAAATAAACCTTAGAATAACTGGGAAGTTTTTAATTAGCTATAAATACAAAAGATGCTTTTGTGCCTTTCTTGGTACCGATCTTAACATTTAAAATACATCTAGAATTTTTGAGCGGTGCCTGAACACAAATAAGAAAAGGGAGAGTGTAGGGTAATAATAGATGAGAATGATGGGGAGACATGAAATGGTTCAGCCAAATGAGGCCAGAGGAGTTCTGACTTCTCTTGAGACCATGAGTCAGTCCAGAAAGGCCTGTAGTGCAAAACAGGAACTGATCTGGTGCATTTAAAAGAAAAAAAGAAATCCATTTTACATATTAGGGGAGAATGTCCCACTCTGATTCTTCTGATTTCCGTGAGGTAGGCAATTCAGTCTAATTCTGGCTCTCAGCTTTAGGAATCCATTCCAATGCCAAATTTATTTGGTAATAGAGTTGATATTTGCTTCTCCAACTGCCTACTACGTTGTCCCTCTATTGCTTCCAAACGTGGGAAGGAAAATAGAAAGAAAAAGAAAATTGCAAAATAGTTTGACTAAAAATCTATTTTTGTCTGAAAACAAAAGCAGAAAGCCAAATCACTTTGAGAACAATGAACCAGGATACAAATTCACGGCTTTCTTTAATTAATGATTCAAGCACCTTTTCATAATCTGTTTACTAAGCTTGATGCTTAGGCGCTACAAATAAATACTAGTTGTCATTACCTGAAGAGAGACCTTGTTTTACTTCTCTATGCCACTTCTTGTTGATTTCTCTGTCAAGCATGACTTTCCTTCCAGAATCTAGCCCATCTTTTATATCCTACATTAAATATCCTAGTATTCACAAAAATTTCCCTAATTCCCTCCCCTCAGCTGGAGATGCATTCTTCCACAAAAACCTTATTGAGCTTTTGTTATTTCTCTCCTAATTTATTTTGTATTTTTGTTTACAGAGTTTCCCTTACTATTAGTTTTGTTTTTCTACTATTAGAGTATCTTGAAGGAAATAACCAAACCTTAGTGAACTTTATAATCTCCAAGGTTAATCATCAGAAATAACTGGACTCGGAACATGTATTGGATTTAATCGAACGTATATGATCTACATTTGTCACATGGTAAAATAATGATGTTTTTGGGAGGGTAAAGGGATAGTGAAACAAAGAGTGCCATTAAATGAGAAAAAAATGAAAACATTGCTTCAAACAGTGCCAGACCCATCTGAAGAAATATTTTGTCAAAACATATGTTTATGACCAATATTTTTAGCTATATTAGGGAAGTTTCAAATGCAAATGTCTGCCATTCTGCATTTTGTAAAGTCTAGCTAATTTGTTTCTAGTCTCATCCTGCTTTTCCTATAGTCATCTAAATCTCCCAGGAATATCTTCTGATAATAAATCATACTGTAGATATAAAAATACCCAAATGGACAAGTTCCTGGAGTTATACAAACTTAAAATCATGATTATGATAGTTATATTAGCAATGACAAATATATACCGATCTTTTTTTCCTGTTGAAATACTTTAAAATGCCATAAGAAACAATACTTAAAATTAACACCTCTCAAAAAAAATAATATAAAAGTCAAAAGCTTCTCTTAAGATAAAGAAAATCAGTTAGTTATATAATTTAGTACATACCCAACCTGACCATTCATTAACGTTGTGACTTGAGAAATCAGCTGACCTAAAAACAGACAGACAATACATACACGAATTTATCTTTTCAGTTAACTTCTCTTGTTTTTCACTGATATTTAAATTATTTATTTATGTAATTACATATTTCATTTAAGGGGAGCTCTCTTCACACAGAAGTTTGAGCATTCTAATTCTGGGAAATGAGAATTAGGAAAATAGTTCAACGACAGGAGGATTGCCATAGTGACCTAAGATTAATGTTAACATCTTTCTTATTCTACCACGGTCCACAAGTGGCATTTTACTATTCACAACTTTTCACTTTTTTCCTTCTTTAGAAGGAGCCATGTATCTGTTTTCTATAGTCGTTTGGGCATGTATCAGAATGCCTTACCATTAGACATAACTGCAAATTAGATAAGGCATTTCATCCACAATGTCAGATCCGTTCTCAAGCTTTGGTCATGGTGGCGAATACCAGTATGGCTGGCATGGCACACATTAGGCCATCAACTTATTTACTTGCATAAAACCTAACTGTTTTGGTTTTCATCTGACAACACTATGGACAGAGCTCCTCAAGCAAATTCGAAGGACATAGGTTTAAATATTAGTCTTTGGCCAAGGGTTTGGCCTCACTTTTTTTAGTCTTTCCTGTCCCCAGTTAGTATTTTTTACTGAAACCACAGTCATTTGGGCTGTGGGAAATACAATTCATACTATTTTTTTTAAAGATTTTATTTGAGAGAGCAAGAATGAGAGAGAGAGAGAGAGAGCGCACATGAGAGGGGGGAGAGTCAAGCTAGCACTGGGTTCCACAAAGAATTAATTATAACCTTCCTCCTAAAATAAAAAGAGGCAAGGAAATCATTCACCCATTAATTCTTTAATTTATCCTATAAAATTAATGGAAAGAGCAAACAAAAATGAAAGAGAAATATGCTGTATAATGTTAATAACTTAAAAAGGCTAATGTTTCACCCTTAGCTGAGTTGCCAAAGAAGAGAAAAAACCGCTTAAGATTAGATAAAAGGCTTGGAGGCAGTACCATAGCCACAGCATGACAGAGGTTCTCCCTGCAAAGAAGACTTTGCTCCAAAATATAGTACCCAATGATTCGACATGAACTTAGCCATGAGTTCTGAAAACCATGACATTCAAAGAAATTTATCCCATGTTTTAAGCAGATAAGCAGGAGGTTCTAGGTTGAGAAACGATTAGCATTTGGGGCACGCAGAGATAATATGGATTTGGGGGATTAGTCTTTTAAGAATATAAATTTAGCTACAGTTTGAGTGATCAGAGGTGTAATAAGTTAGAGAACTTAGAGAATTGGAGTGGTTAAGACTTGTGCAGGTTTTGGGGCCATGACTTGACTGCTGGGGAGAGGATATATTTAGTTCTAGCAAGGAATTTTAACTTGAACAGTTAACTGAAAAGAAGGTTGAGAATTAAGATAACACTGGGGGACCCAGCTGGTTGAGATCACCGCTGCCACGTCCAACACCACACTTCCCATAGCATCACAAATCTTAGTCCTCACCTGATGCCTAGTCAGGACAGGGCTTATCTTGGGGTGCAGCCAGCACATCAGTGATTATAACTGAATGGGCCAGCTAAGGCAGAAACTGAAAAGGGGTTGGTAAACAAGTCAGGCCCTTCATACTATAGTAAAACTGATTGACTCTTAATTGTTTTAATACACCAGGATCTTTCATTAGCTAATCAAAGAAAGTCTCCTGACCTCAAAATAAGGCAAACAGAAGCAAAGGCAAGTAACTCTAATTTTAACTGGGCTGATCTGAATTATCACATGGGGATATTGGGCAACTAGCATGATTAACGTGTAGATCTTGATCTACCTAAGCTTTTATGTATACATTTTTTTTCTTTGCTAGAACAAAAGAGCGGTGAGATAATCTGTATATGTGTCCTGTGAAAGAGAAGAGATAGAAAGGAAGGCACTGGACCTGCTCTTTCATCTTGGACCATATTCAAGCCTATAAAGGACTTTGTTATCATGGAAGACTTGATGATCGATCATGAAGGCATAGACAGGCCTCCTTTGGACCAAGAGGCAGGGTCAGGGGCATTCTCACCACTTCTGTATGGACCAAAACATATCTTCTGAGTCACAGTGAGGATGTTACAGCAATGTGTGAAAATTCAACGTTTTTTTTTTTTTTTAAGATTTTATTTATTTATTTAATTGACAGAGAGAGAGAGACAGCGAGAGAGGGAACACAAGCAGGGGGAGGGTCAGAGGGAGAAGCAGGCTTCCTGCGGAGCAGGGAGCCTGATGCGGGGCTCGATCCCAGGACCCTGAGATCATGACCTGAGCCGAAGGCAGTCGCTTAACCAACTGAGCCACCCAGGCGCCCGAAAATTCAACGTTTTTACAACTTTCCAGAGAAGGAGCTGCCATGGATTAGGTGAATGTTCAGCACACATCAGGGAGAAGAGCAGCAGTGCCCCACTAGAGCAGATTTGTTCTGTGTAGGTACATGGGTAGCACACACTAATTTCTTCTGCTTATTGCAGTACAAGAAGAGGAGAAGGAAGAAGCATTTTAAAATACCACTTTGTTTTTATCAGTAATGTTCTTTAACTCGGTCTTTTAATTTGATTTCCCTAAGGCCCTGTGAGTCAGGTATTAACATTTCCATTTTAGAACACCTAGCCTAAGATCTCAAAATTAGTAAGGCAAGCCTTTTCAGTTGTATTCTGTGTTTGACCATACAGTCAGATTTGCCAAGGCTTAAAAGTTAGTGCCTCTTCATTTACTTTCAAAAATGATCCAGCTCAAATAATAAATTATATGGTCACTCCTCTGTGAACCATTTGTATCCCATCCTAGATCAACTGAATCAAAATAGGTGTGGCACTAGGGACCTGAATTCTAAGTAAATAGTGTAGCCAATCTTTATGTAAACAATGAATTTGGGATTCCACCCCAAGACTCTCCAAATTCAAAGCCTGTGTAAGTTTTATTATACAACATTGGCTCTTAAAATGTCTATATTTATGTTGGTACCAAATTTCAAAAACAGAAGTTGATGGTTTAACATTATTTACATCTGTGTTTTCAAATAGTAATCCAAAGCCGCATTTAGGGCTTAATATGTTTTGGACATAGGGCTGGAAGCTTTCTTATACTAGAGCAAAGAGCCATTTTGCAAAACTTGCTCATATAAACTTTCCTACAATTATTCTTAAACATGCATCAAGAGAGGCCAAATTATGACCATGTAAACATGTGATTCATATTTATTAAATACATTTTATATTTCATTTTATTTGTGTTAGCTGAATGAATAGACGGGGTGCAAGATGTTGACCATTAGTTTCTCTATTAATTTAAGTGAAATTTCTTTGTACTCTCCATGTCCTAAAATGGGATATTAAGACAAGTGAAATTAAAATTTTCCTCAGTAGGTGTGACATGAAAAATTGGAACTTCGTACAATCTATAAATAGATAAAATTGATCAAGAAAAGGCATATGTTCTTCAGAATGATTTTGAATACAGTCCTGGCCCTCCATCATTTAACTTTCTATGGCCTTGGTAGCATATGCTTCTTGGTTTTATTTCTTCTTTTCTCTCCCTTTTCTTGACATTATCCAAAATTTGCAGGGCTTCAGATTTCAGTATCCAAGCTGGGCTAATTATCACAGTCCAGCAGATGGTGTGTTCCAAATGGTATGTAACCGAAGCTGTGTAATATCTTTTCTAACATGGCAGGCCAACAGAGCACCATTTTCTTCTACTTTTCTACTTTTCTACTGTGGGGTTTTATCATAGGAGTGCTGGGTGAGAGGCAGAGGAATGGCAGCAGAGGAAAATCCTTGCCCGCCCTCTGGCTCAAAAACCAGGCAATTCATGGCTCCCTAAAAGAGGCCAACTGTCAGAGGCCTGTGGATCTATCCAGGAGTCTCCACCACCTGCTTTGGTGTGGGAATAATTAGGAGAACATTCTGGACTTGCTAATGCTGGTAGATCTGGAGGTGAACTGCTCTTATGAACTGCACTAGTTCCAGAATGAGGGGCTGGGATAAGAATATCTCCTCCCTGTACACTAGGAAACAAACCAACAAACCAACAAAAAACAAAACAAAAACAGAGAAGTCTGTCCCTGATGGTTTAGCAAAAAGTACACAAGTGCACTGAATGAATGAATAAACAAAATTAAATAAATGCAGGCAAAAACAAACAAAACCACAGCAATACCTTTCATTTTAGACCACAAGATACGAGACTGAAGACCATGATCTGTATGCATGCGTTAGAAATACATATCCAAGAGTGGATTTAAAGAAACATTGGTAAAGTCCTTGTAGGCACCTTGAGCCATGAAAAAGACCAAGATCAAGATGAATAACTACAACAGGTGGCACCTATGGAGCTAACACAGGAAAAGCACATAACAAAAATTTCAACGGAAAAAGACTGAAACATCAAAGTGATGCAATTAGAGCACAAAAATTAATTTGTAGAAGAGAACCATTGCTAAGAATGAATTGAAGTTCTATAATATCAAATGGGAACAAAAATTCACAGTAGAGGATTTTAAAAAGAAAATAAGAACTCAAGGGCCACAGGTGGGGGTGGAGGCACAGGGATTGCCGGCTGCGAGCCCCGAGTAGACTGGAACGTCCGCTAGTGCAGTGGAGTGACTGTGGCCTGGTGTCCGGTGGGCAGGGGGGCCGGGGCTTACTTTGGGGCAGAGGAAGTGAGGACTACGATAAGAAAACAAACACAGCGCTCCTTTCCCAGCGGCCACGCTCTCACCCACACCCTGCGAAGTCAAAGAGCGGCAGTGAGGGAACCTGCCCCATCCCTGCGTGGTCTGTGCCTCCCCACACGCACGACTACTGAGAGGAGAGCTCAAGCAGATTACACCTACACACAGTGGGAGGGAAAGGTTTGATAGTTACGGTGCAGGACAGGAAAGGAGGTCTTGTAGATGCACAACCTTCAACTCAGTGCCGACTAGTGATACTTCAGCCCCTGCCGGTCCCCAAATTCTCAACTAACAGACCTCAGAGGGGAAACACTCGCTGCCTTGGGGCCCTGTGGATGCTGGACACTTGTCCTGAGAGCAGTAACTCCGTGATGGAGGGCCTTTGCCCCCATTACTTGCCTATATAGCCCTCTGCTTCTACATTCCCTAGAAGCAGGAATGCCCTTTGGCTTTTTCTTTTTAGCACTTGTCAGAAAGCCTACAGGTAAAAGTAAGGCTGTGCCTCCGACATTACAGAGGCATCCCTGATACTTGCTCCCATGAGAACCAGGGGCCTCGGGGCAGGTGTTCTTTTTAATAAACACCTCTAAAGATCAATCAATTAATCAATCAATATGAGAATGGGAATAATAAAACATAAATGAAGAGTTGTAGGACATATCAAGGAAACTAGTCATTTAAATAATAAAAATTCCAAACTGAGAAATGCAGAGACGATAGAGGAAAAGTAATAATTTCAATTTTAGTATTTATTATTATAAATGTTTTCCTAACCTGAAGAACAATGAGATTCAAATCTCTTGCATTGAAAACCCTTGCTGAGTCTGTAGCATGGTGAAATTTACTCGTCTGTATCTCAGAGAGACTTTTGAATTTCAAGAGTAAAGAGAAAATTTTGCAAAGTTACCTATAGGAAAAACATGTTATTTGCAAAGAAACGGGAATCCGAAACAACATTAAATTTCTCATTTACAGTAATGCAAGCTAGAAAATGATAAAATGATGACTAAGGACCATTGAAGAAAATAAATATAATCTAAAAAAAGTTCTGTACACAGTAAAGTGTTACTCTTTGAGGAGGAAACCTAGAAGAAAAGAATATATTGTCCTGTACTCTAAGAAAAGATACACAAATCCCTACTCCAAGTAAAATGTGTTCTAATATGTAATCAATAATATATAACAAATCTAGTCATATAGAAATGTATGATGAAAATACGACTTGGAACTTGGAACTTGGGATATGTGTTCATTAATTTTCTTGAAATAGAGTTGGATTTACAGCTTACAGTTGGAATTACAGCTAGGGCCAAATAATTCTAAACTATGTCAATCAAACTCGGGGTTTGGGGTGGGAGGAAGTACAGTCTTCTTAAGTTCTCACTCCGTAGGGAAATGGGTCTGGAAGTACAATGCCTTGCTCTTAGAGTGAGCATGGCACACGTCATAATTTAATGGTGGTGCATTAATGCATAGATTAAATATAACTTTGGAGATAAGAGAATCATCCATAGACTAAGAAGATATCTAAATTAACATGGCCTGGTAAGAAAATGTAATCAGGACAAAACTAGAAAAAGAACCAAACTGAAAATAAGAAACAATAACTCTAAGTGATTTTAACCATAAATTGAAACCGAACAACAATTCTAAGTATATTTTTCACAAATTATCATTGGCCTTAATTCTCATGTCACAAGAATGCCTGGGCTGATTTGGAATAGGCTCTGATTAGACCTGCTGCACTCAAACCTCATCTATGCCAGAATATTCAGCAGAAAATACAATGCAAAAACGTATGGTGTGTGACACAGCAAGAAAGAATGTCTTCTAGTTAAATTTGTCTTTGAATTTGGATGTGCCCATCCTACTACTTCAAATACAAGGCCGTAAGCATGTGGTTCCAGGTGTTTCCGATTTGGTGAATCTTAGTTCAATACGGGCAGCATAGATACCAAGCCTTGACTATGACTTTGAGGGCAATAAAGGAAGCACCAGGAAGATGAATCCTGCATACATAGCTCTATCCTGGTTTCTCCTGCTGTGTACACATCATTACAGTGCTTACTTGCTGGTTAGGGAGTCAGCCGATTTGAAAATAAACTTGATAATATCTAAGACTTTGTTCTATTAATTTTCAAACCAGCCTTAGTGAGTTGGCCTAGATAACATTTTAGTTCTACACTGTTCTCAAATGGCACAAATTAGTCATTATCATGGTTGTCTTATGAAGTCCGAGCTTCTTTGAATTTACTCAAATGTTCACCAAATAATATTTGCTCATAATAATTCCTTCATCCTACTTCATTTTTGTGTTCAACTTCCCTCTCCATCGCCCTGAAGCATTCTGTATTAGGTAGCCATTGCTGCAATTATGCTGTATAACAAAATTCTTCAATGGCTTACAACAACATTTACTTTTCTAACTCATCAATCTGTGAGACATTTGGAACATTTCTGCTTCAGGGTATGAATCGGGATGGGTTTGGCTCTGTGCTTGTGGTAAGGTTCCATAGGTATCATTGCTGAGTCCAGGTTAAAGGGGAAGCCGGTACTTGGGGCTTATATTCCTCACGGTGATCACAGGACCACAAGAAGCAAGCCAGACTCCACAAAAACATTTAAGAATGTTTAAACTTTCTGCTTCCATTATGTCACTTATCTTTGGCCAAAGCAAGTCCCATGGCCACACTGAAAATCCCTGGGCAGAGAGTATATATCACCCATAGTGGAAGGAACTGCAATGTAAGTTTCTAACAGGGAAGGATAGAAGAGATGATAATAACAAACAAACCTACTGCACACATTTAGTATTGCAAGAAAGTTCTGAGAGCAGGAAATTTGCTTTTGTCTAAAACTATGTCATTGGAGTCCTTGATATTACATGAGTATAGAATTATAGGTTAACATAATTTCCTTCAGGATGTTAATTTGCTTTTATTCTCTATTCTTTCTTTGCACTTTGTCTCTTTCCTTCTTTCCCTTCTTTATATATTTTTCTTTCTCTCCCTACAGGATTCTATTGTTCTTTTGAGACATTTAGTTGCCTTTCTATTCCTTATATTGTAAATAAACATCCTTTTCTTCTAATTGCTATACATTTTTGATATAAGCCTGTGTCAATATTTTTGTGTTATGCAATTTCATTATAATATGTCTAGATGTAAATTTGTTTATATTTGTCTTCCTTCACTCTCACTGTGTTTTATGATTCTGGAGAGTGGTGTCTTTTATTAAATCTTGAAAAAAATCAAAGCCATTTATCTTTCAAATGTTGCCTTTTTCATTTTTTGGTTCCCTCTATTATAACCACATAGTGGTTTTTTAGTTTAATTTTTTAGTTAAATTTTTAGGACTTTTCATTTTATCTAACATCTGCCTTAATATTTCTCTAATTTCCAGGGATTTATCATCCTATTCACAATTTTCTTGACTTTCTCTTCGAATTACTACCTTATTGATAACATATACATGTGTATTATCAATATACATACGTGTGTGTGTGTGTGTATGTGTGTGCAATTACTTTTCAGAAAGCCTTATTAGTATTTCATGGTATTCACAAAACCTGTTTCTCACTTTGTGGTTTAGATGTCTTACTGAATTTAAATAATTTATACACATCCATTTAATATTCTTTTTTATATATGCAAGTATCAGTTCAAGTTTGGAGGGTTCTAATTCTTCTAATTGTATAGGCTTTCTCCTGCCCGAGCTGGACTGCTTCTTGGTAAAGGGATTTGGAATATTTAAATTATGACCACATATTCTGAGTGACTTCTTTTTTCTACTTCATTCCTTTGTGACTTGAGTAAGAAGATGTGGTCTTCTAGAATAGCATGGCATTTGCCCCTGTCAGAGCCCTTGAAATTTTACCATCCCAGAAGACATTTTAAAAGATATAATCTTAGAATAGAAAAAAAATTTACCATTTGGCCAGAGTGATTCAATCTCAGTCCATGTAGAACTCTTGCCCTGTTCTTTGAATTCTCACAGGAGATTTTTATTCTATCACTTTGAGACCTGGAAGAAATGAAATAGTCTCTGACTTCCTTTTCCACAGTGTAGCTTTGTTTTTAGTCTGCCCTTTTACAGTGAATTCAGATTTCAGAGGGCCCCAAGACCATTGATCCTCTCTTAATTCCCTACTTACTAGGACTGATTCCCCATCTACCACTCAGAGCAGCTCCAGAGTGAAGTTAGGTGTATCAAATACCCCAGGGTTTGGTTCTTTCTTTGTTTCTAATCTGAGCTTTTAAAGATTTCTTAAGTGAAAGCTCAGCAATGTATTTAAATGGGATTTGTTACATTTTATCCATTATTTCTAGATGTTTCTAGTAGGATGGTTTTCACATTAATCTTAATCTACCAGATACCTGGAATTGGAGATATCTAATCTTCAATGTAAAGCTATTTATCTTAGCAAAAAATAATATATAATACCTGTTTCATCCATAAAATATTTCATTTATATGTGTTTGGGTACGTATGTGTATGTGCATCTCTACATATGTTTAACAGATGATAAAATTAACTATATTACAAGCCACATTCTTTGATCAGACTTAAAAATAACAGAATACTAAATGAAAAACAAGATAAATATTAAAAGAAATGTGCTTCTACCAAAGAACCCAGAGATTAAAAGTGAATTGTAACTTACTTAGAAGTTAAATAAAAGGAGGACAGGAGGAGCAAATGGTGGAGGAGTAGGAGACCTAAATTTCGTCTGGTCCCAGGAATTCAGCTAGATAGAGATCAAACCATTCTGAACACCTACGAACTCAACAGGAGATAGAAGAAAAGAACAGCAGCAACTCTATGAGCAGGAAAGCGACCACTTTCTGGAAGGTAGGACGTGCGCAGAAGTGAATCCGAGGCGATATTCGGGAGGATAGACGGCGGGGGAGGGGGACTCCGTCGGCCGCTTCTGGCAAGTGATAGAGCCCCGGAGCACAAAATTGGAACGTTTAGAAGTCTGCTCCGCTGAGGGACATCGCTCCAGTGGCTAAGCGAGGGTGGAACCCTCACGGTACAGTGTGGTCTCAGGACCCTCGGGGTCACAGAAAGACCGTAGGTGCCTGAGTGTGGCAGAGCTCCCAGGTATCGGAGCGGGGAAGCCGGCTGCAGAGACGGAGCTGAGGTGCGGGCTCTCAGCTCAGGGTGGCCATAAACTGTGATCCGCAGCCCAGTCGGGCCACTGCTCCTGCAGCAGGGACCTAACAAGCGGCAGATCCGGAAAGACTCCCCTTCCTCCCCCCAGTAGGAGCGGCGCAGGAGCGCACCACAGGGATCTGCTGGGTTTGGAGACTCCACACGGGGTCGGGTGCCAGAGATAGAAACGCTCGGTCACAGGCCGGGTGAGCACGGAGTGTGGCCAGAGACCAGGGAGACGGGAGTAATTGACTGCCTTTCTCTGGGGGCGCACTGAGGAGCGGGGCCCGGAGTTTTCAGCTCCACCGGGCCGGAGATTGGGAGGCCACCATTTTCACTCTAGTCTTCCAAAGCTGTACAGAAAGTTTGCAGGGAACAAAAGCTCCTGAGAGCAAACCTGAGCAGCTTGCTTGGCCCGGACTCACAAGGGTGGGGCAATTTCGCCTCCGGCAAAGACATTTAGGAACCAGGGCAACAGGCCCCTCCCCCAGAAGATCAGCAAGAACAGCCAGCCAAGACCAAGTTTACTGAGCAATGAGAACGGCAGAACTCTAGCGCTAGGGGAATATAGCACAGAGAATTCATGGCTTTCCCCCCCGATTCTTCAGACTTTCAAAGTTTTTTTAATTTTCTTTCTTTTTTTTGAATTTTTCTTTTTTCTTTTTTTAACCAACATCTTATCAATCCCTTTTTTAAAAAATCTTTTTATTTTTCACTTTTAGAGTTATATTCTATCCCTTCATAGTAGTTAACTTTATTTTTGGTATATATATATATATATATATATATATATATATATATATATATATATATAGTTCTCTCTTTCAAATTTTGGGATATAGTTTCTTCTAACAGACCAAAATATACCCTAAATCTCTAGTGTATGGCTTTCTTCTAGTCTCCTGCCTGATCACATTCTCTTCCTTTTTTTTTTTTAAATCCTCTTCATTCTTTTTTCAACCAACTTCTTATCTTATCAATTCCTTTTATAAAATCTTTTATAATTTTCATCTTTACAGTCATATTCCATCCCTTCATCGTATTTAACCTTATTTTTGTACATATATAAGCTTTTTTTCTTTAAAATTTTGGAAGGCACTTTCTTCTAACAGACCAAAATACACCCAAAATCTACTGTGTGGCACAGATCTATGCACCAGCCTGACCATATTTGATCATATTCTGGTTTTCTGTTTGTTTGTTTGTTTTTTATCTTTTTCTTTTTTTCCTTTTTTCTTTCTTTCCCTTCTTTTCCCCTGGTTTCAGGTCTCTTCTGATTTGTTTAGTGTATATTTTTCTGGGGTCATTGTTACCCTGTTAACATTTTGTTCTCTCATTCATCTATTCTCCTCTGGACAAAATGACAAGATGGAAAAAAAATCACCTCAACAAAAAGAACAAGAGGCAGTACTGACTGCCAGGGACCTAATCAATATGGACATTAGTAAGATGTCTGAACTAGAGTTCAGATGATGATTCTAAAGATACTAGCTGGGCTTGAAAAAAGCATGGAAGATATTAGAGAAACCCTTTCTGGAGGAATAAGAACTAAAATCTAACCAAGTCGAAATCAAAAAGGCTATTAATGAGGTGCAAACAAAAATGGAGGCTCTAACTGATAGGATAAATGAGGCAGAAGAGAGAATTAGTGATATAGAAGATCAAATGATGGAAAATAAAGAAGCTGAGAAAAAGAGAGATAAACAGCTACTGGATCACAGGGCAGAATTCGAGAGATAAGTGATAACATAAGATGAAACAATATTAGAATAATTGGGATCCCAGAAGAAGAAGAAAGAGAGAGTGGGGCAGAAGGTATATTGGAGCCAATTATAGCGAGAACTTCCCTAATTTGGGGAATGAAACAGGTATCAAAATCCAGGAGGCACAGAGAACCCCCTTCAAAATCAATAAAAATAGGTCAACACCCTGACATCTAATACTAAAACTTATGAGTCTCAGAGACAAAGAGAAAACCTTGAAAGCAGCTCAGGAGAAGAGATCTGTAACCTACAATGGTAGAAACATTAGATTGGCAACAAACCTATCCATAGAGACCTGGCAGGCCAGAAAGAACTGGCATGGTATATTCAGAGCACTAAATGAGAAAAATATGCATCCAAGAATACTATATCCACCTAGTCTGTCAATGAAAATAGAAGGAGAGATAAAAAGCTTCCAGGACAAACAATAACTTAAGGAATTTGCAAACGCGAACCAGCCCTACAAGAAATTTTGAAAGGGGTCCTCTAAGCAGAGGAAGAGCCTAAAAGCAACATAGACCAGAAAGAAACACAGACAATATACAGTAACAGTCACCTTATAGGCAATAAAATGGCACTAAATTCATATCTTTCAATAGTTACCATGAATGTAAGTAGGCTAAATGCCCCAATCAAAAGACACGGGCTATCAGATTGGATAAAAAAACAAGACCCATTGATATGCTGTCTGCAGGAGACTCATTTTAGACCGAAAGACACCCCCAGATTGAAAGTGAAGGTGTGGAAAACCATTTACCATGCTAATGGACACCAAAAGAAAGCTGGGGTGGCAAACCTTATAACAGACAAATTAGATTTTAAACCAAAGACTGATAAGTGATGAAGAAGGACACTATATCCTACTTAAAGGGTCTATCCAACAAGAAGATCTAACAATTGTAAATATCTATGCCCCTAACATGGGAGCAGCCAATTATATAAGCCAATTAATAACAAGCAAAGAAACACATTGACAACAATACAATAATAGTGGGGGACTTTAACACCCCCCTGACTGAAATGGACAGATCATCTAAGCAAAAGATCAACAAGGAAATAAAGACTTTAAATGACACACTGGACCAAATGGACTTCACAGACATATTCAGAACATTCCATCCCAAAGCAATGGAATACACATTCTTCTCTAGTGCCCATGGAACATTCTCCAGAATAGATCACATCCTGGGTCACAAATCAGGTCTCAACCAGTACCTAAAGATTGGGATCATTCCCTGCATATTTTCAGACCACAGTGCTTTGAAACTAGAACTCAATCACAAGAGGAAAGTCGGAAAGAACTCAAATACATGGAGGCTAAAGAGCATCCTACTAAAGAATGAATGGGTCAATGAGGAAATTAAAGAAGAATAAAAAAATTCATGGAAACAAAATGAAAACACAACTGTTCAAAATCTTTGGGAATGCAACAAAGCCAGTCCTAAGAGGAAAGTATATAGCAATACAAGCCTTTCTCAAGAAATAAGAAAGGTCTGAAATACACAACCTAACCCTACACCTAAAGGAGCTAGAGAAAGAACAGCAAATAAAGCCTAAACCCAGCAGGAGAAGAGAAATAATAAAGATCAGAGCAGAAATCAGTGAAAGAGAAACCAAAAGAACAGTAGAACAGATCGACGAAAGTATGCGCCGGTTCTTTGAAAGAATTTATAAGATTGATAAACCCCTGGCCAGACTTATCAAAAAGAAAAGAAAAATTACCTAAATAAATAAAAATCATGAATGAAAGAGGAGAGATCACAATCAACACCAAAGAAATACAAACAATTATAAGAACATATTATGAGCAACTCTATGCCAGCAAATTAGATAATCTGGAAGAAATGGAGGCATTCCTAGAGATGTATCAACTACCAAAAGGGAACCAGGAAGAAATAGAAAACCTGAACAGACCTATAACCACTAAGGAAATTGAAGCAGTCATCAAAAGTCCAGGGCCAGATGGCTTCCCAGGGGAATTCTACCAAACATTTCAAGAAGAATTAATACCTATTCTTCTGAAAATGTTCCAAAAAATAGAAATGGAAGGAAAACTTCCAAACTCGTTTTATGAGGCCACCATTACCTTGATCCCCAAACCAGACAAGACCCCATCATAAAGGAGAACTACAGACCAATATCCTTGATGAACACGGATGCAAAAATTCTCACCAAAATACTAGCCAATAGGCTCCAACAGTACATTAAAAGGATTATTCACCGTGACCAAGTGGGATTTATCCCTGGGCTGCAAGTTTGGTTCAAAATCCGCATATCAATGTGATACAATACATTAATAAAAGAAAGAACAAGAACCATATGATTCTCTCAACAGATGCAGAAAAAGCATTTGACAAAGTATAGCATACTTCTTGGTCAAAACTCTTCAAAGTATAGGGATAGAGGGTACATCGCACAATATCATAAAAGCCATCTGTGAAAAACCCACAGCCAATATCATTCTCAATGGGGAAAAACTGAGAGCTTTCCCCCTAAGGTCAGGAACGCGGCAGGGATGTCCACTACCACCACTGCTATTCAACATAGTATTAGAAGTCTTAGCCACAGCAATCAGACAACAAAAAGAAATCAAAGGCATCCAAATTGGGAAGGAAGAAGTCAAACTCTCACTCTTTGCAGATGATACGATACTTTATGTGGTAAACCCAAAAGACTTCACCCCAAAACTGCTAGAACTCATACAGGAATTCAGTAAAGTGGCAGGATATAAAGTTAATACACAGAAATCAGTGGCATTCCTATACACCACCACCAAGACAGAAGAAAGAGAAATTAAGGAGTCGATTCCATTTACAATTGCACCCAAAACCATAAGATATCTAGGAATAGATCTAACCAAATAGGCAAAGAATCTGTCCTCAGAAAGTATAAAGTATACTGTCCTCAGAAAGTATAAAATACTCATGAAAGAAATTGAGGAAGACACAAAGAAATGGAAAAATGTTCCATGCTCATGGATTGGAAGAACAAATACTGTGAAGATGTCAAAGCTATCTAGAGCAATCTACACATTTAAAGCAATCCCTATCGAATTACCATCCACTTTTTTCAAAGAAATGGAACAAATAATCTTAAAATTTGTATGGAACCAGAAAAGACCCCAAATAGCCAAAAGAATACTAAGACTAAGTATTAAATTTAGCCTCAAGTTGATTATTCCTGTTATTGAAAAATAAATTAATTAAAATATTCATGAATGTTTTGAAAGTGATGATTTCAAAGGGACATATCTTACAGAAACCATAATTATAAAAATATTGTTAACAAAATGGAGTGACATTCACAGACAAGAACACAAATTATTATGCAGAAAAAAAGCCTTCTAAAAATTTAAAAAATTTAGGTTAATACTTGAAATATGGCAAAAGAATCTTTGTATAGAGGCTATTTGTGTAACTAATTGAGAAAAATATGGCGTACTTAATAATACTTTATTATTTATCGTGGGTAAGTTATATATAGAGAATAATCTTATTTATTCCTTGAAACCACCCAAGAGGTAGGTGATATAATTCCAGTTTTAAAGGGTTATAAAAGGTCATAACTACATGACCTGCTTCCCAAACTTGTTTTTAGTCAAGGTGTTATATTGGCTGGTTATCACTGATAGGAAACAATGTTAAACCTCTGCTTGGTGTCAATTATTTTGTTTTTCCAGACAGAATAAAATCATTAATTTGAAAGAAAGAATTCTGAAAATATACACAAATGAAAAGAATGATTACTTAAAAATTGGGGCCCAGGTATACCTTTTCAAATAAGACAGAATGCCCAGACCTCATGAGGTAAAAGAAAATCATATTTGACAAAACAATAGTTTGATATTTTGAGTGTCAAAGGATGTACTGGACATTAGCAAAAGTAAAAGTTACAGACTTGAAAAACTATTTTCAAGTAAAAAAAACAATAAAATGGTAAATATCTTCCTTATATATAAATTCTTCTACATATTTAAAAGAAACTTTTCGGTAGAAACATTAATAAAAGTTGTGAACAAGCAAGTAAAAAAATGGTGAATATAATTCAGCAATAAACACTTTGAAATTTGCTCAGCCTTATTACTACTCAGGAAAATGAAAGTAAATCCAACTAGATACCATTTTTTCTCATTAGTTTAAACAAATTTTGAAAGAAAAATTAAGACCATTACTGGGGGCATATAAGCACTTTCATACATTGCTGACAGGAGCAAGGACCTTAAGGACAGAAAAGTAGCAAGAGCTGATAATTTTAAATATACACTCTTTGCCATGCATTCTTATATTTTTAAATCTATCTTGTATTTTGAAACACTTAGACATAAGCACCTACACATAATTACTTAGATTGGCAAAAAATCTGGAAGAGACACTTCAATATGAAAATAGTTCCAAAATTAATGATATAGAATCTTATGCAATAATTTTTTTAAAGATTTTTTATTTATTTGACAGAGAGAGACACAGGGAGAGAGGGAACACAAGCAGGTGGGGGGGTGGGAGAGGGAGAAGCAAGCTTCCCGCAGAACAGGGAGCCCGATGTGGGGCTCGATCCCAGGACCCCGGGATCATAACCTGAGCCAAAGGCAGATGCTTAATGACTGAGCCACCCAAGTGCCCCTACAATAATTAAAATAAATATACATCTTTGCCTAAGAAATGCCCAGAGAAAACTATTAATGGAAAGTGGTGTTAGACTGTATTTAAAAATGTACAAATGTATATAACATGTGTGTGTATGCATATACATACATATAGACATATTTTTCACATCCTCGAATGTTTTCTGCATCTAATTTGTTACTTATCTTAATTATGCAGGCAGTATAACTTCCAATTAGCTGACCAAACATATGGAGGTAGATATGGGGCTATGGAAGAGAAATACAAAGCCAAAGAGGTAGGAAAGCAATCTAGGATAAGAAATGTCAACTGCCTCAATGTCAGGCCATTCAAACAGAGGAGAAACATCAGATAACTCACACACTCAGAACATAGTGGTTCGGAGAATCCAAATTTTCTGGTTAATTAAATGTAGTGTAAAATTCCTTATAGGCTGTAACTGAGAGTTAAAAGTGTTTGAGAAATGTGTGCATTTCTCTTGTCTTAAAAATGTCATAGAAAACCTTTAATATTTGACTGGGGTTTCTTAAGGTCTTACAGTGCTGCTGCTTATGTTTATAAACATAATTTTTCTAACAGAAGCTACAGCTAGACATAAGTGTGAAAGAACGTAGATTAAATACAACTGAGCCCTATGCCATAAAAAAGGGTATTTGGGGTCTTGAAGTTTTAGTGGAGTCCAGACAGTTGAAAGCTCAAAAGTTGTGTGATTGTCAATGTAGTTACATACCACAACATAACTGTGGAGCTCTAAATAGAACCAATTGTTCAGGCCTTTATCTCTTTCTCCTGAAATAGATAAAACTGAGATGTGTAGAATCCTGGTAATGTATGTTTTTCAAAACTCTCGGTGAGTCAGATACGCTTTTTTTTTTGTTAAGAACAGCTCATTTCTTCAAATACTCCCAAGTGATGGGAAATTAGGTCCCAGAGGTGCTGAAAACGAGACAAGGACTGTTTCCTGACTCTCAACCCATTTAGTCATTTTGACAATTCGTTCTTGGTATTTAGCTTTTATTTGCATGTTCAGGTACCTAGGTTCTGAGGGTTGTGACTCAGCACATCAGTGTTGCTTTCTAAATCAGTGATGCTTTCAATGATGTGGCATCTACACAAACATCGACACAGGTGAACACAAACATTCCCATCCTACGTCCTCTGCTTTAACTCGACCATCATCTCTGATCACACGCACCAGTTCTCAGTTTCCACCACTAACTCTTTTCTCTCTCCCTCTGCCCCTCCCCTTTGAGACATTGCACAAGACGTTGCCCTCTCCCTCAGTTCTCATATCCACACCCTTCCCTTTATTTGGCTAGCTCCTGAGGCTCTCCACTGAAGTGTTACTTCCTGGAGGAGGCATTCCCTGTCACTGGGTTAAATTAGGTCCCACTGCTCCCACAATAATTTTACCACCCCTCATAAAAATATACATCTGACATTTGGAAGCTCATACACTTGGATGCCTATTATACAGTAATTCATCAGTTAAGTGGTTGTTTACTAGTCATCTCTGCTTCTGTACCAATCAACTTGTTGATAGAAATCAGCAAAGTATTTCCAAATACATTTCAGTATGATGGTGATATCTTGGGAAATTTTCCCACATTGACAGAATAAGTGACTTGATGTGTACCTTAATTGACAACTAGATAGATGGCAATTCCTAGGGCCAGAACACATTCAGAAGTTAAGGCAGCCAATTTACTTGCATTGTGTACTCCCTGCCCAGCACAACATGGCCCCAATCTACCTTCCTAGGCTTCCACAGAAATATCCTATATATTCTTTTGGTTCCTACTCATTTAAACTAATTTTAATTTTTGGTGACTAAGCATGCTTTTCACTTTTCACCTTTGCAACATGTACTCATCCAAATCTGGTCTGAGATGACTCGGGTGTTTCCCCCCACACACACCCTCTCCCACCTCTCATACCCAATTCCCCACTTTTGTCTATCAGTACCTTTGTTTGTTCACGTCAAGGACAGCACCGGACCCTTATTCATCTCTGTATATACTTCAGTGCTCCACAGAATTGTTGGAATGGAGGAAATTAAATTCTATAAATTACACTTGATATGAGTAGCAGTCATGATTTTTTTATGATTACTTATAATCTGCTCAATCAACAAAGTACTTTGCACCTCTCTATTCCCTTTTGTGTGCTAAGTTCTCCTGAAGGGCAGGAGAAATTTATCTTACTAATTTCTCCACTCCTCTGTATTAACCTAGAACAGTGCCTTGCAATAATAGTACTTCATTCTATAGTTAAATACAACTTAATTGGAAAAGGAAGGATCCTATTCCTTGGCAAATAATCCTCTCTTGAATATGGAAGATATTGGTACAGTTTATAAAAACTGTGAGAAAAATAAGAATCCCATTTCGGAAACCATTGAACTCTTTCAGAGCACCAACGTCTGTTCAGGCCTAAGGAGTTTGTGCTTCCAAAAAGAAATCAATTCCCTAGTTACTCAATAGAAATGTAAAGGAAAATATTAATGCATTGACAGAGTTGAGCAGAAAAATTCAAAGTAAGCTCAAATGGTTATTTGTTACACACACACACACACACACACACACACACAGAAAAAGTTAAAAATTGCCATGAAGTTTTTAAAAAAAGGTAGTTTATTTGCATCTTGGTAAAGATTTTTGAGACTGCTCAGAAATCCTCCTACTAGACGATATACGCTTTTTGGAGGAACAGATAATAGGATTGTAATGATAATCAAATAATCTTGAGAACATGAACACAAATAGCACCTAGAAATATTAAAGGTTAAACAGACAAATAAAATTCCCGATTAAAAAGTTATGACTTACTGGTCGGGTATACGTGAAACCAAAATTACCTGTTTAAATGTGAAAATGTTCAACTAATTATCGAGGCACATTGTTTTCAGGATGCTATGAAACTGATCAGTTTTGGTTGATGGCCTATTGACATCATGTGAGCACAGATTAAATGTCATAAAATCAAGTATGAACAATCTGATTCATAAAATCAAAATGTTGATTCAGAAATCAACAGTTACATCTTAATTAGTAGGCAAGCAGGAAGGAATTTAAAATGAATAGCTTACAGCAAATGCAAAGTACATTAACTGACAATAAAGATGAACAATTTCTCTGAAAGACTATTACCTAAGGAAAATGTAAAAAATTTTTATCATGAAGTTACATAGACTTGTCAAATGAATAAAAATATATGAATCATATAGTTTTTGATTACTCTGACTTGAAATGGTTAAGGATATAAAGCATGTACTATCCCTCTGCATAATGGTCAGTTATTTAGAGCCTGATATTGACCCAAATGGATTTTCCAATATTCTATTTTCACATTTTCTCTGGCAGTAGTGTTCTAAATCCTCTATGTTTGCTGATCTGAAATCATGTTTACTACTTTATTTTGTAAAGATTAGCAAATAATACCTACAACATAGTTAGGACTCAGTATGTCCTTGGGGATGAACAAAAGTTGATAAGCCATACTTTGAAGTAAGCATTATTCTTAGAATTTCCAAATTCTCAAATTTATAACTTCATGGAGAATAGCCACAGATTCTTCTGTTACTGTCTCTTCTACTATGTAAGTTGTTTGGTTAAAAAGAGAAATACTGGTTATTGACTTTAAAAAAGGGGGAGAAGGACCTTCTAAAAGATATAACACAGTATTTTTCTGTTATTCATCAAATTGCTAGGAAGAAGGTATAAAATGAAGTCAAGGGTCAAAGGCAGACACGTGAGGTCTTTTCCTAGCTTCATGACTTTGGGAAAATTAATAACCTCTTCACAACCAATTTTTTAAAAAATCTAACTAACAATTCCTACTTTGTACTGATATTGTGATTAAGATAATGTAGAATGGAACCTAGAATTGTGATTGACACAAGGCAGGTGATTAAAAATTGATTTTGTTTCATATGTAGTAGTTTTAATAGGCATTTTTTTCAAGAAGAGTTGAATGAGTTTTGTCCCACTGACAGTGACTGGTAGAGCTGCCTAGGATCTTGCATATGAAACACCGTTGACATTGTATCTAGACTCAGAGATCTGCATGGGTTCATGAAGGGATGTGGGAACATGAATGCAATATGTATTTTGTTTTTGTTGAAAAGTTGTTTGATTTGCTTAAAGTGATACAAAACCATCATAATTAGAAATAAGTTCTCTTGCCTTTGGGATTTGTAGACATTCAGGATGGAATGCTATTTTTTTTGAGACAGATTTCACCAGTGTAACTGGAAATGATGGACATGTATGAGACAATTGATACTATATCTCTGAAGACAGGTGAGTGCATGTGACCATCAGTCACACCTAAAATAAAACAGTGTATCTGCTATAGATGCAGTTTAAAGTCTATTAGAAAGTGACATTGCTATAAATCCTGGTCAAAGAAAGGTATTATTACAGTTATTTATTTCTATAGTTACCTATTTTAAGAAATACTTGAAGCAATGTGTTTGATAAATTTAAGTCAAGGAAATTGGCCAGACGCTGAAATGAGTTTACATACTGGTAGTTGCACTCAAATAGGAGTAAGGGCAAAATAAACAGCATGCTTTTTTTTTTTTTTTACTTTTGTTTTACAGTGGAACTGGTTCATTCTTTTTTTTGTTTTTAAAGATTTTATTTATTTATTTGAGAGAGCGAGAATGAGAGAGAGAGAGAGCACATGAGAGGGGGGAGGGTCAGAGGGAGAAGCAGACTCCCTGCTTAGCAGGGAGCCCGATGTGGGACTCGATCCCAGGACTCCAGGATCATGACCTGAGCCGAAGGCAGTCGCTTAACCAACTGAGCCACCCAAGCGCCCAGAACTGGTTCATTCTTAATATATACTTTCATTAGCAGCTGCACACTAATTTAGAATTTTTTTAACGAGGCATAATTTTGATTTATAAACACCGAAATATGTAGTTATATCTTGAATAATCCCTGGAATGTCAGATCTAATTAGAGTCCTCAGGCAATGCAGTATTAATTCACCAAATACTTAATATGTTCCTCCTATGTACCAGGCACTATTCTATGTAATTGGATTGCAACAATAAATGAAATAGAGACCTTCACTATGGCGCTTATATTTTGAAGTGGGGGCGGATAATAAAATTAAATATCATAGAAAAGTAAATTATGTAATGTATTAGAAGGTAGTAAGTGCTATGGAAAAAAAAGAAAAAAATAGAAGAGAGTAAGCAATAAGTTTCAGTATTAAATAAAGTGGTTGGATTAAGCTTTGTTAAGAAGAGAAATGTGAAGAAAAATTTGATAGAGTGAGAAAGTTAGCCATTTTGTATAGTCTTAACAAACTTTCCAACTGGAAAGAACAGCTAGAACAGGGGGCCTACAACTAGAGCACACCTGGTATGAAGGGGTCCAGTGTGGCTGGAGCACAGTAAGGGAGATGGAAGCAGGGACAGATAAAGTCAGGGAGATAGGAGCCAGGTCCTATAAGGGCCTTGGTTGTTTTTCGTTTTGTTTTGTTTTTTGTTTTTCATGTATTTGAGACAGAAAGAGAGAGAGAGCATGAGCAGGGGGAGGGGCAGAAGGAGAGGGAGAAGCAGACTCCCTGCTGAGCAGGGAGCCCGATGTGGGTCTCTGATCCCAGGACCCTGAGATCATGACCTAAGCTGAGGGCAGATGCTTGACCGACCTAGCCACCCAGGTGCCCAAGAGTTTGTTGTTTTATGGGCTTTGACAACAAGAGTATTCTGAGCAGAGCAGTGACATGACATGGCCTGATATTATAAACATCATTTGGTCTTCTATGTTTAGAATAGATTAGAGAGGAACAAGAGTAAAAGTTAGAACAGCTAGGAGTCTATTGCAATGATCGATATCTTGGTGGCTTCAGTGAGTAGCAGTAGAGATGGCAAGGAAGAATGGACTCTGAACATATTTTAAAGTCAGAATCAACAGGCTTTACTGAAAAATGTAATGTGAGATACAAGAGAAAAAAATCAGGACCTTGTGAAGTAGAAAAATAATATTATTCTAAGTGTATAACATTTATCATTTGGATGTTGTGTATAGAATAAAATTTCTTGATGCAGTTATAAGATGTTAAACTCTCCATGGGAAGGACTGTCTTTTGTTTTGAGTTGATGTACTTTCTTTTTGACTTTACTATTGAAAACAAGTCTTCTTATATATCTTACATATCTTTATGTAGAACTATATCCCTATATAGAAATCTTACAACCTACCACACTACTCATTTACTATTCACTACACAAGTGTAAACACATACATACTCTGTTTCGGTAAGTAACCCACAGTGGAGTGGGTGAGGAATATTTAGAATGGATGTTAAAAGCAAATGGACCTGAATATAAATATACACTTTCCTGAGTTACCTTGAACAACTTATTTAGATTCCTCAACCCTTAGATTTCTTAAATATAAAATGAGGATAATAATAAGCAGTTTTCTGATTTGTCATGAGTACTGATATTAGCAGATGCTAAGTCATTGAGAGGCTGTTTTTGCTTTTGTTGTTTTACCATGCTTATTAACATTGATTCATTATTCTATATCCAATTTTTACCTGGTTTGGTGTCTGTAGCTCGGGTTTTGCAATTATTTCTTTTAAAAATATACCTACATGATTCGGGGTCTTTTTTTATAAAACCTTTTTTTTAAAATACAAAATTTATTTTTTTTCCAGCTCGCCTGGGCATAAGCAGTGAAATCTATTATTTTCAGCAGTTATTTTTAATGTCAGTATAGATGACCTTCACAAACGTAAATTTTTCTCAAAACTGACTTTCTATTCCCCCCCAAAGACATACATTATCTTCACTTCAACTTTTCTGTATATTTAAAAATTATTACAATAAAGTGATGAAGAAAATAATCCATAATCCTTGAAAATAATGGGCAATTTTGGGGTATAAGACTAGAACTTTGGCTGATACACAAAGAGACTCATATTCTCTCATTTGACTTTGACTATTGGAGAGTCTTTAGAACAGTGGTGGTAAGATTATGGCTTGGCTGCATTGCACTTTCTCTCCACAAAGAACAGGAAGAAAACAAGAGAACCTAGGAACCTCCCCTCATCTGGATTCAGTGTGTACTGTCACCCTCTTAGTGGGGGTGTCAGCACTGCCTATCACAACAAAGTGATCTGAGGATGGGTCTTACAAAGAAAAGTCTGTGGGGCTAGGATTGCTCAGCCAGCACTTCTCCTGAGTGGTCTACTTTGCTTCAGGCCTCATATTTTTCTGAAAAAGAGGTTACTCTGCAGAGTTCTTCCCTTCTAAAAAGATTCTCCCAAGATGGGAAAAAAATATAACCACATAATTACTATCTCTATTAATTTAGTCATCCACCCATTCCTCCACTAAGTGTTTCTAAAAATTCAATATGTATCAGGGACCTCACCATGAGCAAGGGAGACAGAAATCAAAGAAACTGTGGACTTTGCGCTGTGCACTATTCTCTAGTGGAACTTAAAAAGAAACTGAGAACTGAGGAAGCACAAGTGCAATTCAAACAAATCAAGTGGGATTCCATCTCAGGAGACACTGTCTAAGCCGACTCCCAGTGGTTAAAAAGAGGTTGGCCAGGTTAAGGGGTAAGGAAGATGAGAACCTATTCCAGGCAGAAGAAGTAGAGGCATGACAATAAAAAATCCTGGCACATTCATTGCCTATGGAGGCTTGGCCAATTTTGTTAGCATTCTCCCCAGTGCCTAACATTATAGGCAACCTGTAAAATACTGCTGCAGCTACAGGAGCAGGAATTGCTCATGTTTGTATCTCCATCCTCTGGTTTAAATACACTGCCTTCTTTGCAAGCCTTGGCATCCATCTTACTACTCATAAGTGGATCTTTTCTCTTTCTTACCTCTTCAGAGAGACTTATGAAAATATTAGTTTCGGTTTGTATTCAGCTTCTATCAAAACTACTGTCTCTTAATTCACCTCTCATTTGTTATAGGTCTCTCTGATGCATTGTAGCCCACAGAAAAATCATATTCTGCTCAGACTGCCAGGACAATGCACATAGATTAAAGCCTCAATACATACACTTTTGGTATTTAAAAAAGAGACATCATCATTCTTTGAAGGGTCTTTAGTTGTTCCTATACCTGAAAATAACCAAGATTTTATAAATGCTATTCTAGGTTTTTTGTTTGTTTGTTTGTTTGTTTTTTATGCAGGATATCACCATCTCACTTTTTGTGCCTAACTGCAAATATATATACAAAGACTTAGCCAGAATCTGTAGGATTGTGTTCCTAAGCTCCAATATCAGGAACTTGGTTTATTGCCCTTTCTACAACTTTGCAACAGTATGGACAGAACTTTCTTACTCTAGAGGATTAGGGTGGTCTCTTTAAAACTGGAAATGATAAAATTGTGCCTGTCATGATGATTTAGAATCCCAGGGATCTCCAGTAACAGAACAAGGCACTTTCATACACGAAACTTTTACTGTGGGCCTTCACCAGATGCACAGTGATAGCAAGGGGCATGATGCAAATTTTGAGGAGAGGAAAGCTGAGAGATGCCCAAAACTCACAGGGCTTTGACCAGTACAAGATACAATGCTGCTCATTACTGGGAGCAGGAAGGATGGGCAGAGGAATAAACATAATATATGCCAGGTCTTCAGAGTGTGCTGCAGAAAACAACCATAGGCTGAACTTCCTGAGAAACAAAGACAAGGGAACGGATGGAAAGCAAAGAGAATTCCCCCAGAAAGTTTTTTGACTTTCTGTTGTCCACAATATGAAGGACACACACACACACACACAGATTAAGAGATTGAGAGATTAAGAGAGAGAAAGAAATAACTTTGGAGTTTTAGAAAACTGCTAATTGGGCAGTAAAGAAGTGAAGATTTCTGAAAAATCTCACCAGTGCTCACAAACCAATACCTGATAAAGCAAAAGTTTTGCTACTTTACGATCTTTGGACCAGAAATGAGCCAAATCTATCTAATGGCACAATAAATACAAGATTGAACTCAAACACAGATTAAAAAGGACACAATACCTTTCATTAGCAGCCAGATAGAGCAAGAGCCATGCTCTTCTGTAAGGAAAAATTACATTTATTTTAGTTTCTACTCATTCTTTAAAATAGAAAGATAGATTTTGACAAAAATATATCTTTTGAGATACACAAGGAAGTAGGAGAAAGTCTTCTTGCTGTGTCTTCACATGGCAGAAGGAGAAGGAAAATCTGTGGAGTCTGTTTCACAAGGGCACTAATCCCATTCATGAGGTTCCACCCTCATTGCTTAATTACCTCCCAAAGGTCCTTCCTCCTAATACCATCACACTGGGAGTATTTAGTATTTCAACATAATGGGATTTGGGGGAGGAGCATGAACATTCAGTGGGAAACAGTAGTGCCTATAGAGAAAATTATAACATTAAAAGGATATATAAGAAGAGATGAAATCTTTTAAATAAAAAGTTTTAAGCATCTACTCTAAGAAGCTAGAGAAAAATAAAAATACACTAAGTCCAAAGTACATAGACGAAAGCAAAAAATAAACATAAATGTAGAAATCAATAAAAAAATTAAAATAGATTAAAAGTTTAAAAAAGGAAAATAAAATTTAAAATATTAATACAATTTTTATAATGAATCAGATAACACAAAGAGAAAGCACAAATAGCAATATCAAGAATCAGAGGACATTACTACAGATTCCACAGACAACAGAAGGAAAAAGGATATGAGGACAACTATATAGCAATATATTCAATACCAAGAAAAAATGGAAAAGTTCCCTGTTAAAAAAAATTGGAATTTTAATTAAAAAAAATGACAAAAAAACACAAAAACCTTTCATCCTAAGTGGCTTGACCAGTCAATTCCATCAAAGATTAAGGAGGGGAAAACACCAATATTATTCAAATTCTTTCAGGAAATAAAGAGGAACATACACTAATTCATTTTGAGTTAACTTTTCTGCTAATACCAAAACTAAATAATGACATTGTAAGACAAAATAAAAACAGTAACAAAACATTCCAATAATCCTCATGAGCATGAACACAAAAATTCTTCACAAACTCTTTTTAAGTTTAGTCCATCAAAATATAAAAAGAATTATACAAGTATATTTTTCATAGGATAGAAAGATTGTTTTAACCTTCAAAAATAATCAAGGTAAGTCATTACATTATAGAATAAAGGGAAAATCATATGATTAATCAATAAATGCAGAAAAATGGCTTGACAAAATTCAGCACTCATTCACTGCATTGATCTTTTAGCAAACTAGGAATAGACAATATCTTCTATTTTATAAAAAACATCTATAAAAATGTCTGTAGATAACATAATACTTAAATCTGAAACACTGCATGCTTTCCCCCTAAGATCAGAAACAGGGCAAGAATAAAGTCTAGAAATAAAATCACACATATACATACAGTCAACTGATTTTTGGCAAAGGGGTGAAGCAATTCAATGAGAAAAGGAAAATCTTTTTAACAAGTACTCCTGAACAATTGGATATCCATAGGTAATAAAATGAACTCTGACTTCTATTTTACTTGATAGTCAAAATTGAATTTGAAATGGGTAATAGAATTAGATGAATCACAGCTAAACTCATAATGTGTCTATAAGAAAACATAGCAGAGTATCTTCAAAACTGTATTTGAATAAATACTTCTTATACAGGACCAAAACAAAAAGCACTATCACTAATATAAGAAACAAATATTAAATTAAAAATAATCAAAATGAATATATGACTCCGGAAAAAGACACAACAACAAAAACAAGCAGGCAACCCACAGACTGAGAGAAAATATTCTATTCCTAGTATGTATGTCTGACAAAGGCCTTTTATCCAGAATATACAAAAACTGTATAAAAATCATATTAATATTATTAACATTAATATTTTAATATAAAATATGTATTAATAATAGAAAAGCAAATAACTCAATTATAACAGGAAAAATATTTGACCAGATACTTTTCAAATAAATACATAAAAATGACCAATAAAGTTGTGGAAAGATACTCTACATCATTAATCATCAGACAGATGTCATTTCATTAGGAGATAATAGTTTATACTCACACAAAAGATTAAAGTAAGAAAGTCATACAGCCAGGTATCGATGAAGGTGTGGAGCAACTGGAACTTATATATTCGGTAAAGAGTGTAAAATGGTACAAATACTCTGGATAAATATATGGCAGTTCTTATAAAGCTAAGGACATACCAACCTTATAATATAGAATTCTACTTCTTGGTATTTAATCTTCAAAATGAAATGTCCATAAGAAAACTTGTAAATGTATGTTCAGAGCAACCTTACTAACAATAATCTCAAACTTGAAACATGCCAAATGGCCATCAATGAGAGTATGGTTTAGCAAATTGTAGCTTATTCATACAGTGGGATATTATTAAACAATAAAAAGAAATTAATTATCCCTGCTCCCAAGAGAAAGGTGGGTGGTTTCCTTTAATATTTTATTTGTTTATATTAGAGAGAGAGAGACAGACAGAGAGAGAGCCGGGGAGAAGCAGGGGGAGAAGGAGAGGGGGAGGGAGCTAATCTCCAGCAGACTCCAAGCTGAGTGCAGAGCCTGACATGGGGCTCCATTCCAGGACCCTGAGCTCATGGCCTGAGCTGAAATCAAGAGTCAGTCACTCAACTGACTGAGCCACCCAGGTGCCCCAGAAAGGTGGGTGTGTTCTAAAACACCTAAAAATCCCTGGAGTGTATGTATTTTCTAATAATTAAAAATCGAAGAACTTCAGTCTTTATTTCTATATAAATGATTGCCAAATATATACCTTCAGCATCAGGCCTTAATTTACACTAGCTTTTCTGATGATTCATTCCTTTGACAATTTATTTATTTATTCCGTACTCTAGGATAGGTATTACTTCTATAGCTATATCTGGAAACATATAAATAAGATTCCTACTCACATGGAGAAAACTAACTAGAAAACTATAATAATAATTTTACATTTATTAAAGGTGTTGTAAAGAAAAATAAAACAGAAGAAATAGGAGGACGTATTATATTGAGAGGGAATATGTGGCAAGATCAGAAATTCTTTAGATAGGATAGAGGTAAACTCCATAAACACTGAAACTTTTACCATCATGCCTGCATGATGAAAATAAACTGTGCAAAGATCTAGAGAACAAGAAGTGAAAATATTACAATAATTTAATAGGTAATTCGATCATCAGTGATATTTTTGAGATATGGTTGACTTTTTTTCCCCAAAATGATCCCTAGTGTCATTATGTAATCATTTCAATAATAATGTGCTAATTCAACCCAGTCTAAACAATATGCAACAAAACATTTTGCCAGTTTCAATTCTGTATTTTAAGAGATTATCAGCTAATAAACTTGTAATCAAATAGTTATCCTAAAAGCATTTTAAAGAATTAAAGATAGATATATTTCATAAATAGCAAATTTTATATATTCAAATGACAAACCAAGATGCTTTCAAGATAATTTGAAACAATTTAAATTCTTAAGCAGGATAGGCAGTAAACCTTGTTTATAGTATCCATTTTCCCAGAAAGAAAAAGTTTCTATTATTCTAACAACATGGTAAAAAAGAAAACCTATCATAACCTTCCAAAAGAGCAAAAATAAATTACTATAAATTTTGCCCAGGACAACAACATTCTAGAAAAAACAAACAAACACCAATCCATAAATATAGACCTGTTAGTTAAGACTGAAATAACTTCAAAGACTTCTAGATTTCAAAAATCTAGACTACATAACTCTAATACTTCCATCAGTATAAATATTTATTCCTGAACACATATCTCTCTGGGATTATTGTGTCATACCCTTTGATTAATCAATTCAGATAGTTTACCTTGGTACACAGAAATAGCCTAGGTACAGAAGACACAATTCTTTCTGGCTACATTTTGTTTATTTTCACCAGTGAATAGCAATTGTGCACATCATCAATACCTTAGACACAAACCATTTTCTTTCCATTCTTTCCCTGTTATTTCTTCCACATTCCCTGAGTTTAGAAACTTCACTATATCATGTCCATTTTTTGAGGCTTTAGGTAGCAGGCTATTCTTGAAAAGCATATATAAATCATAGAATAGCCAGTTTCCTTTGGGCGTGCCAATGATTCTGTAGCATGTTTATACTTCTCTTTTTAAAAGCCAACCTAGAGATCTCTCTACAAAGTTTTCCTCTGTAAACATGAGCAACTCTTGAAGTCCTTTTGTTGATGCTTTGCAAATCAGCATAATGATTTTGAGTCAAGGAAACCTCCAAATGTAACTCTTTTATAAACTTGTAAATTGCAGAAGGTGGGCTTATATTTGTACTGCTCTGAAATCATGTTGTGAGCTAAATGTGTTATGACACATTTCAGTTATGAGATATGATCAAAACTATCAATGGATTTTTTGTCTTTTAATGAAATTGCTTAGTAATTGTAGAATAGATATATTTTTAGACTTTATATTACAAATTTTGCACTTTAGAAATAACATTTTTTATTCTACTTTAGTAACATTTTATAAAACTAAAATTTTACTAAATAAGTAAAACTTACTGTCATGTAAGCTGCTGGGGTCATTCAGAACTGCACATGTTTATTTGCTTTTATCAGAAAACCTCTAAAGAATTTACTCTCTCAAAGCTCATAAGCTTCCAATGAACCTCCAGCCAAATTATTTATCTACTCTATTGATGAATAATGAACAATATGGAAGAAGAAAAGAGCAGAGCGGGTTCAGGCAGACTAGGGAAGATGGAAATAAAGTCCCAAAGGATCTGTGGAGAACAAAGAATATTTTCCAAGGTATATTGTAGATGTAACCTGATCTGATCCTACATCCCACCTTTGTTTTCTTTGACTCTGCAAAAATAAACAAAAGGCAGCAAGTATATGGATCACAACCATGGACAGCCTTATTCTTTCTGATGATCAGAATGAAAACCATAAAATTATCAAAAAAGTAGACCCAAAGCATGCAAAAAAAAAAGTAATCTAAATTTTAGATTCTAAAAGAGAGTAGCATGAAAGCACAGTCTAATATAAAACACAGAATAAAAGTGCTGATAATGATTCTAATCAGGTAAATACATTCATTCTCTCCCATTTCTCACATAACTTGTTCAAAGTATTATTTTTTATCTCATTTTTAAATTTATCTTTTCTAAATTTCTGGTTTCTTGACTTACTATATAACATGGGCTTACATGCCTACCTTGACTTATTTTCCACTGTTCCTCAATATGCACACATGCATGCAAACACACACACATAGAATCATCTTTAGATAGGACATTGTCATCACCTTCTCCAGCACATGCATATTCCTTTAGCTCTGTTCCTTTCAGCTGGGATGCCCTGCTTCATATCTTCTAATTCTCCAAATACTATTGCTCCTTAGACTCTACCAAATTTCTCATATACTAAAAACTTTCTAACTTGCTAATTCTTTAAGAATATTTTATTTGTATTTTCTAAAGTTTATTGTCCAGCTGCTTGAGATCTAGCATCAAACAGAGGTGATTCCAAGATGAAACTGAGTGGGTGGTCACAGGAACATTGGTGAAGCCAAGACTGAGAGTCAGAAAACCAAAACAGATTAAAGACAAGCTAGTGTCTAAGCCAGCAACAGAACTATGTGACAAAACAACAAAGGACCCCTGCGAAGTGTGAGTGCATTGCTTGTTGCTGGCCCTTCTTGCTGTTGTTTTCAATTTCCATATTCAGATGTTTAAGGCCCCTAGAGTGTGTTAAAAGTTCTGAAAAACACATGATATATTTGCCTTTACTAGTGTTCTTTTTGCTTTAACATTCTTAGAAATAATTGTATGGTTAGAATAAAAAAACTGTGCATGATCTAGATAATACTTAGTTGCTTAAAATATTATACCCATGCGAGACCCTAGAGATCATATAGTGCAGGACTTTCCAACTTTTTTATTCTTTTGTCTTGTATCCCTTTGGAAGTCTGGTAAACCTGAGAATGCTAAGGGCCATTTTTCAAATAATGTTTTTACATATATAAAATGTACAACATGATATTATAAAGAAACCAACAATGTTACTGTACACTTACAATTTTTTTAAAACATCTAATTTGTGATATAGTAATATATGTCCTTATATGTTAACATATAGGGTGAAAATCATAACAATAATATTTTCAGATATCTGCAATATCTATAATGTGATATGGAAACATGTATATCTGTGATTTCTCATGGTACCAAATTCAAAGATGCCATTAATACTTCCACGATTATCTTTTCGCATTTATAATGGAGGAACATACTAGAGTCCCATTAGAACCTAGTTAATGAGAAGATTTTTTTTTCCCCATTCCAATTCACAGGCCCTGTGAATTCTACTAACCTACCTGAAAGTCAGGGGGTCCCAGGTTTGGAACCCCAATCTAGTAAAACCTTTTATGTGTGAAGAAATGATAGAGCTTGCCCAACATCATAAATCCTAGTTGAAAGCATTGGAATTAACAGAAATCACATGCTCTCCCACCAAGGTCAGAATTCTTAACACCATCGTCTGCTAATTCAGGAGCTTTCATTTTCAGATGGCCACAAATGTTAGTGTGTAAATTGGAGGAATATCTTCACAAATCCTCAGAAAGCATCCTGTAAATGGAGGATTTATTACATTGTGTTCACCTCTGTCTGGTAAATTACTGCCTACACTGGACTGATCTGGATTTTAATCTATCTACCCCAGTAGCCAGTAGCCAGTAAACCCTCATAGAAAAGTCACTGTGAGATACTTATCTCATTATCCCGGATCCTTGTATTGGGCTTGGTGTGCTTGATAGAGCTGAATTTAATTTACTAATTTGTTGTTTATTTATTAACCACCGTCCTTCATAGTTTGCTTTTGTTCCCTGGGACATATTGTTTTCTCTCTGGACAGAAAGCCCCTGGTGACTGACAATCCTTGCAGACTTCTATACCCCTGCAGAGTGCTTAACACATGGTATAAACACTTAATGAAGGATTCTACAGAGGACGTAAAGTATTAATGAGAAGATGATTTAATGATTAAGATAAATTAAAACCTATAATTTTAAATGTTTCTCAAAATACTATAGAAAAATTAATATGAAAATTTGCTATTAATGAGGAGCTTTGCCTATTTTATACATTTAATGCATAATTAAGATATAATATAATTTTAAAGAATTTTTTAAAGATTTTATTTATTTATTTGTCAGGGAGAGAGAGGGGGGAGAGAGCACAAGTAGGGAGAGGTAGGCAGAGGGAGAAGCAGGTTCCCTGCTTCAAACAAGGAGCCCGATGTGGGACTCGATCCCAGGACCCTGGGGTCTTGACCTGAGCCAAAGGCAGATGCTTAACCGACTGAGCCACCCAGGCCTCCCTAGATAAAATATTTTAAAAATCTTGAATGAATGTATTGGTTTGGAAAGGTCAATATTTTTAAATTATTCTCCAAACAGATAATCTAGACGAAGAGCTTTTGCGAGTCTCACCCTTGGCAGAGAATTAGGTACTATGTTTCAAAACATGGTATTCCAGAAATAAAAGTACAATGCATCTTGGGATATTTAAGAAATAAATTTAATTTAAATTTCCCACCAACCATAGTTTTCTCATTTCTTCTGTGTTTGGATGTTATCTAATTTCACAAAATTTTATTTTCATTAATGTCTTAGGGGAATTAGCTTCTTCACAAGTACAATTATCTATATCATTGTGTTGAATGGTTTTATATCTTACTCTCATGCTGTTAGCCAACTGAGTTGGCTCTCTAGGATCCTGTTATTGCTGTTTCAGATCGTGTTGAGATTCAAAAATAAGTAACAAATACAGCACTGGATATTGGGTTTTAAATAAAGCACCATTCACATAGGAAACATGCTCCAGTCCTCCTACCAACTTTACTTATTAACAACTTCTAATACTTTTTAAGTAAGGAATTTTTTAAAAAATTAATTTCCATTTGACATATGTCAGTAATAGTTTATAAATGGTCAGATAGCTTTTGCCTATTTTTCTGTCTTCCTGATTGTCTTTTAAGATGGAGATTCCATTATCTCACTTTTAATTAATTTCCTTAACACCCAAGTCAATGGGTTTTACTCTATGTGATGGTAGGAATCATACCATCACATAGAGAGAGAGAGAGCCCAAGCAGGGGAGGGGAAGAGGGGCAAGAGGGGGAGGGAGAGAGAGACTCTTAAGCAGTCTCCACACCCAGCATGTGAGTCAGACATGGGGCTTGATCTCACAACCCCAAGATCAGGACCTGAGCCCGAGGCTTAACCAACTGAGCCACTCAGGCATCCCTTTATTATTTTTATTTGAATTTAAAATTGGCCAATTTCAAGTGTAATAACCAACTTTTGGAAAGTAAAGGGCCATGAGATATTCAAATGAGGGCGTTTGATGTGATTTTGAATTGTTCTAATGATTTAATAATTAGTATGGGACTTGAAAGTTTTCACTGAATCTTTTTGGTTGGTGGTGATAAGGAACTACTACAATTCCACTACTAGGTGTCTTTTCTCTTCTCTTCTCTTTTCTCTCCTCTCCTTTTCTCTTTCTTTTCTTTTCTTTTTTTTTATTTTTTATTGTTATGTTAATCACCATACATCACATCATTAGTTTTGGATGTAGTGTTCCATGATTCATTGTTTGTGCTTGCTTGCTTGCTTGCTTGCTTTCTTTCTTTCTTTCTTTCTTTCTTTCTTTCTTTCTTTCTTTCTTTCTTTCGTTATTTATCTTACTAAATGTTCACAATGTAGTAGTAGTAGTGGAAGTAGTAGTAATTCTACACAATGATTTTCAAATCTTACATAATTATATTCTTATGATAATCTTGTATGATAGGTATTCTGTCTCTCACTGTCTCTCTTTCTCTTTTTAAAGATTTATTTATTCATTTTAGAGAGAGAGAGAGAGAGAGAGAAAGCCCATGTGAATGGAGGGAGGGGCAGAGGAAGGGGAAGAGAGAGAGAGACAGTGAGAGACAGAATACCTATCATACAAGAGTGAAACAGACTCTCCACTGAGGGCAGAGCTGGACATGGGACTTGATCTCATGACCCTGAGATCATGATCTGAGCTGAAATCAAGAGTCAGAAGCTTAACCAACTGAGCTACCTAGGCATCCCTCTCTTTTTTAAGAAGAAATATTCCATGGCATAATCATTCTTTTTTCATTACTCCCTGATTCTTCTACGATAATATAAAATGTTGCTTATTTAAAACTAAATTGTTTAGAGTTTCAATTGTTATTTGACCTTTTATTTTATTTTATTTAAGATTTTATTTATTTGAGAGAGAGAGCATGAGCGGGGGGAGAGAGAGGGAGAAGGAGATGCCTCACTGAGCAGGGAGCCTGACACAGGGCTCAAACCCAGGATGCTGGGATCATGACCTGAGCCAAAGGCAGACACTTAACTGGCTGAGACACACAGGTGCCCCTGATCTTTTTATAAATCCATTAATATTTAGGGTAATAAATATTTATATCTATTATCATGAGGTAAAATACATAATTTATTTAATTTATGAATGCAATTTATAAAATTTCCCCCAATTTTTAAATGTATTACTCATAAGAAACTCCATATTTTGACAATAGTCTCATCATAATTTACTTCTGGATTTATTTTTGTTAATTACTGAAGATGGCAGAGTGACATCATTATATATGATACCACATATGTTGTAGGAAAAGTACATATCACTGAAAGAACAATGATGGTGGTTTACCCACATAACCTCTTTTTCTACTTTAGGCATGAAACCAGTAGTCAGTTTAAAGTTACACTACATAGTATCACCAACTCATACATACCAGAACCACTCCTTTTATTTTCCACTTTCCTTTTTCTTTTCAAAACTTCATTGTTGTTTTAAAAGTAAAAGATCTTTCATATCAGACCTATAAGTTGAGGGGAATTACTAATCTACTTTTTATTTTTATTATTTATTTATTTATTTATTTTTTATTGAGAGAGAAAGCAGGTGGTAGGGAGGGGGGAGAGGGAGAGAGAGAATCTTAGGCAGGCTCTATGCCTGCACAAACCTGATGTGGGGCTTGATCTTGGGACTCTGAGATCATGACCTGAGCCAAAATCAGGAGTCAGATGCTTATCCAACCGAGCCACTTAGGCACCCCACTAAACTACTTTTTAAAAAGTTGAAAAAATCTGATTTGTTACATGAACATTATTTTCAACTTTTATGCCAATTTTCCTTTGGAACAAAAGTTCTTACCTTCTTTAATGTTATTTGAAATTCCAAAATGTGATACTTTTTGGTCAAAAGAAATCAAGGCATTGATACTTTTAGAATATTTGTTTTAAAAATATATGTGTACCTATTGTAACACTGAATTAGAGTCAAGTAGTACATCTTACTATCAGACTAAAAAATCACCATCATAGGTAGATACATCAAACAAACCTACTTTATCATTGAATTTAAACATTATATTGTATTGCAGTATTTATTTAGTCAACAAGTATTTATGGGGTATCAACTATACAACTTTCTAGGTTCTGGGGATACAACAATAAACAAAACAGACAATTATACCTGGATTATTCAGAGGTAATATATTTGAATGGGTAATGTCAAAAAATGAAAAGTGCTCTGAACAAAAATTAAGAGAATAATAGGTAAAGTGGTGGTTAATCAGCAGGTACATTTTGTCCAAAAGACAAAATGGTCAGATTTGAGTTTATTCTGAAAGTAAATTTTGAGCAGAAACTTAGCAAGGTGAGTAAATATTTGAGGAACTGCCCTCCAGGCAGAAGAAAAAGTAATGGAAATGGCCCTAAATCAAGAATATATTCAGTGAGGACAGCTTGACCAAAGTGTTCAAAGTGGAAAGAGTAGAAAATGAGTCCAAATAGGTAAGGTGAAAAAGTGACCTTGTGGGGTATCATAAAAATTAATTTTTTTCTGAGTGAGATGGGAAGCCATCAGAACCTTCTGTGGAAGAAGTGATAATACATTTAAAAAATTACTGTGTCTCAGGGGGTGGAGCAAGATGGCGGAGAAGTAGGAGACCTGGATTTCATCTGGTGTCAGGAATTCAGCTGAATAGGGATCAAACCATTCTGAACACCTACAAACTCAACAGGAGAGCAAAGAAAATAGCAACAACTCTGAACAGAAAAGCGACCACTTTCTGGAAGGTAGGATGTGCGGAGAAGTGAATCCGACGCGATATTCGGGAGGATAGACGGCGGGCGAGGGGGCCTCCGTCGGCCACTTCTGGCAAGTGATAGAGCAGTGGAACACAAAATCGGAACGTTTAGAAGTCGGCTCCACTGAGGAACATCGCTCCAGTGGCTAAGCGGGGGTGGAACCCTCGCAGGACAGTGTGGTCTCAGGACCCTCGGGGTCACAGAAAGACCGGGGGTGTCTGAGTGCGGCAGAGCTCCCAGGTATCGGAGTGGGGAAGCTGGCTGCAGAGATGGAGCCGAGGAGCGGGCTCTCAGCTCGGGGTTGCCATAAACTGGGATCATGACACAGTCGGGCCCCTGCTCTTCCAGTGGGGACCCAACAAATGGCAGATCCGGGGAGACTCCCCATCCTCTCCCCAGGAGGGGCGGCGTGGGAGCACACCTCAGGGATCTGCTGGGTTTGGAGCCTCCACACGGGGCTGTGTGCCAGAGATAGAAACACACGGTCGCAGGCCGGGAGAGCATGGAGTGTGGATAGAGACCAGGGAGACAGGAGTGATTGAATACTTTTCTCTGGGGGCGCACTGAGGAGTGGGGCCCCGGGTTCTCGGCTCCTCCGAGGCAGAGATTGGGAGGCCACCATTTTCACTCTCATCCTCCAAAGCTGTACGGAAAGCTTGCAGGGAACAAAAGCTCCCAAGAGCAAACCCGAGCAGATTACTTAGCCTGGACCAGCAAGAGCAGGGCAATTCCGCCTCCAGCAAAGACATTTGGGAACCATGGCAACAGGCCCCTCCCCCAGAAGATCAGCAGGAACAGCCAGCCAAGACCAAGTTTACCGATCAATGAGAATGGCAGAACTCCAGCGTTAGGGGAATACTGCAAATAGAATTCATGGCTTTTTTACCATGATTCATTAGTCTTTCAAAGTTAATTTTTTAAATTGTTTTTTTTTTAATTTTTCTTTTTCCCTTTTTCAACCAACATCTTATCAATCCCTTTAAAAAATTTTTTATTTTTCATTTTTAGAGTCATATTCTATCCCTTCCCCTTATTTTTGGCATATATATATATAAGTTGTTCTCTCTTTAAAATTTTGAGATACAGTTTCATCTAACATATCAAAATATACCCTAAATCTCTAGTGTATGGCTTTGTTCTACTCTCCTGCCTCATCACATTCTCTCCCCTTTTCTTTCTTTCTTTTTTTTTTAATACTCTTCTTTCTTTTTTCAAACACCTTCTTATCAATTCCTATTTTAAATTTTTTTATAATTTTCACCTTTACAGTCATATTCCATCCCTTCATCATATCAACCCTTATTTTGTACATATATAATTCTTTCTTTCTTTAAAATTTTAGGAGGCACTTTCTTCTAACAGACCAAAATACACTCAAAATCTAGAGTGTGGCACTGATCTATGCACCAGCTTGATCATATTTGATCATATTCTGTTTTGTTTTTGTTTTGTTCTGTTTTTGTTTGTTTTTATCTTTTTCTTTATCTTCTTTTTTCTCTTTCTTTTTTCTTTCTTTCCCTTTCTTTTCCCCTGGTTTCAGGTCTTTTCTGATTTGTTTAGAGTATATTTTCTGGGGACGTTGTTAACCTGATAGCATTCTGTTCTCTCATTCATCTATTCTACTCTGGACAAAATGACAAGATAAAAAAAAAAAAAACCTCAACAAAAAGAAAAAGAGGTAGTACCATCCGCCAGGGACCTACTCAATCCGGACATTAGTACGATGTCGGACTTAGAGTTCAGAATCATGATTTTAATGATACTAGCTGGACTTGAAAAAGCATGGAAGTTATTAGAGACACGCTTCCTGGAGAAACGAAAGAACTAAAATCTAACCAAGTCGAAATCAAAAAGGCCAATAATGATTTGCAATCAAAAATGGGGGCACTAACTGCTAGGATAAATGAGGCAGAAGAGAGAATCAGCGATATAGAAGACCAAATGATGGAAAATAAAGAAGCTGAGAAAAAGAGAGATAAACCACTACTGGATCACGAGGGCAGAATTCAAGAGATAAGCGATACGATAAGACGAAACGACATGAGAATAATTGAGATCCCAGAACAAGAAGAAAGAGAGAGGGGGCAGAAGGCATATTGGAGCAAATTATAGCATAGAACTTCCCTAATGTGGGGAAGGAAACAGGCATCAAAATCCAGGACGCACAGAGAACCCCTCTCAAAATCAATAAAAATAGGTCAACACCCCGACATCTAATAGTAAAACTTACGAGTCTCAGAGACAAAGAGAAAATCTTGAAAGCAGCTCAGGAGAAGAGATATGTAACCTATAATGGTAGAAATATTACATTGGCAACACCTCTCCACAGAGACCTGGCAGGCCAGAAAGGACTGGCATGATATCTTCAGAGCACTAAACGAGAAAAATATGCAGCCAAGAATACTATATCCAGCTAGGCTGTCATTGAAAATAGAAGGAGAGATAAAAAGCTTCCAGGACAAACAAAAATTAAAGGAATTTGCAAACATGAAACCAGCCCTCCAAGAAATATTGAAAGGGGTCCTCTAAGCAAAGAGAGAGCCTAAAAGCAGCATAGACCAGAAAGGAACACAGACAATATAAAGTAACAGTCACCTTACAGGCAATACAATGTCACTAAATTCATAACTTTCAATAGTGACCCTGAATGTAAATGGGCTAAATGCCCGAATCAAAAGACACAGGTTATCCGGTTGGATTAAAAAACAAGACCCGTCAATATACTGTCTGCAAGAGACTCATTTTAGACCCAAAGACACCCCCAGATTGAAAGTGAGGGGGTGGAAAACCATTTACCATGCTAATGGACACCAAAAGAAAGCTGGGGTGGCAATCCTTATATCAGACAAATTAGATTTTAAAACAAAGACTGTAATAAGAGATGAGGAAGGACACTATATCCTACTTAAAGTGTATAACCAACAAGAAGATCTAACAATTGTAAATATCTATGCCCCTAACATGGGAGCAGCCAATTATATAAGGCAATTAAAACAAAAGCGAAGAAACACATTGACAACAATACAGTAATAGTGGGGGACTTTAACACCCCCCTGACTGAAATGGAGAGATCATCTAAGCAAAAGATCAACAAGGAAATAAAGACTTTAAATGACACACTGGACAAAATGGACTTCACAGACATATTCAGAACACTCCACCCCAAAGCAACGGAATACACATTCTTCTCTAGTGCCCATGGAACATTCTCCAGAATAGATCACATCCTAGGTCACAAATCAGGTCTCAACTGGTACCAAAAGATTGGGATTATTCTCTGCATATTTTCAGACCACAATGCTTTGAAACTAGAACTCAGTCACAAGAGGAAAGTCAGAAAGAACTCAAATACGTGGAGGCTAAAGAGCATCCTACTAAAGAATGAATGGGTCAACCAGGAAATTAAAGAAGAATTTAAAAAATTCATGGAAACCAATGAAAATGAAAACACAACTGTTCAAAATCTTTGGGATGCAGCAAAGCCAGTCCTAAGAGGAAAGTATATAGCAATACAAGCCTTTCTCAAGAAACAAGAAAGGTCTCAAATATACAACCTAACCCTACACCTAAAGGAGCTAGAGAAAAAAGAGCAAATAAAGCCTAAACCCAGCAGGAGAAGAGAACTAATAAAGCTCAGAGCAGAAATCGATGAAATAGAAACCAAAAGAACAGTAGAACAGATCAACAAAATTAGGAGCTGGTTCTTTGAAAGAATTAACAAGATTGATAAACCCCTGGCCAGACTTATCAAAAAGAAAAATGACCAAAATCAACAAAATCATGAATGAAAGAGGAGAGATCACAACCAACACCAACGAAATACAATTATAAGAACATATTATGAGCAACTCTATGCCAGCAAATTAGATAACCTGGAAGAAATGGATGCATTCCTAGAGATGTATCAACTACCAAAACTGAACCAGGAAGAAATAGAAACCCTGAACAGACCCTATAACCACTAAGGAAATTGAAGCAATCATCAAAAATCTCCCAAATAAAAAAAGCCCAGGGCCAGATGGCTTCCAAGGGTATTCTACGAAACATTTCAAGAAGAATTAATACCTATTCTTCTGAAACTGTTCCAAAAAATAGAAATGGCAGGAAAACTTCCAAACTCATTTTATGAGGCCACCATTACCTTGATCCCCAAACCAGACAAGACCCCATCAAGAAGGAGAACTACAGACCAATATCCTTGATGAACATGGATGCAAAAATTCTCACCAAAATAGTAGCCAGTAGGATCCAATAGTATATTAAAAGGATTATTCACCATGACCAAGTGGGATTTGTCCCTGGGCTGCAAGGTTGGTTCAACATCCGCAAATCAATTAACATGATACAATATATTAACAAAACAAAGAAAAAGAATCATATGATCCTCTCGATAGATGCAGAAAAAGCATTTGACAAAGTACAGCATCCTTTCTTGATCAAAACTCTTCAGAGTATAGGATAGAGGGTACATACCTCAATATCATAAAAGCCATCCATGTTAAACCCACAGCCAATATCATTCTCAATGGGGAAAAACTGAGAGCTTTCCCCCTAAGGTCAGGGACGCAGCAGGGATGTCCACTATCACCACTGCTATTCAACATAGTATTAGAAGTCCTAGCCACAGCAATCAGACAACAAAAAAAATAACTGGCATCCAAATTGGGAAGGAAGAAGTCAAACTCTCACTCTTTGCAGATGATATGAAACTTTATGTGGAAAACCCAAAGATTCCACCCCAAAACTGCTAGAACTCATACAGGAATTCAGTATAGTGGCAGGATATAAAATCAATGCACAGAAATCAGTGGCATTTCTATACACCAACCACAAGACAGAAGAGAGACAAATCAAGGAGTTGATCCCATTTACAATTGCACCCAAAACCATAAGATACCTAGGAATAAATCTAACCAAAGAGGCAAAGAATCTGTACTCAGAAAACTATAAAATACTCATGAAAGAAATTGAGGAAGACACAAAGAAATGGAAAAACATTCCATGCTCATGGATCGGAAGAAAAAATATTGTGAAGATGTCAATGCTACCTAGTGCAATCTACACATTCAATGCAATCTCCATCAAAATACCATCCAATTTTTTCAAAGAAATGGAACACATAATCCTGAAATTTGTATGGAACAAGAAAAGACCCCGAATAGCCAGAGGAATGTTGAAAAAGAAAAGCAAAGCTGGCAGCATCACAATTACAGACTCCAAGCTTTATTACAAAGCTGTCATCATCAAGACAGTATGGTACTGGCAAAAAACAGACACATAGATCAATGGAACAGAATCGAGAGCCCAGAAATGGATCCTCAACTCTATGGTCAACTCATCTTTGACAAAGCAGGGAAGAATGTCCAATGGAAAAAAGACAGTCTCTTCAACAAATGGTGTTGGGAAAATTGGACAGCCACATGCAGAAGAATGAAACTGGACCATTTCCTTACACCACACACAAAAATAGACTCCAAATGGTTGAATAACCTAAACGTGAGACAGGGTCCATCAAAATACTAAAGGAGAACACAGGCAGTAACCTCTTCGACCTCAGCCACAGCAACTTCTTCCTAGAAACATCGCCAAAGACAAGGGAAGCCAGGGCAAAAATGAACTATTGGGATTTCACCAAGATAAAAAGCTTTTGCACAGCAAAAGAAACAGTCCACAAAACCAAAAGACAACTGACAGAATGGGAGAAAATATTTGCAAATGACATATCAGATAAAGGGCTAGTATCCAAAATCTATAAAGAACTTATCAAACTCAACACCCAAAGAACAAATAATCCAATAAAGAAATGGCAGAAGACATGAACAGACATTTTTCCAGAGAAGACATCCAAAGGCCAACAGACACATGAAAAAGTGTTCAACATCGCTCAGCATCAGGGAAATCCAAATCAAAACCTCAATGAGATACCACTTCACACCCGTCAGAATGCCTAAATTTAACACTCAGGAAATGACAGATGTTGGTGGGGATGTGGAGATAGGGGAACCCTCCTACACTGTTGGTGGGAATGCAAGCTGGTGCAGCCACTCTGGAAAACAGTATGAAGGTTCCTCAAAAAGTTGAAAATAGAGTTACCATGTGATCCAGCAATTGCACTACTGGGTATTTACCCCAAAGATACAAGTGTAGGGATCTGAAGGGGTACATGCACCCCAATGTTTATAGCAGCAATGCCCACAATAGCCAAACTGTGGAAAGAGCCAAGATGTCCATCGACAGATGAATGGATAAAGAAGAGGTGGTATATATACACAATGGAATATTATGCAGCCATCAAAAGGAATGAGATCTTGCCATTTGCAATGACATGGATGGAACTGGAGGGTGTTATGCTGAGTGAAATAAGTCAATCAGAGAAAGACATGTATCATATGACCTCACTGATATGAGGAATTCTTAATCTTAGGAAACAAACTGAGGGTTGCTGGAGTGGTGGGGGCATGGGAGGGATTGGGTGGCTGGGTGATAGACATTGCTGAGGTATGTGCTATGGTGAGCACTGTAAATTGTGCAAGACTGTTGAATCACAGGTCTGTACCCCTGAAACAAATAACGCAATATATGTTAAGAAAAAAAAAAGAAGGAGAAGATAGCAGGAGGGCAAGAATGAAGGGGAATAAATCGGAGGGGGAGACAAACCATGAGAGATGATGGACTCTGAAAAACAAACAGGGTTCTAGAGGGGAGGGTGGTGGGGGGATGGGTTAGCCTGGTGATGGGTATTAAAGAGGGCATGTTCTGCGTGGAGCACTGGGTGTTGTGCACAAACAATGAATCATGGAACACTACATCAAAAACTAATGATGTATGGTGATTAACATAACAATAAAAAAATTTAAAGAGAAAATATGTAGACAGAGAAGAGAGGAAGGGCCATGTAATAAACTCTGAAGAATTTTAGCATTTAAAGTTTGAAGAAGTAAGAACAAGTAAAGGGGGTTAAGAAGGAGTGGTCAGTATGGCAAGGAAGGAACCAGGACTGTTGTGACTAGAATCAAGAGAAGATGTTTCAAGGAAAGTGAACAACTGTGTTTCTATTAGGACAGGTCACAGGACTTGTGGAGATGAGCAGTTTTTCCAGTGTGGAGATGAGCAGTTTGATGGAGTGTTAGGGATGAGGCATTAGGAAGAGATAAAAATGTAGATAACTATATATAAGAATTTTGCTGTTAAGGGAATCAGGAAATAGGGTGGTAGCTGAAAGGAGATATGTAGTCAAGAGAATTCATTAAAGAGGTATCACAGCAAATTTGTATGCTCATGGGAATAATCCAATAAAGAAATTAATAGAACTTCCAAGGAAGATGGCAGAGTAGGAGGAATGGATTGTCTCACAGATACACCTACATAACAACCACATCAGTGTAAATAACCCAGAAAATGATGCAAAGGGTGTGAGAACAGCTAAATGTATAGAAGAGGCCATATCAAGTAGGAAGGGTGCAGATGTAGTCAGGAGCCAAACTGACCCAGAGAACTGCCCAGGGAAGGGAGGGACACCATGGGCATAGAGAAAGGAGAGGAGCAGACCCCACACCATGTACCCAAGGCATGGGGAACCTGTACTAGGAAGATGAATCCCCATAATATTTGGCTTTGAAAACCAGAAGGGATTAACTTCAAGAATTCTTACAATCATTGGGGCTTAACACCTGGAACTTAATTTTTTTAAAGATTTTATTTATTTGAGGGAGAGAGTGAGCAAGAGAGAGAGAGCATGAGCAGGAGTAGGGGCAGAGGGAAAGGGAGAAGCAGACTCTCCTGCCGAGCAGGGAGCCAGATGAGGGGCTCGATCCCAGAACCCTGGGATCATGACCTGAGCTGAATGCAGACTTAACTGACTGAGCCACCCAGGCACCCTACTTTAAAATTCAGCTTCCCTCTGGGAGAGCTGGAGGGCAAGAAGAAACTGAGTCCCCATCCTTAAAAAAACAGCAAACGAATAGCCCTGCTGAGATACAGCAGAAGAAATTTGATGAATGCCTAGAGTATATGGAAGGAGGATTTGTTTACTATTCGCAGACATGCTGGAAGGGCAGTGATCTTTGGGAAACTTCTCCAAGAACAAAAGAGCTGGCAGGAGCTATGTCCTTCCTGGGTCCCCAGCCTAGATAGATGGACACCAGTGGGAAACAGCATAGTAGGAATACTCTCAGTCTAGCTTGCTAACAGTGTGCCCTGCCCTGATATTCTTTTGTGGACTCACCCTGTCCAACCAGACTCCATAGGAGTTTTCCAAAAAGGATACAGGTCCCCTCCCACAGCAGAACTGTGCACAACTTGCTAACAGCACACCTGTCCCCATATCCTCCAAAGGACCCAACCCATCCAACACTCCCTCATCAAGAGTACATCCAAAGTGGCTCCACAAGCATAGCAGTGTGCAAGTAGCCCAGACAGGAGCCAGCACCATTCCAAAATGACTCTTGACCTAGGGAAAACGGAAGAAAACCACACACACCAGCAGACATCTGGTCTGACTGAAGAACCCACCCTCCAATAAAGGCTTCTCAGAGGACAACACAGGGAAAGTGTCCTTCAGTTTGGTATGAACGCAGCTCTGGAAAACACCTTTTCTTACCCGACTCAAGCCCAAAGTGGCCCCAGACTGGCCCATTAACAACACAGGGACCAAACCCTGCCCACAATGGGCAAAGAGAAACATCGCAGATGACTGGACTGAAGGCAAACTTGGCTCAACCACAAGAGTAGGTTGCATGCAACACACATAGGAGACACTCTTGAAGCAGGTTCTGGTGAATAGAAGACAGTGCACTGTGGGACACTGTAGGACCTCTTCTTCATAAGGCCACTACTTTGAAGAGCAGGAGAACATATGTCAACATAATAAAGGCCATATATGAAAAAAAACACAGCTAATACCACATTTAATGCTGAAAAACTGAGAGCTTTTCTCCTAAGATGAGGAAAAACACAAGGATATTCACTCTCACCACTTTTATTTAACATAGTACTGGAAGTTCTAGCCACATCACTCAGACAACAAAAAGAAATAAACAGCATCAGAATTGGTAAAGAAGTAAAATTTTCAGTATTTGCAGATGACATGATACTATATATAGAAATCCCTAAAGACTCCAGCAAAAACCACTAGAAGTGATAAATGAACTCAGTAAGATTGCAGAATACAAAATCAATATATAGGGATCTATTTCATTTCTATACAATAACAATAATGTAGCAGAAAAGAAATTAAGAAAATAAGCCCATTTACAATTGCACTAAAAAGAAATAAAATGCCTAGGTATAGACTTAACTAAGGAGATGAAAGACCTGTATTCTGATTATAAAACATTGATGAAAAAAATTGAAGATAATACACAGAAATGGAAAGACATTCCATGGTCATCAATTAAGAGAACAAATATGATTAAAATGTCCATACTAACCACAGCAATCTACAGATTTAACACAATCCCTATCAAAATGCCAACAGCATTTTCCACAGAACTAGAACAATCCTAAAATTTGTATAGAACCACAAAAGATACTGAAAAGCAAAGCAGTCTTGAAAAAGAACAAAACTGATTTCAAGATATACTACAAACTATAATAATCAAAAATGTGTGGTCCTTGAGTAGTCAAGGAGGTGAAGGATATGGTGTTCAGGTGGAGCACTCACCTTGGCTAGGGGACAGCCAGTTCATACATAGCATGTATTATATTATACTGGCGACTAATGCTTTTAAAAAACCAGCTTCATAAACATTTAAGCTTTCTATTCCAAAGAACTAGGTCTCATAAAAATCATACAGGAAAGAGTATTTTTATTTTCCCTATTCTATAGATGAGAAAAATTATAGACTAACTGGATTCAGGAACCCATTACAGTAACAAAATATTTCAATAAAAATATATTTTTTATCAAATGTTCTAATACTTCTTAGGGATTTTAATTAGAAATTGATTGAGAGTGGCCATCAACCAAGATAATTTAGATCCACGGGATACTTCTATTGGTAATACTGTTCTCAAATTTGACTGTCCAGCAAAATCACTTTTGGGATTACATTTTTCTTTGTTTTGACACAGCATCTCTGGTCTCAAACTTTGGATATCCTCATTCAGTGGATTTGGGGAGGGAATGGGTCATCTGTGTTTTAAACTAAAGTATCACAGGTGTTTTCAGAGTGGGTCCACGGTTGAGTACCACTGTGGTGTCAGACATGCACACTGTGTCAAATGGTTTTCTACATATAGATAACCTCTGCAAGCCAAATACACTTTTCATGATGAGGAAAGATGAAATTAGGAGAAGTTCAGAATGTAGTTTTTATGATAAAAAGACTTTCAGCAGATGCTATGCTCTTTCATAATTTGTAATGTTGGATACATGAATTTGCTTTTTATAATGATTGGGGGAATAATCTGGTGTTAGAGAGTGGTAAATCCTAATTCATGTGTTGGTTTTTAGTTCTCTCCAGCAGGACTTACATTGATGAGGAAGTAGATCAGGAGCTGAGCCAGGGACTCTAAAGAAGACTGGTCCTAATATTAACCACAATTATCTTGCTTTCAAGGGTCCTGTTTAATATTTCATTTCAAAGAATATTTATATTTTACTCAAATATTTAAAAAGAATGAAGCAGAGATGGTATTCATCCAGGACTCAAGACTCCAAACGCTCAAATGCTCAATCAACTTTCTAATACCACTGCAGCCTCCCTTCAGAACAGTCTTGTCAAACATCACTAATCAATCAAAAGATGCTTACCAATTAGTCTCATATTCACTGAAACAACACACTAGACAAATAGTATCATTTTTATATCGACTCCATTGAAATAAATCTTTTTGATATTTTTTCCTTAGGGTAACTGGAGAGACTTACATGTACTGAGATAAAAGTAACCAAAAGTAATCCTTATTATTAACCTGAATATTACCTCCTAATTCTATAATACCCTTATGATGAGCTGGGCTAGATATGGGCAACTTTAAGTATTATTTGTACAGAATAGGCAGATCTAATGCTTAGAACAAAAATTAAACTTCTTCGACATTTTCCCCATTAAAACCTCACTCTTATTCTGGCTATTTAAATCTTACATATCTAATTAATAAATTAATGAGAAATTTAATTTAAAAATATACAGAAATGTTTTATGTTAGTAGAGGTTCCCTGATAATTAGGAAACAGGGTAGAAAAAATAAATATTGAGAAACTTATTATGGAAAAAAATCTGAGAGCTAAAATGGGGGTAGGAGTCAGGAGAAGCTGAGAGCCATCAGACCATCTTACAAGTCTAACCCAGAATGAAGAGAAAGACAGAAAGGAGGAAGGAAGTTTGGTTGGAAGTACAGCAGTTCTAAGGAAATTTGGCAAGGCCCCCAGTGAATTCTTGAGCCAATGTCACCCATGACAGGAGACCACCTCCTCCAGGAACAGGCTGCATCAGCATCTCGGCCACAATCAGTCATTGGTAGAGAGCAGTCTGGGAAATGTGGCCTCTGCATCAAAACTGCAACAGATTTTCGAGGCTGCCCCTGGAGTGGTCAGTTATACTTTCTGCAGTCGGAGATCTGACAGGCACATTCTCATGACCATCACACATTTATATTCTAAGGATGCGTACTTGCATGTCTGAGTTTGTGTTATTTATTCATCTGTTGTTACTGACTTCAGGTTAAAACTTTGCCTCCAGTAGCTGTGGAGGCTAGAGATTACCCTGAATTTACCACAAGAACTGGATCAGAGAGCCTGACATTCCTTTTTAATACTACCACAGAAACGTATTTTAATGTCTAGTTTTTCTGTTTCCTCCCATTATTTCTAGAGTCAAAACCACAGGGGAAATGGAATGTACTCTTGTTTCTCTATAAAGGTAAGGCACTTTTCCCAAAAGTCTCCATTAAGAAAGACTGAGAAGGTTCCAGCGCCGAGGCTGTGTGAACTGAGCCTCTCTTCACACAGCACTGACTCCTCTCATTGCTCAGCCTCACCAGCTAATGGAACACGCTACTCCAAGAGGCAAGATTTATTCATGAAATGCCTCCACAGAAAAATGTACAGGAGGGAAGCAGTTCTGCTGTTAGAGTGATGGAATTCTTTATGCTTTGTTTGTGAAGTGATTGGTGTTTACTTCCAGCTATCTCTGTGCTTTGGCTTTAATTTAAGATTACCAGATGTCTACCTTTCCTTGGAAGAAATTTGAAGATATTTAAAAGGAATGAGAAATATTCCTAAAGTTACATTCCCTCGCTCCAACCACAAACCTGAACTGGTTCTGGAGACACGAAGATGAGTATACATGCTCTCAAGCAGATGGTTGCTCACAAACTCTTTAGAGATTTAGAGAATTGGTATTCTGGAAGGTAGATAACTATAATGATGTTAGTTGTCTAGAGATTTTTGTTTTAGTCTCAGTTCTGTTTTGTGACTGAGAAAATAATTTAGATATTTTGAAACAGGTTTCTTATCTAAACTGGTTAAACTAGCAGAGGAATTTTATAATATGGCAGCCTACATCATAGTTTTTCTCCCATCTTTCAAAATCTATTATTTCAGTTGGTAACACAGGAGGTCTCAGAGTGGAATTTCTATGGCAGTATTCAGCTGAGTGTGTTTGTGTGTGTGTGTGTGTGTGTGTGTGTGTGTACATATACACATACATACATACATAGGTATATGATAGGGGGGTGATTTTAGGAATGAAGAAATAATCTCAAATAATAGCAGAAAGCCTTTTTTTAAAGACTTTATTTATTTATTTGAGAGAGAGAATGAGAGAAAGAGAGCACGAGATGGGGGAGGGCCAGAGGGAGAAGCAGACTTCCTGCCGAGCAGGGAGCCCCATGCGGGACTTGATCCCAGGACTCCAGGATCATGACCTGAGCCTAAGGCAGTTGCTTAACCAACTGAGCCACCCAGGTGCCCAGCAGAAAGCCTTTTTTGAAATAATTTGTGGGGATGAAAATAAAGGAGAGAATTTTAGAACCAGGAGATATCTTAGTTCAGATTTTTATTTTTAAAATATTTGGTTTTGGTCCACCTGTACCATAAGCAACTGTGATGCTTTTTAAAGTATGATTACTGGGCCTCACCATAGACTTAATAAAGATTTTTTTCACATGGGGCTCAGGAATCTTATTTTTTAACAAAGTCTCTGGATGGTTCTTTCACATGTGAGTGTTTGAGAATTGCTCATCTAATCTAAATCCTGCATTTTACAGATGAAAAAATTGAGGCTCAGAGATGACAATATACATTTATTGGGGTGAATTGATCAAAATGATCCAAATAGCTAGTATTTAAATTTCAGTTGAAATATTAATATCATTCATTCATCCATTCCTCTAATAGCAATTTATTGAATGTTTACTCAGGTATAATGCTAAGTGTCTGAAATAGATCAGCTTATCTAATTCTTAAAATATCTGTATCCTATCATATAATATCATATCATATAATAACCAGACATTGTAATTATTTCTCAAGAGACTGAGGCTAAATACTTTCAATAGTTTACCTATGTTCTGACCCCTACTGAGCTGGTGGTTTTAACTCTAAAACTCATGCTCCATAACCAACTAGTGTTTGCTCCAAAGACAGAAGAAAATCTAAAATTTGCTGAATGCCTATGATAAAGCAAGAACTTTTATGCATGCTACATAATTTAATCTTTTCCTCATTGAATTAGATTATATGTATATTCATATTTATAAGTTTTACAAAAATTGAAGGAAATTGAGACTCAGAAGTTAAAAGGAATAGGACCAAGATTACATAAGCCTAGGCATTCGACTTCCAGCCTTCAAGCAAGTAACTTAATGTGATTTTTAGGACTGAACAGTATGATTAGCTACTTGAACTTTCTCTAGGTGTGTGAGGATCTAGACCTGAATGTGTATTAGCTCAGGACCTGAGCTTCTGACTGCTGAAGTGCATGCATTACTGACAATGCTTCAGCTCTTCCCCACTGTGCTGGAAGGTCCCTCCTGCCTGTCAGCTGAGTTATCAATGGCTCTGTGTTTCAATCAAGCAGTGAAATGGAGAGAAAATGAACATGGTTATTTCCCCATATTTTAGTTAGCTGCCTAGGAATACCATCAGCTGGGACCATACATTATGCTAATGTTATTGCAGCATTGTCTTCTTTGCATTCCAACGGGGACTGCTTTTGTTCTCCCAAACTGTACCTCACTAAAATCTGGAGGTATCTGGTTTACATATTCACTGCCACTCCCGGCTTCCTCAGGGACCATTTGAAAGTACTAGACGATGGTAAGCAAATTAGTTATTTGATTCTGATGAACTGAGGTCAACATAACATCTGTTTTTCTCAACTTTGCTATTACCTTTATTTCTGCAGTGTTTGCTTGTGCCTGTGATTTATTCTGTCATCTAAGAGCATTTTCAGTGACCTGGAGCCTCATGTCTTTCCTGTCAGTGTTTTCTCAAGATGTTTTTTTTTTTTTGCCATAGCCTGGCCAACAAACTATAACTGACTAACCAATGAAAATTTCTCAAATTCTGCTATTTTCAAACTATACACATGTCATTTCCCTCCAGTGAATTGAGCAGTGATATTTGACAGAGTGGATGTAAACATATTTGTTGTCAGTCTGGGGAAAGGAGGACAAAAGTCCTTGGTCACCCACTTCCATATCAAGAAACCCTAAGGCAATGCATTCATTGGTCAAGTATCTTATAGAACAAAAGATTTACTGAACAAATGGTTTAGGAATCATTTTACTTATTTTTGAAATCTATGCTCTTTAAGAATTAGGAAATGGAGAAAAGTCTTTTAAAATATGCCATCACATTGGGGCACCTGGGTGGCTCAGTCGTTAAGCATCTGCCTTCGGCTCAGGTCATGATCCCGGGGTCCTGGGATCAAGCCCCACATCGGGCTCCCTATTTGGCAGGAAGCCTGCTTTTCCCTCTCCCACTCCCTCTGCTTGTGTTCCTGCTCTTACTATCTCTGTCTCTGTCAAATAAATAAATAAAATGTTAAAAAATAAAATAAATAAAATATGCCATTGCCCCCCAAAGTCATCAGCTTTCAAATGCAAATCATTTGGGTAAAGTGGCTGCTCCCAGGGGTTAACACGATGGGTGGATAAGACTGGACTAAACTAGGTTGTTACTGTAATGCATTAGAAGCAGTCTCAGTCCAAAGAGTAAGTATAACTGCAGTCCTGAAGGAGAGCCAAAGTCAGAATGAAAGGAGAGACATCAGCTACAGGTTCAAGAGGTAAGTGCAGGAAAAAAAAGGGGGGGCCAAAAGGTGAGAAGCAACAATGTGGAACAGACTGGAAAGTAGAGTGCATTTTTACAAGCCATTCTTTGATCCTCTCTTTCCAATACTTCTGCCTCACCCCATGGAGTACCTCATCATTTTCTGTCAGTCCCACTCTGTGCTATGCCTTGAATACCATTGTTTTCCTCTAGTTCACCTACAATATGTCTGTCTCAGTCAGAGCAGACTATCACATGAGCCCCTAATTTGTTTTCCAGTCTCAGTTATTGAACCACCTCAGTTGCATGGTCTGAGTAGCACTTATAGTCAGTTGTATATTTAGAATGCAAATCAGATCATTTTCTTATCCTGCTTGAAAGTTTTCAATAGTTCTCCATTGCTCTATTATGGCTTTTCAGGTCCAGAATGATTTTACTTCTACCTGCCCTTCCCTCCTCATTTGATACTTTCATGCCTCACTTTCCTACTTCATTGCATGTGAGCCACACTTAGCTTCTTTCTCTTCCTCAGGTATGCCCTTCCCAACACAGTATCTCTGCACTTGCTCATTATTTTGCAGTTATTTCACCAGCCATTCAAATGACTAACATTAGCACCATTTTTCAGCTCTCTGACTAAATATCAGTTTCTCAAAGAACCTGCTCTGACCAGTCTTTCACAGTAATCTCCTAACTCTGACATTTTGTTCTCTATCACATTACTCAAGTTACTTCCTTATACCATTTATTTCTACCTGCAATGCAAGGAATTCTGTGTAATGGTCCATTTAGCCTCCAATCTGCACTCCTTCTGATGTGGAAAACAAAGGCAGAAGAAAAATTATTAAATTTCCTAACTACTTACAGCCCATTGACAAGTCCTTGAAACAGGCAGAGTGACCTTCCCCTAGGGACTCAACTGCTTGGATGTTGACACTTTGCTAAGGGCAAAACTCAATCTTAGCCTGACCCCAGGATTCTGTGAGTCTACTTTAACATAAAAATTCCTTTAGAAACTTCCTTTATCTCTACCCTCCAAGATACATGTTGGTATTCATCCCCCAAGCGTATGACCCAGTGATATACATCGGAAGGGTCTCATGATGAAGGTTTTATTAGACAGTGTTAAATGACCTTTTCCTAACAGTAGCTAGCCCCATCAAGGTCCCAGAAACTTTGCTTCCAAAACTCTGTAGTGACTTGCACTATCCCTAAACCCTTCCCAACTTTGAAGTATATAATGGGTCACTCCTCATGACTCCAGTGCAGTTCTTTCTGCCTATGGGCCCTGTCCCCCTGCTTTAATAAAATCACCTTTTTGCACCAAAGATGTCTAAGGAATTCTTTATTGGCCATCGGCTCTGGACCTCACCAACATTCCAAAACTACAACATTTGGCAACCACAAAGGGACCCCTCTCATTTTAGAGCACTTTCTTTCCATTCCCACCTTCACTTAATAAACTATCACTCCACACTTTTGTGTCTACAAGACTCATTCTTCAACTCGGCGAGACAAGAACCCTGCAAACCCTGCAAACCCTGCCACACCCCTAGGTTGCCTTTCTATATTGGTAAGCTGAAATCTGTATTTCTTAGACTCCTTTGCACTAGGATTCTGGGGGAAACTAATTGTTTTTAGATATTTGGGAAATAGAAATGAGGTACATGCGATGTTCTTGCTGCTTTTGTTGATAAGCAAGTTTGTAGAGATGAGAATACCAAGACATTACTGAAAAGACTGAACTTTGTGTTTCAGTGTATACTCTATAGTTTTATGAATGTCAGAGGCAATAGTGGTGCAAAACTAGCTTCTGGAGTGCAGCTGAACAATCCTGGAGTGCTATGGAATGTAAGAACACCAGTAGTAAGCCTCTGATTTTCATTTTTTTCAGTCTATCAAGCTATTTTTCTTTGTACTTCTATTAATTTCTGTTTTAAACCTCTTCTGTGTAAAGTACCTAGAGTGTTTTCCTGCACTGAGAACTCAGCAGTTCATGTACTAATTTTATTTATTTGTTTACTATTTATTTTTTTGTCTGTCTCCAATAGAATGTAAGCTCAGAGAGGACAGGGATGTATCTTATTCAGTATTATACAACTGTGCAACACTAAAACAATTCATTGCACAAAGTAAGGGCTAATGAATATTGATGGCATGCATGGGTGAATAAATAATACAAATGAACCAAGTTCAATTCATTTAAGAACTAGGTCAAAGATGTCTAGACCCATAATGTTTTTGGTACTGATTTTCTCTTGTGTATTTTTTTTTTTAAAGATTTTATTTATTTATTTGAGAGAGAGAGCAAATGAGAGATAGAGAGCACGAGAGGGAAGAGGGTCAGAGGGAGAAGCAGACTCCCTGCCGAGCAGGGAGCCCGATGCGGGACTCGATCCAGGGACTCCAGGATCATGACCTGAGCCGAAGGCAGTCGCTTAACCAACTGAGCCACCCAGGCGCCCTCTTGTGTATTTATTTGGACTTATGTCACCTTAGGGAAAGAAAATACTTTAGGAACCAAGATTATAATGCCCATGTTTTTGCTTTTCAGGATACATAAATGTTAACAATTTCTATTGAATAGGTTTTCATTTAGGTGTCAACGAATCCCAGTAAAAAATATGAGAGCTGGATTAGAAGCTTTCATCCATAGCAATGGCTTTCAATGCAGTTATTGCTTTTCTGACAATCTGCATATTCATCCTGGTGAATAAAATCCTATTTTCATAACTTGTGTTTTGCATGAGAAATCTGGAAATAGCATACATACTGGCTGTGTTGCACGCTTCTGAGTTACTCTGGCTCAGGCTTACAGCCTTCCTTCATTTCCAGGTTTGCTTCCTCTTGTCTCTTCATCTCTTCTCTCCTTTCTTCCTTTTTTTTTTTTGAATATGAATTAATATCACCCAACAGGCTGACTAATGCAGTTTGATTATCATCATTCACGGAAATGAGTCAGCATCTTTCATGAAGCAACCTTGTGCCAGAAGGAAGTTTTAGATGTTTTGAAATATTTGACTATTTCAGATGGAAAGGGTCCCCTCCAATCAAATGGAACTGTTGTTTATGTTACTCTACTCTCTCACCCACAATACTTAATCAGGTCACAAGGGCCTCTTGTCTTCTTTTGTTTTGTGTATTTAACATGGATGCGGTGCCCATCACTAATGGGCAGATTCTAAGGGCTGGTGGTTGCTGGTGTTAATAAATGCATTTATGAAGGCTCTGTTTTCTATTTGTTTATTTCCTTTATGTTTTAAGTAACATGTAGCTTTCTAGTACATATATAGATTATATAAATACATATATATATTTTTAAAGATTTTTATTTATTTATTTGACAGAGAGAGAGAACGTAAAGGGGGAGCCGCAGAGGGCAGAGGGAGAAGCAGACTCCCCGCCGAACAGGGAACCTGATGTGGGACTCGATCCCAGGACCCTGAGATCAAGACCTGAGCCGAAGGCAGATGCTTAACTGACTGAGCCACCCAGGTGCCCCTAGATTTTATATTTTTAACTGGCTCTTCCCCCCCAAAAAAATAATGTAGATAAAGAAAAACCTATCATGTCAGACTATTTCAAAAGCTGCATCTAAGGGAAAAATAATCAAACCACATTTTCTCCCCCCCAAGGCAGTTTTGTGATCTCTGAAGCAAAGAGCTCTGAAGCAAAAGCAAATTTATTGGCAAAATTTTAGCCAATAAAAACTGATTTTCTCAAGTGCATCAGGGAAATGGGACTCATTGCAACAGAGGAGGAAGCTGGAAGCCAGGGGATTGATGTTGCCAGCTTCCATCCATCAGCTTTCATGAGCTCAATAAATGCCCTTGTGATGAGCAGCATTCAGTGTGCAAAGAGCTGAAGAGGCACAAGAGTGTACATGTTGATGAGCATAACCATTCATCATTCACCAACCCAGCCTGCTCCTTTAGATCTTCTTTTACTTTGAGAGAAGAGAGAACATAAGAATATGTGTTTAGAAGTTCTCTTTCTATTTATGTTGGAAGAAATAAAGAAGGGAAACTGGCTGGGGGATTGAAATAAACCAACAAACCAAAGAAGAGCTAAGGGAGAGCAAAGGAGAAAAGGGCAGAACTTAAGGAAGTACATTTCTCAAACACTGATGAAATTTGTTCCTTACATTCTTTGTCCAAAAGAAACAAAGAAGAGAGCTGATTTGGCATTGTAGGCATGGAAGGAGAGGTAGAAGAAACAAGAAGGGGGTTCTGCTGATACATCAATTTTAATACATATCTCCATGAAGAATCATTTTTATCAACCTACTCATTTCCTTCCTCCCTCCCTTCCTTTCTTTCTTTCAATTACAGGACTGCATCTAGAAACTATATGGCCCAGCCTCCCCACCTGCATATAAAGGATCAGACATCTCTGGAAAACTTAAATGACCAACCAAAAATAGCACTCTCAATTTCTATAAGAGTTGGAAATATAAGTTAGGCTCCAAGGTTTCCATTCCATTGCTAATTTCACTGTACAATCCAGTATTATTATTATCACTAATAGTAGTTGGTATTTCTTTATGGCATTCAAGCATCCTTGAACATTAACTGAAATGACATTTTCCTAAAATTTAGTATTGTGTAAAAGGCACAATTGACATTGATAAAATACGTTTTAAATAATTTTTTTAAAAAATCAGTTTTGAAACGCAATGAGAAATTACAAAGTTATACTTTCTGTTGTTAGGAACTCAGAATTAGTCCATCTGGAACCAAGATCAAACAGCACATTTTTAATCATTTGAAGTAAAATCCATTCCATGTCTGATATTTCTGAAGTGCAAAAGAGAAGATGAGAACTATCATAACCTTTTAAGTTTACTGCTAAGAGGCCATGACTGAGTTCCAACAGGTGATATTTTTGATAGAACTGAAGGATAAGGTAGATTTCAGGCATAGGAATGAAGACTGTGGCAGTGAAAAGGAAGTGCCCTGTATCAGGGTACTGGTATTTTTATGTTTTTAGAAATAGTTTTTAGAAAATAATGGATATTCTTTTAAAAATTAGGTGACCAACGATGCCACATTTAAGCAAAGCTCTTGATACCTCAGGTCGAATAACATTTCTACTTAAAATATACAAATAATTGAAACAAAATGTACTTTGTTCTAGGAAGGAATCAATCCAAGAATGTGAGTCAATATCCAAATCTTCAATTTTCATGTCATAACACTACCATAATAACAAGAAATATCTCAACATTTTTTAAAAATTATAAAAATGGATTAATGTATCAAAAGGAAATGACAGAAAGATTCTCAAAATCCTGTAATCCAGACTTTTAATTTGGTAAGGAAGAAAATTAAACCTAGAGAGTAAAGTATATCACAAAGATGTTAATTGACTTGCTTGTTCTGAAAATAATTATTTTCAAAAGTTAAGCTAGAAACCAGTTCAACTGTGTTCTCCACAACATTAGATACCAAAGAGTGGGAAGAATAATTCTGGAGAGTCATAGATTTATTTCAAGTGGTTTGTGCAGCAAATTTTATCCATAGTCTTGAATAAAAAGAGTTACTGAAATATATACTCTATTTCATAGATGGATAGATAGATAGATAGATAGATACAGTGTAATGAACACCAAAGCATTTACTATTGCTCAGCATTTACTACTTTTTACTACTACTGTTAATAGTAGTTTCCTCATATTTTTTAAAGTCCATTAAGAATCAATATATTTCCCAAAGGGTGACAATTATCATTTGGTTATTTCAAAATTGTTGATAGTTAAAGGGGGTCTCATATTTGAAAATATTGAGAAACACTGTTCTACTCCATGAATGAATTATCCTTTCCAAGTCATGACTTAAAGTTATAGTTTATCATTTTATTTTGTGGGCAAAATGTTGCCAGGAACTTGGGTTTTGGGCTCAATCATAACTTAAAATCATCTGGAAATTGTCTTTATTGGTTCCTACTTGTTCTCTACTTTTTAAGCATTGCCATGCCCAAATTTATGTTATATTTTATTTACATAGTTTTTCAAAGTGGTAAATATGACTAAAAATTACATTCAGTCAAATTTCAGATGACCTTATATATCAACTGGTAATTTTTTTGTTTTTTTCAAGTGAATATTTTTGTGAAGTATGTTTCTTTTCCTTGCCTGAATTCCCAGATATTTGGGAACATAAGCACACTAGAATTGGCTATCAGTATTGCATCATGACTCTTAGAATGTCTTAGGAGGTAGATTCCAGGATTCTCCTGGGAAGCATCCAAAGATTCAGCCTCTAGACCTTGGGAGTTCCCAAGCCTTCCAATGCAGGGACACCTGGTGGGCTAAGACTCTATTTGTTGGGGTTACATAGTGGCACCCAACTTATTTCAAAATGACTCATCAAAAGCCAAGTTTGGCAAGAGTAAGATTTTCAAAGAATTTTGATCACCTCAATTAACCAAACCACAGGGATTCAAAATAAAGCAATTAACAGACTTTAACACAGGATGGTAGAAGGCAGTCATTAGTGCTTTCATAATATCACGTTTTTAATCACTGGTTGAGTGAAATACAGCTTCTATGGAGTTACATGTAAAAAGCCAATGGAAGTAACAATTTACGGTGCCCCTAGCAATTACTTCTTCAATCTTGGCACTTCTGACTGTGTCAAAATATTTTAATTATCTAAATATGCATTTTCACTTAAATGTAGGGTCCAAAAGAGTATTTGTAGTATGACAATGCTAGGGGAGCAATTTAGAATATGACGCTGGGGTAAAATTTAGATACATTTTGCTAAAAGTAAAGCTGGGTTTAAGACTGGGGGTGGGGAAAGAGGGATGGGGAAGATGTCCTAGATAATCTAGAACTCAATATATCATATATTTCACATTTATATTAAACTTGGGCTCTGATTTTTGAATAGAAAATGAAGATAACTTGCCAGATATATATATATATAATGGGTTATAGAAACAGAGAAAGAGCCTTGAGGTTAAACCTTGAGTTATTTACTAGCCTTGTGGCTTGGAATAAAGGTTTATTTTTTTTAATTTTTAATTTGATGATCTGTTCATTTTCAGTTGCAATACAGTATTCTAACAGCTTTATAGCATTGTTGAAGTATAAAGTACAACATAGCACAGATTAGACATTATTTTAGAATGAGCTGCTTCTTTTTTCTCTTTTTTAAATCTAATATGAAGAATACCTACCAAGGTCTTCCATATAAAGTGATTTAAAAATTAACACAAAGATCATACATGTTAGATATGGAAGGGCAATTAAAAAAAGTCACTTGCTTTTAAAGATAGAAAAGCAAACAAACCAAACAAGAAACCAACTTGAGGTTTAGAGTGGTGTTAAAGAAAAAATATTTATGACACTTGTTAAAGTTAGTAAGGCAGAAGTTATTCAGGGGGACTATTACAATGGATTTTGTAGCAGGGTAGAGAAAGCTATCTCAACTTTGAAAACATTAAAGAAAAGTGGGAATTTATAGCCAAGGAACAGAGTGGCCATCAGTGGAAAAAAATTACTGAGAGGAAACATCAGAGGTAAGGAGGATCTAACAAGATTCTTGCTGAATGCAGGCCAGGGTGATCATATATTACAGATGGATGATGGAGTATGAGAAACCCAGACAGATTTGAAGAATGATCAGACATCAAGGCTGGGGGACTATCTAAACCAACTTAGTAGGATGCTTCCTAAAATTGTAGAATAAAAAGATGATTACAAAATCCCAAAGTCAGGGCCTAGTCAAGAAAAGAGTTCAGAGGAGCCTGACTAGTTTGGTCAAGGGAAGAACTTCTATCAGTGGTTAGGTGACTTACCTACCATGGGCTTAAAACAAATGTCCTAGAGAACACTGGGCATTGATTTAGGTTCAAGCCATAGAAGTAATAAAGAGATTTAAATATTATCACTTGGATTTTTCTAATTCTTATAAACTACAAGTATCATTTTAAATGGGATGTCCTTTGTTTCACAAAAAGATTATTATAGAAAGATATCAAACTCTGGCAAAAAATAAATGACTGGAAATTACAAAAATATCATTTCACAGATTTTCCTATGTTATAGAGACAATTCTACACAACTCTATTAAAATACATTTTCACAGAAATTGTATTTATCTCTTTGAGGTTATATTGATTTAAACACTATAAAAATATATATTTATTTTAAGTTTGACTCCTTAATGTTTCTTTCTGCCAATGACAGTTTTTAAATGAAATAACAGTTAATTTTAAATAATTCATTTAAAATGAGCAACAAAAATAATTTATTTTAAAAATCCTCAAACATAATTGTTAATGGTGAAAAGGTAATTTTAATCAACCAAATTAAAGGAATGAAGATGCTGTATATTAAATAATCAAAATAACATTCCTTTTTAGGAGAAAGCATAATATAAAACAAAATAAACCTTAAAATGCTTGCAATGGTTACTTTTCCAGATTCTATAGAAACATTTTACATATACCAGAAACAGTTTACATATACCACTTGCTTTCTAATGCTAATAGATGGTTCACTGAGTTATCTAAAATTCATAATATCTGGTCAAATTGATTTTATAATACAAGTTTTATGAGCTGGAAACTGAATATACAAAGAGATTCAGCATGGTCTAAAGCTTAGAGAAATTTATAGTTTTATGTAGGAAGTCAGGCTTAAATAGTGTAGGGGCTTGATGGTAGGCCACCACCCCAAGATGGGCTACTTTGGCATAAAGATTATTCTGAACTGAATGCAATCAAAACCCTGTGGGCTCAAGAGAAACTTTTGCTCCTCCCTTAACTATATAGGAGAACCTAAATTGAAGGGTCTTTCCAAAATAAAGGTTAGTACCAAAAATAAATTTTGTCGGAATAACCCATCTGTATGGCAAGTCAAACATTTGTTTACCAAACATTTACTCTTTTTTCATCCTCCTGTGAATGGCATTTCTTTCCTCTGAAGTCTTAGACTCCTCCTTTCTCCTTAGTTCAGAACGACATATATGCCTCATTTTGCCCAAATGTCTTTGGAATCTCCATGTCTATATGGATTCCCCATATGTATGCTATTAAATTTGATTTTCTCCTGCTTATCTGTCTCAAGTCAATTTGATTCTTAGTCCAGCTAGAATAACCCTTGAAAAGGACAGGAATTTTTGCTGACAATAGCTAAGCACAATTCAACATGATGATTGACATTATGGAGCTAAAATATAGTATAGCTAGAGTAGAAAGAAGGATTAATCAACTGCTTTACAAAAACAAAAAGCCTTGGGGCGCCTGGGTGGCTCAGTTGGTTAAGCAACTGCCTTTGGCTCAGGTCATGACCCTGGAGTCCCGGGGTCGAGTCCCGCATCCTTCTCCCCTCTGACCCTCCCCCCTCTCATGTGCTCTTTCTCTCTCATTTTCTCTCAAATAAATAAATAAACAAATCTTTAAAAAAAAAAAAACAGAAAGCCTTCATAAAGGTGATGTTTAAGCTTGAGTTTGAAGGTTGAATGTAATATTCAAATGAGATCAAATTTCTAGCAGTTTGCATTTTTCATAAGAAATGAATGAGGCCATTTTGAGATAATTCTCTTCCAGAATATTATATATGAATTTGTGCATATGAGAGGAAGAGATAGATGATCAGGTAGTTTGAGCTAATTTGTTTTAATAAAATTTTAAAATTTCACCCACAAGTTTGAAGATTTCAAGAGGAAAAATCAGCAATATATTTTTTTTACAGCAGCATTTTTAAGTGATGAGATTTGCTACCTGAGTTTCTCCTTAAAGTAACCACAAAATTACACAAAATTTAGGCTGGACTAGAGTTCTATTCTATGAATATTTGTTGACTTGTTTCATGTCACTGGACCATAAAATAGCAATTCCATGCTACCGATTTTACAAATCAGAAAGGAAAAACAAAACTATGCAATATGATCTGAATGCACATGTTTTATCTACTTGACATGTCATATATTTCTTGGGGACCAGTTATGAATATCTGCTTCACAAACATGTTTTTAATTACTTTTGGCATAGTATCTTACATATCAAAGTAATTAACTAAGTTCCACAGCAGAGTACTATTACAAGTCAGAGTGAAGTCATACCTGGCCAACAGAATTAGAAAAGACATTTTGCAGAAGGTAGCATGTGAGATGGACTTTAAACATTGATGGTTCTAAACATGAAAAGATGTTCAACATCATTAGCCATTAAGGTAATGAAAATAAAAATCACAATGAGACACCACTTTATACCCACTAGGATGGCTATAATCAAAAAGACATATAATAATAAGTATTGAGAAAGATGCAGAGCAATTAGAACCTTTATATAATGCTGGTAGATATACAAACAGTACAGCTGTTCTGAAAAAATAATCTTGTAGTTCCTTAAAAGATTCAACAGTCCCAGTGTGATCCAGCAATTCCACTCCTAGGTACATACCCAAGAGAAATGAAAACCTATGTTCACATAAAGACTTGTACATGTTCATAACAGCATGTTCATAACAAATCTCCATCAACCGATGAATGGATACAAAAACTGGTATATCCATACAATGGAATATTATTCAGCAATAAAAAGGAATGAAGTACTGATATATGCTACAACATGGATGAACCTTGAAAACATTATGCTAAGTAAAAAAAGCTGATCACAAAAATTGCATATGATATGATTTTATTTAAAGAAAATGCCCACATAGGCAAATACATGGAGAAAGGAAGTATAGTGTGGTTGCATAGGGCTGGAAGGGGATAATGAAGATTGATGTTAATGTATACCATGTTTCTTTTTGAGGTGATGAAAATTTGCTAAAATTAATTGTGGTGATGATTGCACAACTCTTTGAATATAGTAAAAACCACTGAATTACACATGTTAAGTAGGTAAATTATGTAGTATATAAATTATATCTCAATAAAGCTACTAAAATTTAAATATAATTTTACAAATTTTACTAAAACAGGTTAAGAACATTTCAACTCAGAGGATGGCACTGGCCAGGCATAATAGAGGTGAGAAAGGTTGGGACCTTTTGAAGAAATAGTAAATAGATTAATGACAAGAGTATGTAGTAGGTAGAATTCTAAGATGGTCCCCAAGAGTCTCTGGCCCTGGTATACATATATTCAACCAGTTATTTCCCCAAACATGAATCTAGGTGTTGCTATAAAGACAAGTGCAGATGTAAATGAAGTCCCTAATTAGTTGACTTTAAATTAATCAAAAGGAAGATTAACCTGGGTGCACCTGACCTAATCAGATCAATCCTTAAAATAAGTCAGATTCTCAGTAGCAGTGATTTTCCTCCTGCTGGCCTGCTGCAGAAGCAAACAACCATGTTCTGAACTGCCTATGGCAGCAGCCCATGTTGCAAAGACCTGAGGTGACATCTCTGAGCTCAAAGGAGTCCCAAACTGGTAGCCAGCAAGTAAATGGGGCATCAGTCTTATATTTGCAAAGAACTGCATTCTAATAACAAGTGAGCTTGGAAGAGGAGCTCAGATAACAACAGGGATTGGCTGTTATTGTGATTTCAGCCTGATGAGATGATAAGCAGAGAAACCACAGGACCTATACCCAGATTTCTAACCCACAAAAAAAAAAAAAAAACGAGACAATACATCTATGTTGTATTAAGCCATTTAGTTTGTGATCATTTGTTACACAGCAATATAATACTAATACAAACGCAGAGTAGAAAAATGGAAGACAAGTCTAGAAAATCAGGTTCACTCCTGCTTAGAGCCTTCAGAGATTAGTTGTTTGTAATTAATTTCTTTCCCTTCAAATTTGTTAACATAAAAATAATGAAGGTGTTACCTAATTTAATGTGTCTGCCTTTCAAATTGTATTTAGAATACATGTGAACATTTTTATTAATTCCAACTTTTTTTGACTCAAGCTGTGAAATTATTTTTACCACCTCTTTTCTTATGATCTGTACATACGTTTTCTTCTTTACAATTAGATCAAAAATATGTTGGACATTACCAATACTGTGCTGAAATATGTTGTGCACCTTTCTGCTATGGAGAATTTGGAAACATTAATTTTCACATATCAATCTTTGATTTTAAAAGATAGTTTATTAATGTCTCTTGCATCATCTTCTATGAGTAGTCTATAAAACCCAAGTTATATTTGAAATAAGAATAATGTTTATTACTTTTTCTGAGCATTTTACATGTATTGCAGGCATATTGTAGAAATTTTGAAAACTTTAGCAAATAAAAGATTATTTGGAACTGGAAAATATGACTTATCTGAAAATATGACTAATAACATGGTTGGTTGTTATGTATCTTTAAATTCTTCTGCATGTGTGTATCTCTCCACATTTAGATATTCCAATAAGTTCTAAATGCTTTTGTGTCTGCTTTTCTACCTAAATATCATAAATACTTTACATGTTATTTTTATTCCCTAACATCATACTACATAGAGATCTAGATGTTTATGTAGCCATTATAAATGTTCTTTAAAGTGGGAAAATACAAATGAATCTAAAAAGACTGGATTTTAAAATTGTGTGTAATATTATTACCCTGATGTATTATGCTTTTATATATAAAAATGGAATCATACCTCTCATACTTGCTATGTCTATTTCCTCTTGCTGTTGTAATAAACTTGTCTCTTGAAAAAACTCAAATTTATCTTGCAATTCTACAGTTCCAAAGCCCAAAATGGATTTCACTGAGCCCAAAGTGTTGGTGGGGCTCCACTGTTTTCTGGGGACTCTTGGTAAAAATTAGTTTCCTTGTCTTTCCCAGCTTTTATAGGCTGCCAGTACTGCTTGACTTGGGGCCTCCTTCCATCTTCAAAGCCAGTCTTATAGCATCTTCAGATCTCCTTCTGACTCTGACACTGAACCTTCTGCCTTGTAAGAACCCCTGTGAATACACTGAGTCTACCTGGATAAATCCAGGATCATCTACCCATCTCAAGGTCAGCTGACTAGCAACCTTAATTCTATCTGCAACCCTAATTCCTACATCACCATGTAATGTAACATACACATAAGTTCTGAGAGTTAGGACATGACCATTTTTGAGGGGCCATTAATCTACATATCACTCCTGATATTTTTCACATAGTACTATATATTCTTATATCTACATATATTCATTTTAGAGTTTAATTACATGATCTTGCCAGTATAACTCATTTGTTTTTCCCTGAGGATTTCATTAGCTAGTGCCTATATAATAATGTAACATGGTTATACATGTAGGTATTCCAGTGTTGGTTCTAATTTTAATAAGAATAATTTAGTGTGACCTCATTTTAAAATTGTGTTGGCAGTTGGTTTGAAAAAAAATTCATTTGTGGAAATAAAACTCTTGATAGGATTTTAAATTATTTATATGATTCATTATTTAAAAATGTATATTGGCTTTTATTGAATTTATATCTGGCATTTACTGGGATTTTTATGGATTTTTTCTTTCTCCATGATACATGAATATAGCAGACATTAATATATATCTTAATATGTAATCATCCAGAAAAATGCTTACTTTGTCATAGGCTTAGCTCTGTGTTTTCCTAGAAAGAGATGCACACTTGGATAATGCAATCCCAGTGTGGCAGACTCAAAGAGATAAAATGAGGCAGAGATGGAGGAAAGTAAATATAAGGAGGTATGTTCTTGAATGGCTTCAGCCTAGTAATGAGTGAGGTTAATTTTTGGTTTTGCAAGGCATCTTCAGAGGCCTGATAGAATACGACATCCAGGAGAAAAGATGGGAAAGAACGTGTCCCCTACCCACTCCTTCCTATCACCCATATTTCATTGGTAAGGTCTACTCTAAAGGGCCTTAAATCATGCATTTTTTATGTTACCAGATCTGTCTCAGGTAGCCACTGAAGTGAGACAGGATCTCTGCGTGGCCATGTTCCCAGAGCATGGATACAGCATGTAGCCTCCTTATTAGATAACAATACCAGCCTGTTAAGCAACCTCACTATAACTGTGGCCTTGGAAGCAGTGGGGTGATCTGTATTTAGGAAACAAGCTTGGCAAGAGTATGTGTTTATGTGTGTATGCACGCATTGGTGATGAGAATGGAGAGAACAACGAATGATTTTATTAAAGATTACCACTACAATTACGTGGCAATAGTCTTTAAATATATGTTAGGTGGATTTTTTTAATTAACTATTAATCTAACTGCACTTTTTTTCTTTCTCCAAATTTGTATTTAAATTCCAGTTGGTTAACATACAGTATGATAATAGTTTCAGGTATAGAATTTAGTGATTCATCACCTACATATAACACCCAGTCCTCATAACAAGTGCCCTCCTTAGTCCCCATCACCTGTTTAACCATCCCATACCCACTTCCCATCTAGTAACCCTCAGTTTTTCTACATAGTTAAGAGTCTGTTTCTTGGTTTGCCTCTCTTTTCTTTCCCACTATGTCCATTCTGCCTTGGTGTATTTTCCAAATTCTGTGTTTTTATTTTAATTAGTATGCATAAATATTTTAGACATCATGTATTTCTTTTTTTTTAAGATTTTATTTATTTATTTGTGAGACAGAAAAAGGAGGGGGAGAGAGAGAGAGAAGGGGAAGCAGCAGGCAGAGGGAGAAACAGGCTCCCTGCTGAGCAAGGAGTCTGATGCAGGACTGCAGATCATGACCTGAGTCAAAGGCAGATGCTAAACCAACTGAGCCACCCAGGCGTCCCCATGTATTTCTTTTTTTTTTTTTAAGTGTTCACATTTAAGTAATCTTTACACCCTATGTGGGGCTTTAACTTACAACCCCAATATCAAGAGTCACACGCTCTACCAAGTGGGCCAGCCCCAATATCATATATCTCTTTTATATTGTTTATTTTCACCCAGTATGAGTTTTAATATGTTTAATTCATCCACTGTTATACCTGACATGCTGATTTTTTTAGGCAATGATATTTTTCATCATTTTTTGGACATTTAAATGAAAATTTAGGAGGTACTTGCTAAGTAGCTTAAATTTAATATATGAAAATAAAAGTACTTTTTTAAGGAAGTTTTTTTTAAAGACTCCATTTATTTATTTATTTGAGAGAGAGAGAGAAAGAGCATGAGCAGAGGGAGGGAGAGACAGAGAGAGGGGCAAAGCGACAGGAAAAGCAGGCTCCCCACTGAGCAGGGAGCCCAAGATGCAGGGCTCCCTCCCAAGACACTTGGGACCATGACCTGAGCTGAAGGCGGGTGCTCAACCAATTGAACCACCCAGGTGCCCCAATAAAAGTACTTCTTAAAATCATCGCAAAATTTATGCTCAAAATTGTTTTGTGTTCTAAGTAATTTATTTTCTATTATAGTGTATCATGATTAAATTAGTTTTATTCAGTGACCTTAATGTCACTGCTGATGTGGGGGAATAAAGTAAAGTTTACTGAAGGAAAGCCACAGTACAATTGGCAGCCAGGTAGACTAATAGACCATTTGGGGCCATTCCGAGGAAGAACGCCAGGTAGGGTATATTTCTGTGATAAATCTAATTTAAGTTTTGCTTAAAGTAGTTTGGAAAGCTAAATAATTCAATTTGGGGATGTTATCTCTAGAGAGGGTTTATGTTTGCTTCTGTTAGACATCAGATGTCTACCCCACCCCCATCCCAAGGTTGGGACCACTCCCTTTGAGAACTCAGTTAAAATTGAGGTCTCGGGTTGATCTTCCCTGACTCTGCTCCTGGACCCAAACTTAGTAAGTGCTCTTACTGACAGAGTATACAGTTTCATATAGAATTTTTTTTGAGGGATGGGACAAATTCTTGAATATTTCCTTTATTTTTCTTAGAAGCCCACTAATGCATTTTGTAGTAAGAGGTTCCCTCCTCGTACTTGGCCTTTTTTTTTTTTTTTTGACATTTTATATGGGAAATTTCAAATATACACCTAAGAAAACAGAGTAATATAATAAACCCCATGCAACTATCATCCAGCTTCTGCAATTATCATACATTCACAATCTTGTTTTATCTATATACAACCCACTTTCCCACCCTGAATTATTTGAAATAATCCCAGATACCTCATTGGTTACCATAGGTATGGGTCAGGAATTTTTAGCCTATGTTCTACAATGACATATACACCCATCTATATATGTGATCCACTTATGGACCCTAATATAGATCTGTTGCATTAATATATTTTTTAAAGATTTATTTGAGAGAGAGAGAGTTTGGGGGGAGGAGCAGAGGGAGAGAGAGAATCTCAAGCACACTCCCTGCTGAACACGGAGCCTGATGTGGGGCTTGATCTCACAATCCTGAGATCATGACCTGAAGTGAAACCAAGAGTCAGACCCCGCCACCCAGGCGCCCCAATATTTTTAAATGAATAGTTGATCATATAATTATGTACAATTCTAAGATGATTAGCCCCACATCTGCTCTCATTTCTACCATTCAAGGAACATTGAAATGCAAGTAAATGAGAACAGTGTTATAAGCATAATCTTTAATCAGATCCAATATACATCAAAAAGCATATTCTTCTTTTTTTTTTTAAAGGTTTTACTTATTTGAGAGAGAGATAAAGCAAGAGCACCAGCACAAGCAGGGGGAGTCAGAGGGAAAGAGAAAAGGGAGAAGCAGATTCCCTGCTGAGTAGGGAACCCGATGCAGGGCTCCATCCCAGGTCCCTGGGATCATGACCTGAGCTGAAGGCAGATGCTTAACTGACTGAGCCACATAGGCACCCCCAGCATATCATTCTTTTACATATAATATTGCATAAGGTATTTATTGTGGGCTTGACACACTGTATTAAAATGAATAAAGCAGTAAGATCAGAAAGAGATTTTCTTTTTTTTTTAATTTTATTTATTTATTTGAGAGACAGAGAATGAGAGAGAGAGAGTGCACATGAGAGGGGGGAGGGTCAGAGGATGAAGCAGACTCCCTGCCAAGCAGGGGGCCCGATGCGGGACTCCATCCAGGGACTCCAGGATCATGACCTGAGCCGAAGGCAGTCGCTTAACCAACTGAGCCACCCAGGCGCCCCAGAAAGAGATTTTCTTATTCTACTCTCTGCCTTCAAACCTGTTCTTATGTGTCTCCCTTTCTGACCCGTTGGAAACAGCTTGGACAGATTTCATAGCTTTCCAAACGCTTAAAACTATAAACAACTCTGTCATTTTTAAGTATCAAAAAGGCCAGGCTAGTGATCATCGCTCTCCTACTTATTTTAGAATCACAAGGGAAGGGACACATGGTTTTTGGCCTTTTCTTTCCTTCCTTGTGCTCAATCTCTTCTTTTTTATGTCTTTTTCAACCCTGCCCCACTATCCAGAACACTGAGTTCAGGGCAGGAAGAAAGGATAAGACTTAGCTAATATTTGTACTTTTCATTTTTTGTTCAATTCCCTACTTCATGGCAAGTGTTCCAGGGCTTATTCATTCGGGGGAAAACTTGTGGTTTTGTTTTTCAGAAATCTCAGGAGGCACCTCCACACTGTAAAATTATTTGACATAGGTAAAAAACCGAGGTGAAACAACGCTTGATTCTAGAGCTACTCCCTCTCTCTATTGCTCTCCTATTTTGCCTAGATTCTCTTACCTCCAGACTTTTCCATCTGAGAAGGAGTCCTCAATCTTAATCATTCCAAACTCTGGAAAGTTGCTGTCAAGTGTTTTTAGTGGACTGTACCACATACTACTATCTGGATATCAGCACAACATAGATTAGAATTTTCTGCAGGTCATCAAATGCAGCTGGAGAATAGGAGGGAGTTTCCTTAGCCTCTTCCAGTAGATATCTTGGGCACCTTCTCCTGTGGCACAGGTGAGAGTCCCTTCTTCTCTTACTCAAAGGGAAGGAAAGGGGAAAGGTAACACTCCTCTCTATGCCTGCACATTTCTCCCCAAAACTTCCACCCTCTCTAAAAAAGTGTCACTTCTCTCCTAGGTAGTGTTGAAGATTGTGAGGGGGAAAGATCAGCTTAGTCATTTAATAGTGCCAAGCACTTCTCTTTTGAATATAAAGTTTCATATCCATAATTGTTATTAACTTTGGGGTCAAGAGACAAGAGGAATAACCCCTTCCACTTAATGTTGAAATTATTGCACATTATTTGCAATTTTCCTCACAAATGATCATGGTTTGGCTGTGTGATATAGCACCTTAGACTGTATTTTATTTTGTTAATATATAGAAAAGCAGCTCACTTCATATTACTAAAGAACAAATAATTACCAGCAATTGAATACTTTCTAGGTGTTGGTACCATCATAACCATTTTCACAGATCATCTCATGTAATCTTGAAAATAATATTGCAAGGTAGATACAATAGTTATATTTATCCTCTTTTAATAGAGTCAACTTAGAGCAAACAAATTATTTACTATTACAGTTAACCAGAGGTTGAGCTGAGATGTGGACCCAAGAATGTTTGAGTATTGGTTGTGTCATCTTAAAAATCATAGTATGTTGCAGATGGCTTTTGGCTATATAATATGTCTTTTTAAAAAATATTTTATTTATTTATTTATTTACCATGAGCAGGGGGGAGGGGCAGAGGGAGAGAGAGAATCTGAAGCAGACTCCCCACGGAGTACAGACCCAACATGGTGCTTGATCCCATGACCCAAGATTATAACCTGAGCCAAATTCAAGAGTCAGATGCTCAACTGACTGAGCCACCAAGTGCTCTGGCTATCCTATATTTCTTAAGACAGGGTCTCATATGATATGCTTTAGGAGTTCTTAATCTGATCATCCATTAACTCTCTTGTGAGAATAAAATGATCTTCCAATCTTCTGGATTTTTAAACTTAAAAAGATAGTATATTTTTTTCTCTCAGGAGCAAGCTAATAGATTTTATTTATTTATTTGATTTTATAATATACTTAGAGATGTATATGATGAATTATCTCTATATTTTTCATTTCTAGCATTGTTTCTTTCTTCAAGTTTGTACTCCTACTCCAAGAGAGTAGAAGGGTTAAGATGTTTAGTATGATTCTTATCATCTCTTCAACAATAAATGTTTACTTGGCAATTATGGTGTGCAAATCACTCCATAAATTACCAGGATGCAAATAAATCTATGACACGATCTCTGGCCTCACAGAGTTAAGAAATCTAGTTAAAAATAACATGAAACCTATGTAAAGAAAAAGGTAAAAATACAAGATAGCTTACAATAAATTTCTACAATAAAGACAATAAATACTTTAAGAACTCAAAAGTTGAATTGAATCAGTATGGACTGTTCAATCAGTAATAACTTCTTAATCAGGATAATTATAATTGATTATTATATCAGGATATAACGGTCATGGGAAAGGCATTTCAAACAAAGAGAACAAGGAATGCCAGAAGGGCAGGCTTACCCAGGTTATATTTGAAGAAAGTCTTGCATAATCCCTGTTGTAAAGCAGTGAAGATGAATTTGGAAAATTGGACCTAATTTTTAAGGCTCTTAAACAACAATTTAAAATTTGGAATAACTCCAGGATCATTAGTATATAGAGAAGGATAGATTTAAGAATATTAGACTAGTAGGGATGGAAGAAAAAAACTGAATAAGAAAAATAATGGGAAGCTATTTATGGTAAAGAAAAAGGTTGTGGGAATTTGCCCTTCCTGTTTGTGTCATTGGTAAGCTTATCCTTACATGTATTTGTTACGCTTTTACCTCCCAAGGCAAAACATACTGGTGATTAAGAACACACACAAAACCAGACTACCTGGTTTGAATCTCTGTGCATTAGTTTTCTCATCTTCAATGTAGGGATAATAATAGTAATATCTCATAGGGATGTTTTGAGGTTTAAATGAGTCAATATGTGTCATTAACTAATAATAATTATGTGTTAGGCATCTAGAAGAGGGAGTACATCAGAGTAAATATTCATTCATGGTTACCTATCATTATTATCATTTCTCAACTAATATTTCAAAGGTTTCAAGATTTTTAGCAGAGAGTGAAAGATTTAAGCCTTTCCTGTTATCTTCCCATTCCAGTATCTCCCAACCATTTGTTTATGATTAGAGCAAGATCTGTAATCCTAAAACTCATTCTCCATTAGAAGGGAATTAGTAGTTATTCATCTTACATAGCAGCCTTTTTACCCTAAACAACTTGCATTTCCCACTACCCTAGCCCCTAGCAATCATCATTCTGTTTTCTGTGTTTATGATTTCGGTTATTTTAGATACATCATGTAAGTGGAATTATACAGTGCTTATCCTTCTGTGACTGACTTATTTAACTTAGCATAAAGTCCTCCAGATTCATTCATGTTGTCACAAATGGCAGAATTTCCTTCTTTTTAAAGGCTGAATAGTATTCCATTATATATGGACAGTACCTGCTGTTCAATGTAGTACCCATAGTTACAGTATGGTTTTGTGCACTTAAAAGTTTGTTGAGGGTAGATCTCATGTTATGTATTCTTAACAGATACACACACACACACACACACACACACACACAACTAAACAAAACACCAAATGGGCACAAGAAAACTTTTGGAGGTGTTAGGTATGTCTGTTACCTTGATACTGGTGCTGCTTTCATGGGTGTACACACATATGTAAACTCATCAAACTGTATACTTTAAATATGTGCAGTTTTTCTTATATCCATTATACCTCATAAAGCTGTTTAAAAAAAAGAAAATGCTATGGCAACATTTTTCTAGCTATGTCTCCTTAGGCAAGGGAAATAAAAACAAAAACTATTGGGACTACACCAAAATAAAAAGCTTCTGCACAATGAAGGAAACAATCAACAAAACTAAAAGGCAACCTATGGAATGGGAGAAGATATTTGCAAGTGATATATCTGACAAAAGGTAAGTATCCAAAAGATATAAAGAACTTACACAACTCAACACCAAAAAACCCACATAATCAAATTTAAAAAACAGACAGAAGACATGAACAGATATTTCTCCAAAGAAGACATACAGTTGGCCAACAGACACATGAAAGGAGGCTCAACATCACTCATCATTGGGGAATGCAAATCAAAACCACAATGAGATATCACCTCATACCTGTCAGAATGGCTAAAATCAACAACACAAGAAACAATAAATGTAGGTGAGGATGTAGAAAAAAAAGGACACTTTTTGCACTGTTAATGAGAATACAAACTAGTACAGCCACTGTGGAAAACAGTGTGAGGCTCCTCAAAAACACTAATTCAAAGAATACATGCATCCTTATGTTTATTGCAGCATTATTTACAATAGCCAAACTATTGGAAGAAACCCATGTCCATCAATAGATAAATGAATAAAGAAGATGTGAGATATATATATATATATATATATATATATATATAGAGAGAGAGAGAGAGAGAGAGAGAGAATATTATTTAGCCATAAAAAAGAATGAAATCTTGCCATTTGCAACAACATGGATAATGCTAAACGAGATAGATCAGTCACAGAAAGACAAGTACCGAATGATATCACTCATATGTGGAATTTAAGAAAGCAAACAAGCAAAGAAAAAAGAGAGAGAGAGAAAAACAAACCAAGAAACAGACTCTTAACTATAGAAAACGAACTGATAGTTAACAGAAGGGTGGGGGGGTGCATGAAATAGTGGATGGGGTTAAAGAATACATTTATCATGATAAAAAAATAAAATGTTTAAAAAAGGAATGGTGAAGTTACTACGTATATTGAAGAAAATTTTGAAAAATAAGAAATGTATCAGTGAGGCCTGATGCATACATGATAGGTACTCAATCATTGTCAGATTTTTATTTCTGTCTGTTAAGTTTCAGTCAAGAAAATAGAAAGCATAGCAGCTATTGCAGCAGAAAAATTATTAATATAAATATTTATTTAGCCAGGTATTGAAAGCTAAAAATGAAAACTGTGACTTTCCACAGAAATTATAAGTACAGAAAGCAATAACCCCATCCCTAGGATGGGGTAAGCAAAGAAAAGCAGTGGGTTGTTAGAAGCTTGGAGGAGGGGTTCTGAAGACCCAACTCTGAGAGGAGGTGTTTCCGTGCTGGTGCTGGTGCTTCAGGAACTAAGAAAATGAACCAACCAGAGCTAGGACTCAGACCTCTGGGGAGAGGGTATAAGTCTTAAGATGTTCCTGTCCCTATGGATGTGGTGCAGCTGGTACGAGGAACCAGAGAAAAGCTGGAAATTAATTGCTGCAACTGGAACCACAGGTCTCTGCCAGAAGGAAGAACCACTGAAGCAGTGATGCAAGTAAGAATTGGAAACTAACAAAAAAGAACAAGTTCTTTAACTTTAATCCTCCAGCTACCCAGTCTCTTTATAGGGCTTCCTACTGACAGAATTTAAAATGGAACCACCTGGTAAAGGAGACACTGGTTTTGCTGTCTTAACACTAGGATCAAATTGGAATGCAGATCAATGGGTTTGAAATTGAGAAATAGTAGCTTACTAATTCCCACATGATTTTTCCCTCTTGACCTACAAATTCATCACATGATAGCTGTGTAAGTAAAAACTAAAATATGTGTTAGTGCGTATGTATGTGTGTGTGTGTTATGAATACCTTTGGAGTCACAGAATTTACAATGTAGTAAATGCTTTTGAGGGAGCAAAATACTCTGGAATTTATATACTTTTACTATGTGGCAAGGAAGGATATCATCAGTCTGATGGAAGCCAACTCAATATCTTGCATGCTCATGCAAAATGATTCAATTATTTTGTTCTTTGAGGAATTAAAATTAAGTTATTGTTAAAATTAATATTAACAATCTGGATGATTATTATGTAATCAAAAGACCATTAGCCAGAGATAACAGGGAGAGGTTGAGAGTAAAGAGAATTGAATTTTGATCCAACTTTTGCTAAATTAGTGGATATGGAATGTGGTGTAAATTGCTTACTCTTTCAGGTCCTATTTCATCTGTTGAATGACTTAGCTAGAGAAGGTGATCCTTAAAGTCTCTTCCGGTTATGATATTCTATGTACGTTTCCCATAATGTGATGCAGCAGGGTTTATTTGTTCATTACTTTGTTAGATAATCAATTTTAACTTGAAGTAAGGATTTCATATAGTCACTTCTGGTCCTAGAAAGTTAGTGAATAATATAGTTACACTGTATTGAAAAGTTAATTTTTTATATTTTTAGTTTCCTTTTCATACCCATTTTCATCTTTCAAGCTACTCAATGGTGTCATGGCATTTTTTCATTTTCCCTTCTGAATTGACCACAGATGAATAGCTAGAATGACTACTATAGACATTCTCTGGCTCTAATGAAGGTATTTATAAAATTATTCCTGAAGGTCAGACATGTGTCAAGACCAAAATTAAGTAATACCTGCTGCTAACATGTTGTTATGGTTTTATGGTCTGTACTTTCTAAGCATTTCTTTAAACTTTTTAAGAAAAAATACATAGGAAGAATTTCTTATCAAGGACTAAATAAAACTTTTTAAAAATATTTTTCTCAATGTAGGAGTTGTTTTGGTTAGAAGTCTAGACACAGGCAGTAATTCCATTTGAAATACTTTCACAGTTTTTCCATTCTATTGTTAAGTTGCAGAAACAGATCCACAATTCCCCTCAATATTTTTCTTGTTGGTAACAAGACATTCAATCCCATAGGCTGTGATTAAATCTATATAAACATATGAAGTTATAATAAACTTATATATTTTCTAAGATGCTTGAACTTCAGTGTCTTGTTTATAACATATTTTGCATTGTTTTTCTTACATCTAGAATTATTCAAGAAATACACTAAGATACCTTTAAACCTAAAACAGTGGAATCTAGTTATCCTTTTCATTTGGCATTTGTGCAATTACCCTAGCTATTCTTTTCTTCAGAAGATATGAGCTGTGGTACGATCTGTAAGTCACTTACCATTTACCTTTTCTTCCTCCTAGATGACCCTCTGTTTTTAAATGATATCTATTGCTTTGAAGCCCCCTGTGTATTTTATTTTTCTTTTCTTCTAGTCTTTGAGTACATATTATGTTTTTCGTGAGAGAGAATGTAATCACTAGTTATGATGGATGAAAATATGTCACCTATTGAATCACTTACACAAATGGTACTTGTATACATTTTATACATACAATAGGTGGAGTTCAGTAGAAACATGACGATGGAACAAGAAAATCATGGCAGGACAAAGGCTGTACTCTCTCAAAGTTTTATAGACAAGTGGGTTTTCAAACTCATCTACATAACAACAGAATATGAATACTATGAATGTTTGGGGCAACTGAAAGACTCTAAGCAATAAAATAAATATATGACAGTTGGCAAGAAATTAAATACACTTCCTCAAGACCATAATTTCCAGCTTTCTAATTTTAATTTGATTTAAATTTTTCAACACTCCTAATTAGAGATTTCATTCAAAAGCCACTGCATTTCTTTAAGAACTGCAACATATTTCTTCATGGCCAAAAATCCTGAGAAAATGCTCTTATTTTTGTTAACCATCTTATCTAAATGGTATATTGGTATAACACCCAGTGCTCCATTCAGTACGTGCCCAAAACATACCCATCACCAGGCTGGGTGTTACACATAAACAATGAATCATGGAACACTACATCAAAAAAAATAAATAAATAAAATAGCCCATGTCAATAAATAAATAAATCAATAAATGGTATATTGGTAAAGAGGGAGAGAAGAAAAAAAATTAAATCAATACATACTGTTGCTATAGGTACCTGTGCTATCAAGCTAAATTAATTGTTACAACAATCTCAAACTTTAGTGACTTATATAACTACAGGACTATCTCTCACTCATGTCACAGTCCAGATGAATATTTTGTGGCTAGATTCCCATCTAGGAAAGGACTCAGTGACTTGGGCTCTGTTGTTCTGGTATGGCCAGTGGATCTTTAGCCTCTAGTCAGGAAACCAGTGAAGAAAGAATGTGGGGGAAGGCTCATAGGGGAATATACAAGTCTGTAAAGGATGGTTTAACACTCTGTCCACATTCCATTAGACAGAATGTTAGGACATGAAGGTTAGTTCTCTGTCCAATATCTATGTTGATTCTACCAAATCTCGGTGTTGGTAGGTAAGTATTTTCAGAATTTTTTCTTAATATGGAAACTAAGTCTTAAAAACATTTGTGGGGACCAATTCTTCCTGTTTTGCCTGGAATTTAACTGATTTTAAAATTGAAAGTCGTACATCCCAGAAACACCATCCTATCCTGGATAAACTGGGAGGACTTCTTACTGAGCAAACCATCTAGTGCTTAAGATGTCAGCAGATTTAATCTGTATCTAGATCCACTACAAAATGCTATGTCTATCCTGCTATGGGTTCATTAACAAATAATGGGGGAAAATGAGAGATTCAGAGAAAAACTTAAAATAAATACTTTTGATTATGGAATAAATAGCAGTCACATCTCACCTCAGTAACTGGCCCAAAAGGAACCTAGGATCATATTACTCAGAGCATTTAGAATCCCCAAGAAGGAAAGAGCTCTCTAGTGATTACCATAGGGGATTAAGTACCAGGGAAATTCAGAGAATCTCTCAGAAAAAAAAAAATGCCCCTGCAAATAGATTTATGTAGGTCTATGAAATAGAGCTAATTTTGCCATTTTATTAGGTTGTAGGAAATATAGAATCAAATTCTGATCTTAGTCATATTTATCAGCTCCTCTCAAGGCAGGGAGACATTCTCTGTTCCTGTTCAAAAAGTTCCATTTGTTTTTAATCCTAATTGTTCTATTTTTCAGATTTAACTTTTAAACTGCCTCAGTGGGAGAGTGGGATATTTGAGTTAAAAAAAAAAAAAGAACTCAGGGAAAAAGTATCTTTGACTTCTGGCTCCTGACAACATGGCAGACGAGCGCAGGGATCTGGCTCCTTTCCCAGAGTTTAACCTTGGAGATGCCATGAACGCAAGAGGGAAGTGCACTAAACTCAGAACAGTAAAACCTTGAAGAATTCCCAGAGAGGCAAAGATGCTAGGTTTCTGGTCCTGGCTTAGAAAGCCAGAGGCACCATTGCTGGACTGAGAGAAGAAGAAAATTATTGTTGTTCCTTTTTTCTTTTCCCTCTTCCCCAAACTGCCTGAGGGTATCACTGCTGCCTGTTCCATCACTGACAAGATCAAAAAAGAGATTAATCAGCGAAAAAGGAGGGACAGGAATTGGGGGATAACAGAGCTGGCTGTGCTGGAGGACAAGTAAGAAGAGATGGGGTAAAGGAATCAGCCTCTGCTATTTCACTCCTTTCTGTCTATCAGCCCTTCTGCCCTCAGTCATTTAGGTTTATGGAATTCAGAGAAGAAACCCTTGGGTGTGAGTATTGCCTGCCAGGAGCAGAAGTGCAGAAATTCTCCTGGTTGCTTATGTGTTGAGGGCAGTAAAATGGGTTGAGTTGGTGAACTCATATTGCAAGAAAAGAGCAACTCCACCTTGAGACACATTCTCCACACTCACTTCCTAAATTAACCTTGGAAAGTATAATTCAGAGACTGGATAATATCATCTTTGCTGGGACTAGTGCATTCCCAGCCAATATAGCTGTTAGTCCCAAAAAAGTATGAACTCACAGGATAAAATTAGATATACACAGACTAGGAAATAAATAAATAAACAAATAAACAAACAAGCAGATGAATGAATAAGAAAGCAAAAAAAGAACAGGACAAAAAGAAAAATTTAGCTGAATAGACCTCCTCTGCCAAACCAAAATAAAGTGTTATAAATAACCCCAGATAAGTAAAAGTGATGGAAAAATTAAGCAGAAGAAAGCAGTTGTAGGAAATTACCAAATGAAGACTTCATAAAAATTTAAATAGACTAATAGCCAAGAGATCAAATGAATGATAATGGAATACTAACTTTTGCTTTATTTATCAATAAAATATTCTAGGCCCAGATATTTTTACAGATAAATTTAAACAAAGTTTTTAAAAATAGATAGCCTCTTTCTTTTATACACTGTTACAGAAAAGAAGTGTAGTTATTTAGGGTTCACAGAAAAAAACAGAACCAATTATTATAAAGAATTAGCTCACATGGAGGAGGCTGGCTTATGAAGGTTAGCTAGTCCAAAATCTGCAGTGTGGGCTTACTAGCTAGAGACCAGGAGAACTGATGATGCAGATGAAGTCCAAAAGCAATCTTCTGAAGAATTCCATTTTGCTCCTTGGGATTGAAAAGGGGTGTTTTTTGTTGTTGTTGTTGTTGTTGTTTGTTTGTTTTGGGTTCTTTCTTTTTTTTTGTCCATTCAGTTTTTCAAATCTTCAAATGATTGGCTGAGGCCCATCCACATCATAGGGATCAATCTGCTTTACCCAAAATCCACCAATTTATATGTTAATCTCATCCAAAAATACCCTCCAAGTTGACATATATAATTAACCATCACAATAGAAAAGGTTAAAATACATTCACCTAATTTATAAAGCATATTTAAAATTCTGATTTCTAACCAGAAGAGGATAGCACAGTAGTAGAAAAGCATAGGCTCATTTCATTTATGGTAAAGATGTAAAATTTCAAAGTAAAATATTAGCTTTCAGTGGTATTAAGAATGTTTAATGTGTGTTTAAATTAGAAAAATACCAGTCGCTTCTTTATTCTAAAACAATTACCACCAGAAGAAAAGATATTTTACACACTAAAGACATCTTTTATGTACAAAGCATGTGCCAAGAATTCGTTATCTTTTCAAACATAAAGATTACATCGTAGGTGCTTTTTGACACCTACACATTGAAAGTATTTTGACAAACTGAATAAAAGGGATTTACACACCCAATAAGTAGTTTTTGTTTTTACTTTAATATAGACCAAGGAATTCTCTCATCAGGTGATTAATCAGCTACTCTAAGATCTTTCTTTAGTTTTAAATTTATTTTTAATCTTATCTGTATAAATGGAGACAAATATATTTCTTATTGAGTACTTTTCTTTACAAAAAGATATGTTTACTTCCACACTATTTGACTCCAAAAATATATTAAAATTTATCACATTCCCTTATGTTTTATCTCTAGAATGCAAGCATGATGTGATGTCTTAAAAATCTGGTAATATAATTTGCCACAAAAGTTGTGTGAAGGAGGAAATCATGTAATAATTTTCCCAAAATGATAATATACCTCAAACACCAAGTCATGATGAAAAAATTATTCAAAACTAAGCAAATTGCTATATTTTTTAAATTTACCTACCAAATGTGTGCGCATGCAGATACATGCACCATATCAACTACAAGCCTGATACGATAAAAATAATTAACACAAGACATATTACCTCTAAGGGAAAAAAAAAAGTACATTATTAACACTATTTTTCAACATATACTGAAAATCCTAGACTAAGTACTAAGTCAGGGGAACCAAGAAATAGAGGTATAGCATCTAAATGTTAGAGTCAAGATTGTCTTTACTTAGTAAAGATATAAATCACTATACACACAGCTCTATAAATTCAACACTCTAGCCAAGATCAAATTTCAAAATCAATCGTGTTCTAGGAGTTTTACTTCTTGTATGGTCAATTACCTTCTATCAAACCAACTTCCCCTGACAACTAAAAACAGTAGACAAAAAATTAAAAAAAAATAAAAAAGCTACTAGGAAGCACAGGGGAGTATCCAGTAGCAGGCAGATATTGGTGGGAAGGAGGGAAGTTGACATTTGGAAGAAGAAAATGGCACTGAGTGAATTTCTTCTGTTTACAACTTTTCTTCTAAGGACAACCTGTTGAATTCCATTAGAAAATGTGCTGGCTTGAAGAACTGAAGTTCTGTGGTTATGGAAACCATAGTGACTAGAAACTGAGACAATGAAATTCAAGAAAGAAGATAGGGAGAAAAAGAAGTCTCAATTGTTGCTGCAAATTCTGCCCAAATGAATGACTAAGACATAAACTGTACATGCAGGGGGAAGAGCCCAAGCAGATAAACTGGAGGAAAAAAAAAAAAAGCTAATGTGTTTTGAGCTGCTCCCTGCTACAGATTCAGAGAGTTTGTAGAGGTTACCCAAGTTATGTGCCTGTTGTATAAAAATAAAACAAAACCAGAGAAACACACAAAAATAGCCAAAGAAAAAGAGAAATATTCTTCAGAGAACATAATAGAATTCAGAGTTTCTAAAATGTATGTACAGAATGCAATCTGAAATTTCCCAACAGAAGAACATGTCTATTCACAGAGAAGGGCAATCAATGAAGATCAACCCCAAGATGATACAGATATTGGAATTAACAGACAAGGATTTTTTTTAAATAAGATTTTATTTATTTATTTGTCAGAGAGAAAGAGAGCACAAGCAGGGGGAGCAGAAGGCAGAGGAGAAGCAGGCTCCCTGCTAAGCTAGGAACCTGATGTGGGACTCCATCTCAGGACCCTGGGATCATGACCTGAGCCAAAGGCAGATGCTTAACCAACTGAGCCACCCAGGCATCCCAACAGATAAGGATTTTAAAGCAATCGTATAATGATACTCAATTAGATAAAGAAAAATATGGTCTTAATAAATGAAAAGTAGTAAAACCTCATCAGAGGAACAGAAAATATACAAAGGAACCAAACAGAAATTCTAGAACTTAAGTACATACTTCTTAAATAAAACATTCACTAGATGGATCTTACAGTGAAATTGGGATAGCAGAAGAGAGTTAATGATGTTGATCATTAATCAATATTAAGTATGCAATCTGAACAAAAGAGGGGACTAATATCTGGCTTTAACTCTGATATGTAAAGAGGATGGAAGTCACCACTTCTGTCCTCCCCAAAAGAAAAATGCCGAGAAAACTAAAAATCAATGACTTAGATGAGATTGACCAATTCCTTGAAATATCAAAATGACCAAAACCCACACAAGGAATAGTAGATAATCTGAATAAATGTATATTTATTTAAGGAAATTGAATCAATAATTAATAACCCTCTAAACAAGAAAGCAGTATGTCCAAATGGCTTTGATGGTGGAATACCACAAAACATTTAAGGAAGGAATTAAAGTTAATTATAATTTTCTATAATATCTTCCAGAAAATGGAAGCAGAGGAGGCACTTACTGACTCATTGTATGATATGATATATATGATATGATATTATTCTATTGATATGATATTATTCTAATATCAAAATCAGGTAAAGACAAGACAATACAAGAAGGGAACATTATAAAACCAATAGCTCTCATGAACATAGATGCAAAAACCCTTAACAGAATTTAGCAAATCAAATCCAAAAACGTATAAAGATAATTATACAATATAACCAAGTGGGACTTAGTCCAGTGATGCAAGGCTGTTTCAACATTTGAAAGTCACATAATATAACCTTCACATCAATAGACTAAAAAGAAATTATCATACCAATATGTGCAGAAAATGAGTTTGACAAAACCCGATACCTATTCATGATAATCTCTCAGCAAACTAGAAATAAAGGGGACATTTCTCAACCTGATAAAGAATATCTACAAACACCTACAGCTAATACCATACATAATGGTGAGAAACTAGATGTTTTTCCCCTAAGATCTATAAAAAGACTTACTGGCTATGGGTTAGGGAATTTTTAAAACATCTCAGTATAATATATATTTAGTTTTGCTAAAAGTCAGGGTGTGTTTTTTAGAATTATTCTTGTAGCATGGTAATATTAGAATAATGCCAATAAAATAGCAGAAAAATTCAAACTCCTTTACAGAAATTGATTGAGACATTGTGAGAGACATCCACTCAGAAAACTACAAAATAAAACAAAACAGAACACCTGTATAAACCAGCTTATACTATACTTACGTATTGGAAGACTCAATATTGTAAAGATACCAAATCTCACCAATTGATCTATGGAAAAGTACAATCTCAAAAAAAAAAAATCTATGCAGCTTTTTTATTGCATAGAAATGGATAAATTCATTCTAAAATTTATGGAAATGCAAAGAGCCAAGCAAAGATAAGACAATTTTGAAAATAGTAACAAAGCTAGATAAGGTACATGGTCAGATATCAAGACGTATTATAAAGCCACAGGAATTGGAAGAATTTACGATTGGCACAAGTTTAGATATACTGACCCTGGGAACAAAGTAGATTATAGAAACAGACCCAGTCCCGTGTAGTCACTTGATTTATTTTTAGAAAGTGAAATTAAGGGGCATATTTCAACATATGTTCCTGGATCAAATAAAAATCCATAAAGGAAAAATAGCTATCTGAGCTCCTACTTCACAACATACACAAAAATAAATTCCACTTGGATTTCAGATATGAAATCTGAAATATAAAAATTAGAAAGTTTTCAAAAGCTAGCATAAAATAAGATCTTTGTGAATTTGAAGTAGCAAAGATTTCTTAAAGAAGATACAAAATGTGTTATCCATGTGGAAAAAAATGATAAACTGAAAAGTTTAGGAGAATTAAGTACTTTTGTTCATCTGAATATTTCATTAATAGGATAAGGCAAGCTGCAGAGTGAAAAGATACTTACAATTAAATGTATTTGTCAAAAAGCACATTGTGTATAGAATATGTAATCTTATTTTAATGTCTATACAAAGGATTAAAGTTAATCTATAAATCCTATAAATCCATGAAAAGAGAAAGAAAATCTAATGGAAGAAAGGACAAAATACTATAAATATACTTCACAGTACAGAATATAAGAACTAGAGAGAAGATACTTCCCATTACCAACTATGTATTAACAAAGTGTTTGGAATGCTTTTCAAGTTCCTGATCATCTGGCACCATTTTTTAAACAGGACTTTAAACAGTATGTTTCCCCTACACAAACAAGTTGAATATTAGTCTTTCTGATTTCCTGATCGGCATGATTTTCTTTTTCTGCCTCCATCTTCCCTCTTTCCCTTTGTCTGTCTTCCTTACATTTTCCCCTTCCTCCTTGCACACAATAATGTTTTAAATAAAGGGAACAAGTATTCATAAAATAATTACTATGTATTTCATATGATATTCATATTTGAATACTCTTCTCATCTTTATTGTGCAATTGAGGAACCCGTGAACCAGTCAGTGATGTTTATTTGCTCAGACCTTGTAGGAAGTAAGGGAAGAGGGATCCAGTTCCTCTTGACTCAAAGAACCTTAATACTGATGTCTCTGCCTTGCTGTAAATCATAACAGTGCTGTGTATTTACTGTAGCAAAAGCATTCACTGTGTTTAACACTTCACCTATATTAGCTCTTTGTCACAAGAGTCCTATGAGGTAAGTACAAATATTATCCCCCTTATACATACAAAAAACAAAAAAATACTTTCTCTCTCTCTCTCATATATATATATATATACATATACACACATACATAGGCATGTGTACATGTTTTATGTATACATACTTTTTAATATATAAACACATACACACATATGTATGTACCTCCCTCTCTATAAACATATATATACATATATGTTTGAAGAAAGAGACAAAAACAGAGACAGAGATCTCCTTTCTCAAGCTAATTTTGTACATACAGCCTGTACTATGCTAAATAGTTCCTGATAATTGGAAAAATAAACTAAAAACAAAATCTATCACCCCAGAAAACCTCTCCATGAAGGAGAAAATTTATTAAATATTTGGTTTCTGTATGATGTCATTATTATGACATCATATTATTATTATTAAATTAAATACGCATTAAACCAAAAAATTATTAAATACGCATTAAACCAAATACGCATTAAACCAAATCATGGTCTATATCACAGGCAATAAGATAAGAGGAAGAAACCTCACACTTTTAGAGCTAAGCAGCTACAACCCATTACCTATGTTCTCAAGATAAACAATAACTAGACTTCAAGTGAAAGGACTTGACAGCACCATCTACCACACATAGTTAATCCTAAATTTGCATGGTATTTGGGGTGACGATCTATGGTAGTTAATTGGCTTTATCAAAAAGAAAAATAAACGTCTCCTATTGTTATGCAGGAGATCATTTTGCAACTTGGAACAAGGTGCCCACTAATGTTAGGCTCCTATGGTCTTAGACAAACTGGAAGATAAGGGCACTACCTTTCTTCATTACTACATTTCAAAGAGTTGCTTCTCAAATCTTTGAGAAAGATATTCCTGGGTCCTAAAGCTAGCAAGAAATTTACTTTGTTTTCCAAAAGATTTACCTATATTTCAAAGAGACAAAGAAAGGCCTTATAATTACAAGCTTTCTAAAGTAAATGCTCTAAGAAAGGGAAGGTGGGGGAATATTCCTTTTTGTGCCAGGGAATTTTTTTTTCTTTTTGTATTTGTTTTTACCCTTACATGGTCTCTATTCTATAGTGTGTAATTTTAATGTATACTGTATACTTCTACCTAAATTGTTTAATTCACATCATCAGTCCCAACTAGATTGTACCTTTTTTATTCAAAATAGATACATATTACTAAATTACTGCTGTGACAAATTTTATTGAGAATTAGGGAAGACTAAAAAGGGAAGAGCTGATAGATCTCCGTCCTTTGAATATCAAAGCACTTAAAAAGCTAGCTAGAGTGAAATAGTTTCCTAACAGTGGAGGTAGGGGTCATGGAGGCAGGTTGGAAAATACTTCGAGGGTCAAGAAAATATCAGGATATAGGAGAAGAAGCAAAAACAACACAACAACAACAAAATACTACACAGTGAATATATGCAAAGATCGAACAACAGTAGCCAGTAATCATGATGAAAAAATGTTAGCCAAATAGTTTATTAAAATGTGTATTTGTAAAGAAGAGAAAATCCATAAGATAGAGACAATCGTGAGGCTCTATGTTCTTTGGAAACTACCTGAAAGAAATCACATTAAGTAGAATATCACATAAGCCCATGGAAAACTGCTTTAAATCTCCAAGAAATCAGGTAAACTTTGACAACTGAAAACAATAGCATTCAAGACTGCATTCTATATATTTCAAGGCAAATGAGCTAATGTATATCATTCAATAAGCACATAATTATAATAACCTAATTTAATCATTTCATAAAAAATAATAAAACTGGAACATTAATAGTCTTTGAAAAACCAACTACTTGCCTATTACATGTTCTTGCTTGTATTTCTATGTCCCTTCAGATATATTATTCCTGTAAGAAAATGGAATTATGTATGAGACAGAGGCAGATAACATTTTGGAGAAATTTTGGATGATGCCAGCTGAGTGTTTAAATAAATTAGTATCATACTGTTTGATCACATCATACAGAAACCAAATCATGTTTGTAAACGAAAATAGAATAGGACTTTTTTTTTCTTTTTTCTTTTAGTTGGCTGTTTGAAAGTTGCAGTATTCTGGGGTTTTTTTGCAGTCCTTGATATAATGTTAATAGAAATATGAAATTGTAGAAATGTCACCAAGACACTCTGAAGTCATTATATAGAACCACTTCTCTAGAAGCTGAAGAACACTGGGCCACCAACACAAATCAAGAGCATGAACACATATTAAATGCCGCAGCTCAATGCTTTGTATTTATTTATTCATTTTCAATTCAGACTATGGCCAGAGGAAGGGGTTTTCAGCCTCAAAAGAATCAGGATAAAAAGTAACTCATCTTAGGGGTGCCTGGGTGGCTCAGTTGGTTAAGCGACTGCCTTTGGCTCAGGTCATGATCCTGGAGTCCCAGGATCGAATCCCACATCGGGCTCCCTGCTCAGCAGGGAGTCTGCTTCTCCCTCTGACCCTCCTCCCTCTCATGCTCTCTCTCTATCATTCTCTCTCTCTCAATAAATAAAAATCGAAAAAAAAAGTAACTCATTGCCCACTGATGTAAGTACATTTTTATTAAAATAGTGATTTAAGTTATTGGTGACAAATAGATATGGGATGGTTTTAAATAACAGAAGGTAAAAGAAATGAGTCTACCTATAAACCCATAAAATGAAACAGACATAATTGCTAAAAGGAAAAAAAAAACACAAAAGTTGCTGATAACTACTTAATCATTTTTAAAAATTAGTCCAAAACAGATCTCCTCAATCACTGATGTTTAAATCCTAAACACAAAATACAATAAAGAGAAAAAATAGCAAAGTCATAAGATAGGAAAGGCAGAAAAAGAAAAAAATTAAACTGAGGAAGGACTCAAAAGGCTTACACATGTGAAAACATAGGATTAAACAGAATAGCCTTATTTTAGTGTACTGTTTTAAACCAAGCACAGTGCTTAACTTTATATATATATATATATATATATATATATACTATCTTCTCTTTTATAAAAAGTACTTTCTGATCCTTGCTCTAGAGAATTTCTCACATACAAACACAAGGAGAAATGTTTATGGAGGACCAAATGTTTGCAATGGCCATCTCCTACCCTCTGCTTTTTCTTGACTAAACTTTAGTCAGTCTTCTCTCCTTTCTTTCTTTTTAATAATTATTTATTGTTATGTTAATCACCATACATTACATCATTAGTTCTTGATGTAGTGTTCCATGATTCATTGTTTGTGCATAAAACCCAGTGCTCCACGCAGCATGTGCCCTCTTTAATACCCATCACCAGGCTAACCCATCCCTCCACCCCCCCTCCCCTCTAGAACCCTCAGTTTGTTTTTCAGAGTCCATCGTCTCTAATGGTTCGTCTCCCCCTTCGACTTACTCCCCTTCATTCTTCCCCTCCTGCTATCTTCTCCTTCTTTTTTTTTTCTTAACATATACTGCATTATTTGTTTCAGAAGTACAGATCCGTGATTCATCAGTCTTGTACAATTCACAGCGCTCACCATAGCACATACCCTCCCCAATGTCTATCACCCAGCCACCCCATCCCTCCCACCCCCCACCACTCCAGCAACCCTCAGTTTGTTTCCTGAGATTAAGAATTCCTCATATCAGTGAGGTCATATGATACATGTCTTTCTCTGATTGACTTATTTCACTCAGCATAACACCCTCCAGTTCCATCCACGTCGTTGCAAATGGCAAGATCTCATTCCTTTTGATGGCTGCATAATATTCCATTGTGTATATATACCAATCTTCTTTATCCATTCATCTGTCGATGGGCATCTTGGCTCTTTCCACAGTTTGGCTGTTGTGGACATTGCTGCTATAAACATTGGGGTGCACGTACCCCTTCGGATCCTTACATTTGTGTCTTTGTGGTAAATACCCAGGAGTGCAATTGCCGGATCGTATGGTAGCTCTATTTTCAACTTTCCGAGGAAACTCCATACTGTTTTCCAGAGTGGTTGCACCAGCTTGCATTCCCACCAACAGTGTAGGAGGGTTCCCCTTTCTCCACATCCCCGCCAACATCTGTCGTTTCCTGACTTGTTCATTTTAGCCATTCTGACTGCTGTGAGGTGGTATCTCATTGAGGTTTTGATTTGGATTTCCCTGATGCCGAGCGATGTTGAGCACTTTTTCATGTGTCTGTTGGCCATGTGGAGGTCTTCTTTGGAAAAATGTCTGTTCATGTCTTCTGCCCATTTCTTGATTGGATTATTTGTTTTTTGGGTGTTGAGTTTGATAAGTTCTTTATAGATTTTGGATACTAGCCCTTTATCTGATATGTCATTTGCAAATATTTTCTCCCATTCTGTTGGTTGTCTTTTGGTTTTGTGGACTGTTTCTTTTGCTGTGCAAAAGATTTTTATCTTGATGAAATCCCAATAGTTCATTTTTGCCCTTGCTTCCCTTGCCTTTGGCGATGTTTCTAGGAAGAATTTGCTATGGCTGAGGTGGAACTCTGCATGCTCCCAAGCATGAGCAAGCACTAAAATACTGGAATCTGCCCCTCTTATCAGCTTCTCCAGAGAATCAACTGATCATAAGACCCTTTCCTTGGCAGACCCCACTAGTCATTTCTCTTTGCTTGTCCAGCTGCCCCTTAAAAGATTCTGCTTATATCTGCTTGCCGCTCCTTGATCCTATGAACAAGAAAGCTTTTCCTGTTGGGTTGTGAAATGCTTGCGCATTTCTGAATTTTGAGCATTCTCCCTATTGCAGTATTATTTTTTTCTGAATAAAGCCTCTAAATCTGGATTTACATATTTTTTAATTTGTTTTTAATTTGATAGTTTCTGGTGCCATGACATGGATGGAGTGCTGACTGACCTTCACCCCTGCTGTCTTTACCTAGGCATTCATTCTGGCTTCTCAAACCCCTGGTCCTTCCTGGCTAGGGAAATCAGGATCTATGGTAAGTCACAATGCCAAATCCAGTGCTCCAGACATTTTTTTTCTGTAGTAGCATGCTAGGGAGTTGCTTTCAGTTATTAAATTGAGCTCTTTCCAGTTCTTTTCTATTTGAGTAGGACTTCCTGGTTCTTTTCTGTTTGAGCAGGAGTTTTGCTGGGTCTTTTTTGTTCTAGTGAGACTCTTACTGGATAGAGGTTTTCTTGGCTCATTTTGAGTGGGGATTTACAACTTGACTTTCTGGAGGGAAATTCTCAGCTTTTTTGTGATACCTCTCTGCTTTTCCTGATTCCATGTTCAAGGTTTGCACAGAGCTAGTCTTTCAGCTCTTCAAGGATTGTACAAGGGACCACTTTGGTTCTCAAGTGAGGAGTGTACATGGAACTGATTTTGTATTACCTGTCTCCTCTTTCTACTTGATCCTGTTTCTCCCATGGATAACTCTCCATTTCCCAGGATTGAGAGTAGACTAACTCCACCTGACTATATGCAATGGCCACATTGGGGTTTTGGAGACTTCCCTAATCTAGTACACCTTCAGGGAGCTCTAGAATCCTGAGTGTTTAAAATACTTTCCAGGGCACCTGGGTGGCTCAGATGGTTAAGCGTCTGCCTTTGGCTCAGGTCATGATCCCAGGGTCCTGGGATAGAGTCCCGCATTGGGCTCCCTGCTCCTTGGGAGCCTGCTTCTCCCTCTGCCTCTCTCTCTCTCTCTCTGTCTCTCATGAATAAATAAATAAAATCTTTAAAAAAAATAAAATAAAATACTTTCCAATCAATGGTCTGTTTTTTGTTTTTTGTTTTTTTGGTATGAAGAAGCCAAAACAAAAACTGCTCTCCCAATCAAATCTCAATCACACCCTTCAACAATCTCAATCTATTTTATCAGAACCTATGCTATTCAATCTCTTGAGGGACCACCTGTTCTATAATGTTACTTCATTTATCCCCTTCTTTAAGATACTTGTGCCCTCAACACTTTCTACTCCTTTCCTTTTTTTTTTAAGATTTTACTTATTTATTTGAGAGAGAAAGAGAGAGAGAGAGAACATGAACAGGGGGGAGGGGCAAAGGGAGAGAGATAAGCAGACTTCCTGCTGAGCAGGGAGCCCGATGTGGAACTTGATCCAGGACCCCGGGATCATGACCAGAGCTGAAGGCAGACGCTTAACCGACTGAGGCACCCAGGCACCCATCCTTTCCCTTCTGCTCCTCCAAATTTGTACCAGTCTCTCCCACAGACCATGTTCTCATTCATTTTGCGTTTATCCTCTACTCCTTGACCCTAGCTTCTTAATTCCCCATAGTGTCCTGTGACCTTAGTACTGCTCCTACAATGTTAAGACTCCAAGAACAAGAAACTACAGAGACCCACTTACCCCCTCCCCAGCAGATTATTTTTTTAATATTGGTCTCAAGCTGATCTGTATGCTATAATGAAGAATTTTCTTGACCCATGTAAAAATAGAGACAAGTTTCTATACAATTCAAATTAATCGTAGGGGCGTTGCATCTTCTCTGGGACTCGTATCTACCAACTGGCTCAACTCCTTTTAGGTTGGAGACACCTTAGTACAGTTTGAAACATCTAAATTGGATCTACAAAGAAATTAAAATAATCCAGAGTGGGGCGCCTGGGTGGGCTTAGCTGTTGAGCATCTGCCTTTGGCTCGGATCATGATCCTAGGGTCCTGGGATTGAGCTCCACATCAGGGTCCCTGCTCAGTGGGAGGCCTGCTTCCCCCTCTCCCACTCCTACTCCCCCTGCTTGTGTACCCTCTCTTGCTGTGTCTGTCAAATAAATAAATAAAAAAATCTTTAAAAAAATAAAATAAAATAACCCAGAGGGCTATAACAGAGCTAAGGAAATGGGAAAAAAGCCCTTAGGGTCCTTGATAATATCTGGAAACATTATTTAGCTCCAACTCTAGATGGCCACATGGCATCTGCTTTGGTTACCAGTTTTGTTAATAATGGATTCCATGTAGAAATAAGAGAGGCTATTCAAGAATATTAGATTAATTGGAGAAATATCCCTGTCTCTGAAATCCATGCTTTAACACAGTACTATGAAGATATATGGTCTGTTAAAGCGAAGTATACACAATACAAACTCATGACTCTCTAAATAAAACAACTTGAGGAAAATTATTCTAAGACCTTAATACCCCCTCAGCTTTACCAGGCTTTGGTAGAGACACCTGTGGCCCTTGCAAGGAGAAAGGACACTGGGCAAAAAAAAAAAAAAATGCCCTAAGACATAAATCTCAGAGTCTCAAAGACTCTCCTCTGAGAGATCAGCTCATATCTCTCCCAGATACCTTAAGCAAACTGGGGAAATGATAATCCCAGTCAATGGGCATCCCACTACCTTTCTGGTAGACACCAGGGCCACTTGCTCTACACGTGACACCTCACAGTTTTCCACCATAATCCCTCAGAGTATACAAATAATCTCTGTATTGCAGTTAGATAACTTACTACATTTTGCCCCTTTTTTAAACCTCTCTGTCTCTCAGGCCTCATCATGCCCCACATGGCTTTTTATTTTTTAAGTTCCACAGTTCAGTTAATCTGATATGCAGAGACATACTTTCTAATTCGAATGGTAGTATTTCATGTTCACATGAGGTACTAATCCTTGAAATTCAGGATTCCCCTCCTACTCATCTTTGTTCTCTGATAGTTCTAATAAATGATCTCAGTTTTCTTGCCCCTTTCACAGCTCCGAAGCCCTTGACAATCCCCACATTCAAGACATGTTCACTCACATTTCTGATTCACTTGAGGCTATGGAAAAGCAGACTTGGGACTTACCTAAGTCAGAGTCCTTAATGGTGAATGTATACCCTCTATTCCCCTCCCTAATACTATTCTCTCTCTCAACCTCTCCTCTGATGTCACTATTTTATTGTTGTCTTATATTTTGCTTTCTTCAGCATATCCTTTTATCCTAACTCCCAGTACCTATTTACTTTTGCATGGGAAAATCAACAATATACTGCAACAGTCATGCCCCAGGAATTTACAGAATCCTTTACAAAATTTTCCTGAACCATTAAGTGCAAATCTGAAAGATTTGATCTTCCCTTGTAATTCAACCTTCATTCAATATGTAGATGACCTCCCTCTTTGTTCTAAGGCATTCGGCCACTCTTTTCGTGAAATTTAATACTTACTAAAAGACTTAGTTCAAAAGGGCTAGAAGGTTTCAAGAGAAAACATTCAGCTCTGTTGCCCCTAAGTCCACTATTTAGGTCATGAAATTTCCCCAAGGGAAAAGCCTGATTCCCCCAGATCATATCAAGGTCATATTTAACAACCTCCTATCTGAAACCAAGAGATAACTTCAAGGCTTTTTGGAACAGACTGGCCATTGTAGAATGCAGATCCTTAACTTCCCTGTTATAACATCCTCTTTATATGGCATGACTAAAGAAACTGTATCTGAACCTCTGAGAGGTGCCTTCTGTCCCATCATTTGAATCCCTTTCTTTTATCCCACTTAGGGCTTCTTTTTTTTTTTTAAGATTTTATTTATTTATTTGAGAGAGAGAGAGAAAACAAAAGAGAGCACATGAGAGGGGGGAGGTCAAGGGAGAAGCAGCCTCCCCGTCGAGCAGGGAGCCCGATGTGGGACTCGATCCAGGGACTCCAGGATCATGACCTGAGCCGAAGGCAGTTGCTTAACCAACTGAGCCACCCAGGCACCCTCCCACTTAGGGCTTCTTGACTACTCTTTGCTTTTCTATTTGTTCATGGAAGAGAAGGACATGCCTTAGGAGTTCTATCTCAAAGACTTAATGGAAATCAGAGGTCAATCAGACATTTCAGTCTTAGCCTAGGTCCTGCTGCTCAAGCATTTTGTCCTTGCTTGCTGGCAGTAGTGGCAAGTGCAAACAAGGTTCAAACCACATCCAACTTTGTGCTAGGTCATACCCTGAACATTTATGTCCCTTGTGCCATTAGGACCCTTTTCCTGAGTTTTTGATCACTCAAGTTCTGTTGTGAAATTCTTCTGCTCTCTCTTTCCCACCCATGTCAAAATCTCAGTCCTGCTAGTCTGCTCCCTCTCCCAGCTGAAGGACAACTGCATGATTATGTTATAGACACTCAAGCCTAAATCCTCTCCCATCCTGACTCTTAGAAATCCCTTGCAAATCCAAACCTTATCCTCTTTGTTGATGGTTCATATCTTGATAACTCAGAAGGAAATTTTCAACCAGAATATGCCATTCCTGATTTTCAAAATTCTATTGGGTGTAGGTCTCCACTTGGTGCAAAGTCAGCTCAGGTCTCTGACCTCATGGTTCTCACAAGAGCCTTCTCTTTCGCTACAGATAGGAAATTTGGCATTTATACAGACGATAGGTCTGTTTTTTGGAGTAGTACATTATTTGGGTATATTAAGGAAAATCAGAGGATTTAAGTCAATAGCTGCTCTTAGGGGCCACAAAACTGCTAAAGCAAAAGGAAATTTTTTTTCTAACTTTCATAAAATATCAAGGAAGAAAAAAATTAAATCAACTCCTTTGCCCTCACTGGTAAGGAATTTTCAACTCCCTATCTGGAACAAGTGGTGGCTTCTTGACCCATCTCTCAAAAATATAATCCTGATGAATCTGCAAAGGTGGGGCCAGAGAAGAACCCCTCAGCAGGAGGGGTTGCCTTTTCTTCACTGGCAATTAGACTTACTGAGTTCCCTAGATCTCATGGATATGAATATCTTTTTATTGTCATAAGCATGTTCTCTTTCCCTGTAAAAGGACTCCTGCCACTACTGTTACTAAACTTGTTTTGGAACTAGTATTCCCTACAACAGAATTCCACTGGCTTGTTCAAATGACCAAGGGACCCATTTCATTGGTGAAGTCATCTAAGCAATCCAGCAAGTTCTTCCCTTATCTCCAAAATGACGTCATTTGGAATGACAAGAGAGTCAATGGATCATTAAAATTAAAGCTTAAAAAACTGATAAAATAATTCAATCTCGTGTGGCTTAAGGTTTTACCATTAGCACTGATTGCCTTCTAGGTCTCTCCTAGAGCAACACAGCAACTGTACTAATCACAGCAACTGTACCAATATGACATAATAACTGATGACCTATGATAATTCAATTTTCTGTATGGGCTCTCAAAAGTTCTATCCTCATCAATTCAAACATCCTAAAACACTGCAAGGGACTTATTATATATATCCATGCTCTTCATTAATAGGATGAGGCTTCTTCTATTCCTCAAGTTCTTCTATACAAAACACTTTTTACATTCTAGAAATTAGGGACTTATTTCTCTGGAGCTGATATCAACTAAAAATTAATATTTCACTCAATTGGAAAAGCCCTTATATCATCTTCCTTACCACTAACACTGCTGCCCAACTCAAGTGGTCCAAACCTGGATTCATGTTCTTCAACCGAAAAGGTATAAATGTTACTCTGAATGAAAGTCTAGTCTAAATAGAAATCTTAAACTGAGGCTCTTCAAGAGTCCCTAGGAGCAGAGGGAGCCACAGGATAGATATCTTTATGACAAGCTGATGACATCATGAAGTGGTCAGTTTCCACCCAAGATGTCAGAACATGGCCTCTTAGCATTCCCTTAACTACATCCTCTTCTCGTGACTTTTATTGTCCTTGGCTTCATTCTTCTTTATCTGTACCTGCATCACCTTTGCTATCCATATACCTCCTCACATTGCAACCATAACTTTTCACAATGAGCTTTATATTGTATAATCTCTTCCCCCTCACACTACCTGTCCCTCCTTTAATAATTCCGCCATTTCTGCAAGGGCCCCAGAATCTATGACATTCCTTTACTCAGTTTATAGCACAATCTTACAGCCTTTGTTTTTTCTTTTAAAAAAAATTTCTAGTATAATGACTGTTGCAACCCTACTTTTGTTTGCTCGTTATATATTTCCTTTCCTTTGGAAGCTTCTGGTTTCCCATGAAGTCCTATACTGTCTCAGATTTGTGTCATCATTCAAGGGTCTTTTTGCTTTCTATTCCAGAGTTCAAACAGAACCTCCTTCAATTTCCATACTTTTCAAACAAGGCAATCTATGCGGTAATATAACCAGGGGTTCTCCATGGGCCTAAGTATTTGCAATCACACCTACTTTGCCAACAACACAAATACCTACACTATTACCATGAGAAAGCAAAAATACATATTTCTTGCCCTGTCATATGAACCTAATAGACCTAGATGATTCTAAATGTAATTTTACTCAGTATGCTTGGGACTGTCTATTCTGTAAGCAATAAACTTATCACTTTCCTATTCCCAACTTGATGAGACACCTCTATCAAAAGGGTTCACATGAATCCCAAGACACAAATCCATGGGGCATTTATTTTGTGAACCCTGGATAGCTCTTAATGAGGTACAGTGGTGCATATTGGCATCTGCCTGCTAATTGAACTGGATCCTGTTATCTAGCTAATCTAATTAGTGCTTATCAAATTTTTAGCCAGACTGCCTTCGTTTTTCACCCTAACTGTTTCATTACAGATTTCCTCTGTTATCTGAAAATACAGCATTCCTATAAAACCTATAAAAGTCTCCAAATATTCTTTATTTCATATGTTTATACATATATGCATATGTAGTAAAGGTATTAATATAGAAATAGGCACCAACTCTCTCTGAGGAGAAAGGGAAGTTAATTTTTGTGTAAGGAGAAAAGTAGGTATAAGTTGTATTGGTAAATCTCTTATCTCTATAAGAATAATATACAAAAACAGCACAATGTTAACATTTCTTAAATCTGGGTGACAGGCATGTGGGAATTCATTATGTTATTCTTTTCATGTTTTGTGTATTTCAAATATTTCATAACAAATCAAACAAACATAGAAACAATTCTAGAATACCAGGGGACAGCTGACAAGTAAAAAGTTGTTTCTGAACAAATATTCCCTTAGCAAATGCAAAATGCAAGAACTTTACCAGCAATTCTTGCCCTGAGCCTGGAAAAAGAATCCGTAGAATTCTTATTACCTTGTAGTCAATTCTCTGTTGAAGTCTAGGCTAATTTTTCCCTCATTTTGACTCATTTAGTAAAGTTATGAACTGTACATGTGTGGGTATTTCCAAATTAATGACCTCCTCTATTTTATTGAAACAAAAGTCAAGAACAGATTATTTTTAATCATATGATGATTAAAGAAGGGAATATTTGTATATGCTATTTATTTTGGTCACTTATTTCAAATAAAGGATTTTGCTAATGGATAATAGAAAATAGTTACAGATTACTGGGCAGGATAAATCAATGTATGGTACTGAAGAGCAGCTCCCTTGAAAATTTTTGATCATATAACCTTCAAAAAATATTTTAAAAGTATGTACTTTCTCAAGTGTTTTTAAATTTGCATATATATGATATGTATCATATATATATAATATAAATATAAAATCATGCCCTTAAATAGATGCAGAGAATGAGTTTTTTGGAGCTAGTTAATTCTGTTGTTGCCTGATTTTGCTTGTATACCTCTTCAGTACCTGCAAATTAATTTCAAAGGAATTAAAGTAAATTTAGTTCAACTACTTTGCTTTTGTTTTGTTTTACATTAGCAAAAGAAGTTTTTTTTTTTATTTTTATTTATTGGTCATCGTGAGTGTAAAGAAGTAGATATAGTTTTTTCCTTGTTAGAGGACCTGACCTCACAGCCATTATTTTCAAAATTTGATTCATACTCTATATTAGCACTTGTTGGAAGCAGAATTGACTGAAGTAAGAAATCAGATATTTTATATCAGATGTAATTAAATGAAAGAAGCATGCTTAAAAAATTTAATTTTCCCTGCAAGTGAGACCATTCAGAACATTTAATACATTATTGTAAAAAGGCAATGTTTCACACTTCCATGATACTTATTTTGGAAGTCAAATGGAAGAGGCTGCAACTGTGTAAAAAAAAAAAAAAAGGGCTGTGTACATAGTTTTTTTAGAAAATTTATAAGTTTAAATTTAGTTAGAAATGCACTCAACTGATCTTCGGCTACACCAGTCCCTAAATAAGTATGTAAACATACTTACTTCTCTAATTAACTTAACTTCTCTAATACTTCACTTTTCAGGCTTGTTGTGAAACATAAAAGGCAGGAATACATGGAAGCATATCATAAATGCAAGGTGCTGGTGTTATCCTACTTGGACCTAAATTGTGGATAACTTATTTTTCTTTATCTGATGGATTATAAGAAATTATTATTTCCCTGGGAACAATAATTTTAACATGTTTCGTCATGAAACAGTAGATAGGCACATTACTTTTGTAAATATTTTTGATAATACTAGTTTTACCTAAAAGAATATATATCTTCAAATAGTATTATTTGTAGGAGTAAATTGTGTGTGAATGTGTATATGTATATGTTCTTGGAAGATGACAGTGTTAGAAAGAGAAAACACCAAAAAATGAAGTAAGACATGTTAAAAAATATAACGTTTAAAAAAAAAAAAAACTAACCGAATAAACGTTTGAACTATAGAAATTTACCCAGGTTTTATTTTTCTCAGGCATCCTGGTTAACAAAACAAAAAGATATGGATCGGGGAACAATAAAAATAAATCAGCAGTAGAGAAATTTGTTATTGAGTAAAATATCTGTTAAAATACTTTCATTTAGATCCCTAGAACAGTTCTATTTATTGTTCCTCTGCTTCTCAACCTTAAAAAACTTAGCAAGTACATTCTGAAGAGAGTCTTAAGATGAAGCATATAGCTTGAGCAAGAAAAAGAAAAACTAGAAACTGATGGAGAAGACAAAAATGTTAAATTTGAAAATAAGATGTAAACATCCTAAAAATTAAAAAAAAAAACCACAATAGAGGCCAGATATTATATAATACAGTCACCCAATAACATGAAAAAATAGCGCATGAATTTAATTGTGATGATCTCAGATTATCAAGCAAATATAAAAGCATACGTTCACTGTTCTCAATTTTCAAAGCAATTTTTAGAGAGATTCAATGCAAGCTATAGTAGAAGACCAACATAACATGTCTTTTAACAATACCAATTTGGATATAATTGGTTTGGCTGGAATTCTCCACCCAACGCTCTTCCAAATACTTTGTGCTATGCAGTTGGAGGATGGGTGGGCACTAGTGGAGAGGGAGGGGAAGTGAGACTAGGGAGAAGACAATCAACAGAGAAGCAGGAAGTAGATCTCCCCGTCTCCAGTATTTTCTAGGCTTTATATCCCTACATAAGGCCAACGGTTGGAAATAAACAAGTTCCAAGATTTCAAATGGATTGATGCTACTCTTCTTCAAGTCTCAGCCAGCCAGAAAACTCAGTCATTCCATTCATATTTAACTCTAAACAGAAACCGACTACCAGGTTGCTCCCAAATGCAGGTAGGACTGCTATTTAAATAGCTCAGCCAAATCCCTGGCCTGGAACTCCCAGCCAGCAGCTTAAACAAGTTTCACTGGTGCATTTCACTAACTTTGCAATAATAAGACTCTGGGTTTACGTTTTGTGCTTCATGAACCCTACTTCTCATGTATATGTGTGCCCCCAGTCCAACACTCATTTTACCTGCAACTGTGTTGAGTCATTCCGATGCTGGGGGAGAGCATGCCATTTTAAAATCCTGGCAATTCTCTCCTTTTTTTTTTTGCCTCAGAGTTTTTCAAAAACCATGAGATCTTGCTCAAATCCATGCAAGGCGACCTAGTTCACGAGATTTAATACACTGGGGTTGTGGGTGGATGGAGGGGAGGGAATGTTGGAAGGCACTCCTGAGCAAAGCCAGTATATAATCTCATAATGTAAACCCTTGCCCTGCAGTGGTTCCCCAGTGGAAGTGAATCCCAGTTGTCCATATAAGTAACTAGCTCTGTAACGACACTTTATCTTCTCTTATTTCTCCCTTGTTTTACTCCTTAATTTTCTCACTCTTGCTGCTAGGTACCAGCTGCTTAAATAAACTATCTACTCCCAAGTCTTTGTTTCAGGCTCTGACCTGGCAGAGACTCAAACTAAGACACTGTAATAGCAGAGTTTTACTGTATGTTTTTGATACTTGAAGGTCTAGCACTAATTACTTATAAATGCTCCTTCTGATTACATATTAATTTTACATTACAAAAAGCAAAACAAAACAGAAGGGTAGTTACAGAGAGATTGGCAGGAACCCTAAAATAGTTACAAGAGATTTCAGTATGGCCTAACATACCCTGCCTGATCTGGAGCCCACCTGCTTTTCTGATCTTATTGTTTATATCTACCTCCCTTGTTTATTGTATCCTATGTTATCTGTTTATTTTCTTCTTCACGGCTTTTCCATTTGTTCTTTTTTTCAGGAATATTACTGCTCCATCATTCAGGTATCTGCTCTTTTGACACTCCTCAGAGAAGCATTACTTGACAAACCCATCCGAAGAGTCACACTCTGTTTCTTCATATCTCCTTGCCCTACTTAATTTTCCCTCCTATCTCTTAGCACTCCTGACGTTTTGTTATATATTTTTTCTAAGTATATTATACAACCCTTCCCCATACTATATGTCTTCCAGGAGAACATTAATACCTCTCTGAAGAGAGTTAACAGCTTCCCAAATTTCTATAATTTTTGGTACATATGTGTGGCGATCAATAAGAAAGTATCAGGTGAATTTCTCAGGATATAGTCAGGAGACATAAACTACACAATAATTTGTATATGTTAATGATAATTAAGAACTATAACAAGAGATTTGCTATCAAGTTATAAAGAGAAATCTGAAGAATACAAGAAGAGCAGATATTGTGAGCACCCACTACCCCTTAGGATTAAGAGAACAAGAAAGAAATCTAAGAGAGGGGTCCTGCCTCCAAGGGTTGGCATCCAGACTTCAATGTAGAGAGTAAGGTTATAGCCAATAGAAAGACAGGAAAATTCTGTAGAGGATCTGTGCTTGTGGAATTTTCTGGGACTCCACCTTTGGGGATGATGGAGATGCCATATATGGGGAACAGTTGTGCTGTGAAAGTCACTCTTTAAAATTGCAAGGGAAAGCTGTCAAAAAGGAAGCAGTACAAAGAGAACTCACCACTCACTGTAGTGGTGCACTAAGAGGCTATGATCTAGCCAACCAGTTAGCAACTCCCCACGAATTAATGTGGATTCATGCTTCTGGCTCTTACTCAGACAAAGTAGACAACCGAATGTAAATGCATTGTTTGAAGTTTTTCCCATTGGGAGGATTTATTTCATTATTATTATTATTAATTATTTTTACCATACTTCTTAAGGATTATCCCTAATGGGACTATGGTGTCTTATATGTTCATCTGTCCACTTTTAGGTAATACTGATATGTCATATTGAGCCATCTCCTAACCAGGCTTGAGGGTTTCCCCCACCTCAGTCATCTGGTCTTAAGGAATACTCCAAACCCCAAGAGCCCATGGATATAAACTGAAGAAGACTAATCAATGCCAAAAGAATTGATATCAAAGGAGTCTGAGCTAACTTCTTATTCAAGTTAGTTATACCATCTGGACCTGCCCAATCTGTTTTGTAATCAGAGAACTGTCCTGATTCTCTTATTGTGCAAGTACAATATAACATTCCTATGCACCAAAGCCACTATCATTGGATCTGCTGGATCCTAAGGCCGAAGTGGTAGAATGGTTTGAAGTACAGCCTGACCTTATTGCAGAGCCTCCACTTCCTCTGCTCCTTACTTGAAGCTGGCAGACATTTGTGTCATTCTACGTAGATCTAAATCTCATACTCAAATATCATATATGTTGTCTCTAAAATCTAAAAATATCTATCAAGTAATTTGCCTACTATTGCAGTAGGAGGTAAAAGGAACAGCAGTTTGTCTTTTACTGTGTAAGAGACATCTCAACATGCTCTAGACCACCAGAGTTTTAGACAGGAGACAGTGATGTGAGATTGTGGGAAACTTCACTGAAATGGAGGTCCTCTGAATGTTCATAGGGTTTCTCATCCATCTGATAATCTGTACATGTCTTAATAAAGCATTTAAAATACTTGCCATTTCCTGTTCATCAGATCCAATCAGCATAATATCGTTAATGTAAAAGACCGGTGTCATGTTTTATGGAATGAAAAAATTATCATGATCTCTGTAGACTATATTATGGTATAGAACAGGGGAATTTGCACAGTCTGTGGCAAAACTGAAGGTTTCATCTTGGCCTGGTCAAGCGATAGCAAACTGTTTTCAGTAATCCTTGAAAAATGTTATGGGCGAAAAGGCATTATTTATTCCACTAGAAGTTTTACATTTGAAGAATAGCTGCAATTGGAGTCACTATCTGATTAAGTTTCTAACAGTCCACAGTTATTTTGAGACCTAGCCAATCCCTGCAAAGACCAAATGAGTCAAACAAGGGTTAAGATAGGCATCTGTCCCAGGTGATGTTACTACAGATTTTAGAGCAAAGGAAAGCTAGTTAACTCAGAAAACAAGGCACTTCGAGTGGTAAGAAAGGATCAAAGTGATTTGAGGGTTCAAGATTGTTTCACCATTTCAGTATCCCTCTCTTTCAGAATGAATGTGTTACCTTCACACAGAAATTCTGAAGACTGTGAATACAACTGACAGTGTAATTCAGCAACCAGTACAATTGGATTTTATGTTTGGTTTTTCAGCAATATTAGCCTGATGGGTGGGAGAAATAAGAGACTAATTTAGGGCTGTCATGGAAGTTCTCTGGTTATCAGACAGTTTCTAAGATTGAAATTAAAGGATCTTGTCATTTTCTTTCTCTAAGTGATCCTATTCACCATGTACTCAGTTGATGCCTTGCACACCACAGTCCCAATAGTCATCACTACTAACGTAAAGGTCAAATGTGGCATCCAAATGGGCTCCCAAGAAACTTGCTTCACTGGGCATTTCATTACAGCCATTGTTTATAGTTCGATTACTTGTAAAGTACTTTATGTCATTTTTTTTTCTTTTTTATTTCTTTTTTATTTTTTTAAAGATTTTATTTATTTATTTGACACAGAGGGAGAGAGGGATCCCAAGTAGGCAGAGCAACAGGCAGAAGGAGAGGGAGAAGCAGGCTCCCTGCTGAGCAGAGAGTCTGATGCAGGGCTTGGTCCCAGGACCCTGGGATCATGACCTGAGCCGAAGGCAGACACTTAACCGACTGAGCCACACAGGCGCCCCTACTTTATGTCATTTGTTACCAGCAACACATTTCCAATGGGCAAAGATTTCAGAACTATGCTGAAGCCAAAGTCATGATCAAATCCTATCTTCCCAGTACCAAGTCTGTATTAGTCAGGAGCTAATCAGGAGCCATAAACCAGAAAGTTATTTGAATGCAGAAATATTTTTATAAAGAATTATTTAAACAATAACAGGGAATTATAGTAATGGGGTGTTACCTACCAAGGTATAAAGAGAATTCTAAAGGAAAAAGGGGTATCAGATATAAAAAGAAGTCATCATTCTTAGGTTAAAGCAGAGCAAACATTTAAGGAACAAATCTGTAAGAGTACTCCCCCTCTGGACCTCCTGGGAGACATTATAGCTATTATCCATGAGACAGTAAAGACATTCTTTGAGTTGTAGCACTAGTGGAAATCTCTAGGAATCTCTCCTTTGGGGTTTGAGAAAACCAACCATATAAAGTTTCTGTGCTATGGAAGTGGCTAGGGATCTGCCCTCTGGGGTGCCAGACTATGCCATCAGTAGGGAGATGCCATAACAAGAATCCACTGGCAACTATGGGGGTACTGAAGGGAGTTGTCCACAGGGAAATGGCATTCATGGAACTCACTGAATCAGTATCAGAAACCTGAAAGGATTCCTTCTGGGATTTGGGGGGACTCCTGCCCATGGGGAGGTGAAATGCACTGATGACTGCTACCTGATGAGGAGCCTATAAAAAGAGTACACAAAAGAATCAGGAAGAAGTTCCCCTTCCCTTTCCAGCATTCCTCTAGTGCCCTCTACTAACAAAGCTTAAAATTATGCCACCTGGCAAAGAAGAAATTTTCAGTATCACAAGCAGAGCAATGACGGGTATATTTGGAGCTGATAGGCAGTATACTGATAACTGACACACTTGGAATTTTAAGAAACAGGACCAAATGCTCCAAAGCTAAGAGAAAACCAGCAGAATAGCTAAGCAATGGTGACACAGATGATTTGGTATTGGCAGGCTAGAACTTTATGATTACTATGTTCAAAAAATAAAGGAAAACATTGATAATGTTAAGAAAGTTCTGGAATCTATAAGAAATCAAATGCATATTCTACAAGTGGAAATAAAAATTCTTATTAAAATATAAAAACACAAAATTAATAATACAACAGATGGAAAGGCGCCTGGGTGGCTCAGTTGGTTAAGTGACTGCCTTCGGCTCAGGTCATGATCCTGGAGTCCCGAGATCGAGTCCCGCATCCGAGATCGAGTCCCGCATCAGGCTCCCTGCTCAGCAGGGAGTCTGCTTCTCCCTCTGACCCTCTTCCCTCTTGTGCTATCTCTCATTCTCTCTCTCTCAAATAAATAAATAAAATCTTTAAAAAAATAAAAATCATATAATTAGGAAACTTAGTAGGAAGTATCCCAAATGAAACACAGAGAGGGTAAAAAAGGAATGGAAAAGCCAGTAAAGTCTATATGACATGATATGATGAAAAAATTAACACCTATTTAATAGAGGAGAGGAAAGAGAGAGCTGGAGAGGAAAAAAAAAAATGAATACTAGCTCTGCTTGACTTATCTGGAATGGATGGTCCTAGCTTGAAATAATCTCTCTTGAATTCTAGAATCTGTCTTATCACAGAAGATCAGATGTGTCAATTTTCCCCACCACATCAGTTTAAGAGAGTATTTATCATTTTAGTATGTGATGGACAGAAGTTGGAACAGGTAGGAATTTAGAAGATTTCAATGATTGGAAAGCTGTTCTCCAGGACTTAAGGTGCTACTAAGACAATTTAAAGACTTTCATCATAATTATATCATAACGGGATTATTTATTTATTTTTTTTCGTGGTCTGTGTTTGCTTTTCTATCCTGTGGAGTGGCCACCAGTATAAAAGTTTCTATATAAGTTAGGTGAATAAATAATGAATTTTGCAGTGTGTATTCCCCATAGTTTGAATTATGACTATTTCCTAATTACCTTGGAAGAAATTGGGATACTATTGAGCATATAAAAGCTTACAAAGATGGGGTTAGATGCTAGTTTTTGCCTTTAAACCAGGTAAAGTTAGGAGGTGAAACTCAAAAGGCACCACATAGAACTCCTTTCTGAACAAATCCATTTCCTGTTCCTTTTCTTGGGGATTTCATTTCAGATAAAATTTTAACATAGTAAAAAGTGTAATTCTTGGATTATAGATCTTTCTTTGAATTTAAGTAAATGCTGATTCACAGATAGTGCATAAAAATATCATTTATTTGTGGTTTAAGCAAGAGATACATTATAAAATTGCTTATATACCTTGATTTAGTCTCTGAAATCATTGTGAATAGAATGTACCAAAATGTGACTCAAAGATACTGAAATTGTTTACAAATGACTCAAAAAGTAATTTCAACTTTTCTGATTTTATTAAGTATGTGAAGAAATTGCCACTCAATATTTGAAATAAAACTCTTGCTTATTTCTTGCTCAGCAATGGAGAGTTGTGCTTCGAAGACACAGTATCTCTGAACAAATAATGTTGCTGATCTTACACAGAGGTTTTGGGAAACATGGACATCAAAAAATGGTAGACTAGTAGAAACAGAAGCGTATAGAAATTGGATGACTTTTGGCCTCGGTTATAGGATTGTTGCTGACACCAACTGGTTGTCCTTCACAGTGTGGGACAGTCTCTTTGGGACAGTTGAAGTTCTCATTGGTTGACTGGGAGTGTTTTAAAGTAAATTTTAGAAGTGCCTTTTTATTAAAGCCAAATAACGACAAACTTTTCTATAGAAGGATACAAACTTTTTATTTTAAAGATTTTGCTTATTTGTTTATTTGCTATAGAGACAGAGAGAGAGAGAGAGAGCATGAATGCAGGGAGGAACAAGCTGAGAGGGACAAGCAGACTCCAGGCTGAGTGTGGAGCCTGATGTTGGTCTCGATCCCAAGACCTGAGATCATGACCTGAGCCAAAATCAAGAGTCTGATGCTTAACGGACTGTGCCACCCAGGTGCCCCTAGAAACTTTTTATTTTAAAATATAACAACAAAAAAAAGAATATATCTTTGAAATAATTAAAAAGGCATCTCCTTTGTCTGACATAACTAAATGATAGAAGTAACAGAAGAAAAGAAATTGCAGGTTAGTTTGCAGATAGGAAGATAGTTAAATCTGAGTGGGAGCACAGTCTAGTCAAGTTTCTTTGAACTCTATATAGTTTATCCTTCCTGTGAATTAACTGAAGTAACTTTAATTTAAAGAAAGCAAATTTATATAGCTGACTTGTAACAGAGAATGAAAAAAAGCTATACATATACATATTTTTATCATATATGTGGTAATGAACTGCCCATATTTTTCAGCTATCATTAAAATATGTCACATTCCTCTATTGATACCTCTCAAGTCCAAATGTATACAAGATGCTAAAACCACAGTTAGAGACTTAGTTCCTCTGTGATGAACAGATGACTTAACAAAAGTTTGTGCAATATTTTACCAAGAGGCTGAACTTTCATTTTCCTATAGAGATACCCTTATTATCCCATTGTGTTCAAAACTTAATGGTTGTGCTAAAGAGTTGAAGATGTTATTGTGTGAGAGATGGAGAGAGGGAATGGAACTGAATTTTATTGAATCCCTGCTATTTTTCCAGGTGCTGTTCTATATAATCAGCTTGTCTTCTCATGTTATCTTTTAATTTTCACAGTAGCTGCCTTATTTTTTATGAACATCACATATGAATAAATAATCCTTATTGTTAGACATTTTACTGATGAACAATCTATGACTCAGAGATATGATAAATTTCTGTAGTCAAAAAATAGATTGTGGGAGATGGGACTGAAATCCAGCCAAACATCTAAGCCCTTAAGAATTCTATGATGAAATAAAATTAAAACTCAAGGCGTCTATTCCATTGCATCCCAAAGTAATCTTATTCTTGGTGAATAATTCTATGCTGTGAATGTCAAGAATGTTTAGCTATGGGGCTTTTAATTTTTGTTATCTTGTATATGATTTTGTGGGAAAAAAATGAATTTGCCAAGTAGGTTATGTTCACTGTGACTCAGTTACCCTCTTGGGCAAGCATTATTTATGGAGTTTCCCCTTGTCGTGTAAATTGAACCATATATCATGCACACTAATGTGCTTGCCCTGGAGGAAGTAGGGCAGCTCAGTCTATTTTGCTTTTTAAAGTGTTGGCATTCAGCTTACTGGAAGGTACATGATAGAACAATGCTTTCCCCCTTTTCAGGAAATGATGCCACATTTGTTGTTTTCCAATTTTCTAGTTCTCTGTAGTGCTCCATGACTTTCCAGCTGCAATTGTGACTGTGCTGGGAAGTTTATTAGTCAATTCCCTCAACACCCAGGAATCCATTTTATTTGGTCCTGCTGGTTTATGTATGTTCACATTTTTTAAAAAAAGTATTCCCTGGTGAGTTTTAGTCAGTAGTTATTTTTTCATTTCTTTCCAATTCTGCAAACTTCATTTTCTTTGCCAGCACTTCTTTCTTAGGTTGTTATACTGTCTCCAGTTTTTATTTTCTTCTTGTTTCCTGTGAATCATGGGCTTTAAAAAAATTAGCTACTTTTCTCATCTCTTCAGAGAAACTTCTCATTTCTCAACTTTTTTTTCTTTTTTTGCTATTAGAATTTATATTTTCTGGCATTACTTTAAATTCTATTATTACAAGTGCCTCTTTGCCCTTATTCCAGATTCTCTTCTGTTCATTCCCTTTATCTTTATACCGTCTTACTACTTAAACACATTGGAGTTTACCCTTTTACTCACTAACATATGGATACTTCAGCTCACAACTTTTATACTTAAGTTCTCTATTAAACTGCTTGATGGAATAACAACCCTAGTAGAAAAAAGACCAATGTGGTATATGGTATATACATACACACACACACAACCTTATGTAATTAACACGGGTAGATATAAATCATGAAAGAACTTTATGTTGCCTAGCATAAGTCCAAGAATTCAGATGTCTAAGTTTATTGTTCATGAATAACGGCTCCTACGTATTAACTATGTTTTGGCCTTTTTTTTTTTTAAAGATTTTTTTTTATTTATTTGACAGAGAGAGACATAGTGATAGAGGGAACACAAGCAGGGGGAGTGGGAGAGGGAGAAGCAGACTCCCTGCGGAGCAGCGAGCCCAATGCAGGCCTCGATTCCAGGACCCTGGGATCATGACCTGAGCCGAAGGCAGACGCCTAACGACTGAGCCACCCAGGCGCCCATGTTTTGGCTTTTGTATTAGGACTCCTTCACATACACCCTGTTGTTTTATTCAAGGCAAATTATGCTCAGAGACTGAGAATGTCTTTGCCAATAATTTAACACAGGTTCACCACAGGAATTATAATTTATGCTAATATTTCACAAGGCAATAACGTATCTTAATAAGCCAATAAAAATAACATACTCCAAACCGATAATAAATCAATTACACTATTGTTCAAGGCGAAGGGTGGATGTAAGAAATAAAGTCAAAATTTAGTTGAAGTGTACCTTTCAAGCTGATTCTCAGAAGAGTTAGCTTTGTCAACCAAGTGCTGCTGGTGCCAGAGCAAAAGTCGAACATTGCTCGAGGAGGTTCAGGTTGCCAGGGAAATGAAGGTGCCAGGGCGGGTGGGTAAGATGATTTCCTTCAAGGGGCCACTGCACGATTTTCACCACTACTGGCAAAGAGTTGCCTTGCTGTGGCAGAAGCAAATGCCCCACAGTTGTTGGAGAGCTATATAGATCAGCAAAGAGTAGTCTTGCCCAGACTGAACACTCTTGGTAAGTCCTCACAAATTCCTGGGATTTAAAGTTTAAAGATCAGCCATATCCTAGCTTCTCTTCCATCTGTTCTTATTGATAAGTCCCCAGCAGCACCTGTTAACATTTGAGCAATTGAGTACTTAATGAGAATAAGAGATGTTGATAACTACATCCTGATACAGCTTCCTCAATGTAAACAAATTCACTCTTAGATGCAAACAACTTCACCTGAGTCATAAAGAAGTTGCTTTGAAATCATAACAAACTAATACACAACAGCTGTTTAGCAAAAGGAGAAAAGCTCCTAGTAGTGAAAGGACTGAACCAGAGTAGGCATGGCTCTTATGGAGCTGTTTCTGACCTCATATATTGGCAATTACTTTTCTTTTCTTTTTTTTTAAAGATTTTATTTATTTATTTGAGACAGAGAGAATGAGAGAGAGAGAGAGAGAGAGAGCACATGAGAGGGGGGAGGGTCAGAGGGAGAAGCAGACTCCCTGCCAAGCAGGGAGCCCGATGCGGGACTCGATCCAGGGATTCCAGGATCATGACCTGAGCAGAAGGCAGTCGCTTAACCAACTGAGCCACCCAGGTGCCCCAGGCAATTACTTTTCCATTTAAAATTTTAAAAAATTATTTTGGGGAACCAGCCAAGTTAATTCCAGGGTATTGGATTCACACAAGTATTGACATTCCTTTCAGGTTCCAGGGAGGTTTATAGGTGTCTTTATAATGTCAAATGTCTTCCCACAATCTATACTTGGCTTCTAATCTGTATTTTTTAAACTCTACCTAAAGATGCTGAAAAGTTTGCATTTGAAAATATAGAATAATATTCTTCTTGGGTTTCTTTTTATGTATTTTCTCAGTCTTGATGAGTCAAAAGTCTTTGCTAGGATGCTGAATACATGGCAGAATGAGACCTCACAATAGAAGCTACACACATATTAAGAATACACTTGGGGCACCTGGGTGGCTCAGTTGATGAAGCAGCCAGCTTGATTTCGGCTCAGGTCATGATCTCATGGGTCATAAAATCGAGCCCCACATTGGGGTCTGCACTCAGCATGGAGTCAGCTTGGGATTCTCTGCCTCTCCCTCTCCCTCTGCCCTTCCCCTAGCTCATGCTCTCTCTCTCTCTTTCTCTCAAATAAATAAATAAATCTAAAAAAAAAGAATATACTCAAATAGGATATCATGGTAAAGCACTTGTTGGCAGAGAACATTTCAACATAAGGTACAGACTGTCACTGGCTTAGAGCTTACAGTATAGTCTCCTGGGCTAGCTATTACTAATTAAGAATGTAAGACTGCAATCAAAGCACAGGGAAATTATATGTTGGTATTGTCCTTTAGTAGCATGTGTGTGTATACATTTAATCATATATATTCTTTCTGGGTCTGACTCTCATATCTATATTGATATATCTATACATATATATTTAAATATATGCATGCACAACATTTGTGAATGTACTTAAATATTATTTTGGAACTACTTTAGGGACAAATAGAATTTATGTGTATGTAAAATATGGAGAGTTTTAAAATATGGTATGCATATCTTTGTTCACAAATTCAATTAAAATGTATTGGGTGCCTAGACTATACCATTTGAATCACATATATTATCTCTCTTAATAATTATGATTACATTGAGCATGTGATCATATCATCAAGGCATATCATAGAATGAAATGGAACAAAACAGAGAAGATTAGCATTGTCTTTGTGTAAGTTACTCTCAGGAAAAGTAAAAGACACCTAGATATGCAGTTTGAAAAAAAGAAAAATAGAATATCAGTTCTTAAAGTCCAAAATAACGAATGTGAGTTCCCCAAATAAGAAAGAGAACAGGAAAAAAATTATCAGAGATATAATACAAGATAATGTTCCAGAGTTAAAGTACAATTGACATGCTCACCATAGGCCCAGACAGTAATGCAAAAGGACATACCTAGACATAGCATTTTGAGAACCGAACTTCTCGAGTATAGAATTAAAAAAACAAGCTCTGTCAATAAACAATTAAACAAAATGAATGAAATAAATAAACCAAAAATGCAATCTATAAAAGGAAGAGAATCAGTCCTGCATCAAACATATCACCAGAAACACTTGATGCTGAAACCCAATAGATTAGTCTTTTTAAAGTACTATGGGACTTTTACTTATTTTTATTTTTTATTTTATTTCATTTTATTATTTTTTAATTTAAATTTTAGGTAGTTAACATACAGTGTAATATTGGTTTCTGGAGTAGAATTCAGTGATTCATCACTTACATGCAATACGCAGCACTCATCATTACAAGTGCCCTCCTTAATGCTCACCACCCATCTAGCCCATCCCCTATGCACCTCCCTCCATCAACCCTCAGTTTGTTCTCTGTCATTAAGAGTCTCTTATGGCTTGCTTCCCTCTCTCCTTTTTTTATTTTCCCCCTTCCCATAAGTTCATCTGTGTTCTTTCTTAAATTCCACATATGAGTGAGATCATATAGATTTGTCTTTCTCTGACTTATTTCACTTAGCATAATACAATCTACCTCCATCCATGTCATTGCAAATGCCAAGATTTCATTTTTTTAATGGCTGAGTAATATTCCATTTGTGAGATATATATATATATATATATATACACACATATATATGTCTCCATTAATCAGTTGATGGACATTTGGGTTTCTCCATAGTTTGGCTATTGTTGATAATGTTGCTATAAACATCAGGGTGCATGTATCTTCCTTTGAATGTTCTCTTCATAAGAAAAAAAATTCTATAACTATGTATGGTAATGGATGCTAACTAGACTTACTCTGGTGATCATTTCACAATGTATGCAAATGTTGAATCATTATGTTGTACACCTAAAACTAATACATCAATTACACCTCAATTTAAATAAATAAATAAAGTACTATAGGAAACTAATATCAACAGTGAAATCTGTACTCAAATTTTTCACTCAAATATGATGGTATAGTAAATATATTTTAAGATATGCAAAAACTCTTCTGACATTTCACAAAAGATTTTTTAAAAAATAATTTCCATTTAAGTTTCTCCACCACAGTATTTACTTGCTATGACACTCCTTAATTTAACGTATGTCATAATCATATATACTTTATTCTTTGTGTGTTTGTTTGATTGCTGATTCCTGGTATACTTTAACCACACTCCACTCCCATTTTCTCTCCACATTGTATATTTAAATACAGCCACTCTAATGTTTTCTAAATACATTCCTTTATCATAAATGAGTCCCTAATCTAATAGGTCATTCCTTATAAGAGAGACAGTAAGAGTTTGTGTGCACAAAGGAGAGGCCATATGAGGACACAGTCAGAAGGTGGTCATCTGTAAGCCAAGAAAAGAACATCACCAGAAACCAACCCTAACAGCATTTTGATCTTGGACTTCCAGCCTCCAGAACTATGAGAAAAAAATTTCTGTTGTTTAAGTGACAGAATCAATGGTATTGGTATTCTGTTCTGGCAGCCTGAGTAAACTGACACAATATTCATACTATATATATCCGACAAAAGACTTGTATCTAGAATATAAAAAGAATTCTTACAAGTCAAAAACCAAAAGACAAACAATTTCATTTAAAATGGGAAAATACTGGGCGCCTGGGTGGTTCAGTTGGTTAAGCGACTGCCTTCGGCTCAGGTCATGATCCTGGAGTCCCGGGATCGAGTCCCACATCGGGCTCCCTGCTCGGCAGGGAGTCTGCTTCTCCCTCTGACCCTCTTCCCTCTCGTGCTCTCTCTCTCTCATTCTCTCTCTCTCAAATAAATAAATAAAATCTTTAAAAAAATAAAATAAAATAAAATAAAATAAAATAAAATGGGAAAATACTTAGATACTTCATAAAAGAAAGTATCCAAATAACCAATAGATATATGAAAAGATCCTCAGCATATTTAGCTATTGGGAAAGTTCAAATTAAAATCCTGCTATACCACTTCACATCCACTGGAATGGTTAAAATTAAAAAGTCTGCCAGTACCAACTACTGCCAAGTATGAGGAACAACTGGGATTTTTTATTTACATTACCAGTGGAATTATAAATTAGTATAGTACTTTGCATAACAGTTTGGTCATATCTATTAAAATAGGCCAAACATATAAATAATTTATAATCTACCTACACTACCAAAGGACACATACAAGAATGTTCGTAACAACTTTTATCATGATAGGCAAACACTGGAAAGAACCTAAATGTTCCATGAGGGAATGGATACATTCCTCAATTTTCAAACAATGGAATAATAACTCAGGGATAAAAGCAATAAACTGTAGCTACATGTAACAACATAGATTCATCTCACAACCATAATAGAGTAAAAGAAGCTAGTAATGTTATGTATATGTATCTCCATTCATATCCTGGACATCTAGATTGCTTCTTTTGTATTATTCTTTGTACCTGCTCTTTTTTATATTTTCTCCGGGATATTTGGCCTAAAGTGTCATATACTCCAAAAAAATGTAAAGAAAGAAGGGAAAAAGTTAGAAACAATACAAGATATAATATTCAAAGAGAAGAAAAAGTAAAACTGATACAGAGGTAAATATAGTCAATATACTCTTAATACAGCAAACTATGTTCATAGTCATAATAATTGAAACCTTTGTTAATTTTCAACACTAAAATTAGCTCATGAACAAAATATAAGAGGCTTAAAATGATTATGACAGAATATATACATTATATATCTTTATGTATGTGTATGTTATGTATATGTGTTTGTTATATATCTTTATGATATGGAAGTAAAATAAAGAGCCCGATGTGTGCACAGTAGAAAGGCTAGAAGAAAGGAAGAGAGAAGTGTCTTCAAGTAATAAAGGTGAATTCAAGAGAAGATGTCTATGTTTGATGGAACTAGAAATAAGGTTTATATACTGCATTAAGTTATTGAAGTACATGGTATAATTACTTTTTAAATTTTTTGTTAAGTTGTTTTTGTTTTGTTTTCTTTTGTTTGTATTTACACACACACACACACACACACACACACACACACAGAATGCATGAGCTGGGGGGAGAGGGGCAGAAGGAGAGGGAGAGAGAGGATCTTAAGCAGGCTCCATGCCCAGCATGGAGCCCGATTTAGGTCTGGATCTCATGATCCAGAAATGATCTCATGGATCTCATGATCTGGATCTCATGATCCAGAAACCTGAGCCAAAATCAAGAGTCGGATGCTTAACCAACTAAACCACCCACTATAGTTATTTAACTGTAGGGAACAGCTATGTTAAGAAAAGGAAGTTGGCAATCATTTGAGTGACTAAGAATATAAGAATGTATGCAACTCCCTATTTATCACAACAGAAGTAGATTACATAATATCTAAAATGTGTTAATCAGTGATCTTAATAAAACATAATTTAGAGATGTGGGGGCCTATTTCCAATTCTTGGAGGGGAGAGGTTTCCTACCACCACTAAGCAACTGAATACCCTACTGCCGTCAGAGTATCCGAATCAATTCTGACACTGTCTACCCAGAGACAGCATCAGATGCCACAGGTTAAGGATTCAATCCTGTAAGACTCTCCCCTAACCCCATCAGATGCCTGTCACAAGCTTAGGTTGTCACCTGTGCTTCTGACCTACTGGCTATAAACTAGAGGTTCCAATGACTCCCTCCCACTCAGGAGGCCAGTGACAAACTCAGGGTCTTACCTGTACTTCTGACCTAATGACTACTGATCAGAAGGGCCTATGATTCTCTTCTTGGGTTTGATTAATTTGCTAGAGATTCACAGATCTCAGAGAAACAGTGTACTTACTAGATTACTATTTTATTATAAAAGGACATAACTCAGGAACAACCAGAGGAGAGAGATGCCCAGGGCAAGACTTCTCTGGGCATGCCATTTTCCCAGAACCTCTATGTGTTCACCCACCCAGAAGCTCTCTGAATCCTCTCTTATTTTGTTTATTTATGGAGGCTTTATTTATTACCTAGGCAGAGTTGATTAACTTATTGGCTGTTGGTGATTAATTCAAACTCCAACCTCTTTCCCCTCCCTGAAAGTCAGGGGGTTAGGACTGAAAGATCCAACCCTCAAACACATGGTTGACTTCACTTGCAACCAGCTTCACCCTTACGTGCTTTCCAAAAGCCACTTAATTAACATAACAAAGACATCTTTATAGTTTGGTTTACTTAGGAAATTCCAAGGGTTTTAGGGTTTTAGGAGCTTTGTGCAAGTAACATGGATGAAGACCAAATATATTTCTTATCATAAATCACAAAAACAAAGGAGGTAATTACCAGAATAAGTTAACACAGAGATAAAAGGGTTAAAATTTGATCCCTTTTTAAAATGGAATAGAGAATGCAAAACAAAACAAAACAAAAAAACAAAGGCTTGTTTTTATTATGAATACTTCTTTATTATTAAATATTTTTAATGATGCAAATATTTTATTTTGATTATTAAAAAGCTATTTATATAGTTGCTTGCCAACCACTCTTGCACATAAATAGCACAAAGGGTAAAATCTATTTGGTAGGCAGTTTAATAATAACTATTTGAATTAAAACACATATACTCTTTGACCCAGCAATTCCACTAACAAAACTGGATCATACAGATATTTTTGCATGAAAGCACAAAGATATAAGTACGAATATTCACTGCAGTGTTGTAATAAAGGACTTAAATATCCTTCAGTAGAAACTCATTAAGTGATTTTGCCACATCCATGCATTGGATTATTCTGTTTTATTTTGTTCTTTCTGTGCTGCTTTGGAGTATTTCAAGATTTATTGTTATTACATTAAATGAGAAAAAGATGCAGAACATCATTACGGTATGGTTTAATGTACATAAATTAAGTTTATTATGAATATACATATGTATATACACAGCACTTACTTGCAAAACCATATTTTGGGTGGAGGAAACTGAGAAGTAATTATTAATTGAGAAGTAATTGCTAACTGTAATTCAGAGAATGACACTGTGGCAAGAACGGTAAGGTAGAGGAATTTTTAGGAGGGGGGGATTATTCCCTCTGCAGTGTCCAAATTGCTACCCTGAAAATGAATTATGTTTTCTATATAAAATAGTTAAAAACAGCTTTAGAATAACCTATTCATCTTTGTATTTTTGGGCTGTGTAACTCAATTTTTTGTATGCAGCGAGTGCTCAATAATGTCTGATTATATGAATTCCAAATGAAACATGCTAGCACAGAGAAAGAGCCACATGGCCCAAATGGAGTCTTCTACACTTAGAATAAAGACTCAGCAGTGATTTCCTGTCTGAAACATCTTCTCATCTAGGTAGTAGTTAACCAACATAAAGTGCCTTAAGAACTAATTGGAAGGATGGCCAAGGTCCTTGTTAGAGAACATGTCTGTGAATTCCATTGTAATTAGGTTTAATGAGGCTATTACCTCACTGTGTCCACAATGTCATATTATTGGTCAAAGGACACTTAGGCTCATGTAGGTCTGCTCAATTGGAATCAAGTTTACTCCTTTCTAGGTAGAAATTTCATTGAGGTCAGAAACATAATGGGGAGACATTAAGGTAGGAAAGAGTCATGTTCCCCCTCCTCATCTTTTTCTACTTTTTACAGCCAAATACCCATCTGTGGCCATTGCTGTCTACATTTTTCATGAAATAAGGTCAGTTCATCACTCTTACCTTATTAAAAACCTGGGTTACAATATAACTCTTAAACCCCATACCTTTACCTATTTCAGGGACAAAAATGAGGTACGTGTTTCAACTATAAATGCGGTAAGGTAGTGGTTAAGAGTATAAGCTTTGTTCAGTTTGATGACCTGTTTTTTTTGTGTGTGTGTGTTTTTGTTTTTGTTTTTTTTTAAAGATTTGTATTTATTTACTTGAGAGAGAACTCATGAGCAGAGATGAGGAGCAGAGAGAGAGGGAGAAGCAGATTCTCCACTGAGCAGGGAGCCCGACATGGGACTCAATCCCAGGACCCCGGGATCATGACCTGAGCTGAAGGCAGACATTTAACCAACTTGAGCAACCCAGGCACCCTGATGACCCGGTTTTGAATGTTATGACTATCAGTTAACAGCTGAACAATTTCAGGAAGGTATTTAACCTCTCAGAGGCTTCATTTATTCATTTGTGGAATGTTGAAAATAATGCCCAAGCCAATAGAGCTGTGGTAACAAATACAATCTTTAGAAAAGTGTCTGCACAGAGCTTTAAAACAGTGGTTACATATAAACTGCAATCAGACATGAAAAGGGAGTACCTTTTCTCAGTAGGAAAATATAAGCTCATAGCTTCTCCTGGGCAAGTGATATTTTCAGCATTAAAAAAAAGGGTTTGGCAGGATGATTTTTCTTAGGAGAAACATCGTATATACAGGACAGAGGTTAACTGTCCAATAATAACTTGGAAATAGAGAAATAATAAGCTTGGAAAAGATACTGAAGATTATAAAAGGACTCCTAAGGCTTGGTGTAACATACCCTTTTCCATGTGCCAGGTAAGTATATACATTATCCTGAAAATAAATAAATGCAGAAATTGTACATAAAACTGTCAAGCAAGACAGAAGAAAAAAAATTAGTTACCAAAACTTGGGAAGCTTGCCTCCAAAGCATCAACTATA